>NC_082711.1:130564350-131164350 GCF_030144855.1 Hypanus sabinus
TCTTCTCTGTACTCTCTCTATTTTGTTGATATCTTTCCTATAATTCGGTGACCAGAACTGTACACAATACTCCAAATTTGGCCTTACCAATGCCTTGTACAATTTTAATATTACATCCCAACTCCTATACTCAATGCTCTGATTATAAAGGCCAGCATATCAAAAGCTTTCTTCACCACCCTGTCCACATGAGATTCCACTTTCAGGGAACTATGCACCATAGTTCCTTTAAACCCATACAGCAGGATGATTTAACCTCAGTAAAAGCTTAGCACTGATTGGCTGGTTGAAGACCACATTGGTTAGCAATTATCCTTGAAGCAAGGACAGAAAGATGGAGTTGCTGAGCCAGGGGTATAATTGCTTCCATTTCTGGGAAATGTTTTTGAATGCATTGAAGTAGCTGATGGTGTCGGTGTTTGAGCTCAGCAGAAGGGGCCAGCACAGCCTGAGTATCAGTGTGGCAGCTTCATGCAGCGTTCCCAAAGATCGAGAAGGCAAGCTATGTGTGAAATGTCTGCATTCGAAAGCTGTGCTCTCAGCAGGCCTGAGAATGTTCACAAACAGCTTATCTTTTGCATCACTTCTCAAAGCCAAGACTGGCTTCGATTCATCACCCAGTTCATATTTCTGACAGCTTAATCACACCAGGCTTCACTTTGTAGGTGATCTTCAGAATGTTCCTCCAGAAGCAGCTCCATTTGCATCTTTTCAGGGGCCAAGGTCACCTCTGCAATCCACAGCGAATTATCAGCAACACTGGCTGGAGTTCAACTGCCAAGGAAGGAAGGACAGGGTGGGGTGGTGGCTGGGA
The DNA here is from genome assembly GCF_030144855.1 of Hypanus sabinus. Classification (NCBI taxonomy): domain Eukaryota; kingdom Metazoa; phylum Chordata; class Chondrichthyes; order Myliobatiformes; family Dasyatidae; genus Hypanus; species Hypanus sabinus. The sequence continues at coordinate 130,565,165 of NC_082711.1, forward strand.
GGTGGGGGGGGGGGTGAGTGGAAGGGGTGTAAGTGAGGGAAAGCAAACTGTGACTGCTTCAAACATTCTCCACAAGTCTGAAGATGATACCATTGTATCCTGTAAGACGGCAGCATGCACTCTCGCAGTAGCCTCAAACCGAAGGTGTAATTGTTTGTCATTTACATCTTTCTTACAATCACAAGGCACTGCAGGATATTAAAAACATTGAGTACTGCTGGTCTATACATCTAGCGAGTTGGTGAATAGCAATGGAGCTGCATACCGCGTTGTCTCCTGGACTAGTTGCGTATCATTGTTGTACAGAAGTCCAACAAGCGGTGGAAAGGTTTGTCTTGGATGGTTTTTTTTGTGATCGCAAGACCCCATTGGATACTGGTAGTGCAGAAGGCAGAAAATCTGGTTCACTGGCTCATTCTCGAGATCAACGGCGGGAAGTCACGTTGCCTCAGTTGCTGCATGCCCCAGGCCCTCCTGTCGCAGTTGCCCAGGAGAGGAGATGCCGAGGCAGGGTGGGAGAGAGCAGAGCCCTCTGTGGTCGAGCAGAACCTATGCCTGGGGCTGGCTCCTCCTGTCAGCTCTGCCTTCCAGTGTTCACTCAGTATTGGGACAACAAGTGCACTATGGATCTACAGGATCTTGGACTATATATATTTTTTGTGCCTGTGTCTTTTTCTGCTACTGTAACTATATGTGCTATATGTGTGTGTGTGCTGTTGGTACTGTTTTTTGTATCTTGGCCCGAGAGGAACACTATTGACAATGAAACTTGAACTGAACGGAACTGAGCTGTAGCGTGCCATAGCTCAGATAGCAGCGAGTCAAAATACAGAAAGGAGAGGCTGCAGGAAGTCCTGATGAAGGGTCTTAGCCCAAAATGTTGACTTTAAGGAAAAATATCAAACTTCACCACTGGTTCTAGTTTAGCTCTAGAACTCCCATATCCCTTCAACTCATTTCCCCCCTCCCCTTCCCCCCTCTCTCTCTCTCCCTCCCTCTCTCTCCATATTCTCTCACCCATTCTCATTCACTCTCTCCCTCCCTCTCCATATTCTCTCTCTCTCTCTCTCTCTCTCTCTCTCTCTCTCTCTCTCTCTCTCTCTCTCTCTCACTCTCTCTGTCTATCTACTGATGCTCTGCATGATGTATTATTTTACATTTGGTTCATCATAAACCGGAAAACAGAAATGCTTTTAAAATTCCAACGTGAATTGCATTCTCTCCGAGGCTGGATAAACTCTGCCAAATGACTCATCTCCTGACATCCTTAAGCCTCTCCTCAGCCCATAAACCCTGAGTCAGGAGAGTTCTACCTGCCTGGATGAATGCAGCTCTAACAATACATAAGAAGAACGTTATTAACACTCCCCAGAGCAAAACCCCCAAGCCAGTGCCTCCATTCATTTCCATTCCCACTTGTGTAGGAGTCATCCACCCAGTTACTCTGACAAATCCAGCCAGCTCCGCCATGAAGGACAAGGCAGCTCATCCATGTGGGCACCACCACCCACAAGCTGCCGTGATTTGGGAATATATCCTTGATGAAGTCGAGCTTCATCCTTACAAGGTTCAAATCCTGGAAGCTCCTCAGAAACAGCAATAAACTGTCAACAGCAGAGTGGGAGCAGCTGGGGGGGGACTGCAGTGGGTCACGACAACAGCTTCTCCAAAGCATCCACCTCTATACCTCAACGTACTCACAGTATCCACACCATAGACTCTGGACATCCGACAGCTCACATATCTACTTGCTTTCCTTCTGTACCTGGTCAGAGAGGTCTAAACCACAGAAACATCTCCTTGCTGCCCATCTGCACTGCGTTAGTACTGTAGCCTCCCATTCCCTGCCTGAATACCCATTAATCATAATTACATCTGATTTGATCTGGTTAGTAGGTTAATTAGTTACATGGGTGTAATTGGGAATCTCTGGCTTTGTTGGGCTGGAAGGGGCCAGAACTGTGCTGTATCTCAACATAAATTAGTCCACGCTCTCAGATGTGACTGCCCCCAGCTGGGTCCTTCGATTCAGAATGTGGAGCTGGAGCTTCAGTGCAGGGGATTGAACCCAGCCACCTTACTGCCTTGCTCCTCTTGTTGAACCCGATAGGTTATAGAGGACTTGTCCATTTTGGCTTTCTGCACTCTTTGCCTCATCTATATTTGCATTAATAAGCTGCACCAGCACAGGTCGGTGTGGAATTGTTGGCCCATGTCCCAGTACAGCCTGCACATTAACGTCAACACTCACACCTGTAATGACCCTGGCAAACGCCCAGCCCTGCTACCAGCAGAGATCACACTGTGTGCTGCAGAACTTGGCAACATCTTTCTCCTCCCTCCACACTGAATCAGCCTGGAGAAGAGAAGGAAAGGAAAATAATGAAGGCGGAAAATAATAATATAGTGAACCGACTAACTGGGTCAGCCTGCGGTCATTCATTGGACCAGCAATCAACCCGCCCCCACTTGGTACTAATAAATACCAAAGACATGAGATCAAATCCCAAAATGATTGTATGAAATTAGGTTTCAATTTTAAAATAATCTGGTAATAAGAAGCTCATGAATTATTGTCAAAGTCTAACCGATTCACAATTGTCCCACGGCAAGGAGCGCCTGTCATCCAGCATGGACCAGATATGACTCCTTCCCTCTCTGCAATTCCTGTATATGGCACCTAAATCATTAGAGCGACATCTAGGAACACTTCTGGAGTTCAAATTCTGTAACTTAAAGCGGAATTTAAATTTAAACAATTAAATGAATCTAGAATTAGAAAGGTGGTCTCAGGAATAGTGAACTTGCTGCTGCCAAGTTCGTTACTGTTGTTAAGGGAAGGAAATGTGTAGTTCTGTCAGAGTTTGGTCAGTGCATGCCTCCAAACTCACCAAGCTGCTCAGCTCTGTGCTTCCAAGCATTAGCAATGGACAGTAAATGATGGCAGTGCCAAACGTGTCCCCTACCCATAGATTAAAATTCATATTCAAAAGAACAAGTTCGGTTGTTGGCCGTTCTCAGAGTAAAAATAAAAAGGTCTCTTTCTGGCAGGCAGGCAGTGAATCCAGGGCCAGAGCTCAATGTGTGGGTCCTAACTATACATTATTGATTTGGCTGAGGGACGGCATTGAGGGTGTCTTCAAAAGGCAATGCCTCAAGAAGAGGACATCCTCAGCATCCAGACCACACCCTCTCCTCATTGCTACCATCAGGCAGGGGTACAGGAGCCTGATGCTCCATGCTCAGTAATTGAGAACCAGCTCCTTTCCTCTCTGCCGGCAGACTGCTGAGAGTACATGACCTCATAATCCCACTTCCGAAGTGTGAAAGGACTGCTAGTTCATTTAAAGCAGAATGGTTTAATGAACGAGTAGAAACTGCTGCACTGGAAGCTCGTGAGGTCAGGAAGGTGCAGTACAAGAAATAATTATGTACAATACAGAAACTGGTGTTATCTGAGTGTATTGGTACGATGCAAAAGTTGCTGGAGAATTTGGGAAGAAGTGGAACGATATTTGGAAACTATTTTTTAAAGCCTCATTGAGCAAGCAAATCTCATATGGACAGTGTACAAAAGCTTCAGCAAGAAAATGCTTCATGACTTCCTACAGGCCTGCTGCCAGGTATGTTTTGTCAGAGTGCAGATGGACAAGAGCGAAAATGATCAAACCCAGAACAGACCAAAGTTCTTATTGACAGTTATTTAATTTCTTTTAAACAATGAACAATAGACTAGACTTGGTCTTTTACTCTTAAAATAGTGTCAGGTTTACTTCCACTTAAAAATTCAGTGTGCACATGTGCTGTCACTGGGCAAAAATAAAACTGGCCACCAGATTTCTGCACACACTGGTCTTTACAAATTAAGGGAACATTAGTTCTGATCTCCTTACTTGGGAAAGAATTTCTTGCCTTTGAGGGAGTGCAGTGGTCATGCTCCTGGCATAGCAGAACTGACTACTGAATCGTGTGTTCACTGAGGTTTAGAAGAATAAGATAAGATCTTCCAGAGCCTATAAAATTTGAACAAAACCAGAGGTAGGCAGAGGAGACACAAGTGAACATATGACATAGAATGTACAGCTCAGGAACACGTCCTTAGGCCTATGATACACTAAATTCTTTGAGGGTGTAACCAAACATATTGATGAAGGAAGAATAGTGGGTGTCGTGTATATGGATTTCAGTAAGGCATTTGTTAAGGTTCCCCATGCTAGGCTTATTCAGAAACTAAGAAGGCCTGGGATCCAAGGAGACCTTGCTTTGTGGATCCAGAATTGGCTTGCCTATGGAAGGCAAAGGGTGGTTGTAGATGGTTCGTATTTTGCAGAGGTCGATGACAAGTGGTGTTCTGGGACCCTTTGTGATTTTTATAAATGACCTGGATAGGGAAGTAGAAGGGTGGGTCAGTAAGTTTGCTGATGACACAAAGGTTGAGGGTGTTGATTGGAGGTTTGTCAGAGGTTACAGTGGAACATCGTGAGGATGCAGAACTGGGCTGAGGAGTGGCAGGTGGAGTTCAACCTAGATGAGTGTGAGGTGGTTCATTTTGGTAGGTCAAATTTGAAGACTGAATATAATATTGATGGTAAGACTCTTGGCAGTGTGGAGGATCAGAGAGATGTTGGGGTCCGTGTCGATAGAACACTCAAAGCTGCTGAGCAGGTTGACTGTGTAGTTAAGAAGGCGTATGGTGTATTGGCATACATCCATTGTTTGACTGAGTTCAAGAGCTGTGAGGTAATGTTACAGCTATATAAGACTTCGGTCAGACTCCTCTTGGGGTACTGTATTCAGTTCCGGTCACCTCACTGCAGGTAGGGCATGGATACTATAGAGAGAGTGCAGAGGAGATTTACAAGGATGTTGCCTGGATTGGGGAGTGTGCCTTATGAGAACAGGTTGAGTGAATTTAGTCTTTTCTCCTTGGAGCAACAGAGAATGAGAGGTGACCTGATAGAGGTGTATAAAATGATGAGAGGCATTGACTGTGTGGATAGCCAGAGGTTTTTTCCCAGGGCTGAAATGGTTAACATGAGAGGGCATAGTTTTGAGGTGTTTGGAAGTAGGTACCGCGGGAATGTCAGGGATACATTTTTCACACAGTGAGTGGAGGGTGAATGGAATGCTCTGCCAGCGAAAGTGGTAGAGGCAGATACACTAGGGTCTTTTAAGAGCCTCTTAGATAAATACATGGAGCTTAGAAAAATAGAGGGCTTTGCGGTAGGAAAACCCTAAGCAGCTTTTAGAGTAGGTCACATGGTTGGCAGAACATTGTGGTCCGAAGGGCCTGTAATGTGCTGTAGATTTCTATGATCTATGTTCTACGAACAGATTTTCCTGATAGTTGAGGAGTCCAGACCCAGGGATCACAGTTTTAAGGTACGGGGTTTGTCATGTAACACTTGGCTCGATCAACTCCCGTTCGCTAGGGGAAACTGCCATCTGCCCGCCAAACTGTGACTTATGTTTGCGTGGATAATGTGCAATGCACTCTGGTACAGACCCACAATGTGAAACATCAGACAGCACACAATATGCAATTACGCTTTATAACTCTTATGTTTTTGATGTGGTTAGTAGAAAAGCAAAATAGTGAAGAGAAAGGTGCCACTTTATTTGGTTTTAACCAGTCCATACACAAGTAAGTTTGTTGGAGCTCACGGAACCAGTTCTCCTTTCCAGCAATCGATCTCCTCCGAACTCTGTAGACACTTGGCTGGGACCAAACCCGGTGGCCTACCAGAGCATTCCACATGCGTCCTTCCTCTCCTCCTTTCCTCGACGAAAGGCCCTGCGCTCACTCCAGTTCCCACACATACAAGACAGAATAACATAACTCCCATAGGTTAGTTCCGCGTTGTCTGTAGTTATAACCCAAACATCACAGCTACAAAGAAACATTACCTCATCAGTTAACATTACAGAGAAGCCATTTTATATATGCAGTTAACATTACTGAGAACCCCCTACAGTCATCTAGAACCAAGGTCCCTGAAGAGCATGGTGGGGGCACAATCTTTAAATACATGCAAGAAGGAGATGGATATACTGATAAATCGGTAACAGTCAACATCACTGTCAGAGTCCTAGGACAGCCTGAGAAATAGATCAGGACACTCAAATTTCAAGGTCTATCAGACAGCAATGATCGTTGTGCTTCTGGCTGCTTATGAGAATATCTTTACCAGGCTGCCAGCAATGCTACTTGTACAGACATTACCAGACTTGGAGCCCCAATTGCCGCCGTTAGTCGGACACCACGTTTGTATAGCCAACATCAGAAGCTCCGGGAACTCTATTCAGAGCTCTGTCATGGGAAGAGGGTGCCATGCAGACAGAGGAAGAGGTTCAAGAAACTGATTGAACACTCCTCGAGAAGGTGGGAATCCCTGGCTATCGGTCACTCAAAGAGAAGGTAGGAATCCCTGGGCATTGACCACTCCTCGAGAAGATGGGAATCCCTTGACATCAGCCACTCAAAGCAAAGTTGGGAATACCTGGGAAGCGATAACTCCTGGAGAAGGTGGGAATCCCTGGACATCGACCACTCAAAGAGAAGGTGGGAATCACTGGCCATTGGCCACTCAAATAGAAGGTGGGAATCACTGGCCATCGACAACTCCTTGAGAAGGTGGGAATCCACGGCCATTGACCACTCATCGAGAAGGTGGGAACCCCTGACCATCAACCACTCAAAGAGAAGGTGGGAATCCCTGGGCATTGACCACTCCTCGAGAAGATGGGAATCCCTGGCCATCGGCCACTCAAAGGGAAGGTGTGAATCCCTGGGCATTGACCATACCTTGAGAAGATGGGAATCCCTGGCCATCGACCACTCAAAGAGAAGGTGGGAATCCCTGGCCATCAACCACTCAAAGAGAAGTTGGGAACCCCTGTCCATCGGCCACTCCTCAAAAAGGTAGGAATCCCCGGCCATCGAACACACCTCGAGAAGATGGGAATCCCGGGCCTTCAACCTCTCAAAGAGAAGGTGGGAATCCCAAGACAATGACCACACCACGAGAAGGTGGGAATCCCTGGCCAGCGGCCACTCAAATAGTAGGTTGGAATCCCTGGCCATCGACAACTCCTTGAGAAGGTGGGAATCCCCGGTCATCGACCACTCAAAGAGAAACTGGGAATACCGGGCCATCGACTACTCCTCGGGAAGGTGGGAATCTCTGGCCATTGAACACTCCTCGAGAAGGTAGGAATTCCTGGCCATCGACCACTCAAAGGGTAGATGGGAATCCCTCACCATCGACGACACCTCGAGAAGGTGGGAATCCCTGGCAATCAACCACTCAAAGAGAAGGTGGGAATAGCTGGCCATCGACTAATCCCCGAGAAGGTGGGAATCCCTGGCCATTGAGAACTCCATGAGAAGGTGGGAATCCTCGGCCATCGACCATTCAAAGAGAAGGTGGGAATATTCGGCCATCAACAACTCCACGAGAAGGTGGAAATCCTCGGCCATCGACCACTCAAAGAGAAGTTGGGAATAGCTGGCCATCGACTACTCCCCGCGAAGGTGGGAAACCCTGGCCATCGAGAATGCCTCGAGAAGGTGGGAATCCCTGGCCTTCCACCATTCAAAGGGAAGTTGGGAATCCCTGGTCATCAAGAACACCTCGAGAAGGTGGGAATCCCTGGCCATCGAGAACGCCTCTAGAAGGTGGGAATCCCCGGCCATCGACCACTCAAAGAGAAGTTGGGAATCCCTGGCCATCGAGAACGCCTTGAGAAGGTAGGAATCCCCGGCCATCGAACACACTTCGAGAAGGTGGGAATCCCCGGCAATAGACCTCTCAAAGCGAAGGTGGGAATCCCTGGCCATCGACAATTCAAAGAGAAGGTGGGAATCCCTGGGCATTGACCACTCAAAGAGAAGGTGGGAATCCCTGGGCATTGACCACTCAAAGAGAAGGTGGGAATCCCTGGGCATTGACCACTCAAAGAGAAGGTGGGAATCCCTGGGCATTGACCACTCAAAGAGAAGGTGGGAATCCCTGGGCATTGACCACTCAAAGAGAAGGTGGGAATCCCTGGGCATTGACCACTCAAAGAGAAGGTGGGAATACCTGGGCATTGACCACTCCTCGAGAACATGGGAATCACTTGACATCAGCCACTCAAAGCGAAGTTGGGAATACCTGGCAAGCGATCACTCCTTGAGAAGATGGGAATCCCCGGCCATTAAGCACCCCTCGAGAAGCTGGGAAACCCTGGCCATTAACAGCTCCTCAAGAGGTTGGGAATCCCTGGCCATCGACCACTCAACGAGAAGATGGGAATCCCTGGCCATCGGCCACTCAAAGAGAAGGTGGGAATACCTGGGCATTGACCAATTAAAGAGAAGGTGGGAATCCCCGGCAATAGACCTCTCAAAGCGAAGGTGGGAATCCCTGGCCATCGACCACACCTCTAGAAGATGGGAATCCCTGGCCATCGACCACTCAAAGAGAAGGTGGGAATCCCTGGGCATTGACCACTCAAAGAGAAGATGGGAATTCTGGGCATTGACCACTCCTCGAGAAGATGGGAATCCCTTGACATCAGCCACTCAAAGTGAAGTTGGGAATCCCTGGCCATCGACCACTCCTTGAGAAGGTGAGAATCCCTGGACATTAACCACCCCTCAAGAAGCTGGGAAGCCCTGGACATCGACCACTCCTTGAGAAGCTGGGAAACCCTGGCCATTAACAACTCCATAAGAAGTTGGGAATCCCTGGACATCGACCACTTAAAGAGAAGGTGGGAATCCCTGGCCATTGGCCATTCAAAGAGAAGGTAGGAATCCCCGGCCATCGACCTCTCAGAGAGAAGGTGGGAATTCCTGGGCATTGACCACACCTTCAGAAGATGGGAATCCACGGCCATCGACCACACAAAGAGAAGTTGGGAATAGCTGGCCATTGACTACTCCCTGAGAAGGTGGGAATCCCTGGCCATTGAGAACGCCTCGAGAAGGTGGGAATCCATGGCCATCAACCACTCAAAGAGAAGTTGGGAATCCCTGGCCATCGAGAACGCCTCACGAAGTTGGGAATCCCTGGCCATCAAGCACTCCTCGACAAGGTCGGAATCCCCGGCCATCGAACACACTTCAAGAAGGTGGGAATCCCCGGCAATCGACATCTCAAAGCGAAGGTGGGAATCCCAAGCCATCGACCACACCTCTAGAAGGTGGGAATACCTGGCCATCGACCACTCAAAGAGAAGTTGGGAATCCCCGGCCATCGGCCACTCCTCGACAAGGTAGGAATCCCCGGCCGTCGAACACACTTCGAGAAGGAGGGAATCTCCGGCAATCGACCTCTCAAAGCGAAGGTGGGAATCCCTGGGCATTGACCACTCAAAGAGAAGGTGGGAATTCTGGGCATTGACCACTCCTCGAGAAGATGGAAATTCCTTGACATCAGCCACTCAAAGCGAAGTTGGGAATACCTGGCAAGCGATCACTCCACAAGAAGTTGGGAATCCCTGGACATTAACAACTCCTCAAGAAGTTGGGAATCCCTGGACATCGACCACTTAAAGAGAAGGTGGGAATCCCTGGCCATTGGCCATTCAAAGAGAAGGTAAGAATCCCTGGCCATCGAGCACTCCTCGAGAAGGTGGGAATCCCCGGCCATCGAACACACCTCGACAAGGTGGGAATCCCCAGCCATCGACCACTCAAAGAGAAGTTGGGAATCCCTGGCCATTGAGCACTCCTCTAGAAGGTGGGAATCCACGGCCATCAACCACTCAAAGAGAAGTTGGGAATCCCTGGCTCTCGAGAACACCTCGAGAAGTTGGGAATCCCTGTCCTTCGACCACTCAACGAGAAGTTGTGAATCCCCGGCCATCGGCCACTCCTCGACAAGGTAGGAATCCCCGGCCATCGACCTCTCAAAGCGAAGGTCAGAATCCCAAGCCATCGACCACACCTCTAGAAGGTGGGAATCCCTGGCCATCGACCACTCAAAGAGAAGTTGGGAATCCGTGGCCATCGACCACTCAAAGAAAAGGTGGGAATCCCTGGGCATTGACCACTCAAAGTGAAGGTGGGAATTCTGGGCATTGACCACTCCTCGAGAAGATGGGAATCCCTTGACATCAGCCACTCAAAGAGAAGTTGGGAATCCGTGGCCATCGGCCACTCAAAGAGAAGGTGGGAATACCTGGCCATTGACCACTCCTCGAGAACATGGGAATCACTTGACGTCAGCCACTCAAAGCGAAGTTGGGAATCCCTGGCAAGCGACCACTCCTTGAGAAGCTGGGAATCCATGGACATCAACCACTCCTCGAGAAGCTCGGAATCCCTGGCCATTGACAACTCAAAGAGAAGGTGGGAATCCCTGGCCATTGGTCACTCAAATAGAAGGAGGGAATCCCTGTCCATCGGCCACTCAAAGAGAAGTTGTGAATCCCTGGCCATTGGCCACTCCTCGACAAGGTGGGAATCCCCGGCCATCGACCTCTCAAAGAAAATGTGGGAATTACTGGGCATTGACCACACCTTCAGAAGATGGGAATCCCTGGACATCTGCCACTCAAAGAGAAGGTGGGAATACCTGGCCAACGGCCAGTTCAAAGAGAAGGTGGGAGTCACTGTCCATCAGCCACAACTCGAGAAGGTGGGAATCCCTGGCCATCGACCACTCCTCGAGAAAGTGGCAATATCTGTCCATTGGCCACTCAAAGAGAAGTTGTGAATCCCCGGCCATCGGCCACACCTCGAGAAGCTGGGAAACCCAGGCCATTAACAACTCTTCAAGAAGTTGGGAATCCCTGGACATCGACCACTTAAAGAGAAGGTGGGAATCCCTGGGCATTGACCACTCAAAGAGAAGGTGGGAATTCTGGGCATTGACCACTCCTCGAGAAGATGGGAATCCCTTGACATCAGCCACTCAAAGCGAAGTTGGGAATACCTGGCAAGCGATCACTCCTTGAGAAGGTGGGAATCCCTGGACATTAACAACTCCTCAAGAAGTTGGGAATCCCTGGACATCGACCACTTAAAGAGAAGGTGGGAATCCCTGGCCATTGGCCATTCAAAGAGAAGGTAGGAATCCCTGGCCATCGAACACACCTCGACAAGGTGGGAATCCCCAGCCATCGACCACTCAAAGAGAAGGTAGGATTCCCTGGCCATTGGCCACTCCTCAAGAAGGTGGGGATCCCTGGCCATTAACCACCCCTCGAGAAGCTGGGAAACCCTGGCCATTAACAACTCCTCAAGAAGTTGGGAATCCCTGGACATCGACCACTTAAAGAGAAGGTGGGAATCCCTGGCCATCGAACACAACTCGACAAGGTGGGAATCCCCAGCCATCGACCACTCAAAGAGAAGTTGGGAATCCCTGGCCATCGAGCACTCCTCTAGAAGGTGGGAATCCACGGCCATTAACAACTCCTCAAGAAGTTGGGAATCCCTGGACATCGACCACTTAAAGAGAAGGTGGGAATCCCTGGCCATTAACCACCCCTCGAGAAGCTGGGAAACCCTGGCCATTAACAACTCCTCAAGAAGTTGGGAATCCCTGGACATCGACCACTTAAAGAGAAGGTGGGAATCCCTGGTCATTGGCCATTCAAAGAGAAGGTAGGAATCCCTGGCCATCGAGCACTCCTCGAGAAGGTGGGAATCCCCAGCCATCGAACACACCTCGACAAGGTGGGAATCCCCAGCCATCGACCACTCAAAGAGAAGTTGGGAATCCCTGGCTCTCGAGAACGCCTCGAGAAGATGGGAATCCCTGTCCTTCGACCACTCAAAGAGAAGTTGTGAATCCCCGGCCATCGGCCACTCCTTGACAAGGTAGGAATCCCCGGCCATCGAACACACCTCGAGAAGGTGGGAATCCCCGGCAATCGACCTCTCAAAGCGAAGGTCGGAATCCCAAGCCATCCACCACACCTCTAGAAGGTGGGAATCCCTGGCCATCGACCACTCAAAAAGTGGTTGGGAATCCGTGGCCATCGACCACTCAAAGAAAAGGTGGGAATCCCTGGGCATTGACCACTCAAAGAGAAGGTGGGAATCCCTGGGCATCGAACACTTAAAGAAATGCTGGGAATCCCCGCCCATCGGTCACTCAAAGAGAAATTGGTAATCCCTGGACATTGACCACCCAAAGAGAAGGTGGGAATCCCTGGCCAATGGCCATTCAAAGAGAAGGTTGGAATCCCTGGCCATTGGCCACTCCTCGAGAAGGTGGGAATCTGTGGCCAGCGACCATTCAAAGAGATGGTGGGAATACCAGGCCATCGGCCACTCAAATAGAAGGTGGGAATACCGGGCCATCGACTACTCCTCGGGAAGGTAGGAATCACTGGCCTTCGACAACGCAAAGAGTAGATGGGAATCCCTCACCATCGATGACACCTCGAGAAGATGGGAATCCCTAGCCATCAAACACTCAAAGAGAAGTTGGGAATCACTGGCCATCGAGAACTCCTCGAGCAGGTGGGAATACCTGGCCATCGAGAACTCCTCGAGAAGGTGGGAATCCCCAGCAATCGACCTCTCAAAGCGAAGGTCGGAATCCCAAGCCATCCACCACACCTCTAGAAGGTGGGAATCCCTGGCCATCGACCACTCAAAGAGAAGTTGGGAATCCGTGGCCATCGACCACTCAAAGAAAAGATGGGAATCCCTGGGCATTGACCACTCAAAGAGATGGTGGGAATTCTGGGCATTGACCACTCCTCGAGAAGATGGGAATCCCTTGACATCAGCCACTCAAAGCGATGTTGGGAATCCCTGGCCATCGACCACTCAAAGAGAAGTTGGGAATCCGTGGCCATCGGCCACTCAAAGAGAAGATGGGAATACCTAGCCATTGACAACTCCTCGAGAACATGGGAATCCCTGGACATCAGCCACTCAAAGCGAAGTTGGGAATCCCTGGCCATCGACCACTCAAAGAGAAGGTGGGAATACCTGGCCATTGACCACTCCTCGAGAACATGGGAATCCCTGGACATCAGCCACTCAAAGCGAAGTTGGGAATCCCTGGCCATCGGCCACTCAAAGAGAAGGTGGGAATACCTGGCCATTGACCACTCCTCGAGAACATGGGAATCCCTGGACATCAGCCACTCAAAGCGAAGTTGGGAATACCTGGCAAGCGACCACTCCTTGAGAAGCTGGGAATCCATGGACATTAACCACCCCTCGAGAAGCTCGGAATCCCTGGCCATTGACAACTCAAAGAGAAGGTGGGAATCCCTGGCCATCGGTCACTCAAATAGAAGGTGGGAATCCCTGTCCATCGGCCACTCAAAGAGAAGTTGTGAATCCCCGGCCATTGGCCACTCCTCGACAAGGTGGGAATCCCCGGTCATCGACCTCTCAAAGAAAAGGTGGGAATTACTGGGCATTGACCACACCTTCAGAAGATGGGAATCCCTGGACATCTGCCACTCAAAGAGAAGGTGGGAATACCTGGCAAGCGACCACTCCTGGAGAAGGTGGGAATTCCCGGACATTAACCACCCCTCGAGAAGCTGGGAAACCCTGGCCATTAACAACTCTTCAAGAAGTTGGGAATCCCTGGACATCGACCAATTAAAGAGAAGGTGGGAATCCCTGGCCAATGGCCATTCAAAGAGAAGGTTGGAATTCCTGGCCATTGGCCACTCCTCGAGAAGGTGGGAATCTGTGGCCAGCGACCATTCAAAGAGATGGTGGGAATACCGGGCCATCGGCCACTCAAATAGAAGGTGGGAATACCGGGCCATCGGCTACTCCTCGGGAAGGTAGGAATCCCTGGCCATCGACCATTCAAAGAGAAGGAGGGAATCACTGGCCTTCGACAACTCAAAGAGTAGATGGGAATCCATCACCATCGAGAACGCCTCGAGAAGGTGGGAATCCCTGTCCATCGGCCACTCAAAGAGAAATTGTGAATCCCCGGCCATCGGCCACTCCTCGACAAGGTAGGAATTCCCGGCCATCGAACACACCTCGACAAGGTGGGAATCCCTGGCCATCGACCACTCAAAGAGAAGGTGGGAATCCCTGGACATTGACCACCCAAAGAGAAGGTGGGAATCCCTGGCCATCGGCCACTCAAAGAGAAGGTGGGAATCCCTTGCCATCGGCCACTCAAAGTGACGTTGGGAATACCTGGCAGGCGACCACTCCTGGAGAAGGTGGAAATCCCTGGACATTAACCACTCCTCGAGAAGCTGGGAAACCCTGGCCATTAACAACTCTTCAAGAAGTTTGGAATCCCTGGACAACGACCACTTAAAGAGAAGGTGGGAATCCCTGTACAACGACCACTTAAAGAGAATGTGGGAATCCCTGGCCAATGGCCAAACAAAGAGAAGGTTGGAATCCCTGGCCATTGGCCACTCCTCGAGAAGGTGGGAATCCGTGGCCAGCGAACATTCAAAGAGATGGTGGGAATACCGGGCCATCGGCCACTCAAATAGAAGGTGGGAATCACTGGCCTTCGACAACTCAAAGAGTAGATGGGAATCCCTCACCATCGATGACACCTCGAGAAGGTGGGAATCCCTGGCCATCAAACACTCAAAGAGAAGTTGGGAATCCCTGGCCATCGAGAACTCCTCGAGCAGGTGGGAATCCCCGGCAATCGACCTCTCAAAGCGAAGGTCGGAATCCCAAGCCATCCACCACACCTCGGGAAGATGGGAATCCCCGGCCATCGACCACTCAAAGAGAAGTTGGGAAGCCGTGGCCATCGACCACTCAAAGACAAGGTGGGAACCCTGGCCATCGACCACTCAAAGAGAAGGTGGGAACCCTGGCCATCGACCACTCAAAGAGAAGGTGGGAATCCCTGGCCATCGGCCACTCAAAGAGAAGGTGGGAATCCCTGGCCATTGACCACTCAAAGAGAAGGTGGGAATCCTTGGACATTGACCACTCAAAGAGAAGGTGGGAATCCCTGGCCATCGGCCACTCAAAGAGAAGGTGGGAATCCCTGGCCATCAGCCACTCAAAGTGACGTTGGGAATACCTGGCAGGCGACCACTCCTGGAGAAGGTGGGAATCCCTGGACATTAACCACTCCTCGAGAAGCTGGGAAACCCTGGCCATTAACAACTCTTCAAGAAGTTGGGAATCCCTGGACATCGACCACTTAAAGAGAAGGTGGGAATCCCTGAACATCGACCACTTAAAGAGAAGGTGGGAATCCCTGGCCATTGACCATTCAAAGAGAAGGTTGGAATCCCTGGCCATTGGCCACTCCTCGAGAAGGTGGGAATCCGTGGCCAGCGACCATTCAAAGAGATGGTGGGAATACCGGGCCATCGGCCACTCAAATAGAAGGTGGGAATACCGGGCCATCGAATACTCCTCGAGAAGGTAGGAATCCCTGGCCATCGACCATTCAAAGAGAAGGAGGGAATCATTGGCCTTCGACCACTCAAAGAAAAGGTGGGAATCCCTGGGCATTGACCACTCAAAGAGAAGGTGGGAATTCTGGGCATTGACCACTCCTCGGGAAGATGGGAATCCCTTGAATTCAGCCAGTCAAAGCGAAGTTGGGAATCCCTGGCCATCGACCACTCAAAGAGAAGTTGGGAATCCGTGGCCATCGGCCACTCAAAGAGAAGGTGGGAATACCTGGCCATTGGCCACTCCTCGAGAAGGTGGGAATCCGTGGCCAGCGACCATTCAAAGAGATGGTGGGAATACCGGGCCATCGGCCACTCAAATAGAAGGTGGGAATTCCTGGCCATCGACTACTCCTCGGGAAGGTTTAATCCCTGGCCATCGACCATTCAAAGAGAAGGAGGGAATCACTGGCCTTCGACAACTCAAAGAGTAGATGGGAATCCCTCACCATCGATGACACCTCGAGAAGGTGGGAATCCCTGGCCATCAAACACTCAAAGAGAAGTTGGGAATCCCTGGCCATCGACCACTCAAAGAGAAGGTGGGAATACCTGGCCATTGACCACTCCTCGAGAACATGGGAATCCCTGGACATCAGCCACTCAAAGCGAAGTTGGGAATCCCTGGCCATCGGCCACTCAAAGAGAAGGTGGGAATACCTGGCCATTGACCACTCCTCGAGAACATGGGCATCCCTGGACATCAGCCACTTAAAGCGAAGTTGGGAATACCTGGCAAGCGACCACTCCTTGAGAAGCTGGGAATCCATGGACATTAACCACACCTCGAGAAGCTCGGAATCCCTGGCCATTGACAACTCAAAGAGAAGGTGGGAATCCCTGGCCATCGGTCACTCAAATAGAAGGTGGGAATCCCTGTCCATCGGCCACTCAAAGAGAAGTTGTGAATCCCCGGCCATTGGCCACTCCTCGACAAGGTGGGAATCCCCGGCCATCGAACACTCCTCGACAAGGTGGGAATCCCCGGTCATCGACCTCTCAAAGAAAAGGTGGGAATTACTGGGCATTGACCACACCTTCAGAAGATGG
This sequence comes from Hypanus sabinus, assembly GCF_030144855.1. Taxonomy (NCBI): domain Eukaryota; kingdom Metazoa; phylum Chordata; class Chondrichthyes; order Myliobatiformes; family Dasyatidae; genus Hypanus; species Hypanus sabinus. The sequence continues at coordinate 130,581,587 of NC_082711.1, forward strand.
GAATCCCTGGACATCTGCCACTCAAAGAGAAGGTGGGAATACCTGGCAAGCGACCACTCCTGGAGAAGGTGGGAATTCCCGGACATTAACCACCCCTCGAGAAGCTGGGAAACCCTGGCCATTAACAACTCTTCAAGAAGTTGGGAATCCCTGGACATCGACCAATTAAAGAGAAGGTGGGAATCCCTGGCCAATGGCCATTCAAAGAGAAGGTTGGAATTCCTGGCCATTGGCCACTCCTCGAGAAGGTGGGAATCTGTGGCCAGCGACCATTCAAAGAGATGGTGGGAATACCGGGCCATCGGCCACTCAAATAGAAGGTGGGAATACCGGGCCATCGGCTACTCCTCGGGAAGGTAGGAATCCCTGGCCATCGACCATTCAAAGAGAAGGAGGGAATCACTGGCCTTCGACAACTCAAAGAGTAGATGGGAATCCATCACCATCGAGAACGCCTCGAGAAGGTGGGAATCCCTGTCCATCGGCCACTCAAAGAGAAATTGTGAATCCCCGGCCATCGGCCACTCCTCGACAAGGTAGGAATTCCCGGCCATCGAACACACCTCGACAAGGTGGGAATCCCTGGCCATCGACCACTCAAAGAGAAGGTGGGAATCCCTGGACATTGACCACCCAAAGAGAAGGTGGGAATCCCTGGCCATCGGCCACTCAAAGAGAAGGTGGGAATCCCTTGCCATCGGCCACTCAAAGTGACGTTGGGAATACCTGGCAGGCGACCACTCCTGGAGAAGGTGGAAATCCCTGGACATTAACCACTCCTCGAGAAGCTGGGAAACCCTGGCCATTAACAACTCTTGAAGAAGTTTGGAATCCCTGGACAACGACCACTTAAAGAGAAGGTGGGAATCCCTGTACAACGACCACTTAAAGAGAATGTGGGAATCCCTGGCCAATGGCCAAACAAAGAGAAGGTTGGAATCCCTGGCCATTGGCCACTCCTCGAGAAGGTGGGAATCCGTGGCCAGCGAACATTCAAAGAGATGGTGGGAATACCGGGCCATCGGCCACTCAAATAGAAGGTGGGAATCACTGGCCTTCGACAACTCAAAGAGTAGATGGGAATCCCTCACCATCGATGACACCTCGAGAAGGTGGGAATCCCTGGCCATCAAACACTCAAAGAGAAGTTGGGAATCCCTGGCCATCGAGAACTCCTCGAGCAGGTGGGAATCCCCGGCAATCGACCTCTCAAAGCGAAGGTCGGAATCCCAAGCCATCCACCACACCTCGGGAAGATGGGAATCCCCGGCCATCGACCACTCAAAGAGAAGTTGGGAATCCGTGGCCATCGACCACTCAAAGACAAGGTGGGAACCCTGGCCATCGACCACTCAAAGAGAAGGTGGGAACCCTGGCCATCGACCACTCAAAGAGAAGGTGGGAATCCCTGGCCATCGGCCACTCAAAGAGAAGGTGGGAATCCCTTGCCATTGACCACTCAAAGAGAAGGTGGGAATCCTTGGACATTGACCACTCAAAGAGAAGGTGGGAATCCCTGGCCATCGGCCACTCAAAGAGAAGGTGGGAATCCCTGGCCATCGGCCACTCAAAGTGACGTTGGGAATACCTGGCAGGCGACCACTCCTGGAGAAGGTGGGAATCCCTGGACATTAACCACTCCTCGAGAAGCTGGGAAACCCTGGCCATTAACAACTCTTCAAGAAGTTGGGAATCCCTGGACATCGACCACTTAAAGAGAAGGTGGGAATCCCTGAACATCGACCACTTAAAGAGAATGTGGGAATCCCTGGCCAATGGCCATTCAAAGAGAAGGTTGGAATCCCTGGCCATTGGCCACTCCTCGAGAAGGTGGGAATCCGTGGCCAGCGACCATTCAAAGAGATGGTGGGAATACCGGGCCATCGGCCACTCAAATAGAAGGTGGGAATACCGGGCCATCGAATACTCCTCGAGAAGGTAGGAATCCCTGGCCATCGACCATTCAAAGAGAAGGAGGGAATCATTGGCCTTCGACCACTCAAAGAAAAGGTGGGAATCCCTGGGCATTGACCACTCAAAGAGAAGGTGGGAATTCTGGGCATTGACCACTCCTCGGGAAGATGGGAATCCCTTGAATTCAGCCAGTCAAAGCGAAGTTGGGAATCCCTGGCCATCGACCACTCAAAGAGAAGTTGGGAATCCGTGGCCATCGGCCACTCAAAGAGAAGGTGGGAATACCTGGCCATTGGCCACTCCTCGAGAAGGTGGGAATCCGTGGCCAGCGACCATTCGAAGAGATGGTGGGAATACCGGGCCATCGGCCACTCAAATAGAAGGTGGGAATTCCTGGCCATCGACTACTCCTCGGGAAGGTTTAATCCCTGGCCATCGACAATTCAAAGAGAAGGAGGGAATCACTGGCCTTCGACAACTCAAAGAGTAGATGGGAATCCCTCACCATCGATGACACCTCGAGAAGGTGGGAATCCCTGGCCATCAAACACTCAAAGAGAAGTTGGGAATCCCTGGCCATCGAGAACTCCTCGAGAAGGTGGGAATCCCTGGCCATCGGCCACTCCTCGAGCAGGTGGGAATCCCTGTCCATCGACAACTCCTCGAGAAGGTGACAATCCCTGGCCTTCGAGAACTAAAATAGAAGGTGGAATCCCTGGACATCGACAACTCCTCGAGAAGGTGGGAATCCCCGGTCATCGACCACTCAAAGAGAAACTGGGAATACCGAGCCATCGACTACTCCTCGGGAAGGTGGGAATGAATCCCTGGCCATCGAACACTCCTCGAGAAGGTAGTAATTCCTGGCCATCGACCACTCAAAGGGTAGATGGGAATCCCTCACCATCGACGACACCTCGAAAAGGTGGGAATCCCTGGCAATCGACCACTCAAAGAGAAGTTGGGGATACCTGGCCATCGAGAACGCCTTGAGAAGGTGGGAATCCCTGGCCTTCCACCATTCAAAGAGAAGGTGGGAATCCCTGGACATCGACAACTCCAAGAGAAGGTGGGAATATTCGGCCATCGACCACTCAAAGAGAAGTTGGGAATAGCTGGCCATCGACTACTCCCCGAGAAGGTGGGAATCCCTGGCCATCGAGAACGCCTCGAGAAGGTGGGAATCCCTGGCCTTCCACCATTCAAAGAGAAGTTGGGAATCCCTGTACATCGACCACTTAAAGAGAAGGTTGGAATCCCTGGCCAATGGCCATTCAAAGAGAAGGTGGGAATCCCTGGCCATCGAGAACGCCTCGAGAAGGTGGGAATCCCTGGCCTTCCACCATTCAAAGAGAAGTTGGGAATCCCTGGCCATCAACAACTCCACGAGAAGGTGGAAATCCTCGGCCATCGACCATTCAAAGAGAAGGTGGGAATACCTGGCCATTGGCCACTCCTCGAGAAGGTGGGAATCCGTGGCCAGCGACCATTCAAAGAGATGGTGGGAATACCGGGCCATCGGCCACTCAAATAGAAGGTGGGAATTCCTGGCCATCGACTACTCCTCGGGAAGGTTTAATCCCTGGCCATCGACCATTCAAAGAGAAGGAGGGAATCACTGGCCTTCGACAACTCAAAGAGTAGATGGGAATCCCTCACCATCGATGACACCTCGAGAAGGTGGGAATCCCTGGCCATCAAACACTCAAAGAGAAGTTGGGAATCCCTGGCCATCGAGAACTCCTCGAGAAGGTGGGAATACCTGGCCATCGGCCACTCCTCGAGCAGGTGGGAATCCCTGTCCATCGACAACTCCTCGAGAAGGTGACAATCCCTGGCCTTCGAGAACTAAAATAGAAGGTGGAATCCCTGGACATCGACAACTCCTCGAGAAGGTGGGAATCCCCGGTCATCGACCACTCAAAGAGAAACTGGGAATACCGAGCCATCGACTACTCCTCGGGAAGGTGGGAATGAATCCCTGGCCATCGAACACTCCTCGAGAAGGTAGTAATTCCTGGCCATCGACCACTCAAAGGGTAGATGGGAATCCCTCACCATCGACGACACCTCGAAAAGGTGGGAATCCCTGGCAATCGACCACTCAAAGAGAAGTTGGGGATACCTGGCCATCGAGAACGCCTTGAGAAGGTGGGAATCCCTGGCCTTCCACCATTCAAAGAGAAGGTGGGAATCCCTGGACATCGACAACTCCAAGAGAAGGTGGGAATATTCGGCCATCGACCACTCAAAGAGAAGTTGGGAATAGCTGGCCATCGACTACTCCCCGAGAAGGTGGGAATCCCTGGCCATCGAGAACGCCTCGAGAAGGTGGGAATCCCTGGCCTTCCACCATTCAAAGAGAAGTTGGGAATCCCTGGCCATCAACAACTCCACGAGAAGGTGGAAATCCTCGGCCATCGACCATTCAAAGAGAAGGTGGGAATCCCTGGCCATCGACAACTCCACGAGAAGGTGGGAATCCTCGGCCATTGACCACTCAAAGAGAAGTTGGGAATAGCTGGCCTTCGACTACTCCCCGCGAAGGAGGGAAACCCTGGCCATCGAGTACGCCTCGAGAAGGTGGGAATCCCTGGCCTTCCACCATTCCCGGAGAAGGTGGGAATCCCTGTACATCGACCACTCAAAGAGAAGGTGGGAATCCCTGGCCATCGGCCACTCAAAGTGACGTTGGGAATATCTGGCAGGCGACCACTCCTGGAGAAGGTGGAAATCCCTGGACATTAACCACTCCTTTAGAAGCTGGGAAACCCTGGCCATTAACAACTCTTCAAGAAGTTTGGAATCCCTGGACATCGACCACTTAAAGAGAAGGTGGGAATCCCTGTACATCGACCACTTAAAGAGAATGTGGGAATCCCTGGCCAATGGCCATTCAAAGAGAAGGTTGGAATCCCTGGCCATTGGCCACTCCTCGAGAAGGTGGGAATCCGTGGCCAGCGACCATTCAAAGAGATGGTGGGAATACCGGGCCATCGGCCACTCAAATAGAAGGTGGGAATACCGGGCCATCGAATACTCCTCGAGAAGGTAGGAATCCCTGGCCATCGACCATTCAAAGAGAAGGAGGGAATCACTGGCCTTCGACATCTCAAAGAGTAGATGGGAATCCCTCACCATCGATGACACCTCGAGAAGGTGAGAATCCCTGGCCATCAAACACTCAAAGAGAAGTTGGGAATCCCTGGCCATCGAGATCTCCTCGAGAAGGTGGGAATACCTGGCCATCGGCCACTCCTCGAGCAGGTGGGAATCCCTGGCCATCGAGAACTCCTCGAGAAGGTGGGAATCCCCGGCAATCGACCTCTCAAAGCGAAGGTCGGAATCCCAAGCCATCCACCACACCTCTCGAAGGTGGGAATCCCTGGCCATCGACTACTCAAAGAGAAGTTGGGAATCCGTGGCCATCGACCACTCAAAGAAAAGGTGGGAATCCCTGGGCATTGACCACTCAAAGAGAAGGTGGGAATTCTGGGCATTGACCACTCCTCGGGAAGATGGGAATCCCTTGACATCAGCCACTCAAAGCGAAGTTGGGAATCCCTGGCCATCGACCACTCAAAGAGAAGTTGGGAATCCGTGGACATCGGCCACTCAAAGAGAAGGTGGGAATACCTGGCCATTGACCACTCCTCGAGAACATGGGAATCACTTGACATCAGCCACTCAAAGCGAAATTGGGAATACCTGGCAAGCGACCACGCCTTGAGAAGCTGGGAATCCCTGGGCATCGACCATTCAAATAGAAGGTGGGAATACCTGGCCATCGACTACTCCGCGGGAAGGTAGGAATCCCTGGCCATCGACCATTCAAATAGAAGGTGGGAATCCCTGGCCATCGACAACTCCTCGAGAAGGTGACAATCCCTGGCCTTCGACAACTAAAATAGAAGGTGGAATCCCTGGACATCGACAACTCCTCGAGAAGGTGGGAATCCCCGGTCATCGACCACTCAAAGAGAAACTGGGAATACCGAGCCATCGACTACTCCTCGGGAAGGTGGGAATCCCTGGCCATCGAACACTCCTCGAGAAGGTAGGAATTCCTGGCCATCGACCACTCAAAGGGTAGATGGGAATCCCTCACCATCGACGACACCCCGAGAAGGTGGGAATCCCTGGCAATCGACCACTCAAAGAGAAGGTGGGAATTCCGGGCAAACGACCACTCAAAGAGAAGTTGGGGAAACCTGGTCATCGAGAACGCCTTGAGAAGGTGGGAATCCCTGGCCTTCCACCATTCAAAGAGAAGGTGGGAATCCCTGGACATCGACAACTCCAAGAGAAGGTGGGAATATTCGGCCATCGACCACTCAAAGAGAAGGTGGGATTCCCTGGCCATTGAGAACTCCATGAGAAGGTGGGAATCCTCGGCCATCGACCATTCAAAGAGAAGGTGGGAATCCCTGGCCATCAACAACTCCACGAGAAGGTGGAAATCCTCGGCCATCGACCACTCAAAGAGAAGTTGGGAATAGCTGGCCATCGACTACTCCCCGCGAAGGTGGGAAACCCTGGCCATCGAGAACGCCTCGAGAAGGTGGGAATCCCTGGCCTTCCACCATTCAAAGAGAAGTTGGGAATCCCTGGCCATCGACAATTCAAAGAGAAGGAGGGAATCACTGGCCTTCGACAACTCAAAGAGTAGATGGGAATCCATCACCATCGAGAACGCCTCGAGAAGGTGGGAATCCCTGTCCATCGGCCACTAAAAGAGAAATTGTGAATCCCCGGCCATCGGCCACTCCTCGACAAGGTAGGAATTCCCGGCCATCGAACACACCTCGACAAGGTGGGAATCCCTGGCCATCGACCACTCAAAGAGAAGGTGGGAATCCCTGGACATTGACCACCCAAAGAGAAGGTGGGAATCCCTGGCCATCGGCCACTCAAAGTGAAGGTGGGAATCCCTGGGCATTGACCACTCAAAGAGAAGGTGGGAATTCTGGGCATTGACCACTCCTCGGGAAGATGGGAATCCCTTGACATCAGCCACTCAAAGCGAAGTTGGGAATCCCTGGCCATCGACCACTCAAAGAGAAGTTGGGAATCCGTGGACATCGGCCACTCAAAGAGAAGGTGGGAATACCTGGCCATTGACCACTCCTCGAGAACATGGGAATCACTTGACATCAGCCACTCAAAGCGAAATTGGGAATACCTGGCAAGCGACCACGCCTTGAGAAGCTGGGAATCCATGGACATTAACCACCCCTCGAGTAGCTTAGAATCCCTGGCCATTGACAACGCAAAGAGAAGGTGGGAATCCCTGGCCATCGGCCACTCAAAGAGAAGGTGGGAGTCCCTGGCCATCGACCACACAAAGACAAGGTGGGAACCCTGGCCATCGACCACTCAAAGAGAAGGTGGGAATCCCTGGCCATCGGCCACTCAAAGAGAAGGTGGGAATCCCTGGCCATCGGCCACTCAAAGAGAAGGTGGGAATCCCTGGCCATCGGCCACTCAAAGTGACGTTGGGAATACCTGGCAGGCGACCACTCCTGGAGAAGGTGGGAATCCCTGGACATTAACCACTCCTCGAGAAGCTGGGAAACCCTGGCCATTAACAACTCTTCAAGAAGTTGGGAATCCCTGTACATCGACCACTTAAAGAGAAGGTGGGAATCCCTGTACATCGACCACTTAAAGAGAAGGTTGGAATCCCTGGCCAATGGCCATTCAAAGAGAAGGTTGGAATCCCTGGCCATTGGCCACTCCTCGAGAAGGTCGGAATCCGTGGCCAGCGACCATTCAAAGAGATGGTGGGAATACCGGGCCATCGGCCACTCAAATAGAAGGTGGGAATACCTGGCCATCGACTACTCCGCGGGAAGGTAGGAATCCCTGGCCATCGACCATTCAAAGAGAAGGAGGGAATCACTGGCCTTCGACATCTCAAAGAGTAAATGGGAATCCCTCACCATCGATGACACCTCGAGAAGGTGGGAATCCCTGGCCATCAAACACTCAAAGAGAAGTTGGGAATCCCTGGCCATCGAGAACTCCTCGAGAAGGTGGGAATACCTGGCCATCGGCCACTCCTCGAACAGGTGGGAATCCCTGTCCATCGACAACTCCTCGAGAAGGTGGGAATCCCTGGCCTTCGACCATTCAAATAGAAGGTGGGAATCCCTGGCCATCGACAACTCCTCGAGAAGGTGACAATCCCTGGCCTTCGACAACTAAAATAGAAGGTGGAATCCCTGGACATCGACAACTCCTCGAGAAGGTGGGAATCCCCGGTCATCGACCACTCAAAGAGAAACTGGGAATACCGAGCCATCGACTACTCCTCGGGAAGGTGGGAATCCCTGGCCATCGAACACTCCTCGAGAAGGTAGGAATTCCTGGCCATCGACCACTCAAAGGGTAGATGGGAATCCCTCACCATCGACGACACCCCGAGAAGGTGGGAATCCCTGGCAATCGACCACTCAAAGAGAAGGTGGGAATTCCGGGCAAACGACCACTCAAAGAGAAGTTGGGGAAACCTGGTCATCGAGAACGCCTTGAGAAGGTGGGAATCCCTGGCCTTCCACCATTCAAAGAGAAGGTGGGAATCCCTGGACATCGACAACTCCAAGAGAAGGTGGGAATATTCGGCCATCGACCACTCAAAGAGAAGGTGGGAATCCCTGGCCATTGAGAACTCCATGAGAAGGTGGGAATCCTCGGCCATCGACCATTCAAAGAGAAGGTGGGAATCCCTGGCCATCAACAACTCCACGAGAAGGTGGAAATCCTCGGCCATCGACCACTCAAAGAGAAGTTGGGAATAGCTGGCCATCGACTACTCCCCGCGAAGGTGGGAAACCCTGGCCATCGAGAACGCCTCGAGAAGGTGGGAATCCCTGGCCTTCCACCATTCAAAGAGAAGTTGGGAATCCCTGGCCATCAACAACTCCACGAGAAGGTGGAAATCCTCGGCCATCGACCATTCAAAGAGAAGGTGGGAATCCCTGGCCATCGGCAATTCAAAGAGAAGGAGGGAATCACTGGCCTTCGACAACTCAAAGAGTAGATGGGAATCCATCACCATCGAGAACGCCTCGAGAAGGTGGGAATCCCTGTCCATCGGCCACTAAAAGAGAAATTGTGAATCCCCGGCCATCGGCCACTCCTCGACAAGGTAGGAATTCCCGGCCATCGAACACACCTCGACAAGGTGGGAATCCCTGGCCATCGACCACTCAAAGAGAAGGTGGGAATCCCTGGACATTGACCACCCAAAGAGAAGGTGGGAATCCCTGGCCATCGGCCACTCAAAGAGAAGGTGGGAATCCCTTGCCATCGGCCACTCAAAGTGACGTTGGGAATACCTGGCAGGCGACCACTCCTGGAGAAGGTGGAAATCCCTGGACATTAACCACTCCTCGAGAAGCTGGGAAACCCTGGCCATTAACAACTCTTCAAGAAGTTTGGAATCCCTGGACAACGACCACTTAAAGAGAAGGTGGGAATCCCTGTACATCGACCACTTAAAGAGAATGTGGGAATCCCTGGCCAATGGCCATTCAAAGAGAAGGTTGGAATCCCTGGCCATTGGCCACTCCTCGAGAAGGTGGGAATCCGTGGCCAGCGACCATTCAAAGAGATGGTGGGAATACCGGGCCATCGGCCACTCAAATAGAAGGTGGGAATACCGGGCCATCGAATACTCCTCGAGAAGGTAGGAATCCCTGGCCATCGACCATTCAAAGAGAAGGAGGGAATCACTGGCCTTCGACATCTCAAAGAGTAGATGGGAATCCCTCACCATCGATGACACCTCGAGAAGGTGGGTATCCCTGGCCATCAAACACTCAAAGAGAAGTTGGGAATACCTGGCCATCGAGATCTCCTCGAGAAGGTGGGAATACCTGGCCATCGGCCACTCCTCGAGCAGGTGGGAATCCCTGGCCATCGAGAACTCCTCGAGAAGGTGGGAATCCCCGGCAATCGACCTCTCAAAGCGAAGGTCGGAATCCCAAGCCATCCACCACACCTCTAGAAGGTGGGAATCCCTGGCCATCGACTACTCAAAGAGAAGTTGGGAATCCGTGGCCATCGACCACTCAAAGAAAAGGTGGGAATCCCTGGGCATTGACCACTCAAAGAGAAGGTGGGAATTCTGGGCATTGACCACTCCTCGGGAAGATGGGAATCCCTTGACATCAGCCACTCAAAGCGAAGTTGGGAATCCCTGGCCATCGACCACTCAAAGAGAAGGTGGGAATCCGTGGACATCGGCCACTCAAAGAGAAGGTGGGAATACCTGGCCATTGACCACTCCTCGAGAACATGGGAATCACTTGACATCAGCCACTCAAAGCGAAATTGGGAATGCCTGGCAAGCGACCACTCCTTGAGAAGCTGGGAATCCATGGACATTAACCACCCCTCGAGTAGCTCGGAATCCCTGGCCATTGACAACGCAAAGAGAAGGTGGGAATCCCTGGCCATCGGCCACTCAAAGAGAAGGTGGGAGTCCCTGGCCATCGACCACTCAAAGACAAGGTGGGAACCCTGGCCATCGACCACTCAAAGAGAAGGTGGGAATCCCTGGCCATCGGCCACTCAAAGAGAAGGTGGGAATCCCTGGCCATCGGCCACTCAAAGAGAAGGTGGGAATCCCTGGCCATCGGCCACTCAAAGTGACGTTGGGAATACCTGGCAGGCGACCACTCCTGGAGAAGCTGGGAATCCCTGGCCATTAACAACTCTTCAAGAAGTTGGGAATCCCTGTACATCGACCACTTAAAGAGAAGGTGGGAATCCCTGTACATCGACCACTTAAAGAGAAGGTTGGAATCCCTGGCCAATGGCCATTCAAAGAGAAGGTTGGACTCCCTGGCCATTGGCCACTCCTCGAGAAGGTCGGAATCCGTGGCCAGCGACCATTCAAAGAGATGGTGGGAATACCGGGCCATCGGCCACTCAAATAGAAGGTGGGAATACCTGGCCATCGACTACTCCTCGGGAAGGTAGGAATCCCTGGCCATCGACCATTCAAAGAGAAGGAGGGAATCACTGGCCTTCGACAACTCAAAGAGTAGATGGGAATCACTGGCCTTCGACATCTCAAAGAGTAGATGGGAATCCCTCACCATCGATGACACCTCGAGAAGGTGGGAATCCCTGGCCATCAAACACTCAAAGAGAAGTTGGGAATCCCTGGCCATCGAGAACTCCTCGAGAAGGTGGGAATACCTGGCCATCGGCCACTCCTCGAGCAGGTGGGAATCCCTGTCCATCGACAACTCCTCGAGAAGGTGGGAATCCCTGGCCTTCGACCATTCAAATAGAAGGTGGGAATCCCTGGCCATCGACAACTCCTCGAGAAGGTGACAATCCCTGGCCTTCGACAACTAAAATAGAAGGTGGAATCCCTGGACATCGACAACTCCTCGAGAAGGTGGGAATCCCCGGTCATCGACCACTCAAAGAGAAACTGGGAATACCGAGCCATCGACTACTCCTCGGGAAGGTGGGAATCCCTGGCCATCGAACACTCCTCGAGAAGGTAGGAATTCCTGGCCATCGACCACTCAAAGGGTAGATGGGAATCCCTCACCATCGACGACACCTCGAGAAGGTGGGAATCCCTGGCAATCGACCACTCAAAGAGAAGGTGGGAATTCCGGGCAAACGACCACTCAAAGAGAAGTTGGGGATACCTGGCCATAGAGAACGCCTTGAGAAGGTGGGAATCCCTGGCCTTCCACCATTCAAAGAGAAGGTGGGAATCCCTGGACATCGACAACTCCAAGAGAAGGTGGGAATATTCGGCCATCGACCACTCAAAGAGAAGTTGGGAATAGCTGGCCATCGACTACTCCCCGCGAAGGTGGGAAACCCTGGCCATCGAGAACGCCTCGAGAAGGTGGGAATTCCTGGCCTTCCACCATTCAAAGAGAAGTTGGGAATCCCTGGCCATCGACCATTCAAAGAGAAGGAGGGAATCACTGGCCTTCGACAACTCAAAGAGTAGATGGGAATCCATCACCATCGAGAACGCCTCGAGAAGGTGGGAATCCCTGTCCATCGGCCACTCAAAGAGAAATTGTGAATCCCCGGCCATCGGCCACTCCTCGACAAGGTAGGAATTCCCGGCCATCGAACACTCCTCGACAAGGTGGGAATCCCTGGCCATCTACCACTCAAAGAGAAGGTGGGAATCCCTGGACATTGACCACCCAAAGAGAAGGTGGGAATACCTGGCCATCGGCCACTCAAAGAGAAGGTGGGAATCCCTTGCCATCGGCCACTCAAAGTGACGTTGGGAATACCTGGCAGGCGACCACTCCTGGAGAAGGTGGAAATCCCTGGACATTAACCACTCCTCGAGAAGCTGGGAAACCCTGGCCATTAACAACTCTTCAAGAAGTTGGGAATCCCTGTACATCGACCACTTAAAGAGAAGGTGGGAATCCCTGTACATCGACCACTTAAAGAGAATGTGGGAATCCCTGGCCAATGGCCAAACAAAGAGAAGGTTGGAATCCCTGGCCATTGGCCACTCCTCGAGAAGGTGGGAATCCGTGGCCAGCGAACATTCAAAGAGATGGTGGGAATACCGGGCCATCGGCCACTCAACTAGAAGGTGGGAATCACTGGCCTTCGACAACTCAAAGAGTAGATGGGAATCCCTCACCATCGATGACACCTCGAGAAGGTGGGAATCCCTGGCCATCAAACACTCAAAGAGAAGTTGGGAATCCCTGGCCATCGAGAACTCCTCGAGAAGGTGGGAATACCTGGCCATCGGACACTCCTCGAGCAGGTGGGAATCCCCGGCAATCGACCTCTCAAAGCGAAGGTCGGAATCCCAAGCCATCCACCACACCTCGGGAAGATGGGAATCCCCGGCCATCGACCACTCAAAGAGAAGTTGGGAATCCGTGGCCATCGACCACTCAAAGACAAGGTGGGAACCCTGGCCATCGACCACTCAAAGAGAAGGTGGGAACCCTGGTCATCGACCACTCAAAGAGAAGGTGGGAATCCCTGGCCATTGACCACTCAAAGAGAAGGTGGGAATCCTTGGACATTGACCACTCAAAGAGAAGGTGGGAATCCCTGGCCATCGGCCACTCAAAGAGAAGGTGGGAATCCCTGGCCATCGGCCACTCAAAGTGACGTTGGGAATACCTGGCAGGCGACCACTCCTGGAGAAGGTGGGAATCCCTGGACATTAACCACTCCTCGAGAAGCTGGGAAACCCTGGCCATTAACAACTCTTCAAGAAGTTGGGAATCCCTGGACATCGACCACTTAAAGAGAAGGTGGGAATCCCTGAACATCGACCACTTAAAGAGAATGTGGGAATCCCTGGCCAATGGCCATTCAAAGAGAAGGTTGGAATCCCTGGCCATTGGCCACTCCTCGAGAAGGTGGGAATCCGTGGCCAGCGACCATTCAAAGAGATGGTGGGAATACCGGGCCATCGGCCACTCAAATAGAAGGTGGGAATACCGGGCCATCGAATACTCCTCGAGAAGGTAGGAATCCCTGGCCATCGACCATTCAAAGAGAAGGAGGGAATCATTGGCCTTCGACCACTCAAAGAAAAGGTGGGAATCCTTGGGCATTGACCACTCAAAGAGAAGGTGGGAATTCTGGGCATTGACCACTCCTCGGGAAGATGGGAATCCCTTGACATCAGCCACTCAAAGCGAAGTTGGGAATCCCTGGCCATCGACCACTCAAAGAGAAGTTGGGAATCCGTGGCCATCGGCCACTCAAAGAGAAGGTGGGAATACCTGGCCATTGGCCACTCCTCGAGAAGGTGGGGATCCGTGGCCAGCGACCATTCAAAGAGATGGTGGGAATACCGGGCCATCGGCCACTCAAATAGAAGGTGGGAATTCCTGGCCATCGACTACTCCTCGGGAAGGTTTAATCCCTGGCCATCGACCATTCAAAGAGAAGGAGGGAATCACTGGCCTTCGACAACTCAAAGAGTAGATGGGAATCCCTCACCACCGATGACACCTCGAGAAGGTGGGAATCCCTGGCCATCAAACACTCAAAGAGAAGTTGGGAATCCCTGGCCATCGAGAACTCCTCGAGAAGGTGGGAATACCTGGCCATCGGCCACTCCTCGAGCAGGTGGGAATCCCTGTCCATCGACAACTCCTCGAGAAGGTGACAATCCCTGGCCTTCGAGAACTAAAATAGAAGGTGGAATCCCTGGACATCGACAACTCCTCGAGAAGGTGGGAATCCCCGGTCATCGACCACTCAAAGAGAAACTGGGAATACCGAGCCATCGACTACTCCTCGGGAAGGTGGGAATCCCTGGCCATCGAACACTCCTCGAGAAGGTAGGAATTCCTGGCCATCGACCACTCAAAGGGTAGATGGGAATCCCTCACCATCGACGACACCTCGAAAAGGTGGGAATCCCTGGCAATCGACCACTCAAAGAGAAGTTGGGGATACCTGGCCATCGAGAACGCCTTGAGAAGGTGGGAATCCCTGGCCTTCCACCATTCAAAGAGAAGGTGGGAATCCCTGGACATCGACAACTCCAAGAGAAGGTGGGAATATTCGGCCATCGACCACTCAAAGAGAAGTTGGGAATAGCTGGCCATCGACTACTCCCCGAGAAGGTGGGAATCCCTGGCCATCGAGAACGCCTCGAGAAGGTGGGAATCCCTGGCCTTCCACCATTCAAAGAGAAGTTGGGAATCCCTGGCCATCAACAACTCCACGAGAAGGTGGAAATCCTCGGCCATCGACCATTCAAAGAGAAGGTGGGAATCCCTGGCCATCGACAACTCCACGAGAAGGTGGGAATCCTCGGCCATTGACCACTCAAAGAGAAGTTGGGAATAGCTGGCCTTCGACTACTCCCCGCGAAGGAGGGAAACCCTGGCCATCGAGTACGCCTCGAGAAGGTGGGAATCCCTGGCCTTCCACCATTCCAGGAGAAGGTGGGAATCCCTGTACATCGACCACTCAAAGAGAAGGTGGGAATCCCTGGCCATCGGCCACTCAAAGTGACGTTGGGAATACCTGGCAGGCGACCACTCCTGGAGAAGGTGGAAATCCCTGGACATTAACCACTCCTCGAGAAGCTGGGAAACCCTGGCCATTAACAACTCTTCAAGAAGTTTGGAATCCCTGGACATCGACCACTTAAAGAGAAGGTGGGAATCCCTGTACATCGACCACTTAAAGAGAATGTGGGAATCCCTGGCCAATGGCCATTCAAAGAGAAGGTTGGAATCCCTGGCCATTGGCCACTCCTCGAGAAGGTCGGAATCCGTGGCCAGCGACCATTCAAAGAGATGGTGGGAATACCGGGCCATCGGCCACTCAAATAGAAGGTGGGAATACCGGGCCATCGAATACTCCTCGAGAAGTTAGGAATCCCTGGCCATCGACCATTCAAAGAGAAGGAGGGAATCACTGGCCTTCGACAACTCAAAGAGTAGATGGGAATAGTTCACCATCGATGACACCTCGAGAAGGTGGGAATCCCTGGCCATCAAACACTCAAAGAGAAGTTGGGAATCCCTGGCCATCGAGATCTCCTCGAGTAGGTGAGAATACCTGGCCATCGGCCACTCCTCGAGCAGGTGGGAATCCCTGGCCATCGAGAACTCCTCGAGAAGGTGGGAATCCCCGGCAATCGACCTCTCAAAGCGAAGGTCGGAATCCCAAGCCATCCACCACACCTCTAGAAGGTGGGAATCCCTGGCCATCGACTACTCAAAGAGAAGTTGGGAATCCCTGGCCATCGACCACTCAAAGAGAAGTTGGGAATCCGTGGACATCGGCCACTCAAAGAGAAGGTGGGAATACCTGGCCATTGACCACTCCTCGAGAACATGGGAATCACTTGACATCAGCCACTCAAAGCGAAATTGGGAATACCTGGCAAGCGACCACTCCTTGAGAAGCTGGGTATCCATGGACATTAACCACCCCTCGAGTAGGTCGGAATCCCTGGCCATTGACAACGCAAAGAGAAGGTGGGAATCCCTGGCCATCGGCCACTCAAAGAGAAGGTGTGAGTCCCTGGCCATCGACCACTCAAAGACAAGGTGGGAACCCTGGCCATCGACCACTCAAAGAGAAGGTGGGAATCCCTGGCCATCGGCCACTCAAAGAGAAGGTGGGAATCCCTGGCCATCGGACACTCAAAGAGAAGGTGGGAATCCCTGGCCATCGGCCACTCAAAGTGACGTTGGGAATACCTGGCAGGCGACCACTCCTAGAGAAGGTGGGAATCCCTGGACATTAACCACTCCTCGAGAAGCTGGGAAACCCTGGCCATTAACAACTATTCAAGAAGTTGGGAATCCCTGTACATCGACCACTTAAAGAGAAGGTGGGAATCCCTGTACATCGACCACTTAAAGAGAAGGTTGGAATCCCTGGCCAATGGCCATTCAAAGAGAAGGTTGGAATCCCTGGCCATTGGCCACTCCTCGAGAAGGTCGGAATCCGTGGCCAGCGACCATTCAAAGAGATGGTGGGAATACCGGGCCATCGGCCACTCAAATAGAAGGTGGGAATACCTGGCCATCGACTACTCCTCGGGAAGGTAGGAATCCCTGGCCATCGACCATTCAAAGAGAAGGAGGGAATCACAGGCCTTCGACATCTCAAAGAGTAGATGGGAATCCCTCACCATCGATGACACCACGAGAAGGTGGGAATCCCTGGCCATCAAACACTCAAAGAGAAGTTGGGAATCCCTGGCCATCGAGAACTCCTCGAGAAGGTGGGAATACCTGGCCATCGGCCACTCCTCGAGCAGGTGGGAATCCCTGGCCATCGAGAACTCCTCGAGAAGGTGGGAATCCCCGGCAATCGACCTCTCAAAGCGAAGGTCGGAATCCCAAGCCATCCACCACACCTCTAGAAGGTGGGAATCCCTGGCCATCGACTACTCAAAGAGAAGTTGGGAATCCGTGGCCATCGACCACTCAAAGAAAAGGTGGGAATCCCTGGGCATTGACCACTCAAAGAGAAGGTGGGAATTCTGGGCATTGACCACTCCTCGGGAAGATGGGAATCCCTTGACATCAGCCACTCAAAGCGAAGTTGGGAATCCCTGGCCATCGACCACTCAAAGAGAAGTTGGGAATCCGTGGACATCGGCCACTCAAAGAGAAGGTGGGAATACCTGGCCATTGACCACTCCTCGAGAACATGGGAATCACTTGACATCAGCCACTCAAAGCGAAATTGGGAATACCTGGCAAGCGACCACTCCTTGAGAAGATGGGAATCCATGGACATTAACCACCCCTCGAGTAGCTCGGAATCCCTGGCCATTGACAACGTAAAGAGAAGGTGGGAATCCCTGGCCATCGGCCACTCAAAGAGAAGGTGGGAGTCCCTGGCCATCGACCACTCAAAGACAAGGTGGGAACCCTGGCCATCGACCACTCAAAGAGAAGGTGGGAATCCCTGGCCAATGGCCATTCAAAGAGAAGGTTGGAATCCCTGGCCAATGGCCATTCAAAGAGAAGGTTGGAATCCCTGGCCATTGGCCACTCCTCGAGAAGGTCGGAATCCGTGGCCAGCGACCATTCAAAGAGATGGTGGGAATACCGGGCCATCGACCATTCAAAGAGAAGGAGGGAATCACTGGCCTTCGACAACTCAAAGAGTAGATGGGAATCCATCACCATCGAGAACGCCTCGAGAAGGTGGGAATCCCTGTCCATCGGCCACTCAAAGAGAAATTGTGAATCCCCGGCCATCGGCCACTCCTCGACAAGGTAGGAATTCCCGGCCATCGAACACACCTCGACAAGGTGGGAATCCCTGGCCATCGACCACTCAAAGAGAAGGTGGGAATCCCTGGACATTGACCACCCAAAGAGAAGGTGGGAATCCCTGGCCATCGGCCACTCAAAGAGAAGGTGGGAATCCCTTGCCATCGGCCACTCAAAGTGACGTTGGGAATACCTGGCAGGCGACCACTCCTGGAGAAGGTGGAAATCCCTGGACATTAACCACTCCTCGAGAAGCTGGGAAACCCTGGCCATTAACAACTCTTCAAGAAGTTTGGAATCCCTGGACAACGACCACTTAAAGAGAAGGTGGGAATCCCTGTACATCGACCACTTAAAGAGAATGTGGGAATCCCTGGCCAATGGCCAAACAAAGAGAAGGTTGGAATCCCTGGCCATTGGCCACTCCTCGAGAAGGTGGGAATCCGTGGCCAGCGAACATTCAAAGAGATGGTGGGAATACCGGGCCATCGGCCACTCAACTAGAAGGTGGGAATCACTGGCCTTCGACAACTCAAAGAGTAGATGGGAATCCCTCACCATCGATGACACCTCGAGAAGGTGGGAATCCCTGGCCATCAAACACTCAAAGAGAAGTTGGGAATCCCTGGCCATCGAGAACTCCTCGAGAAGGTGGGAATACCTGGCCATCGGACACTCCTCGAGCAGGTGGGAATCCCCGGCAATCGACCTCTCAAAGCGAAGGTCGGAATCCCAAGCCATCCACCACACCTCGGGAAGATGGGAATCCCCGGCCATCGACCACTCAAAGAGAAGTTGGGAATCCGTGGCCATCGACCACTCAAAGACAAGGTGGGAACCCTGGCCATCGACCACTCAAAGAGAAGGTGGGAACCCTGGCCATCGACCACTCAAAGAGAAGGTGGGAATCCCTGGCCATCGGCCACTCAAAGAGAAGGTGGGAATCCCTGGCCATTGACCACTCAAAGAGAAGGTGGGAATCCTTGGACATTGACCACTCAAAGAGAAGGTGGGAATCCCTGGCCATCGGCCACTCAAAGAGAAGGTGGGAATCCCTGGCCATCGGCCACTCAAAGTGACGTTGGGAATACCTGGCAGGCGACCACTCCTGGAGAAGGTGGGAATCCCTGGACATTAACCACTCCTCGAGAAGCTGGGAAACCCTGGCCATTAACAACTCTTCAAGAAGTTGGGAATCCCTGTACTTCGACCACTTAAAGAGAAGGTTGGAATCCCTGGCCAATGGCCATTCAAAGAGAAGGTTGGAATCCCTGGCCATTGGCCACTCCTCGAGAAGTTCGGAATCCGTGGCCAGCGACCATTCAAAGAGATGGTGGGAATACCGGGCCATCGGCCACTCAAATAGAAGGTGGGAATACCTGGCCATCGACTACTCCTCGGGAAGGTAGGAATCCCTGGCCATCGACCATTCAAAGAGAAGGAGGGAATCACTGGCCTTCGACAACTCAAAGAGTACATGGGAATCACTGGCCTTCGACATCTCAAAGAGTAGATGGGAATCCCTCACCATCGATGACACCTCGAGAAGGTGGGAATCCCTGGCCATCAAACACTCAAAGAGAAGTTGGGAATCCCTGGCCATCGAGAACTCCTCGAGAAGGTGGGAATACCTGGCCATCGGCCACTCCTCGAGCAGGTGGGAATCCCTGTCCATCGACAACTCCTCGAGAAGGTGGGAATCCCTGGCCTTCGACCATTCAAATAGAAGGTGGAATCCCTGGACATCGACAACTCCTCGAGAAGGTGGGAATCCCCGGTCATCGACCACTCAAAGAGAAACTGGGTATACCGAGCCATCGACTACTCCTCGGGAAGGTGGGAATCCCTGGCCATCGAACACTCCTCGAGAAGGTAGGAATTCCTGGCCATCGACCACTCAAAGGGTAGATGGGAATCCCTCACCATCGACGACACCTCGAGAAGGTGGGAATCCCTGGCAATCGACCACTCAAAGAGAAGGTGGGAATTCCGGGCAAACGACCACTCAAAGAGAAGTTGGGGATACCTGGCCATCGAGAACGCCTTGAGAAGGTGGGAATCCCTGGCCTTCCACCATTCAAAGAGAAGGTGGGAATCCCTGGACATCGACAACTCCAAGAGAAGGTGGGAATATTCGGCCATCGACCACTCAAAGAGAAGTTGGGAATAGCTGGCCATCGACTACTCCCCGAGAAGGTGGGAATCCCTGGCCATCGGCCACTCAAAGAGAAGGTGGGAATCCCTGGCCATCGGCCACTCAAAGTGACGTTGGGAATACCTGGCAGGCGACCACTCCTGGAGAAGGTGGGAATCCCTGGACATTAACCACTCCTCGAGAAGCTGGGAAACCCTGGCCATTAACAACTCTTCAAGAAGTTGGGAATCCCTGTACATCGACCACTTAAAGAGAAGGTGGGAATCCCTGTACATCGACCACTTAAAGAGAAGGTTGGAATCCCTGGCCAATGGCCATTCAAAGAGAAGGTTGGAATCCCTGGCCATTGGCCACTCCTCGAGAAGGTCGGAATCCGTGGCCAGCGACCATTCAAAGAGATGGTGGGAATACCGGGCCATCGGCCACTCAAATAGAAGGTGGGAATACCTGGCCATCGACTACTCCTCGGGAAGGTAGGAATCCCTGGCCATCGACCATTCAAAGAGAAGGAGGGAATCACTGGCCTTCGACAACTCAAAGAGTAGATGGGAATCACTGGCCTTCGACATCTCAAAGAGTAGATGGGAATCCCTCACCATCGATGACACCTCGAGAAGGTGGGAATCCCTGGCCATCAAACACTCAAAGAGAAGTTGGGAATCCCTGGCCATCGAGAACTCCTCGAGAAGGTGGGAATACCTGGCCATCGGCCACTCCTCGAGCAGGTGGGAATCCCTGTCCATCGACAACTCCTCTAGAAGGTGGGAATCCCTGGCCTTCGACCATTCAAATAGAAGGTGGGAATCCCTGGCCATCGACAACTCCTCGAGAAGGTGACAATCCCTGGCCTTCGACAACTAAAATAGAAGGTGGGAATCCCCGGTCATCGACCACTCAAAGAGAAACTGGGAATACCGAGCCATCGACTACTCCTCGGGAAGGTGGGAATCCCTGGCCATCGAACACTCCTCGAGAAGGTAGGAATTCCTGGCCATCGACCACTCAAAGGGTAGATGGGAATCCCTCACCATCGACGACACCTCGAGAAGGTGGGAATCCCTGGCAATCGACCACTCAAAGAGAAGGTGGGAATTCCGGGCAAACGACCACTCAAAGAGAAGTTGGGGATACCTGGCCATCGAGAACGCCTTGAGAAGGTGGGAATCCCTGGACATCGACAACTCCAAGAGAAGGTGGGAATATTCGGCCATCGACCACTCAAAGAGAAGTTGGGAATAGCTGGCCATCGACTACTCCCCGAGAAGGTGGGAATCCCTGGCCATTAAGAACTCCATGAGAAGGTGCGAATCCTCGGCCATCGACCATTCAAAGAGAAGTTGGGAATCCCTTGCCATCGAGAACTCCTCGAGAAGGTGGGAATACCTGGCCATCGGCCACTCCTCGAGCAGGTGGGAATCCCTGGCCATCGAGAACTCCTCGAGAAGGTGGGAATCCCCGGCAATCGACCTCTCAAAGCGAAGGTCGGAATCCCAAGCCATCCACCACACCTCTAGAAGGTGGGAATCCCTGGCCATCGACTACTCAAAGAGAAGTTGGGAATCCGTGGCCATCGACCACTCAAAGAAAAGGTGGGAATCCCTGGGCATTGACCACTCAAAGAGAAGGTGGGAATTCTGGGCATTGACCACTCCTCGGGAAGATGGGAATCCCTTGACATCAGCCACTCAAAGCGAAGTTGGGAATCCCTGGCCATCGACCACTCCTTGAGAAGCTGGGAATCCATGGACATTAACCACCCCTCGAGTAGCTCGGAATCCCTGGCCATTGACAACGCAAAGAGAAGGTGGGAATCCCTGGCCATCGGCCACTCAAAGAGAAGGTGGGAGTCCCTGGCCATCGACCACTCAAAGACAAGGTGGGAACCCTGGCCATCGACCACTCAAAGAGAAGGTGGGAATCCCTGGCCATCGGCCACTCAAAGAGAAGGTGGGAATCCCTGGCCATCGGCCACTCAAAGAGAAGGTGGGAATCCCTGGCCATCGGCCACTCAAAGTGACGTTGGGAATACCTGGCAGGCGACCACTCCTGGAGAAGCTGGGAATCCCTGGCCATTAACAACTCTTCAAGAAGTTGGGAATCCCTGTACATCGACCACTTAAAGAGAAGGTTGGAATCCCTGGCCAATGGCCATTCAAAGAGAAGGTTGGAATCCCTGGCCATTGGCCACTCCTCGAGAAGGTCGGAATCCGTGGCCAGCGACCATTCAAAGAGTTGGTGGGAATACCGGGCCATCGGCCACTCAAATAGAAGGTGGGAATACCTGGCCATCGACTACTCCTCGGGAAGGTAGGAATCCCTGGCCATCGACCATTCAAAGAGAAGGAGGGAATCACTGGCCTTCGACAACTCAAAGAGTAGATGGGAATCACTGGCCTTCGACATCTCAAAGAGTAGATGGGAATCCCTCACCATCGATGACACCTCGAGAAGGTGGGAATCCCTGGCCATCAAACACTCAAAGAGAAGTTGGGAATCCCTGGCCATCGAGAACTCCTCGAGAAGGTGGGAATACCTGGCCATCGGCCACTCCTCGAGCAGGTGGGAATCCCTGTCCATCGACAACTCCTCGAGAAGGTGGGAATCCCTGGCCTTCGACTATTCAAATAGAAGGTGGGAATCCCTGGCCATCGACAACTCCTCGAGAAGGTGACAATCCCTGGCCTTCGACAACTAAAATAGAAGGTGGAATCCCTGGACATCGACAACTCCTCGAGAAGGTGGGAATACCTGGCCATCGGCCACTCCTCGAGCAGGTGGGAATCCATGGCCATCGAGAACTCCTCGAGAAGGTGGGAATCCCCGGCAATCGACCTCTCAAAGCGAAGGTCGGAATCCCAAGCCATCCACCACACCTCTAGAAGGTGGGAATCCCTGGCCATCGACTACTCAAAGAGAAGTTGGGAATCCGTGGCCATCGACCACTCAAAGAAAAGGTGGGAATCCCTGGGCATTGACCACTCAAAGAGAAGGTGGGAATTCTGGGCATTGACCACTCCTCGGGAAGATGGGAATCCCTTGACATCAGCCACTCAAAGCGAAGTTGGGAATCCCTGGCCATCGACCACTCAAAGAGAAGTTGGGAATCCGTGGACATCGGCCACTCAAAGAGAAGGTGGGAATACCTGGCCATTGACCACTCCTCGAGAACATGGGAATCACTTGACATCAGCCACTCAAAGCGAAATTGGGAATACCTGGCAAGCGACCACTCCTTGAGAAGCTGGGAATCCATGGACATTAACCACCCCTCGAGTAGCTCGGAATCCCTGGCCATTGACAACGCAAAGAGAAGGTGGGAATCCCTGGCCATCGGCCACTCAAAGAGAAGGTGGGAGTCCCTGGCCATCGACCACTCAAAGACAAGGTGGGAACCCTGGCCATCGACCACTCAAAGAGAAGGTGGGAATCCCTGGCCATCGGCCACTCAAAGAGAAGGTGGGAATCCCTGGCCATCGGCCACTCAAAGTGACGTTGGGAATACCTGGCAGGCGACCACTCCTGGAGAAGGTGGGAATCCCTGGACATTAACCACTCCTCGAGAAGCTGGGAAACCCTGGCCATTAACAACTCTTCAAGAAGTTGGGAATCCCTGTACATCGACCACTTAAAGAGAAGGTGGGAATCCCTGTACATCGACCACTTAAAGAGAAGGTTGGAATCCCTGGCCAATGGCCATTCAAAGAGAAGGTTGGAATCCCTGGCCATTGGCCACTCCTCGAGAAGGTCGGAATCCGTGGCCAGCGACCATTCAAAGAGATGGTGGGAATACCGGGCCATCGGCCACTCAAATAGAAGGAGGGAATCACTGGCCTTCGACATCTCAAAGAGTAGATGGGAATCCCTCACCATCGATGACACCTCGAGAAGGTGGGAATCCCTGGCCATCAAACACTCAAAGAGAAGTTGGGAATCCCTGGCCATCGAGAACTCCTCGAGAAGGTGGGAATACCTGGCCATCGGCCACTCCTCGAGCAGGTGGGAATCCCTGTCCATCGACAACTCCTCGAGAAGGTGGGAATCCCTGGCCTTCGACCATTCAAATAGAAGGTGGAATCCCTGGACATCGACAACTCCTCGAGAAGGTGGGAATCCCCGGTCATCGACCACTCAAAGAGAAACTGGGTATACCGAGCCATCGACTACTCCTCGGGAAGGTGGGAATCCCTGGCCATCGAACACTCCTCGAGAAGGTAGGAATTCCTGGCCATCGACCACTCAAAGGGTAGATGGGAATCCCTCACCATCGACGACACCTCGAGAAGGTGGGAATCCCTGGCAATCGACCACTCAAAGAGAAGGTGGGAATTCCGGGCAAACGACCACTCAAAGAGAAGTTGGGGATACCTGGCCATCGAGAACGCCTTGAGAAGGTGGGAATCCCTGGCCTTCCACCATTCAAAGAGAAGGTGGGAATCCCTGGACATCGACAACTCCAAGAGAAGGTGGGAATATTCGGCCATCGACCACTCAAAGAGAAGTTGGGAATAGCTGGCCATCGACTACTCCCCGAGAAGGTGGGAATCCCTGGCCATCGGCCACTCAAAGAGAAGGTGGGAATCCCTGGCCATCGGCCACTCAAAGTGACGTTGGGAATACCTGGCAGGCGACCACTCCTGGAGAAGGTGGGAATCCCTGGACATTAACCACTCCTCGAGAAGCTGGGAAACCCTGGCCATTAACAACTCTTCAAGAAGTTGGGAATCCCTGTACATCGACCACTTAAAGAGAAGGTGGGAATCCCTGTACATCGACCACTTAAAGAGAAGGTTGGAATCCCTGGCCAATGGCCATTCAAAGAGAAGGTTGGAATCCCTGGCCATTGGCCACTCCTCGAGAAGGTCGGAATCCGTGGCCAGCGACCATTCAAAGAGATGGTGGGAATACCGGGCCATCGGCCACTCAAATAGAAGGTGGGAATACCTGGCCATCGACTACTCCTCGGGAAGGTAGGAATCCCTGGCCATCGACCATTCAAAGAGAAGGAGGGAATCACTGGCCTTCGACAACTCAAAGAGTAGATGGGAATCACTGGCCTTCGACATCTCAAAGAGTAGATGGGAATCCCTCACCATCGATGACACCTCGAGAAGGTGGGAATCCCTGGCCATCAAACACTCAAAGAGAAGTTGGGAATCCCTGGCCATCGAGAACTCCTCGAGAAGGTGGGAATACCTGGCCATCGGCCACTCCTCGAGCAGGTGGGAATCCCTGTCCATCGACAACTCCTCTAGAAGGTGGGAATCCCTGGCCTTCGACCATTCAAATAGAAGGTGGGAATCCCTGGCCATCGACAACTCCTCGAGAAGGTGACAATCCCTGGCCTTCGACAACTAAAATAGAAGGTGGGAATCCCCGGTCATCGACCACTCAAAGAGAAACTGGGAATACCGAGCCATCGACTACTCCTCGGGAAGGTGGGAATCCCTGGCCATCGAACACTCCTCGAGAAGGTAGGAATTCCTGGCCATCGACCACTCAAAGGGTAGATGGGAATCCCTCACCATCGACGACACCTCGAGAAGGTGGGAATCCCTGGCAATCGACCACTCAAAGAGAAGGTGGGAATTCCGGGCAAACGACCACTCAAAGAGAAGTTGGGGATACCTGGCCATCGAGAACGCCTTGAGAAGGTGGGAATCCCTGGACATCGACAACTCCAAGAGAAGGTGGGAATATTCGGCCATCGACCACTCAAAGAGAAGTTGGGAATAGCTGGCCATCGACTACTCCCCGAGAAGGTGGGAATCCCTGGCCATTAAGAACTCCATGAGAAGGTGCGAATCCTCGGCCATCGACCATTCAAAGAGAAGTTGGGAATCCCTTGCCATCGAGAACTCCTCGAGAAGGTGGGAATACCTGGCCATCGGCCACTCCTCGAGCAGGTGGGAATCCCTGGCCATCGAGAACTCCTCGAGAAGGTGGGAATCCCCGGCAATCGACCTCTCAAAGCGAAGGTCGGAATCCCAAGCCATCCACCACACCTCTAGAAGGTGGGAATCCCTGGCCATCGACTACTCAAAGAGAAGTTGGGAATCCGTGGCCATCGACCACTCAAAGAAAAGGTGGGAATCCCTGGGCATTGACCACTCAAAGAGAAGGTGGGAATTCTGGGCATTGACCACTCCTCGGGAAGATGGGAATCCCTTGACATCAGCCACTCAAAGCGAAGTTGGGAATCCCTGGCCATCGACCACTCCTTGAGAAGCTGGGAATCCATGGACATTAACCACCCCTCGAGTAGCTCGGAATCCCTGGCCATTGACAACGCAAAGAGAAGGTGGGAATCCCTGGCCATCGGCCACTCAAAGAGAAGGTGGGAGTCCCTGGCCATCGACCACTCAAAGACAAGGTGGGAACCCTGGCCATCGACCACTCAAAGAGAAGGTGGGAATCCCTGGCCATCGGCCACTCAAAGAGAAGGTGGGAATCCCTGGCCATCGGCCACTCAAAGAGAAGGTGGGAATCCCTGGCCATCGGCCACTCAAAGTGACGTTGGGAATACCTGGCAGGCGACCACTCCTGGAGAAGCTGGGAATCCCTGGCCATTAACAACTCTTCAAGAAGTTGGGAATCCCTGTACATCGACCACTTAAAGAGAAGGTTGGAATCCCTGGCCAATGGCCATTCAAAGAGAAGGTTGGAATCCCTGGCCATTGGCCACTCCTCGAGAAGGTCGGAATCCGTGGCCAGCGACCATTCAAAGAGATGGTGGGAATACCGGGCCATCGGCCACTCAAATAGAAGGTGGGAATACCTGGCCATCGACTACTCCTCGGGAAGGTAGGAATCCCTGGCCATCGACCATTCAAAGAGAAGGAGGGAATCACTGGCCTTCGACAACTCAAAGAGTAGATGGGAATCACTGGCCTTCGACATCTCAAAGAGTAGATGGGAATCCCTCACCATCGATGACACCTCGAGAAGGTGGGAATCCCTGGCCATCAAACACTCAAAGAGAAGTTGGGAATCCCTGGCCATCGAGAACTCCTCGAGAAGGTGGGAATACCTGGCCATCGGCCACTCCTCGAGCAGGTGGGAATCCCTGTCCATCGACAACTCCTCGAGAAGGTGGGAATCCCTGGCCTTCGACTATTCAAATAGAAGGTGGGAATCCCTGGCCATCGACAACTCCTCGAGAAGGTGACAATCCCTGGCCTTCGACAACTAAAATAGAAGGTGGAATCCCTGGACATCGACAACTCCTCGAGAAGGTGGGAATACCTGGCCATCGGCCACTCCTCGAGCAGGTGGGAATCCATGGCCATCGAGAACTCCTCGAGAAGGTGGGAATCCCCGGCAATCGACCTCTCAAAGCGAAGGTCGGAATCCCAAGCCATCCACCACACCTCTAGAAGGTGGGAATCCCTGGCCATCGACTACTCAAAGAGAAGTTGGGAATCCGTGGCCATCGACCACTCAAAGAAAAGGTGGGAATCCCTGGGCATTGACCACTCAAAGAGAAGGTGGGAATTCTGGGCATTGACCACTCCTCGGGAAGATGGGAATCCCTTGACATCAGCCACTCAAAGCGAAGTTGGGAATCCCTGGCCATCGACCACTCAAAGAGAAGTTGGGAATCCGTGGACATCGGCCACTCAAAGAGAAGGTGGGAATACCTGGCCATTGACCACTCCTCGAGAACATGGGAATCACTTGACATCAGCCACTCAAAGCGAAATTGGGAATACCTGGCAAGCGACCACTCCTTGAGAAGCTGGGAATCCATGGACATTAACCACCCCTCGAGTAGCTCGGAATCCCTGGCCATTGACAACGCAAAGAGAAGGTGGGAATCCCTGGCCATCGGCCACTCAAAGAGAAGGTGGGAGTCCCTGGCCATCGACCACTCAAAGACAAGGTGGGAACCCTGGCCATCGACCACTCAAAGAGAAGGTGGGAATCCCTGGCCATCGGCCACTCAAAGAGAAGGTGGGAATCCCTGGCCATCGGCCACTCAAAGTGACGTTGGGAATACCTGGCAGGCGACCACTCCTGGAGAAGGTGGGAATCCCTGGACATTAACCACTCCTCGAGAAGCTGGGAAACCCTGGCCATTAACAACTCTTCAAGAAGTTGGGAATCCCTGTACATCGACCACTTAAAGAGAAGGTGGGAATCCCTGTACATCGACCACTTAAAGAGAAGGTTGGAATCCCTGGCCAATGGCCATTCAAAGAGAAGGTTGGAATCCCTGGCCATTGGCCACTCCTCGAGAAGGTCGGAATCCGTGGCCAGCGACCATTCAAAGAGATGGTGGGAATACCGGGCCATCGGCCACTCAAATAGAAGGTGGGAATACCTGGCCATCGACTACTCCTCGGGAAGGTGGGAATCCCTGGCCATCGAACACTCCTCGAGAAGGTAGGAATTCCTGGCCATCGACCACTCAAAGGGTAGATGGGAATCCCTCACCATCGACGACACCTCGAGAAGGTGGGAATCCCTGGCAATCGACCACTCAAAGAGAAGGTGGGAATTCCGGGCAAACGACCACTCAAAGAGAAGTTGGGGATACCTGGCCATCGAGAACGCCTTGAGAAGGTGGGAATCCCTGGCCTTCCACCATTCAAAGAGAAGGTGGGAATCCCTGGACATCGACAACTCCAAGAGAAGGTGGGAATATTCGGCCATCGACCACTCAAAGAGAAGTTGGGTATAGCTGGCCATCGACTACTCCCCGAGAAGGTGGGAATCCCTGGCCATTGAGAACTCCATGAGAAGGTGGGAATCCTCGGCCATCGACCATTCAAAGAGAAGTTGGGAATCCCTGGCCGTCGAGAACTCCTCGAGAAGGTGGGAATACCTGGCCATCGGCCACTCCTCGAGCAGGTGGGAATCCATGGCCATCGAGAACTCCTCGAGAAGGTGGGAATCCCCGGCAATCGACCTCTCAAAGCGAAGGTCGGAATCCCAAGCCATTCACCACACCTCTAGAAGGTGGGAATCCCTGGCCATCGACTACTCAAAGAGAAGTTGGGAATCCGTGGCCATCGACCACTCAAAGAAAAGGTGGGAATCCCTGGGCATTGACCACTCAAAGAGAAGGTGGGAATTCTGGGCATTGACCACTCCTCGGGAAGATGGGAATCCCTTGACATCAGCCACTCAAAGCGAAGTTGGGAATCCCTGGCCATCGACCACTCAAAGAGAAGTTGGGAATCCGTGGACATCGGCCACTCAAAGAGAAGGTGGGAATACCTGGCCATTGACCACTCCTCGAGAACATGGGAATCACTTGACATCAGCCACTCAAAGCGAAATTGGGAATACCTGGCAAGCGACCACTCCTTGAGAAGCTGGGAATCCATGGACATTAACCACCCCTCGAGTAGCTCGGAATCCCTGGCCATTGACAACGCAAAGAGAAGGTGGGAATCCCTGGCCATCGGCCAATCAAAGAGAAGGTGGGAGTCCCTGGCCATCGACCACTCAAAGACAAGGTGGGAACCCTGGCCATCGACCACTCAAAGAGAAAGTGGGAATCCCTGGCCATCGGCCACTCAAAGAGAAGGTGGGAATCCCTGGCCATCGGCCACTCAAAGTGACGTTGGGAATACCTGGCAGGCGACCACTCCTGGAGAAGGTGGGAATCCCTGGACATTAACCACTCCTCGAGAAGCTGGGAAACCCTGGCCATTAACAACTCTTCAAGAAGTTGGGAATCCCTGTACATCGACCACTTAAAGAGAAGGTGGGAATCCCTGTACATCGACCACTTAAAGAGAAGGTTGGAATCCCTGGCCAATGGCCATTCAAAGAGAAGGTTGGAATCCCTGGCCATTGGCCACTCCTCGAGAAGGTCGGAATCCGTGGCCAGCGACCATTCAAAGAGATGGTGGGAATACCGGGCCATCGGCCACTCAAATAGAAGGTGGGAATACCTGGCCATCGACTACTCCTCGGGAAGGTAGGAATCCCTGGCCATCGACCATTCAAAGAGAAGGAGGGAATCACTGGCCTTCGACAACTCAAAGAGTAGATGGGAATCAGTGGCCTTCGACATCTCAAAGAGTAGATGGGAATCCCTCACCATCGATGACACCTCGAGAAGCTGGGAATCCCTGGCCATAAAACACTCAAAGAGAAGTTGGGAATCCCTGACCATCGAGAACTCCTCGAGAAGGAGGGAATACCTGGCCATCGGCCACTCCTCGAGCAGGTGGGAATCCCTGTCCATCGACAACTCCTCGAGAAGGTGGGAATCCCTGGCCTTCGACCATTCAAATAGAAGGTGGGAATCCCTGGCCATCGACAACTCCTCGAGAAGGTGACAATCCCTGGCCTTCGACAACTAAAATAGAAGGTGGAATCCCTGGACATCGACAACTCCTCGAGAAGGTGGGAATCCCCGGTCATCGACCACTCAAAGAGAAACTGGGAATACCGAGCCATCGACTACTCCTCGGGAAGGTGGGAATCCCTGGCCATCGAACACTCCTCGAGAAGGTAGGAATTCCTGGCCATCGACCACTCAAAGGGTAGATGGGAATCCCTCACCATCGACGACACCTCGAAAAGGTGGGAATCCCTGGCAATCGACCACTCAAAGAGAAGTTGGGGATACCTGGCCATCGAGAACGCCTTGAGAAGGTGGGAATCCCTGGCCTTCCACCATTCAAAGAGAAGGTGGGAATCCCTGGACATCGACAACTCCAAGAGAAGGTGGGAATATTCGGCCATCGACCACTCAAAGAGAAGTTGGGAATAGCTGGCCATCGACTACTCCCCGGGAAGGTGGGAATCCCTGGCCATCGAGAACGCCTCGAGAAGGTGGGAATCCCTGGCCTTCCACCATTCAAAGAGAAGTTGGGAATCCCTGGCCATCAACAACTCCACGAGAAGGTGGAAATCCTCGGCCATCGACCATTCAAAGAGAAGGTGGGAATCCCTGGCCATCGACAACTCCACGAGAAGGTGGGAATCCTCGGCCATTGACCACTCAAAGAGAAGTTGGGAATAGCTGGCCTTCGACTACTCCCCGCGAAGGAGGGAAACCCTGGCCATCGAGTACGCCTCGAGAAGGTGGGAATCCCTGGCCTTCCACCATTCCAGGAGAAGGTGGGAATCCCTGTACATCGACCACTCAAAGAGAAGGTGGGAATTCGGGGCAAACGACCACTCAAAGAGAAGTTGGGGATACCTGGCCATCGAGAACGCCTTGAGAAGGTGGGAATCCCTGGCCTTCCACCATTCAAAGAGAAGGTGGGAATCCCTGGACATCGACAACTCCAAGAGAAGGTGGGAATATTCGGCCATCGACCACTCAAAGAGAAGTTGGGAATAGCTGGCCATCGACTACTCCCCGAGAAGGTGGGAATCCCTGGCCATCGGCCACTCAAAGAGAAGGTGGGAATCCCTGGCCATCGGCCACTCAAAGTGACGTTGGGAATACCTGGCAGGCGACCACTCCTGGAGAAGGTGGGAATCCCTGGACATTAACCACTCCTCGAGAAGCTGGGAAACCCTGGCCATTAACAACTCTTCAAGAAGTTGGGAATCCCTGTACATCGACCACTTAAAGAGAAGGTTGGAATCCCTGGCCAATGGCCATTCAAAGAGAAGGTTGGAGTCCCTGGCCATTGGCCACCCCTCGAGAAGGTCGGAATCCGTGGCCAGCGACCATTCAAAGAGATGGTGGGAATACCGGGCCATCGGCCACTCAAATAGAAGGTGGGTATACCTGGCCATCGACTACTCCTCGGGAAGGTAGGAATCCCTGGCCATCGACCATTCAAAGAGAAGGAGGGAATCACTGGCCTTCGACAACTCAAATAGTAGATGGGAATCCCTCACCATCGACGACACCTCGAGAAGGTGGGAATCCCTGGCAATCGACCACTCAAAGAGAAGGTGGGAATTCCGGGCAAACGACCACTCAAAGAGAAGTTGGGGATACCTGGCCATCGAGAACGCCTTGAGAAGATGGGAATCCCTGGCCTTCCACCATTCAAAGAGAAGGTGGGAATCCCTGGACATCGACAACTCCAAGAGAAGGTGGGAATATTCGGCCATCGACCACTCAAAGAGAAGTTGGGAATAGCTGGCCATCGACTACTCCCCGAGAAGGTGGGAATCCCTGGCCATTGAGAACTCCATGAGAAGGTGGGAATCCCTGGCCATCGAGAACTCCTCGAGAAGGTGGGAATCCCCGGCAATCGACCTCTCAAAGCGAAGGTCGGAATCCCAAGCCATCCACCACACCTCTAGAAGGTGAAAATCCCTGGCCATCGACTACTCAAAGAGAAGTTGGGAATCCGTGGCCATCGACCACTCAAAGAAAAGGTGGGAATCCCTGGGCATTGACCACTCAAAGAGAAGGTGGGAATTCTGGGCATTGACCACTCCTCGGGAAGATGGGAATCCCTTGACATCAGCCACTCAAAGCGAAGTTGGGAATCCCTGGCCATCGACCACTCAAAGAGAAGGTGGGAATCCGTGGACATCGGCCACTCAAAGAGAAGGTGGGAATACCTGGCCATTGACCACTCCTCGAGAACATGGGAATCACTTGACATCAGCCACTCAAAGCGAAATTGGGAATACCTGGCAAGCGACCACTCCTTGAGAAGCTGGGAATCCATGGACATTAACCACCCCTCGAGTAGCTCGGAATCCCTGGCCATTGACAACGCAAAGAGAAGGTGGGAATCCCTGGCCATCGGCCACTCAAAGAGAAGGTGGGAGTCCCTGGCCATCGACCACTCAAAGACAAGGTGGGAACCCTGGCCATCGACCACTCAAAGAGAAGGTGGGAATCCCTGGCCATCGGCCACTCAAAGAGAAGGTGGGAATCCCTGGCCATCGGCCACTCAAAGAGAAGGTGGGAATCCCTGGCCATCGGCCACTCAAAGTGACGTTGGGAATACCTGGCAGGCGACCACTCCTGGAGAAGCTGGGAATCCCTGGACATTAACCACTCCTCGAGAAGCTGGGAAACCCTGGCCATTAACAACTCTTCAAGAAGTTGGGAATCCCTGGCCATCGGCCACTCAAAGAGAAGGTGGGAATCCCTGGCCATCGGCCACTCAAAGAGAAGGTGGGAATCCCTGGCCATCGGCCACTCAAAGTGACGTTGGGAATACCTGGCAGGCGACCACTCCTGGAGAAGCTGGGAATCCCTGGACATTAACCACTCCTCGAGAAGCTGGGAAACCCTGGCCATTAACAACTCTTCAAGAAGTTGGGAATCCCTGTACATCGACCACTTAAAGAGAAGGTTGGAATCCCTGGCCATTGGCCACTCCTCGAGAAGGTCGGAATCCGTGGCCAGCGACCATTCAAAGAGATGGTGGGAATACCGGGCCATCGGCCATTCAAATAGAAGGTGGGAATCCCTGGCCATCGACAACTCCTCGAGAAGGTGACAATCCCTGGCCTTCGACAACTAAAATAGAAGGTGGAATCCCTGGCCTTCGACAACTCAAAGAGTAGATGGGGATCCCCGGTCATCGACCACTCAAAGAGAAACTGGGAATCCCTCACCATCGACGACACCTCGAGAAGGTGGGAATCCCTGGCAATCGACCACTCAAAGAGAAGGTGGGAATTCCGGGCAAACGACCACTCAAAGAGAAGTTGGGAATAGCTGGCCATCGACTACTCCCCGAGAAGGTGGGAATCCCTGGCCATTGAGAACTCCATGAGAAGGTGGGAATCCTCGGCCATCGACCATTTAAAGAGAAGGTGGGAATCCCTGGCCATCAACAACTCCACGAGAAGGTGGAAATCCTCGGCCATCGACCACTCAAAGAGAAGTTGGGAATAGCTGGCCATCGAATACTCCCCGCGAAGGTGGGAAACCCTGGCCATCGAGAACGCCTCGAGAAGGTGGGAATCCCTGGCCTTCCACCATTCAAAGAGAAGTTGGGAATCCCTGGCCATCAACAACTCCACGAGAAGGTGGAAATCCTCGGCCATCGACCATTCAAAGAGAAGGTGGGAATCCCTGGCCATCGACCATTCAAAGAGAAGGAGGGAATCACTGGCCTTCGACAACTCAAAGAGTAGATGGAATCCATCACCATCGAGAACGCCTCGAGAAGGTGGGAATCCCTGTCCATCGGCCACTCAAAGAGAAATTGTGAATCCCCGGCCATCGGCCACTCCTCGACAAGGTAGGAATTCCCGGCCATCGAACACACCTCGACAAGGTGGGAATCCCTGGCCATCGACCACTCAAAGAGAAGGTGGGAATCCCTGGACATTGACCACCCAAAGAGAAGGTGGGAATCCCTGGCCATCGGCCACTCAAAGAGAAGGTGGGAATCCCTTGCCATCGGCCACTCAAAGTGACGTTGGGAATAACTGGCAGGCGACCACTCCTGGAGAAGGTGGAAATCCCTGGACATTAACCACTCCTCGAGAAGCTGGGAAACCCTGGCCATTAACAACTCTTCAAGAAGTTTGGAATCCCTGGACAACGACCACTTAAAGAGAAGGTGGGAATCCCTGTACATCGACCACTTAAAGAGAATGTGGGAATCCCTGGCCAATGGCCAAACAAAGAGAAGGTTGGAATCCCTGGCCATTGGCCACTCCTCGAGATGGTGGGAATCCGTGGCCAGCGAACATTCAAAGAGATGGTGGGAATACCGGGCCATCGGCCACTCAACTAGAAGGTGGGAATCACTGGCCTTTGACAACTCAAAGAGTAGATGGCAATCCCTCACCATCGATGACACCTCGAGAAGGTGGGAATCCCTGGCCATCAAACATTCAAAGAGAAGTTGGGAATCCCTGGCCATCGAGAACTCCTCGAGAAGGTGGGAATACCTGGCCATCGGACACTCCTCGAGCAGGTGGGAATCCCCGGCAATCGACCTCTCAAAGCGAAGGTCGGAATCCCAAGCCATCCACCACACCTCGGGAAGATGGGAATCCCCGGCCATCGACCACTCAAAGAGAAGTTGGGAATCCGTGGCCATCGACCACTCAAAGACAAGGTGGGAACCCTGGCCATCGACCACTCAAAGAGAAGGTGGGAATCCCTGGCCATCGGCCACTCAAAGAGAAGGTGGGAATCCCTGGCCATTGACCACTCAAAGAGAAGGTGGGAATCCTTGGACATTGACCACTCAAAGAGAAGGTGGGAATCCCTGGCCATCGGCCACTCAAAGAGAAGGTGGGAATCCCTGGCCATCGGCCACTCAAAGTGACGTTGGGAATACCTGGCAGGCGACCACTCCTGGAGAAGGTGGGAATCCCTGGACATTAACCACTCCTCGAGAAGCTGGGAACCCCTGGCCATTAACAACTCTTCAAGAAGTTGGGAATCCCTGTACATCGACCACTTAAAGAGAAGGTGGGAATCCCTGAACATCGACCACTTAAAGAAAAGGTTGGAATCCCTGGCCAATGGCCATTCAAAGAGAAGGTTGGAATCCCTGGCCATTGGCCACTCCTCGAGAAGGTCGGAATCCGTGGCCAGCGACCATTCAAAGAGATGGTGGGAATACCGGGCCATCGACCATTCAAAGAGAAGGAGGGAATCACTGGCCTTCGACAACTCAAAGAGTAGATGGGAATCCATCACCATCGAGAACGCCTCGAGAAGGTGGGAATCCCTGTCCATCGGCCACTCAAAGAGAAATTGTGAATCCCCGGCCATCGGCCACTCCTCGACAAGGTAGGAATTCCCGGCCATCGAACACACCTCGACAAGGTGGGAATCCCTGGCCATCGACCACTCAAAGAGAAGGTCGGAATACCTGGCCATCGGCTACACCTCGGGAAGGTAGGAATCCCTGGCCATCGACCATTCAAAGAGAAGGAGGGAATCACTGGCCTTCGACAACTCAAAGAGTAGATGGGAATCACTGGCCTTCGACATCTCAAAGAGTAGATGGGAATCCCTCACCATCGATGACACCTCGAGAAGGTGGGAATCCCTGGCCATCAAACACTCAAAGAGAAGTTGGGAATCCCTGGCCATCGAGAACTCCTCGAGAAGGTGGGAATACCTGGCCATCGGCCACTCCTCGAGCAGGTGGGAATCCCTGTCCATCGACAACTCCTCGAGAAGGTGGGAATCCCTGGCCTTCGACCATTCAAATAGAAGGTGGGAATCCCTGGCCATCGACAACTCCTCGAGAAGGTGACAATCCCTGGCCTTCGACAACTAAAATAGAAGCTGGAATCCCTGGACATCGACAACTCCTCGAGAAGGTGGGAATCCCCAGTCATCGACCACTCAAAGAGAAACTGGGAATACCGAGCCATCGACTACTCCTCGGGAAGGTGGGAATCCCTGGCCATCGAACACTCCTCGAGAAGGTAGGAATTCCTGGCCATCGACCACTCAAAGGGTAGATGGGAATCCCTCACCATCGACGACACCTCGAGAAGGTGGGAATCCCTGGCAATCGACCACTCAAAGAGAAGGTGGGAATTCCGGGCAAACGACCACTCAAAGAGAAGTTGGGGATACCTGGCCATCGAGAACGCCTTGAGAAGGTGGGAATCCCTGGCCTTCCACCATTCAAAGAGAAGGTGGGAATCCCTGGACATCGACAACTCCAAGAGAAGGTGGGAATATTCGGCCATCGACCACTCAAAGAGAAGTTGGGAATAGCTGGCCATCGACTACTCCCCGAGAAGGTGGGAATCCCTGGCCATTGAGAACTCCATGAGAAGGTGGGAATCCTCGGCAATCGACCATTCAAAGAGAAGGTGGGAATCCCTGGCCATCAACAACTCCACGAGAAGGTGGAAATCCTCGGCCATCGACCACTCAAAGAGAAGTTGGGAATAGCTGGCCATCGAATACTCCCCGCGAAGGTGGGAAACCCTGGCCATCGAGAACGCCTCGAGAAGGTGGGAATCCCTGGCCTTCCACCATTCAAAGAGAAGTTGGGAATCCCTGGCCATCAACAACTCCACGAGAAGGTGGAAATCCTCGGCCATCGACCATTCAAAGAGAAGGTGGGAATCCCTGGCCATCGACCATTCAAAGAGAAGGAGGGAATCAATGGCCTTCGACAACTCAAAGAGTAGATGGGAATCCATCACCATCGAGAACGCCTCGAGAAGGTGGGAATCCCTGTCCATCGGCCACTCAAAGAGAAATTGTGAATCCCCGGCCATCGGCCACTCCTCGACAAGGTAGGAATTCCCGGCCATCGAACACACCTCGACAAGGTGGGAATCCCTGGCCATCGACCACTCAAAGAGAAGGTGGGAATCCCTGGACATTGACCACCCAAAGAGAAGGTGGGAATCCCTGGCCATCGGCCACTCAAAGAGAAGGTGGGAATCCCTTGCCATCGGCCACTCAAAGTGACGTTGGGAATACCTGGCAGGCGACCACTCCTGGAGAAGGTGGAAATCCCTGGACATTAACCACTCCTCGAGAAGCTGGGAAACCCTGGCCATTAACAACTCTTCAAGAAGTTTGGAATCCCTGGACAACGACCACTTAAAGAGAAGGTGGGAATCCCTGTACATCGACCACTTAAAGAGAATGTGGGAATCCCTGGCCAATGGCCAAACAAAGAGAAGGTTGGAATCCCTGGCCATTGGCCACTCCTCGAGAAGGTGGGAATCCGTGGCCAGCGAACATTCAAAGAGATGGTGGGAATACCGGGCCATCGGCCACTCAACTAGAAGGTGGGAATCACTGGCCTTCGACAACTCAAAGAGTAGATGGGAATCCCTCACCATCGATGACACCTCGAGAAGGTGGGAATCCCTGGCCATCAAACACTCAAAGAGAAGTTGGGAATCCCTGGCCATCGAGAACTCCTCGAGAAGGTGGGAATACCTGGCCATCGGCCACTCCTCGAGCAGGTGGGAATCCCTGTCCATCGACAACTCCTCGAGAAGGTGGGAATCCCTGGCCTTCGACCATTCAAATAGAAGGTGGGAATCCCTGGCCATCGACAACTCCTCGAGAAGGTGACAATCCCTGGCCTTCGACAACTAAAATAGAAGGTGGAATCCCTGGACATCGACAACTCCTCGAGAAGGTGGGAATCCCCAGTCATCGACCACTCAAAGAGAAACTGGGAATACCGAGCCATCGACTACTCCTCGGGAAGGTGGGAATCCCTGGCCATCGAACACTCCTCGAGAAGGTAGGAATTCCTGGCCATCGACCACTCAAAGGGTAGATGGGAATCCCTCACCATCGACGACACCTCGAGAAGGTGGGAATCCCTGGCAATCGACCACTCAAAGAGAAGGTGGGAATTCCGGGCAAACGACCACTCAAAGAGAAGTTGGGGATACCTGGCCATCGAGAACGCCTTGAGAAGGTGGGAATCCCTGGCCTTCCACCATTCAAAGAGAAGGTGGGAATCCCTGGACATCGACAACTCCAAGAGAAGGTGGGAATATTCGGCCATCGACCACTCAAAGAGAAGTTGGGAATAGCTGGCCATCGACTACTCCCCGAGAAGGTGGGAATCCCTGGCCATTGAGAACTCCATGAGAAGGTGGGAATCCTCGGCCATCGACCATTCAAAGAGAAGGTGGGAATCCCTGGCCATCAACAACTCCACGAGAAGGTGGAAATCCTCGGCCATCGACCACTCAAAGAGAAGTTGGGAATAGCTGGCCATCGAATACTCCCCGCGAAGGTGGGAAACCCTGGCCATCGAGAACGCCTCGAGAAGGTGGGAATCCCTGGCCTTCCACCATTCAAAGAGAAGTTGGGAATCCCTGGCCATCAACAACTCCACGAGAAGGTGGAAATCCTCGGCCATCGACCATTCAAAGAGAAGGTGGGAATCCCTGGCCATCGACCATTCAAAGAGAAGGAGGGAATCACTGGCCTTCGACAACTCAAAGAGTAGATGGGAATCCATCACCATCGAGAACGCCTCGAGAAGGTGGGAATCCCTGTCCATCGGCCACTCAAAGAGAAATTGTGAATCCCCGGCCATCGGCCACTCCTCGACAAGGTAGGAATTCCCGGCCATCGAACACACCTCGACAAGGTGGGAATCCCTGGCCATCGACCACTCAAAGAGAAGGTGGGAATCCCTGGACATTGACCACCCAAAGAGAAGGTGGGAATCCCTGGCCATCGGCCACTCAACGAGAAGGTGGGAATACCGGGCCATCGGCCACTCAACTAGAAGGTGGGAATCACTGGCCTTCGACAACTCAAAGAGTAGATGGGAATCCCTCACCATCGATGACACCTCGAGAAGGTGGGAATCCCTGGCCATCAAACACTCAAAGAGAAGTTGGGAATCCCTGGCCATCGAGAACTCCTCGAGAAGGTGGGAATACCTGGCCATCGGACACTCCTCGAGCAGGTGGGAATCCCCGGCAATCGACCTCTCAAAGGGAAGGTCGGAATCCCAAGCCATCCACCACACCTCGGGAAGATGGGAATCCCCGGCCATCGACCACTCAAAGAGAAGTTGGGAATCCGTGGCCATCGACCACTTAAAGACAAGGTGGGAACCCTGGCCATCGACCACTCAAAGAGAAGGTGGGAACCCTGGCCATCGACCACTCAAAGAGAAGGTGGGAATCCCTGGCCATCGGCCACTCAAAGAGAAGGTGGGAATCCCTGGCCATCGGCCACTCAAAGAGAAGGTGGGAATCCCTGGCCATCGGCCCCTCAAAGTGACGTTGGGAATACCTGGCAGGCGACCACTCCTGGAGAAGGTGGGAATCCCTGGACATTAACCACTCCTCGAGAAGCTGGGAAACCCTGGCCATTAACAACTCTTCAAGAAGTTGGGAATCCCTAGACATCGACCACTTAAAGAGAAGGTGGGAATCCCTGAACATCGACCACTTAAAGAGAATGTGGGAATCCCTGGCCAATGGCCATTCAAAGAGAAGGTTGGAATCCCTGGCCATTGGCCACTCCTCGAGAAGGTGGGAATCCGTGGCCAGCGACCATTCAAAGAGATGGTGGGAATACCGGGCCATCGGCCACTCAAATAGAAGGTGGGAATACCGGGCCATCGAATACTCCTCGAGAAGGTAGGAATCCCTGGCCATCGACCATTCAAAGAGAAGGAGGGAATCACTAACCTTCGACAACTCAAAGAGTAGATGGGAATCACTGGCCTTCGACATCTCAAAGAGTAGATGGGAATCC
Organism: Hypanus sabinus; assembly: GCF_030144855.1. Taxonomy (NCBI): domain Eukaryota; kingdom Metazoa; phylum Chordata; class Chondrichthyes; order Myliobatiformes; family Dasyatidae; genus Hypanus; species Hypanus sabinus. The sequence continues at coordinate 130,621,476 of NC_082711.1, forward strand.
ATCACCATCGATGACACCTCGAGAAGGTGGGAATCCCTGGCCATCAAACACTCAAAGAGAAGTTGGGAATCCCTGGCCATCGAGAACTCCTCGAGAAGGTGGGAATCCCCGGCAATCGACCTCTCAAAGCGAAGGTCGGAATCCCAAGCCATCCACCACACCCCAGAAGGTGGGAATCCCTGGCCATCGACTACTCAAAGAGAAGTTGGGAATCCGTGGCCATCGACCACTCAAAGAAAAGGTGGGAATCCCTGGGCATTGACCACTCAAAGAGAAGTTGGGAATTCTGGGCATTGACCACTCCTCGGGAAGATGGGAACCCCTTGACATCAGCCACTCAAAGCGAAGTTGGGAATCCCTGGCCATCGACCACTCAAAGAGAAGTTGGAAATCCGTGGCCATCGGCCACTCAAAGAGAAGGTGGGAATACCTGGCCATTGACCACTCCTCGAGAACATGGGAATCCCTGGACATCAGCCAATCAAAGCGAAATTGGGAATACCTGGCAAGCGACCACTCCTTGAGAAGCTGGGAATCCATGGACATTAACCACCCCTCGAGTAGCTCGGAATCTCTGGCCATTGACAACGCAAAGAGAAGGTGGGAATCCCTGGCCATCGGCCACTCAAAGAGAAGGTGGGAGTCCCTGGCCATCGACCACTCAAAGACAAGGTGGGAACCCTGGCCATCGACCACTCAAAGAGAAGGTGGGAATCCCTGGCCATCGGCCACTCAAAGAGAAGGTGGGAATCCCTGGCCATTGACCACTCAAAGAGAAGGTGGGAATCCCTGGACATTGACCACTCAAAGAGAAGGTGGGAATCCCTGGCCATCGGCCACGCAAAGAGAAGGTGGGAATCCCTGGCCATCGGCCACTCAAAGTGACGTTGGGAATACCTGGCAGGCGACCTCTCCTGGAGAAGGTGGGAATCCCTGGACATTAACCACTCCTCGAGAAGCTGGGAAACCCTGGCCATTAACAACTCTTCAAGAAGTTGGGAATCCCTGGACATCGACCACTTAAAGAGAAGGTGGGAATCCCTGTACATCGACCACTTAAAGAGAAGGTGGGAATCCCTGGCCAATGGCCATTCAAAGAGAAGGTGGGAATCCCTAGCAATCAACCACTCAAAGAGAAGTTGGGAATACGTGGCCATCGACCACTCAAAGAAAAGGTGGGAATACCTGGGCATTGACCACTCAAAGAGAATGTGGGAATTCTGGACATTGACCGCTCCTCGAGAAGATGGGAATCCCTTGACATCAGCCACTCAAAGCGAAGCTGGGAATCTCTGGCCATCGACCACTCAAAGAGAAGTTGGGAATCCGTGGCCAGCGGCCACTCAAAAAGAAGGTGGGAATACCTGGCCATTGACCACTCCTCGAGAACATGGGTATCCCTGGACATCAACCACTCAAAGCGAAGTTGGGAATACCTGGCAAGCGACCAATCCTTGAGAAGCTGGGAATCCATGGACATTAACCACCCCTCGAGAAGCTCGGAATCCCTGGCCATTGACAAATCAAAGAGAAGGTGGGAATCCCTGGCCATCGGTCACTCAAATAGAAGGAGGGAATCCCTGTCCATCGGCCACTCAAAGAGAAGTTGTGAATCCCCGGCCATTGGCCACTCCTCGACAAGTTGGGAATCCCCGGCCATCGACCTCTCAAAGAAAAGGTGGGAATTACTGGGCATTGACCACACCTTCAGAAGATGGGAATCCCTGGACATCTGCCACTCAAAGAGAAGGTGGGAATAACTGGCCAACGGCCAGTTCAAAGAGAAGGTGGGAGTCACTGTCCATCAGCCACAACTCGAGAAGGTGGGAATCCCTGGCCATCGACCACTCCTCGAGAAAGTGGCAACATCTGTCCATCGGCCACTCAAAGAGAAGTTGTGAATCCCCGGCCATCGGCCACTCCTCGACAAGGTAGGAATTCCCGGCCATCGAACACACCTCGAGAAGGTGGGAATCCCCGGCCATCGGCCTCTCAAAGAGAAGGTAGGAATCCCAAGCCATCGACAACACCTCGAGAAGGTGGGAATCCCTGGCCATCGACCACTCAAAGAGAAGGTGGGAATCCCTGGCCATCGGCCACTCAAAGAGAAGGTGGGAGTCCCTGGCCATCGACCACTCAAAGACAAGATGGGAACCCGGGCCATCGACCACTCAAAGAGAAGATGGGAATCCCTGGACATTGACCACTCAAAGAGAAGGTGGGAATCCCTGGCCATCGGCCACTCAAAGAGAAGGTGGGAGTCCCTGGCAAGCGACCACTCCTGGAGAAGGTGGGAATCCCTGGACATTAACCACTCCTCGAGATGCTGGGAAACCCTGGCCATTAACAACTCTTCAAGAAGTTGGGAATCCCTGGCCATCGACCACTCAGAGGGTAGGTGGGAATCCCTCACCATCGACTACTCCTCGAGAAGGTAGGAACCCTGGCCATCCGCCACTCCTCGAGAAGGTGGGAATCCCTGGCCATCGACCACTCAAAGAGAAGGTGGGAATCCCTGGCCATCGGCCACTCAAAGAGAAGGTGGGAATCCCTGGCCATTGACCACTCAAAGAGAAGGTGGGAATCCCTGGACATTGACCACTCAAAGAGAAGGTGGGAATCCCTGGCCATCGGCCACGCAAAGAGAAGGTGGGAATCCCTGGCCATCGGCCACTCAAAGTGACGTTGGGAATACCTGGCAGGCGACCTCTCCTGGAGAAGGTGGGAATCCCTGGACATTAACCACTCCTCGAGAAGCTGGGAAACCCTGGCCATTAACAACTCTTCAAGAAGTTGGGAATCCCTGGACATCGACCACTTAAAGAGAAGGTGGGAATCCCTGTACATCGACCACTTAAAGAGAAGGTGGGAATCCCTGGCCAATGGCCATTCAAAGAGAAGGTGGGAATCCCTAGCAATCAACCACTCAAAGAGAAGTTGGGAATCCGTGGCCATCGACCACTCAAAGAAAAGGTGGGAATACCTGGGCATTGACCACTCAAAGAGAATGTGGGAATTCTGGACATTGACCGCTCCTCGAGAAGATGGGAATCCCTTGACATCAGCCACTCAAAGCGAAGCTGGGAATCTCTGGCCATCGACCACTCAAAGAGAAGTTGGGAATCCGTGGCCAGCGGCCACTCAAAAAGAAGGTGGGAATACCTGGCCATTGACCACTCCTCGAGAACATGGGTATCCCTGGACATCAACCACTCAAAGCGAAGTTGGGAATACCTGGCAAGCGACCAATCCTTGAGAAGCTGGGAATCCATGGACATTAACCACCCCTCGAGAAGCTCGGAATCCCTGGCCATTGACAAATCAAAGAGAAGGTGGGAATCCCTGGCCATCGGTCACTCAAATAGAAGGAGGGAATCCCTGTCCATCGGCCACTCAAAGAGAAGTTGTGAATCCCCGGCCATTGGCCACTCCTCGACAAGGTGTGAATCCCCGGCCATCGAACACTCCTCGACAAGTTGGGAATCCCCGGCCATCGACCTCTCAAAGAAAAGGTGGGAATTACTGGGCATTGACCACACCTTCAGAAGATGGGAATCCCTGGACATCTGCCACTCAAAGAGAAGGTGGGAATAACTGGCCAACGGCCAGTTCAAAGAGAAGGTGGGAGTCACTGTCCATCAGCCACAACTCGAGAAGGTGGGAATCCCTGGCCATCGACCACTCCTCGAGAAAGTGGCAACATCTGTCCATCGGCCACTCAAAGAGAAGTTGTGAATCCCCGGCCATCGGCCACTCCTCGACAAGGTAGGAATTCCCGGCCATCGAACACACCTCGAGAAGGTGGGAATCCCCGGCCATCGGCCTCTCAAAGAGAAGGTAGGAATCCCAAGCCATCGACAACACCTCGAGAAGGTGGGAATCCCTGGCCATCGACCACTCAAAGAGAAGGTGGGAATCCCTGGCCATCGGCCACTCAAAGAGAAGGTGGGAGTCCCTGGCCATCGACCACTCAAAGACAAGATGGGAACCCGGGCCATCGACCACTCAAAGAGAAGATGGGAATCCCTGGACATTGACCACTCAAAGAGAAGGTGGGAATCCCTGGCCATCGGCCACTCAAAGAGAAGGTGGGAGTCCCTGGCAAGCGACCACTCCTGGAGAAGGTGGGAATCCCTGGACATTAACCACTCCTCGAGATGCTGGGAAACCCTGGCCATTAACAACTCTTCAAGAAGTTGGGAATCCCTGGACATCGACCACTTAAAGAGAAGGTGGGAATCCCTGTACATCGACCACTTAAAGAGAAGGTGGGAATCCCTGGCCAACGGCCATTCAAAGAGAAGGTTGGAATCCCTGGCCTTTGGCCACTCCTCGAGAATGTGGGAATCCGTGGCCAGCGACCATTCAGAGATGGTGGGAATACCGGGCCATCGGCCACTCAAATAGAAGGTGGGAATGCCGGGCCATCGACTACTCCTCGGGAAGGTAGGAATCCCTGGCCATCGACCATTCAAAGAGAAGGAGGGAATCACTGGCCTTCGACAACTCAAAGAGTAGATGGGAATCACTGGCCATCGACCATTCAAATAGAAGGTGGGAATCCCTGGCCATCGACAACTCCTCGAGAAGGTGGCAATCCCTGGCCTTCGAGAACTCAAATAGAAGGTGGGAATCCCTGGCCATCGACAACTCCTCGAGAAGGTGGGAATCCCCGGCCATCGACCACTCATCGAGAAGGTCGGAACCCCTGACCATCGACCACTCAAAGAGAAGTGGGAATCCCTGGGCATTGACCACTCCTCGAGAAGATGGGAATCCCTGGCCATCGGCCACTCAAAGGGAAGTTATGAATCCCTGGGCATTGACCATACCTTGAGAAGATGGGAATCCCTGGCCATCGACCACTCAAAGAGAAGGTGGGAATCCCTGGCCATCGACCACTCAAAGAGAAGGTGGGAATCCCTGGCCATCAACCACTCAAAGAGAAGTTGGGAAACCCTGTCCATCGGCCACTCCTCAACAAGGTAGGAATCCCCGGCCATCGAACACACCTCGAGAAGGTGGGAATCCCGGGCCTTCAACCTCTCAAAGAGAAGGTGGGAATCCCAAGACAACGACCACACCACGAGAAGATGGGAATCCCTGGCCAGCGGCCACTCAAATAGTAGGTTGGAATCCCTGGCCATCGACAACTCCTCGAGAAGGTGGGAATCCCCGGTCATCGACCACTCAAAGAGAAACTGGGAATACCGGGCCATCGACTACTCCTCGGGAAGGTGGGAATCCCTGGCCATCGAACACTCCTCGAGAAGGTAGGAATTCCTGGCCATCGACCGCTCAAAGGGTAGATGGGAATCCCTCACCATCGACGACACCTCGAGAAGGTGGGAATCCCTGGCAATCGACCACTCAAAGAGAAGGTGGGAATTCCGGGCAAACGACCACTCAAAGAGAAGTTGGGGATACCTGGCCATCGAGAACGCCTTGAGAAGGTGGGAATCCCTGGCAATCGACAACTCCAAGAGAAGGTGGGAATATTCGGCCATCGACCACTCAAAGAGAAGTTGGGAATAGCTGGCCATCGACTACTCCCCGAGAAGGTGGGAATCCCTGGCCATTGAGAACTCCATGAAAAGGTGGGAATCCTCGGCCATCGACCATTCAAAGAGAAGGTGGGAATCCTTGGCCATCGACAACTCCACGAGAAGGTGGGAATCCTCGGCCATCGACCACTCAAAGAGAAGTTGGGAATAGCTGGCCATCGACTACTCCCCGCGAAGGTGGGAAACCCTGGCCATCGAGAACGCCTCGAGAAGGTGGGAATCCCTGGCCTTCCACCATTCCAAGGGAAGTTGGGAATCCCTGGTCATCGAGAACACCTCGAGAAGGTGGGAATCCCTGGCCATCGAGAACGCCTCTAGAAGGTGGGAATCCCCGGCCATCGACCACTCAAAGATAAGTTGGGAATCCCTGGCCATCGAGAACGCCTCGAGAAGGTAGGAATCCCCGGCCATCGAACACACTTCGAGATGGTGGGAATCCCCGGCAATAGACCTCTCAAAGCGAAGGTGGGAATCCCAAGCCATCGACCACACCTCTAGAAGATGGGAATCCCTGGCCATCGACGACTCAAAGAGAAGGTGGGAATCCCTGGGCATCGACCACTCAAGGAGAAGGTGGGAATCCCTGGGCATTGACCACTCAAAGTGAAGGTGGGAATTCTGGGCATTGACTACTCCTCGAGAACATGGGAATCCCTGGACATCAGCCACTCAAAGTGAAGTTGGGAATACCTGGCAAGCGACCACTCCTCGAGAACATGGGAATCCCTGGACATCGACCACTCAAAGAGATGGTGGGAATCCCTGGCCATTGGCCACACAAATAGAAGGTTGGAATCCCTGGCCATCGACCACTTAAAGAGAAGGTGGGAATCCCTGGCCAATGGCCATTCAAAGAGAAGGTTGGAATCCCTAGCCATTGGCCACTCCTCGAGAAGTTAGGAATCCGTGGCCAGCGACCATTCAAAGAGATGGTGGCAATACCGGGCCATCGGCCACTCAAATAGAAGGTGGGAATACCGGGCCATCGACTACTCCTCGGGAAGGTAGGAATCCCTGGCCATCGACCATTCAAAGAGAAGGAGGGAATCCCTGGCCTTCGACAACTCAAAGAGTAGATGGGAATACCTCACCATCGATGACACCACGAGAAGGTGGGAATCCCTGGCCATCAAACACTCAAAGAGAAGTTGGGGATCCCTGGCCATCGGCCACTCCTCGAGCAGCTGGGAATCCCTGGCCATCGACCATTCAAATAGAAGGTGGGAATCCCTGGCCATCGACAACTCCTCGAGAAGGTGGGAATCCCTGGCCATCGACAACTCAAAGAGAAGGTGGGAATCACTGGGCATTGACCAATCAAAGAGAAGGTTGGAATCCCTGGGCATTGAACACTCCTCGAGAACATGGGAATCCCTGGACATCAGCCGCTCATAGCGAAGGTGGGAATACCTGGCAAGCGACCACTCCTGGAGAAGGTGGGAATCCCTGGCCATTAACCACTCTTCGAGATGCTGGGAAACCCTGGCCATTAACAACTCATCAAGAAGTTGGGAATCCCTGGACATCGACCACTCAAAGAGATGGTGGGAATCCCTGGCCATTGGCTACTCAAATAGAAGGTTGGAATCCCTGGCCATCGAACACACGTCGACAAGGTGGGAATCCCCGGCCATCGACCTCTCAAAGAGAAGGTGGGAATCACTGGCCATTGTCCACTCAAAGAGAAGGTGGGAATCCCTGGGCATCGAACACTTAAAGAAATGTTGGGAATCCCTGCCCATCGGCCACTCAAAGAGAAGGTGGGAATCCCTGGCCATCGGCCACTCAAAGAGATGGTGGGAATTCCTGGCCATCGACCACTCATCGAGAAGGTGGGCACCCCTGACCATCGACCACTCAAAGAGAAGTTGGGAATTCCTGGGCATTGACCACACCTTCAGAAGATGGGAATCCCCGGACATCCGCCACTCAAAGGGAAGGTGTGAATCCCTGGCCATCGGCCACAACTTGAGAAGGTGGGAATCCCTGGCCATCAACCACTCAAAGAGAAGTTGGGAATCCCTGTCCATCGGCAGCTCAAAGAGAAGTTGTGAATCCCAGGCCATCGGCCACTCCTCGAGAAGATAGGAATCCCCTGCCATCGAACACACCTCGAGAAGGTGGGAATCCCCGGCCATCGACCACTCAAAGAGAAGTTGGGAATACCAAGCCATCGACCACACCTCGAGAAGGTGGGAATCCCTGGCCATCGACCACTCAAAGAGAAGGTGGGAATCCCTGGGTATTGACCACTCAAAGAGAAGGTGGGAATACCTGGGCATTGACCACTCCTCGAGAAGATGGGAATCCCTTGACATCAGCCACTCAAAGCGAAGTTGGGAATACCTGGCAAGCGACCACTCCTTGAGAAGGTGGGAATCCCTGGCCATCGGCCACTCAAAGAGTGGTGGGAATCCCTGGCCATGGACAACTCCTCGAGAATGTGGGAATCCAAGGCCATCGACCACTCAAAGAGAAGCTGGGAATACCTGGCCATCGACTACTCCTCGAGAAAGTGGCAATCCCTGTCCATCGGCCTCTCAAAGTGAAGATGTGAAGCCCCGGCCATCGGCCACTCCTCGACAAGGTAGGAATCCCCGGCCATTGAACACACCTCGAGCAGTTGGGAATCCCTGACCATCGACCACTCAAAGAGAAGCTGGGAATTCCTGGGCATTGACCACACCTTGAGAAGGTGGGAATCCCCGGCCATCGACCACTCAAAGAGAAGTTGGGAATACCAAGCCATCGACCACACCTCGAGAAGGTGGGAATCCCTGGTCATCGACCACTCAAAGAGAAGGTGGGAATCACTGGGTATTGACCACTCAAAGAGAAGGTGGGAATACCTGGGCGTTGACCACTCCTCGAGAAGATGGGAATCCCTTGACATCAGCCACTCAAAGCGAAGTTGGGAATACCTGGCAAGCGACCACTCCTTGAGAAGGTGGGAATACCTGGCCATCGGCCACTCAAAGAGTGGTGGGAATCCCTGGCCATGGACAACTCGTCGAGAATGTCCAAGGCCATCGACCACTCAAAGAGAAGTTGGGAATACCTGGCATCGACCACTCCTCGAGAAAGTGGCAATCCCTGTCCATCGGCCTCTCAAAGCGAAGATGTGAATCCCCGGCCATCGGCCACTCCTCGACAAGGTAGGAATCCCCGGCCATTGAACACACCGCAAGCAGGTGGGAATCCCCGGACATCCGCCACTCAAAGGGAAGGTGTGAATCCCTGGCCATCGGCCACAACTTGAGAAGGTGGGAATCCCTGGCCATCAACCACTCAAAGAGAAGTTGGGAATCCCTGGCCAACGGTCACTCAAATAGAAAGTGGGAATCCCTGTCCATCGGCCACTCAAAGAGAAGTTGTGAATCCCCGGCCATCGGCCACTCCTCGACAAGGTGGGAATCCCCGGCCATCGAGAACACCTCGAGAAGGTGGGAATTCCCGTCCATCGACATCTCAAAGAGAAGGTGGGAATCCCAAGCCATCGACCACACCTCGAGAAGGTGGGAATCCCTGGGCATCGACCACACAAAGAGTGGTGGGAATCCCTGGCCATCGGCCACTCAAAGAGATGGTGGGAATTCCTGGCCATCGGCCATTCATCGAGAAGGTGGGCACCCCTAACCATCGACCACTCAAAGAGAAGTTGGGAATTCCTGGGCATTGACCACACCTTGAGAAGATGGGAATCCCCGGACATCCGCCACTCAAAGGGAAGGTGTGAATCCCTGGCCATCGGCCACAACTTGAGAAGGTGGGAATCCCTGGCCATCGACAACTCAAAGAGTAGGTGGGAATCCCTGGCCATCGAGAACTCCTCGAGAAGGTGAGAATCCCTGGCCTTCCACCATTCAAATAGAAGATGGGTATCCCTGGCCATGGACAACTCCTCGAGAATGTGGGAATCCAAGGCCATCGACCACTCAAAGAGAAGCTGGGAATACCTGGCCATCGACTACTCCACGAGAAAGTGGCAATCCCTGTCCATCGGCCTCTCAAAGTGAAGATGTGAAGCCCCGGCCATCGGCCACTCCTCGACAAGGTAGGAATCCCCGGCCATTGAACACACCTCGAGCAGTTGGGAATCCCTGACCATCGACCACTCAAAGAGCCGGTGGGAATCCCTGGGCATTGACCACTCAAAGAGAAGGTGGGAATCCCTGGCCATTAACCACTCCTCGGGAAACTGGGAAACCCTGGCCATTAACAGCTCCTCAAGAGGTTGGGAATCCCTGGACATCAACCACTTAAAGAGAAGGTGGGAGTCCCTGGCCATCGAGCACTCATCGAGAAGGTGGGCACCGCTGACCATCGACCACTCAAAGAGAAGGTGGAAATTCCTGGGCATTGACCACACCTTGAGAAGGTGGGAATCCCTGGGCATCAGCCACACCTCAAGAAGTTGAGAAACCGTGGCCATCGAACACTCAAAGAGAAGTTGGGAATCCCTGGCCATCGAACACTCAAAGAGAAGGTGGGAATCACTGGCTATCGGCCAGTCCTCGAGAAGGTGGGAGTCCCTGGCCATCGGCCACTCAAAGAGAAGATGGGAATTCCTGGCCATCGACCACTCATCGAGAAGGTGGGCACCCCTGACCATCGACCACTCAAAGAGAAGTTGGGAATTCCTGGGCATTGACAACACCTTGAGAAAATGGGAATCCCCGGACATCCGCCACTCAAAGGGAAGGTGTGAATCCCTGGCCATCGGCCACAACTTAAGAAGGTGGGAATCCCTGGCCATCAACCACTCAAAGAGAAGTTGGGAATCCCTGGCCATCGGTCACTCAAATAGAAGGTGGGAATCCCTGTCCATCGGCCACTCAAAGAGAAGTTGTGAATCCCCGGCCATCGGCCACTCCTCGACAAGGTGGGAATCCCCGGCCATCGAAAACACCTCGAGAAGATGGTGGGAATTCCTGGGCATTGACCACTGAAAGAGAAGTTGGGAATCCCTGGGCATTGACCACTCAAAGAGAAGGTGGGAATACCTGGGCATTGACCACTCCTCGAGAAGATGGGAATACCTTGACATCAGCCACTCAAAGCGAAGTTGGGAATACCTGGCAAGCGACCACTCCTTGAGAAGGTGGGAATCCCTGGCCATCAACCACTCAAGGAGAAGTTGGGAATCCCTGGCCATCGACAACTCAAAGAGAAGGCGGGAATCCCTGGCCATCGGCCACTCCTCGAGAAGGTGGGAGTCCCTGGCCATCGGCCACTCAAAGTGAAGATGGGAATTCCTGGGCATTGACCAGACCTTGAGAAGGTGGGAATCCCTGGGCATCAGCCACACCTCGAGAAGTTGAGAATCCGTGGCCATCGAACACTCAAAGAGAAGGTGGGAATCCCTGGCCATCGAACACTCAAAGAGAAGGTGGGAATACCTGGGCATTGACCACTCCTCGAGAAGATGGGAATACCTTGACATCAGCCACTCAAAGAGAAGATGGAAATTCCTGGCCATCGACCACTCATCGAGAAGGTGGGCACCCCTGACAATCGACGACTCAAAGAGAAGTTGGGAATTCCTGGGCATTGACCACACCTTGAGAAGATGGGAATCCCTGGACATCCGCCACTCAAAGGGAAGGTGTGAATCCCTGGCCATCGGCCACAACTTGAGAAGGTGGGAATCCCTGGCCATCAACCACTCAAAGAGAAGTTGGGAATCCCTGGCCATCGACAACTCAAAGAGAAGGTGGGAATTCCTGGCCATCGAGAACTGCTCGAGAAGGTGAGAATCCCTGGCCGTCCACCATTCAAATAGAAGATGGGTATCCCTGGCCATGGACAACTCCTCGAGAATGTGGGAATCCAAGGCCATCGACCACTCAAACAGAAGATGGGAATACCTGGCCATCGGCCTCTCAAAGAGAAGTTGGGAATACCTGGCCATCCACTACTCCCCGAGAAGGTGGGAATTCCTGGACATCGATAACGCCTCGAGAAGGTGGGAATCCCTGGCCTTCGACCATTCAAAGAGAAGGTGGGAATCCCTGGACATCGACCACTCCTCTAGAAGGTGGGAATCCCCGGCCATCAACCACTCAAAGAGAAGTTGGGAATCCCTGGCCATCGAGAACGCCTCGAGAATGTGGGAATACCTGGCCATCGACCACTCCTCGAGAAAGTGGCAATCCCTGTCCATCGGCCTCTCAAAGTGAAGATGTGAATCCCCGGCCATCGGCCACTCCTCGACAATGTAGGAATCCCCGGCCATTGAACACACCTCGAGAAGGTGGGAATCCCCGGCCATCGACCTCTCAAAGAGAAGGTGGGAATCCCAAGCCATCGATCACACCTCGAGAAGGTGGGAATCCCTGGCCATCGACCACTCAAAGAGAAGGTGGGAATCCCTGGGCATTGACCTCTCAAAGAGAAGGTGGGAGACCCTGGCCATTAACAGCTCCTCAAGAGGTTGGGAATCCCTGGACACCGACCACTTAAAGAGAAGGTGGGAGTCCCTGGAAAATTGGCCATTCAAAGAGAAGGTAGGAATCCCTGGCCATTGGCCAGTCCTCGAGAAGGTGGGAATCCGTGGCCAGCGACCACTCAAAGAGATGGTGGGAATCCCTGACCATCGGCCACTCAAATTGAAGGTGGGAATCCCTGGCCATCGACAACTCCTCGAGATGGTGGGAATCCCTGGCCATCGACCACTCCTCGAGAAGGTAGGAACCCTGGCCATCCGCCACTCCTCGAGATGGTGGGAATCCCCGGCCATCGACCATTCAAAGACAAGGTGGGAATCCCTGGCCATCGACCACTCAAAGAGTAGGTGGGAATCCCTCACCATCGACGACACCTAGAGAAGTTGGGAATCCCCGGCCATCGACCACTCAAACAGAAGTTGGGAATACCTGGCCATCGACCTCTCAAAGAGAAGTTGGGAATACCTGGCCATCCACTACTCCCCGGGAAGGTGGGAATTCCTGGCCATCGATAACGCCTCGAGAAGGTGGGAATCCCTGGACTTCGACCATTCAAAGAGAAGGTGGGAATCCCTGGACATCAACCACTCCTCTAGAAGGTGGGCACCCCTGACCATCGACCACTCAAAGAGAAGTTGGGAATTCCTGGGCATTGACAACACCTTGAGAAGATGGGAATCCCCGGACATCCGCCACTCAAAGGGAAGGTGTGAATCCCTGGCCATCGGCCACAACTTAAGAAGGTGGGAATCCCTGGCCATCAACCACTCAAAGAGAAGTTGGGAATCCCTGGCCATCGGTCACTCAAATAGAAGGTGGGAATCCCTGTCCATCGGCCACTCAAAGAGAAGTTGTGAATCCCCGGCCATCGGCCACTCCTCGACAAGGTGGGAATCCCCGGCCATCGAAAACACCTCGAGAAGGTGGGAATCCCCGGCCATCGACATCTCAAAGAGAAGGTGGGAATCCCAGGGCATTGACCACTCAAAGTGAAGGTGGGAGACCCTGGCCATTAACAGCTCCTCAAGAGGTTGGTAATCCCTGGACACCGACCACTTAAAGAGAAGGTGGGAGTCCCTGGCCATTGGCCATTCAAAGAGAAGGTAGGAATCCCTGGCCATTGGCCAGTCCTCGAGAAGGTGGGAATCCGTGGCCAGCGACCACTCAAAGAGATGGTGTGAATCCCTGACCATCGGCCACTCAAATTGAAGGTGGGAATCCCTGGCCATCGACAACTCCTCGAGATGGTGGGAATCCCTGGCCATCGACCACTCCTCGAGAAGGTAGGAACCCTGGCGATCCGCCACTCCTCGAGATGGTGGGAATCCCCGGCCATCGACCATTCAAAGACAAGGTGGGAATCCCTGGCCATCGACCACTCAAAGAGTAGGTGGGAATCCCTCACCATCGACGACACCTAGAGAAGTTGGGAATCCCTGGCCATCGACCACTAAAAGAGAAGGTGGGAATACCTGGCCATTGACGTCTCCCCGAGAAGGTGGGAATCCCTGGCCATCGAGAACTCCTCGAGCAGGTGGGAATCCCTGTCCTTCGACCATTCAAAGAGAAGGTGGGAATCCATGGCCATCGACAACTCCTAGGGAAGTTGGGAATCCCCGGCCATCGACCTCTCAAAGAGAAGTTGGGAATACCTGGCCATCCACTACTCCCCGGGAAGGTGGGAATTCCTGGCCATCGATAACGCCTCGAGAAGGTGGGAATCCCTGGCCTTCGACCATTCAAAGAGAAGTTGGGAATCCCTGGACATCGACCACTCATCGAGAAGGTGTGCACCCCTGACAATCGACGACTCAAAGAGAAGTTGGGAATTCCTGGGCATTGACCACACCTTGAGAAGATGGGAATCCCTGGACATCCGCCACTCAAAGGGAAGGTGTGAATCCCTGGCCATCGGCCACAACTTGAGAAGGTGGGAATCCCTGGCCATCAACCACTCAAAGAGAAGCTGGGAATCCCTGGCCATCGACAACTCAAAGAGAAGGTGGGAATTCCTGGCCATCGAGAACTGCTCGAAAAGGTGAGAATCCCTGGCCGTCCACCATTCAAATAGAAGATGGGTATCCCTGGCCATGGACAACTCCTTGAGAATGTGGGACTCCAAGGCCATCGAGGTGGGAATTCCTGGCCATCGATAACGCCTCGAGAAGGTGGGAATCCCTGGCCTTCGACCATTCAGAGAGAAGGTGGGAATCCCTGGACATCGACCACTCCTCTAGAAGGTGGGAATCCCCGGCCATCGACCACTCAAAGAGAAGTTGGGAATCCCTGGCCATCGAGAACGCCTCGAGAAGGTGGGAATACCTGGCCATCGACCACTCCTCGAGAAAGTGGCAATCCCTGTCCATCGGCCTCTCAAAGCGAAGATGTGAATCCCCGGCCATCGGCCACTCCTCGACAATGTAGGAATCCCCGGCCATTGAACACACCTCGAGAAGGTGGGAATCCCCGGCCATCGATCTCTCAAAGAGAAGGTGGGAATCCCAAGCCATCGATGACACCTCGAGAAGGTGGGAATCCCTCGCCATCGACCACTCAAAGAGCAGGTGGGAATCCCCGGCCATCGACCACACAAAGAGAAGTTGGGAATACCTGGGCATTGACCACAGCTTGAGAAGATGGGAATCCCTGGACATCAGCCACTACTTGAGAAGGTGGGAATCCCTGGCCATCAACCACTCAAAGAGAAGTTGGGAATCCCTGGCCATCGACAACTCCTCGAGATGGTGGGAATCCCTGGCCATCGACCACTCCTCGAGAAGGTAGGAACCCTGGCCATCTGCCACTCCTCGAGATGGTGGGAAACCCCGGCCATCGACCATTCAAAGACAAGGTGGGAATCCCGGGCCATCGACCACTCAAAGAGTAGGTGGGAATCCCTCACCATCGACGACACCTAGAGAAGTTGGGAATCCCTGGCCATCGACCACCAAAGAGAAGGTGGGAATACCTGGCCATCGACGACTCCCCGAGAAGGTGGGAATCCCTGGCCATCGAGAACTCCTCGAGCAGGTGGGAATCCCTGGCCTTCGACCATTCAAAGAGAAGGTGGGAATCCATGGCCATCGAGAACTCCTAGGGAAGTTGGGAATCCCCGGCCATCGGCCACTCAAAGAGAAGTTGTGAATCCCCGGCCATCGAACACACCTCGAGAAGGTGGGAATCCCCGGCCATCGAACACACCTTGAGAAAGTGGGTATCCCTGGCCATCGACCACTCAAAGAGAAGGTGGGATTACCTGGGCATTGACCACTTAACGAGAAGGTGGGAATTCCTGGGCATTGACCACTGAAAGAGAAGTTGGGAATCGCTGGGCTTTGACCACTCCTCGAGAAGATGGGAATCCCTTGACATCAGTCACTCAAAGCGAAGTTGGGAATACCTGGCAAGCGACCACTCCTTGAGAAGGTGGGAATCCCTGGCCATCAACCACTCAAAGAGAAGTTGGGAATCCCTGGCCAACGACAACTCAAAGAGAAGGTGGGAATTCCTGGCCATCGGCCACTCAAAGAGTGGTGGGAATCCCTGGCCATCGGCCACTCCTCGAGAAGGTGGGAGTCCCTGGCCATCGGCCACTCAAAGAGAAGATGGGAATTCCTGGGCATTGACCAGACCTTGAGAAGGTGGGAATCCCTGGGCATCAGCCACACCTCGAGAAGTTGAGAATCCGTGGCCATCGAACACTCAAAGATAAGGTGGGAATCACAGGCATTCGGCCAGTCCTCGAGAAGGTGGGAGTCCCTGGCTATCGGCCACTACTCGAGAAGCTGGGAATCCCTGGCCATCGGCCACTCAAAGAGAAGATGGAAATTCCTGGCCATCGACCACTCATCGAGAAGGTGGGCACCCCTGACCATCGACGACTCAAAGAGAAGTTGGGAATTCCTGGGCATTGACCACACCTTGAGAAGATGGGAATCCCTGGACATCCGCCACTCAAAGGGAAGGTGTGAATCCCTGGCCATCGGCCACAACTTGAGAAGGTGGTAATCCCTGGCCATCAACCACTCAAAGAGAAGTTGGGAATCCCTGGCCATCGACAACTCAAAGAGAAGGTGGGAATTCCTGGCCATCGAGAACTGCTCGAGAAGGTGAGAATCCCTGGCCTTCCACCATTCAAATAGAAGATGGGTATCCCTGGCCATGGACAACTCCTCGAGTATGTGGGAATCCAAGGCCATCGACCACTCAAACAGAAGTTGGGAATACCTGGCCATCGACTACTCCCCGAGAAGGTGGGAATTCCTGGCCATCGATAACGCCTCGAGAAGGTGGGAATCCCCGGCCTTCGACCATTCAAAGAGAAGGTGGGAATCCCTGGACATCGACCACTCCTCTAGAAGGTGGGAATACTTGGCCATCGACCACTCCTCGAGAAAGTGGCAATCCCTGTCCATCGGCCTCTCAAAGTGAAGATGTGAATCCCCGGCCATCGGCCACTCCTCGACAATGTAGGAATCCCCGGCCATTGAACACACCTCGAGAAGGTGGGAATCCCCGGCCATCGACCTCTCAAAGAGCAGGTGGGAATCCCTGGGCATTGTCCACTCAAAGAGAAGGTGGGAATCCCTGGCCATTAACCACTCCTCGAGAAGCTGGGAGACCCTGGCCATTAACAGCTCCTCAAGAGGTTGGGAATCCCTGGACACCGACCACTTAAAGAGAAGGTGGGAGTCCCTGGCCATTGGCCATTCAAAGAGAAGGTAGGAATCCCTGGCCATTGGCCAGTCCTCGAGAGGGTGGGAATCCGTGGCCAGCGACCACTCAAAGAGATGGTGGGAATCCCTGACCATCGGCCACTCAAATTGAAGGTGGGAATCCCTGGCCATCGACAACTCCTCGAGATGATGGGAATCCCTGGCCATCGACCACTCCTCGAGAAGGTAGGAACCCTGGCCATCCGCCACTCCTCGAGATGGTGGGAATCCCCGGCCATCGACCATTCAAAGACAAGGTGGGAATCCCTGGCCATCGACCACTCAAAGAGTAGGTGGGAATCCCTCACCATCGACGACACCTAGAGAAGTTGGGAATCCCTGGCCATCGACCACTAAAAGAGAAGGTGGGAATACCTGGCCATCGACGACTCCCCGAGAAGGTGGGAATCCCTGGCCATCGAGAACTCCTCGAGCAGGTGGGAATCCCTGTCCTTCGACCATTCAAAGAGAAGGTGGGAATCCATGGCCATCGACAACTCCTAGGGAAGTTGGGAATCCCCGGCCATCGACCACTCAAAGAGAAGTTGGGAATACCTGGGCATTGACCACAGCTTGAGAAGATGGGAATCCCTGGACATCAGCCACTACTTGAGAAGGTGGGAATCCCTGGACATCAGCCACTACTTGAGAAGGTGGGAATCCCTGGCCATCAACCACTCAAAGAGAAGTTGGGAATCCCTGGCCATCGACAACTCCTCGGGAAAGTGGCAATCCCTGTCCATCGGCAGCTCAAAGAGAAGTTGTGAATCCCAGGCCATCGGCCACTCCTCGAGAAGGTAGGAATCCCCGGCCATCGAACACACCTCGAGAAGGTGGGAATCTCCGGCCATCGGCCTCTCAAAGAGAAGGTGGGAATCCCTGGCCTTCGACCACTTAAAGAAATGTTGGGAATCCCTGGCTATCGGCCACTTCAAAGAGAAGGTGGGAATCCCTGGGCATTGACCACTCCTCGAGAAGATGGGAATCCCTTGACATCAGCCTCTCAAAGCGAAGTTGGGAATACCTGGCAAGCGACCACTCCTTGAGAAGGTGGGAATCCCTGGCCATCAACCACTCAAAGAGAAGTTGGGAATCCCTGGCCATCGGCCACTCAAAGAGAAGGTGGGCTTACCTGGGCATTGACCACTTAACGAGAAGGTGGGAATTCCTGGGCATTGACCACTTAAAGAGAAGGTGGGAATCCCTGGGCATTGACCACTCAAAGAGAAGGTGGGAATCCCTGGGCATTGACCACTTAAAGAGAAGGTGGTAATCCCTGGGCATTGACCACTTAAAGTGAAGGTGGGAATCCCTGGGCATTGACCACTCAAAGAGAATGTGGGAATCCCTGGCCATCGACCACTCCTCTAGAATGTGGGAATCCCCTGCTATCGACCACTCAAAGAGAAGTTGGGAATCCCTGGCCAACGGTCACTCAAATAGAAAGTGGGAATCCCTGTCCATCGGCCACTCAAAGAGAAGTTGTGAATCCCCGGCCATCGGCCACTCCTCGACAAGGTGGGAATCCCCGGCCATCGAGAACACCTCGAGAAGGTGGGAATTCCCGTCCATCGACATCTCAAAGAGAAGGTGGGAATCCCAAGCCATCGACCACACCTCGAGAAGGTGGGAATCCCTGGGCATCGACCACACAAAGAGTGGTGGGAATCCCTGGCCATCGGCCACTCAAAGAGATGGTGGGAATTCCTGGCCATCGGCCATTCATCGAGAAGGTGGGCACCCCTAACCATCGACCACTCAAAGAGAAGTTGGGAATTCCTGGGCATTGACAACACCTTGAGAAGATGGGAATCCCCGGACATCCGCCACTCAAAGGGAAGGTGTGAATCCCTGGCCATCGGCCACAACTTGAGAAGGTGGGAATCCCTGGCTATCGACCACTCAAAGAAAGGTGGGAATCTCTGGGCATTGACCACTTCTCGAGAAGCTGGGAAACCCTGGCCGTTAACAACTCCTCAAGAAGTTGGGTATCCCTGGACATCGACCACTTAAAGAGAAGATAGGAATCCCATGGCCATTGGC
Source organism: Hypanus sabinus (assembly GCF_030144855.1). Taxonomy (NCBI): domain Eukaryota; kingdom Metazoa; phylum Chordata; class Chondrichthyes; order Myliobatiformes; family Dasyatidae; genus Hypanus; species Hypanus sabinus. Next base: position 130,640,244 of record NC_082711.1, read on the forward strand.
CCGTCCTTGAAAAGGTGGGAATCCGTGGCCAGCGAGCACTCAAAGAGATGCTGTCAATCCCTGTCCATCGTCCACTCCTCGAGAAGCTGGGAATCCCTGTCCATCGACCACTCAAAGAGAAGTTGTGAATCCCCGGCCATCGACCACTCCTCGACAAGGTAGGAATTCCCGGCCATCGAACACACCTCGAGAAGGTCGGAATCCCCGGCGATCGACATCTCTTTGAGAAGGTCGGAATCCCAAGCCATCGACCACACCTTGAGAAGGTGGGAATCCCCGGCGATCGACATCTCTTTGAGAAGGTAGGAATCCCCGGCCATCGACCACTCAAAGAGAAGGTGGGAATCCCTGGTCATCAGCCACACAAAGCGAAGTTGGGAATACCTGGCAAGCGACCACTACTTGAGAAGGTGGGAATCCCTGGCCATTAACCACCCCTCGAGACACTGGCGATACCTGTCCAACGGCCACTCATAGAGAAGTTGTGAATCCCCGGCCATTGGCCACTCAATTAGTAGGTGGGAATCCCTGGCCATCGACAACTCCTCGTGAAGGTGGGAATCCAGGCCATCGACCACTCAAAGCGAAGGTGGGAATTCCTCGCCATTGACCACTCCAAGAGAAGTTGGGAATACCTGGCCATCAACTACTCCCCGAGAAGGTGGGAATCCCTGGACATCTAGAACGCCTCGAGAAGGTGAGAATCCCTGGCCTTCCACCATTCAAATAGAAGATGGGAATCCCTGGTCATCGACCACTCAAAAAGAAGCTGGGAATACGGCGCCATCGACTACACCTCGTGAAGTGGGAGTCCCTGGCCATCGACCACTCCACGAGAAGGTCGGAAAACTGGCATTCCGCCACCCCTAGAGAAGGTAGGAATTCCTGGCCATCGACCTCTCAAAGGGTAGTTGGGAATACCTGACCATCAACTACTCCCCGAGAAGGTGGGAATACCTGGCCATCGACCATTCAAAGAGAAAGTGGGAATGCCTGGGCATTGACCACTCAAAGAGAGGGTGGGAATTCCTGGCCATCGACCACTCAAAGAGAGTTTGGGAATACATGGCCATCGACTACTCCCCGAGAAGTTGGGAATACCTGGCCATCGAGAAGGCCTCTATAAGTTGGGAATCCCTGGCCTTCGACTATTCAAATAGAAGGTGGGAATCCCTGGCCATCGACCACACCTCGAGAAGTTGGGAATCCCTGGCAATCGACCACTTAAAAAAATGTTCGGAATCCCAAGCCATCGACCACACCTCGAGATGGTGGGAAGCCCTGGCCATCGGTCACTCAAATAGAAGGTGGGAATCCCCGGCCATCGACCACTCAAAGAGAAGGTGGGAATCCCTGGACATCAGCCACACAAAGCGAAGTTGGGAATACCTGGCAAGCGACCACTACTTGAGAAGGTGGGAATCCCTGGCCATTAACCACCCCTCGAGACACTGGCGATACCTGTCCAACGGCCACTCATAGAGAAGTTGTGAATCCCCGGCCATCGGCCACTCAATTAGTAGGTGGGAATCCCTGGCCATCGACAACTCCTCGTGAAGGTGGGAATCCTGGCCATCGACCACTCAAAGCGAAGGTGGGAATTCCTCGCCATTGACCACTCCAAGAGAAGTTGGGAATACCTGGCCATCAACTACTCCCCGAGAAGGTGGGAATCCCTGGACATCGAGAACGCCTCGAGAAGGTGAGAATCCCTGGCCTTCCACCATTCAAATAGAAGATGGGTATCCCTGGGCATGGACAACTCCTCGAGAATGTGGGAATCCAAGGTCATCGACCACTCAAAGAGAAGTTGGGAATACCTGGCCATCGACCACTCCTCGAGAAAGTGGCAATCCCTGTCCATCGGCCTCTCAAAGCGAAGATGTGAATCCCCGGCCATCGGCCACTCCTCGACAAGGTAGGAATCCCCGGCCATTGAACACACCGCAAGCAGGTGGGAATCCCCGGACATCCGCCACTCAAAGGGAAGGTGTGAATCCCTGGCCATCGGCCACAACTTGAGAAGGTGGGAATCCCTGGCCATCAACCACTCAAAGAGAAGTTGGGAATCCCTGGCCAACGGTCACTCAAATAGAAAGTGGGAATCCCTGTCCATCGGCAACTCAAAGAGAAGTTGTGAATCCCCGGCCATCGGCCACTCCTCGACAAGGTGGGAATCCCCGGCCATCGAGAACACCTCGAGAAGGTGGGAATTCCCGTCCATCGACATCTCAAAGAGAAGGTGGGAATCCCAAGCCATCGACCACACCTCGAGAAGGTGGGAATCCCTGGGCATCGACCACACAAAGAGTGGTGGGAATCCCTGGCCATCGGCCACTCAAAGAGATGGTGGGAATTCCTGGCCATCGGCCATTCATCGAGAAGGTGGGCACCCCTAACCATCGACCACTCAAAGAGAAGTTGGGAATTCCTGGGCATTGACAACACCTTGAGAAGATGGGAATCCCCGGACATCCGCCACTCAAAGGGAAGGTGTGAATCCCTGGCCATCGGCCACAACTTGAGAAGGTGGGAATCCGTGGCTATCGACCACTCAAAGAGAAGGTGGGAATCTCTGGGCATTGACCACTTCTCGAGAAGCTGGGAAACCCTGGCCGTTAACAACTCCTCAAGAAGTTGGGTATCCCTGGACATCGACCACTTAAAGAGAAGATAGGAATCCCATGGCCATTGGCCCGTCCTTGAAAAGGTGGGAATCCGTGGCCAGCGAGCACTCAAAGAGATGCTGTCAATCCCTGTCCATCGTCCACTCCTCGAGAAGCTGGGAATCCCTGTCCATCGACCACTCAAAGAGAAGTTGTGAATCCCCGGCCATCGACCACTCCTCGACAAGGTAGGAATTCCCGGCCATCGAACACACCTCGAGAAGGTCGGAATCCCCGGCGATCGACATCTCTTTGAGAAGGTCGGAATCCCAAGCCATCGACCACACCTTGAGAAGGTGGGAATCCCCGGCGATCGACATCTCTTTGAGAAGGTAGGAATCCCCGGCCATCGACCACTCAAAGAGAAGGTGGGAATCCCTGGTCATCAGCCACACAAAGCGAAGTTGGGAATACCTGGCAAGCGACCACTACTTGAGAAGGTGGGAATCCCTGGACATTAACCACTCCTCGAGACACTGGCGATACCTGTCCAACGGCCACTCATAGAGAAGTTGTGAATCCCCGGCCATTGGCCACTCAATTAGTAGGTGGGAATCCCTGGCCATCGACAACTCCTCGTGAAGGTGGGAATCCAGGCCATCGACCACTCAAAGCGAAGGTGGGAATTCCTCGCCATTGACCACTCCAAGAGAAGTTGGGAATACCTGGCCATCAACTACTCCCCGAGAAGGTGGGAATCCCTGGACATCTAGAACGCCTCGAGAAGGTGAGAATCCCTGGCCTTCCACCATTCAAATAGAAGATGGGAATCCCTGGTCATCGACCACTCAAAAAGAAGCTGGGAATACGGCGCCATCGACTACACCTCGTGAAGTGGGAGTCCCTGGCCATCGACCACTCCACGAGAAGGTCGGAAAACTGGCATTCCGCCACCCCTAGAGAAGGTAGGAATTCCTGGCCATCGACCTCTCAAAGGGTAGTTGGGAATACCTGACCATCAACTACTCCCCGAGAAGGTGGGAATACCTGGCCATCGACCATTCAAAGAGAAAGTGGGAATGCCTGGGCATTGACCACTCAAAGAGAGGGTGGGAATTCCTGGCCATCGACCACTCAAAGAGAGTTTGGGAATACATGGCCATCGACTACTCCCCGAGAAGGTGGGAATACCTGGCCATCGAGAAGGCCTCTATAAGGTGGGAATCCCTGGCCTTCGACTATTCAAATAGAAGGTGGGAATCCCTGGCCATCGACCACACCTCGAGAAGTTGGGAATCCCTGGCAATCGACCACTTAAAAAAATGTTCGGAATCCCAAGCCATCGACCACACCTCGAGATGGTGGGAAGCCCTGGCCATCGGTCACTCAAATAGAAGGTGGGAATCCCCGGCCATCGACCACTCAAAGAGAAGGTGGGAATCCCTGGACATCAGCCACACAAAGCGAAGTTGGGAATACCTGGCAAGCGACCACTACTTGAGAAGGTGGGAATCCCTGGCCATTAACCACCCCTCGAGACACTGGCGATACCTGTCCAACGGCCACTCATAGAGAAGTTGTGAATCCCCGGCCATCGGCCACTCAATTAGTAGGTGGGAATCCCTGGCCATCGACAACTCCTCGTGAAGGTGGGAATCCTGGCCATCGACCACTCAAAGCGAAGGTGGGAATTCCTCGCCATTGACCACTCCAAGAGAAGTTGGGAATACCTGGCCATCAACTACTCCCCGAGAAGGTGGGAATCCCTGGACAACGAGAACGCCTCGAGAAGGTGAGAATCCCTGGCCTTCCACCATTCAAATAGAAGATGGGAATCCCTGGTCATTGACCACTCAAAAAGAAGCTGGGAATACGGCGCCATCGACTACACCTCGTGAAGTGGGAGTCCCTGGCCATCGACTACTCCCCGAGAAGGTGGGAATACCTGGCCATCGAGAAGGCCTCTATAAGGTGGGAATCCCTGGCCTTCGACTATTCAAATAGAAGGTGGGAATCCCTGGCCATCGACCACACCTCTAGAAGTTGGGAATCCCTGGCAATCGACCACTTAAAAAAATGTTCGGAATCCCAAGCCATCGACCACACCTCGAGATGGTGGGAAGCCCTGGCCATCGACCACTCAAAGAGAAGGTGGGAATCCCTGGGTATTGACCACTCAAAGAGAAGGTGGGAATACCTGGGCATTGACCGCTCCTCGAGAAAATGGGAATCCCTTGACATCAGCCACTCAAAGCGAAGTTGGGAATACCTGGCATGCGACCACTCCTTGAGAAGGTGGGAATCCCTGGCCATCGGCCACTCAAAGAGTGGTGGGAATCCCTGGCCTTGGACAACTCGTCGAGAATGTCCAAGGCCATCGACCACTCAAAGAAAAGTTGGGAATACCTGGCCATCGACCACTCCTCGAGAAAGTGGCAATCCCTGTCCATCGGCCTCTCAAAGCGAAGATGTGAATCCCCGGCCATCGGCCACTCCTCGACAAGGTAGGAATCCCCGGCCATTGAACACATCGCAAGCAGGTGGGAATCCCCGGACATCCGCCACTCAAAGGGAAGGTGTGAATCCCTGGCCATCGGCCACAACTTGAGAAGGTGGGAATCCCTGGCCATCAACCACTCAAAGAGAAGTTGGGAATCCCTGGCCAACGGTCACTCAAATAGAAAGTGGGAATCCCTGTCCATCGGCCACTCAAAGAGAAGTTGTGAATCCCCGGCCATCGGCCACTCCTCGACAAGGTGGGAATCCCCGGCCATCGAGAACACCTCGAGAAGGTGGGAATTCCCGTCCATCGACATCTCAAAGAGAAGGTGGGAATCCCAAGCCATCGACCACACCTCGAGAAGGTGGGAATCCCTGGGCATCGACCACACAAAGAGTGGTGGGAATCCCTGGCCATCGGCCACTCAAAGAGATGGTGGGAATTCCTGGCCATCGGCCATTCATCGAGAAGGTGGGCACCCCTAACCATCGACCACTCAAAGAGAAGTTGGGAATTCCTGGGCATTGACAACACCTTGAGAAGATGGGAATCCCCGGACATCCGCCACTCAAAGGGAAGGTGTGAATCCCTGGCCATCGGCCACAACTTGAGAAGGTGGGAATCCCTGGCCATCGACAACTCAAAGAGTAGGTGGGAATCCCTGGCCACCGAGAACTCCTCGAGAAGGTGAGAATCCCTGGCCTTCCACCATTCAAATAGAAGATGGGTATCCCTGGCCATGGACAACTCCTCGAGAATGTGGGAATCCAAGGCCATCGACCACTCAAAGAGAAGCTGGGAATACCTGGCCATCGACTACTCCACGAGAAAGTGGCAATCCCTGTCCATCGGCCTCTCAAAGTGAAGATGTGAAGCCCCGGCCATCGGCCACTCCTCGACAAGGTAGGAATCCCCGGCCATTGAACACACCTCGAGCAGTTGGGAATCCCTGACCATCGACCACTCAAAGAGCCGGTGGGAATCCCTGGGCATTGACCACTCAAAGAGAAGGTGGGAATCCCTGGCCATTAACCACTCCTCGAGAAGCTGGGAAACCCTGGCCATTAACAGCTCCTCAAGAGGTTGGGAATCCCTGGACATCAAACACTTAACGAGAAGGTGGGAGTCCCTGGCCATCGAGCACTCATCGAGAAGGTGGGCACCGCTGACCATCGGCCACAACTTAAGAAGGTGGGAATCCCTGGCCATCAACAACACCTCAAGAAGGTGAGAAACCGTGGCCATCGAACACTCAAAGAGAAGTTGGGAATCCCTGGCCATCGAACACTCAAAGAGAAGGTGGGAATCACTGGCTATCGGCCAGTCCTCGAGAAGGTGGGAGTCCCTGGCCATCGGCCACTCAAAGAGAAGATGGGAATTTCTGGCCATCGACCACTCATCGAGAAGGTGGGCACCCCTGACCATCGACCACTCAAAGAGAAGTTGGGAATTCCTGGGCATTGACAACACCTTGAGAAAATGGGAATCCCCGGACATCCGCCACTCAAAGGGAAGGTGTGAATCCCTGGCCATCGGCCACAACTTAAGAAGGTGGGAATCCCTGGCCATCAACCACTCAAAGAGAAGTTGGGAATCCCTGGCCATCGGTCACTCAAATAGAAGGTGGGAATCCCTGTCCATCGGCCACTCAAAGAGAAGTTGTGAATCCCCGGCCATCGGCCACTCCTCGACAAGGTGGGAATCCCCGGCCATCGAAAACACCTCGAGAAGGTGGGAATCCCCGGCCATCGACATCTCAAAGAGAAGGTGGGAATCCCAAGCCATCGACCACACCTCGAGAAGGTGGGAATCCCTGGCCATCTACCACACAAAGAGTGGTGGGAATCCCTGGCCATCGGCCACTCCTCGAGAAGGTGGGAGTCCCTGGCCATCGGCCACTCAAAGAGAAGATGGGAATTCCTGGGCATTGACCAGACCTTGAGAAGATGGGAACCCTGGACCTCCGCCACACAAAGGGAAGGTGTGAATCCCTGGCCATCGGCCACAACTCGAGAAGGTGGGAATCCCTGCCCATCGGCCACTCAAAGAGATGGTGGGAATTCCTGGGCATTGACCACTGAAAGAGAAGTTGGGAATCCCTGGGCATTGACCACTCAAAGAGAAGGTGGGAATACCTGGGCATTGACCACTCCTCGAGAAGATGGGAATACCTTGACATCAGCCACTCAAAGCGAAGTTGGGAATACCTGGCAAGCGACCACTCCTTGAGAAGGTGGGAATCCCTGGCCATCAACCACTCAAGGAGAAGTTGGGAATCCCTGGCCATCGACAACTCAAAGAGAAGGTGGGAATCCCTGGCCATCGGCCACTCCTCGAGAAGGTGGGAGTCCCTGGCCATCGGCCACTCAAAGAGAAGATGGGAATTCCTAGGCATTGACCAGACCTTGAGAAGGTGGGAATACCTGGGCATCAGCCACACCTCGAGAAGTTGAGAATCCGTGGCCATCGAACACTCAAAGAGAAGGTGGGAATCCCTGGCCATCGAACACTCAAAGAGAAGGTGGGAATCACAGGTAATCGGCCAGTCCTCGAGAAGGTGGGAGTCCCTGGCTATCGGCCACTACTCGAGAAGCTGGGAATCCCTGGCCATCGGCCACTCAAAGAGAAGATGGAAATTCCTGGCCATCGACCACTCATCGAGAAGGTGTGCACCCCTGACAATCGACGACTCAAAGAGAAGTTGGGAATTCCTGGGCATTGACCACACCTTGAGAAGATGGGAATCCCTGGACATCAGCCACTACTTGAGAAGGTGGGAATCCCTGGCCATCGGCCACTCAAAGAGAAGATGGAAATTCCTGGCCATCGACCACTCATCGAGAAGGTGTGCACCCCTGACAATCGACGACTCAAAGAGAAGTTGGGAATTCCTGGGCATTGACCACACCTTGAGAAGATGGGAATCCCTGGACATCCGCCACTCAAAGGGAAGGTGTGAATCCCTGGCCATCGGCCACAACTTGAGAAGGTGGGAATCCCTGGCCATCAACCACTCAAAGAGAAGTTGGGAATCCCTGGCCATCGACAACTCAAAGAGAAGGTGGGAATTCCTGGCCATCGAGAACTGCTCGAGAAGGTGAGAATCCCTGGCCGTCCACCATTCAAATAGAAGATGGGTTTCCCTGGCCATGGACAACTCCTCGAGAATGTGGGAATCCAAGGCCATCGACCACTCAAACAGAAGTTGGGAATACCTGGCAATCGGCCTCTCAAAGAGAAGTTGAAAATACCTGGCCATCCACTACTCCCCGAGAAGGTGGGAATTCCTGGACATCGATAACGCCTCGAGAAGATGGGAATCCCTGGCCTTCGACCATTCAAAGAGAAGGTGGGAATCCCTGGACATCGACCACTCCTCTAGAAGGTGGGAATCCCCGGCCATCAACCACTCAAAGAGAAGTTGGGAATCCCTGGCCATCGAGAACGCCTCGAGAATGTGGGAATACCTGGCCATCGACCACTCCTCGAGAAAGTGGCAATCCCTGTCCATCGGCCTCTCAAAGTGAAGATGTGAATCCCCGGCCATCGTCCACTCCTCGACAATGTAGGAATCCCCGGCCATTGAACACACCTCGAGAAGGTGGGAATCCCTGGCCATCGACCACTCAAAGAGAAGGTGGGAATCCCTGGGCATTGATCTCTCAAAGAGAAGGTGGGAGACCCTGGCCATTAACAGCTCCTCAAGAGGTTGGGAATCTCTGGACACCGACCACTTAAAGAGAAGGTGGGAGTCCCTGGAAAATTGGCCATTCAAAGAGAAGGTAGGAATCCATGGCCATTGGCCAGTCCTCGAGAAGGTGGGAATCCGTGGCCAGCGACCACTCAAAGTGATGGTGGGAATCCCTGACCATCGGCCACTCAAAGAGAAGTTGGGAATTCCTGGGCATTGACAACACCTTGAGAAGATGGGAATCCCCGGACATCCGCCACTCAAAGGGAAGGTGTGAATCCCTGGCCATCGGCCACAACTTAAGAAGGTGGGAATCCCTGGCCATCAACCACTCAAAGAGAAGTTGGGAATCCCTGGCCATCGGTCACTCAAATAGAAGGTGGGAATCCCTGTCCATCGGCCACTCAAAGAGAAGTTGTGAATCCCCGGCCATCGGCCACTCCTCGACAAGGTGGGAATCCCCGGCCATCGAAAACACCTCGAGAAGGTGGGAATCCCCGGCCATCGACATCTCAAAGAGGAGTTGGGAATCTCAGGGCATTGACCACTCAAAGAGAAGGTGGGAGACCCTGGCCATTAACAGCTCCTCAAGAGGTTGGGAATCCCTGGACACCGACCACTTAAAGAGAAGGTGGGAGTCCCTGGCCATTGGCCATTCAAAGAGAAGGTAGGAATCCCTGGCCATTGGCCAGTCCTCGAGAAGGTGGGAATCCGTGGCCAGCGACCACTCAAAGAGATGGTGTGAATCCCTGACCATCGGCCACTCAAATTGAAGGTGGGAATCCCTGGCCATCGGCCTCTCAAAGTGAAGATGTGAATCCCCGGCCATCGGCCACTCCTCGACAATGTAGGAATCCCCGGCCATTGAACACACCTCGAGAAGGTGGGAATCCCCGGCCATCGACCTCTCAAAGAGAAGGTGGGAATCCCAAGCCATCGATCACACCTCGAGAAGGAGGGAATCCCTGGCCATCGACCACTCAAAGAGAAGGTGGGAATCCCTGGGCATTGACCTCTCAAAGAGAAGGTGGGAGACCCTGGCCATTAACAGCTCCTCAAGAGGTTGGGAATCTCTGGACACCGACCACTTAAAGAGAAGGTGGGAGTCCCTGGAAAATTGGCCATTCAAAGAGAAGGTAGGAATCCATGGCCATTGGCCAGTCCTCGAGAAGGTGGGAATCCGTGGCCAGCGACCACTCAAAGAGATGGTGGGAATCCCTGGCCAACGACAACTCCTCGAGATGGTGGGAATCCCCGGCCATCGACCATTCAAAGACAAGGTGGGAATCCCTGGCCATCGACCACTCAAAGAGTAGGTGGGAATCCCTCACCATCGACGACACCTAGAGAAGTTGGGAATCCCTGGCCATCGACCACTCAAACAGAAGTTGGGAATACCTGGCCATCCACTACTCCCCGGGAAGGTGGGAATTCCTGGCCATCGATAACGCCTCGAGAAGGTGGGAATACCTGGCCTTCGACCATTCAAAGAGAAGGTGGGAATCCCTGGACATCAACCACTCCTCTAGAAGGTGGGCACCCCTGACCATCGACCACTCATAGAGAAGTTGGGAATTCCTGGGCATTGACAACACCTTGAGAAGATGGGAATCCCCGGACATCCGCCACTCAAAGGGAAGGTGTGAATCCCTGGCCATCGGCCACAACTTAAGAAGGTGGGAATCCCTGGCCATCAACCACTCAAAGAGAAGTTGTGAATCCCCGGCCATCGGCCACACCTCGACAATGTAGGAATCCCCGGCCATTGAACACACCTCGAGAAGGTGGGAATCCCCGGCCATCGATCTCTCAAAGAGAAGGTGGGAATCCCAAGCCATCTATCACACCTCGAGAAGGTGGGAATCCCTCGCCATCGACCACTCAAAGAGCAGGTGGGAATCCCTGGCCATTAACCACTCCTCGAGAAGCTGGGAGACCCTGGCCATTAACAGCTCCTCAAGAGGTTGGGAATCCCTGGACACCGACCACTTAAAGAGAAGGTGGGAGTCCCTGGCCATTGGCCATTCAAAGAGAAGGTAGGAATCCCTGGCCATTGGCCAGTCCTCGAGAAGGTGGGAATCCGTGGCCAGCGACCACTCAAAGAGATGGTGGGAATCCCTGACCATCGGCCACTCAAATTGAAGGTGGGAATCCCTGGCAATCGACAACTCCTCGAGATGGTGGGAATCCCTGGCCATCGACCACTCCTCGAGATGGTAGGAACCCTGGCCATCCGCCACTCCTCGAGATGGTAGGAATCACCGGCCATCGACCATTCAAAGACAAGGTGGGAATCCCTGGCCATCGACCACTCAAAGAGTAGGTGGGAATCCCTCACCATCGACGACACCTAGAGAAGTTGGGAATCCCTGGCCATCGACCACTAAAAGAGAAGGTGGGAATACCTGGCCATCGACGACTCCCCGAGAAGGTGGGATTCCCTGGCCATCGAGAACTCCTCGAGCAGGTGGGAATCCCTGGCCTTCGACCATTCAAAGAGAAGGTGGGAATCCATGGCCATCGAGAACTCCTAGGGAAGTTGGGAATCCCCGGCCATCGGCCACTCAAAGAGAAGTTGTGAATCCCCGGCCATCGAACACACCTCGAGAAGGTGGGAATCCCCGGCCATCGAACACACCTTGAGAAAGTGGGTATCCCTGGCCATCGACCACTCAAAGAGAAGGTGGGATTACCTGGGCATTGACCACTTAACGAGAAGGTGGGAATTCCTGGGCATTGACCACTTAAAGAGAAGGTGGGAATCCCTGACCATCGACCACTCAAAGAGAAGTTGGGAATTCCTGGGCATTGACCACTGAAAGAGAAGTTGGGAATCGCTGGGCTTTGACCACTCCTCGAGAAGATGGGAATCCCTGGCCATCAACCACTCAAAGAGAAGTTGGGAATCCCTGGCCAACGACAACTCAAAGAGAAGGTGGGAATTCCTGGCCATCGGCCACTCAAAGAGTGGTGGGAATCCCTGGCCATCGGCCACTCCTCGAGAAGGTGGGAGTCCCTGGCCATCGGCCACTCAAAGAGAAGATGGGAATCCCTGGGCATCAGCCACACCTCGAGAAGTTGAGAATCCGTGGCCATCGAACACTCAAAGAGAAGGTGGGAATCACAGGCATTCGGCCAGTCCTCGAGAAGGTGGGAGTCCCTGGCTATCGGCCACTACTCGAGAAGCTGGGAATCCCTGGCCATCGGCCACTCAAAGAGAAGATGGAAATTCCTGGCCATCGACCACACATCGAGAAGGTGGGCACCCCTGACCATCGACGACTCAAAGAGAAGTTGGGAATTCCTGGGCATTGACCACTGAAAGAGAAGTTGGGAATCGCTGGGCTTTGACCACTCCTCGAGAAGATGGGAATCCCTTGACATCAGTCACTCAAAGCGAAGTTGGGAATACCTGGCAAGCGACCACTCCTTGAGAAGGTGGGAATCCCTGGCCATCAACCACTCAAAGAGAAGTTGGGAATCCCTGGCCAACGACAACTCAAAGAGAAGGTGGGAATTCCTGGCCATCGGCCACTCAAAGAGTGGTGGGAATCCCTGGCCATCGGCCACTCCTCGAGAAGGTGGGAGTCCCTGGCCATCGGCCACTCAAAGAGAAGATGGGAATTCCTGGGCATTGACCAGATCTTGAGAAGGTGGGAATCCCTGGGCATCAGCCACACCTCGAGAAGTTGAGAATCCGTGGCCATCGAACACTCAAAGAGAAGGTGGGAATCACAGGCATTCGGCCAGTCCTCGAGAAGGTGGGAGTCCCTGGCTATCGGCCACTACTCGAGAAGCTGGGAATCCCTGGCCATCGGCCACTCAAAGAGAAGATGGAAATTCCTGGCCATCGACCACTCATCGAGAAGGTGGGCACCCCTGACCATCGACGACTCAAAGAGAAGTTGGGAATTCCTGGGCATTGACCACACCTTGAGAAGATGGGAATCCCTGGACATCCGCCACTCAAAGGGAAGGTGTGAATCCCTGGCCATCGGCCACAACTTGAGAAGGTGGTAATCCCTGGCCATCAACCACTCAAAGAGAAGTTGGGAATCCCTGGCCATCGACAACTCAAAGAGAAGGTGGGAATTCCTGGCCATCGAGAACTGCTCGAGAAGGTGAGAATCCCTGGCCTTCCACCATTCAAATAGAAGATGGGTATCCCTGGCCATGGACAACTCCTCGAGTATGTGGGAATCCAAGGCCATCGACCACTCAAACAGAAGTTGGGAATACCTGGCCATCGACTACTCCCCGAGAAGGTGGGAATTCCTGGCCATCGATAACGCCTCGAGAAGGTGGGAATCCCCGGCCTTCGACCATTCAAAGAGAAGGTGGGAATCCCTGGACATCGACCACTCCTCTAGAAGGTGGGAATACTTGGCCATCGACCACTCCTCGAGAAAGTGGCAATCCCTGTCCATCGGCCTCTCAAAGTGAAGATGTGAATCCCCGGCCATCGGCCACTCCTCGACAATGTAGGAATCCCCGGCCATTGAACACACCTCGAGAAGGTGGGAATCCCCGGCCATCGACCTCTCAAAGAGCAGGTGGGAATCCCTGGGCATTGTCCACTCAAAGAGAAGGTGGGAATCCCTGGCCATTAACCACTCCTCGAGAAGCTGGGAGACCCTGGCCATTAACAGCTCCTCAAGAGGTTGGGAATCCCTGGACACCGACCACTTAAAGAGAAGGTGGGAGTCCCTGGCCATTGGCCATTCAAAGAGAAGGTAGGAATCCCTGGCCATTGGCCAGTCCTCGAGAGGGTGGGAATCCGTGGCCAGCGACCACTCAAAGAGATGGTGGGAATCCCTGACCATCGGCCACTCAAATTGAAGGTGGGAATCCCTGGCCATCGACAACTCCTCGAGATGATGGGAATCCCTGGCCATCGACCACTCCTCGAGAAGGTAGGAACCCTGGCCATCCGCCACTCCTCGAGATGGTGGGAATCCCCGGCCATCGACCATTCAAAGACAAGGTGGGAATCCCTGGCCGTCGACCACTCAAAGAGTAGGTGGGAATCCCTCACCATCGACGACACCTAGAGAAGTTGGGAATCCCTGGCCATCGACCACTAAAAGAGAAGGTGGGAATACCTGGCCATCGACGACTCCCCGAGAAGGTGGGAATCCCTGGCCATCGAGAACTCCTCGAGCAGGTGGGAATCCCTGGCCTTCGACCATTCAAAGAGAAGGTGGGAATCCATGGCCATCGACAACTCCTAGGGAAGTTGGGAATCCCCGGCCATCGACCACTCAAAGAGAAGTTGGGAATACCTGGGCATTGACCACAGCTTGAGAAGATGGGAATCCCTGGACATCAGCCACTACTTGAGAAGGTGGGAATCCCTGGCCATCAACCACTCAAAGAGAAGTTGGGAATCCCTGGCCATCGACAACTCCTCTGGAAAGTGGCAATCCCTGTCTATCGGCAGCTCAAAGAGAAGTTGTGAATCCCAGGCCATCGGCCACTCCTCGAGAAGGTAGGAATCCCCGGCCATCGAACACACCTCGAGAAGGTGGGAATCTCCGGCCATCGGCCTCTCAAAAAGAAGGTGGGAATCCCAAGCCATCGACCACACCTCGAGAAGGTGGGAATCCCTGGCCATCGACCACTCAAAGAGAAGGTGGGAATCCCTGGCTATCGGCCACTTCAAAGAGAAGGTGGGAATCCCTGGCCATCGACCACTTAAAGAAATGTTGGGAATCCCTGGCTATCGGCCACTTCAAAGAGAAGGTGGGAATCCCTGGGCATTGACCACTCCTCGAGAAGATGGGAATCCCTTGACATCAGCCTCTCAAAGCGAAGTTGGGAATACCTGGCAAGCGACCACTCCTTGAGAAGGTGGGAATCCCTGGCCATCAACCACTCAAAGAGAAGTTGGGAATCCCTGGCCATCGGCCACTCAAAGAGAAGGTGGGATTACCTGGGCATTGACCACTTAACGAGAAGGTGGGAATTCCTGGGCATTGACCACTTAAAGAGAAGGTGGGAATCCCTGGGCATTGACCAGTCAAAGAGAAGGTGGGAATCCCTGGGCATTGACCACTTAAAGAGAAGGTGGTAATCCCTGGGCATTGACCACTTAAAGTGAAGGTGGGAATCCCTGGGCATTGACCACTCAAAGAGAATGTGGGAATCCCTGGCCATCGACCACTCCTCTAGAATGTGGGAATCCCCTGCTATCGACCACTCAAAGAGAAGTTGGGAATCCCTGGCCATCGAGAAAGCCTCGAGAAGGTGGGAATCCCTGTCCATCGGCCACTCAAAGAGAAGTTGTGAATCCCCGGCCATCGGCCACACCTCGACAAGGAAGGAAACACCGGCCATCGAACCCACCTCGAGAAGGTGGGAATCCCCGGCCATCGACCTCTCAAAGAGAAGGTGGGAATCCCAAGCCATCGACCACACCTCGAGAAGGTGGGAATCCCTGGCTATCGACCACTCAAAGAGAAGTTGGGAATCTCTGGGCATTGACCACTTCTCGAGAAGCTGGGAAACCCTGGCCGTTAACAACTCCTCAAGAAGTTGGGTATCCCTGGACATCGACCACTTAAAGAGAAGATAGGAATCCCATGGCCATTGGCCCGTCCTTGAAAAGGTGGGAATCCGTGGCCAGCGATCCACTCAAAGAGATGCTGTCAATCCCTGTCCATCGTCCACTCCTCGAGAAGGTAGGAACCCTGGTCATCGACCACTCAAAGAGAAGGTGGGAATCCCTGTCCATCGACCACTCAAAGAGAAGTTGTGAATCCCCGGCCATCGACCACTCCTCGACAAGGTAGGAATTCCCGGCCATCGAACACACCTCGAGAAGGTCGGAATCCCCGGCGATCGACATCTCTTTGAGAAGGTCGGAATCCCAAGCCATCGACCACACCTTGAGAAGGTGGGAATCCCCGGCGATCGACATCTCTTTGAGAAGGAAGGAATCCCCGGCCATCGACCACTCAAAGAGAAGGTGGGAATCCCTGGACATCAGCCACACAAAGCGAAGTTGGGAATACCTGGCAAGCGACCACTACTTGAGAAGGTGGGAATCCCTGGCCATTAACCACCCCTCGAGACACTGGCGATACCTGTCCAACGGCCACTCATAGAGAAGTTGTGAATCCCCGGCCATCGGCCACTCAATTAGTAGGTGGGAATCCCTGGCCATCGACAACTCCTCGTGAAGGTGGGAATCCTGGCCATCGACCACTCAAAGCGAAGGTGGGAATTCCTCGCCATTGACCACTCCAAGAGTAGTTGGGAATACCTGGCCATCAACTACTCCCCGAGAAGGTGGGAATCCCTGGACATCGAGAACGCCTCGAGAAGGTGAGAATCCCTGGCCTTCCACCATTCAAATAGAAGATGGGAATCCCTGGTCATTGACCACTCAAAAAGAAGCTGGGAATACGGCGCCATCGACTACACCTCGTGAAGTGGGAGTCCCTGGCCATCGACCACTCCACGAGAAGGTCGGAAAACTGGCATTCCGCCACCCCTAGAGAAGGTAGGAATTCCTGGCCATCGACCTCTCAAAGGGTAGTTGGGAATACCTGACCATCAACTACTCCCCGAGAAGGTGGGAATACCTGGCCATCGACCATTCAAAGAGAAAGTGGGAATGCCTGGGCATTGACCACTCAAAGAGAGGGTGGGAATTCCTGGCCATCGACCACTCAAAGAGAGTTTGGGAATACATGGCCATCGACTACTCCCCGAGAAGGTGGGAATACCTGGCCATCGAGAAGGCCTCTATAAGGTGGGAATCCCTGGCCTTCGACTATTCAAATAGAAGGTGGGAATCCCTGGCCATCGACCACACCTCGAGAAGTTGGGAATCCCTGGCAATCGACCACTTAAAAAAAATGTTCGGAACCCCAAGCCATCGACCACACCTCGAGATGGTGGGAAGCCCTGGCCATCGGTCACTCAAATAGAAGGTGGGAATCCCTGGCCGTCGACCACTCAAAGAGAAGGTGGTAATGCCTGGGCATTGACCACTCAAAGGGTAGTTGGGAATACCTGACCATCAACTACTCCCCGAGAAGGTGGGAATACCTGGCCATCGACCATTCAAAGAGAAAGTGGGAATGCCTGGGCATTGACCACTCAAAGAGAGGGTGGGAATTCCTGGCCATCGACCACTCAAAGAGAGTTTGGGAATACATGGCCATCGACTACTCCCCGAGAAGGTGGGAATACCTGGCCATCGAGAAGGCCTCTATAAGGTGGGAATCCCTGGCCTTCGACTATTCAAATAGAAGGTGGGAATCCCTGGCCATCGACCACACCTCGAGAAGTTGGGAATCCCTGGCAATCGACCACTTAAAAAAATGTTCGGAATCCCAAGCCATCGACCACACCTCGAGATGGTGGGAAGCCCTGGCCATCGGTCACTCAAATAGAAGGTGGGAAACCCTGGCCGTCGACCACTCAAAGAGAAGGTGGTAATCCCTGGGCATTGACCACTCAAATAGAAGGTGGGAATACCTGGACATCGACAACTCCTCGAGAAAGTGGCAATTCCTGTCCCTCGGCCACTCAAAGAGAAGTTGTGAATCCCCGGCCATCGGCCACTCCTCGACAATGTAGGAATCCCCGGCCATCGATCACATCTCGAGAAGGTGGGAATCCACGGACATCGACCTCTCAAAGAGAAGGTGGGAATCCCAAGCCATCGGCCACACCTCGAGAAGGTGGGAAAACCTGGCCATCTACTACTTAAAAAAATGTTGGGAATCCCAAGCTATCGAACACACCTCGAGAAGGTGGAAATCCCTGGTCATCGACCACATAAAGAAATGTTGGGAATCCCTAGCCATCGACCACTCAAAGAGAAGATGGAATCCCTGGGCATTGACCACTTAAAGAGAAGGTGGGAATCCCTGGGCATTGAACACTCAAACAGAAGGTGGGAATCCCTGGGCATTGACCACTTAAAGAGAAGATGGGAATCCCTGGACATCAGCCACTCAAAGCGAAGTTGGGAATACCTGGCAAGCGATTACTCCTTGAGAAGGTGGGAATCCCTGGACATTAACCACCCCTCGAGAAGCTGGGAAACACTGGCCATTAACAACCCCTCAAGAAGTTGGGAATCCCTGGACATCGACCACTTGAAGAGAAGGTTGGAACCCCTGGCCATTGGCCATTCAAAGAGAAGGTAGGAATCTCTGGCCATCGACAACTCCTCGAGTAGTTGGGAATCCTCGGCCCTCGAACACTCAAAGAGAAGCTGGGAATACCGGGCCATCGACTACTCCTCGGGAGTCAGCTGGAGACGCTCATGGAGTGAGTACCGTTTTGGATTCGCTCCATAACTTTTACTTTTTTTAACCTTTGATCACCCTTATTCAGCTTATTTTTACCTATACCGAAAGTTTCTTTATTCTTTTTTTTTGGATTTACTGCCAAGCGTTTGTTGTGAACTTTTGATGATATGCAAACAGAAATGTCTCTCAGGTCTAAGGGACGGGATCCCGGACGTAATCCGAACGGTAACGGTAAAAAGCAGGCTCCGACACATCAAACACCATTAACTATTGAATTGTTTATGGAGGTTTTGGATCAAAAATTTGCGGAACTACAACAATTTTTTAAAGAAGATATAAAGGCTTTTCAAGAGTACATGGTTAAGACGGATTTAGTAATTAAACAGCAACAAGCTCTTATTGCGTCTCTGCAAGAAGAAGCTCGGAAGCGAGATTTGACTACTGGAAAACTGCAACAGGATTTAATTTCGACCATTAAGCTGATGGAAGCCCTTAAAGCCAAGAGTGACGATTTTGAGAATCGGTCCAGAAGACAGAACGTACGTATACTTGGTCTTCCAGACGGCATAGAAAAAGATGACCCTTCGAAATATTTTGCTCAACTTTTAAAAGAAGCGTTTCCGACAATTTTCCCGAATAACCCCCCTTTATTGGATCGGGCTCATAGAATTCGGCGTCGATCACCGAGTGTTACAGACAAACCTTCGGTGGTAATTGTCCGGTTCCATTATGTACATGACAAAGAACAAGTTATAAGAGCAGCTCGTCGACTAGGAATGATTAAAATCAAAGATTTTTCCTTCCGCCTGATCGAAGATTTTAGTTCAGATCTTTTAAAAAGAAGGCTTCTTTTTAAACCGTTGATGGCTGAATGTTATGAGAAAAATCTGAAACCTGCGCTTCTATACCCTGCGAAGCTTCGAATTTCTCCGTCGAATGCTCCACGACAAGTTTTCCTTTCAACTTCAGAAGCGAGAAAATATCTGGAGGAGAACTTCCCTACTGCTACAGACACCAGTCTTTAATAAATGAATGATTCTGATCGTATAAGATGGTTCTCGATCTCTTAAACCAGAATTATAATCTGGTTATTGGTGTAGGTTCATCCTACACTTTATACTCAAGTTAAAGTGTGTTTGCGTCATGTTAATTGTTTTGCCTTATACACTTTAATCATTTAACTACATACTTGTCTATTAACTTTGTTCCTTCGAAGGTATATTTTTAATTCTTTGAAGGTAAATTTTTCCTTGATTAAGATGGTGGTTTTTTGGAAAAGAATTTTGGTTTTGCTTTATATTTTTCGTGTTTCTTCCAGACAATGCATCGCTTATCTCAGCTTAAATATTTTTTGTTTTGTCTGGGCCAGAGCCCGAGTTATAATTGTTTTTTAGTGATTATATTTTTATTCTTTTTACAACTAACTATACTTAGAAATATGGTTTTTATTATAACGATTTTATTTTTAAAGTCGGGGTGATTCTTTTATATATATCCTTTTTATATGGAGTGTTCTTCAGCTGACATGGGGGTAGGATTAGTCTTACTTTTTCTCTTTTTAAGTCATATTTTGGCTTTTTCTCTTTTTCTCGGGGGGTGGGGTATGGTCTGTTTTCTAATTCTATTTTTTTTTTGTACCAGTTTGTGTTAGTTTTTTCATTCGGGCTGTTTTTGAACTTCAAATATGTCTGTGTTGTCGTCACTTCCGGGTCTTCTCACTACTTTTGTTCCTCTTCCGGGTGCATGAGTTTATAAGTTGGTTAACCCTTTCTATACCAAAGGGTTGATTATAGAATTATGGCTCAGACCATTAATTTTGTGCCTTGGAATACTAATGGTTTAAATTATCCAATTAAACGAAAGAAGATTTTCAAATTATTCCGAAGACTTAATGCTCATATCATTTTTGTACAAGAAACTCATGTGAGGAGGGAGGACAAATTTCGTTTTTTTAGATTTTGGCGGGGTCAACAGTATCATGCAAATTCGAATGCTAAAGTAAAAGGAGTTTCAATTTTTATTGACTCCTCTATTTCATTTGTTCAACATGATATTTTTTCGGATCCGAATGGCAGATTTTTGTTAATTACGGGTTTACTTTGTAATAAAAAGGTTGCTTTGGTTAATGTTTATGCTCCAAATGTGGATTGTCCTGACTTTTTTAAGTCTTTATTTACTTCTTTACCCAATCTAAACGAATATAAGTTAATAATGGGTGGTGACTTTAATTGTTGTTTAAATCCTCTGATGGATAAATCTTTATCTATTCAGACTTTACCTAATAAGTCGGCCACTTGTATTAACTCTTTTTTGACTGACAATGGAGTTTTTGATATTTGGAGATTCTGGTATCCTAATGACAAAGAGTTTTCTTTTTTCTCACATGTTTATCACTCTTATTCAAGAATTGATTATTTTTTTGTAGACTCTTGTTTTATTCCTTTGGTAATCGGTTGTAACTATGATATTATAGCTATCTCTGATCATGCTCCGTTATTACTTTCTATGAAATTTACGGATACAGCTTCTAATGCTAGACAATGGCGATTTGACTCTACCTTGTTGCAAGACTCTGACTTTATAAAATTTATGGAGGAGCAGATCGACTTCTTCTTCTCAACTAATTCTACAGATGATATTTCCTGCGGAACACTTTGGGACACTTTTAAAGCTTATATGCATGGACACATTATTTCTTATTCTGTTGGTTTGAGGAAACGTATCAAGATGGAAACTCTTTTATTGGTTGATAAAATTAAAGAGATTGATAAGAAATATTCGATTGCTCCTAGTAAGGAGCTTTACAAACAAAGGGTTGAACTTCAAATGGAACATAGTTTATTACTTACATCCTCGATTGAAAATCAATTAATGAAAACTAAATCTGATTTTTATATACATAGTGATAAATCTGGTAAACTGTTAGCTAGTCAATTGAAGAATGCTCTGGTTAAGCGTCAAATCACTAAGATTGGTCAGCAGAATGGGAATCTGACAGTTAATCATGATGAGATAAATAAGGCATTTCAAGATTTCTATACTTCCCTGTATCAATCTGAATTTCCTCAAGATTATAATACCATGTCTGATTTTCTTGGGAAATTAAATTTTCCAAGGTTATCATCTGATGATCTTTTGATATTGGATACTCCTATTACGGATGTAGAAATTAAAAGGGCTATTTCCTCAATGAATTCTGGGAAAGCACCGGGTCCAGATGGTTGTACAGTTGAATTTTTAAATTTATTTTCCGCTACTCTTTCCCCTTGGTTAGGTAAGGTTTTTGAGGAGGCCATTAGATTAGGGAATTTGCCACAATCTTTTTATAGAGCTTCCATTTCTCTAATATTGAAGAAAGATAAAGACCCTACTAATTGTGATTCTTATAGACCTATATCTTTATTGAATGTAGACTCCAAGATTTTTTCTAAGTTACTGGCATCTAGATTGGAGAAGGTATTACCCAAAATTATTTCAGATGATCAAACTGACTTTATTAAAAATCGTTAATCTTTTTTTAACATTAGGAGATTGTTGAATATTGTTTATACTCCCTCACATGATACTTCAGAATGCGTGATTTCATTAGATGCAGAGAAAGCATTTGACAGAGTTGAATGGCCTTACTTATTTAATGTGTTGGAGAAGTTTAATTTTAGTCCGATATTTATATCATGGATTAAATTGATTTATCATACTCCAGTAGCCTCAGTGGTTACCAATAATCAAAGATCTCCCTTTTTTCGCCTATTTCGGGGCACTAGACAGGGATGTCCTCTTAGTCCATTACTATTTAACATTGCCTTAGAACCTTTGGCAATTGCCATCAGACAATCACAGGATATTTTGGGTATTAATCGTGGGACAGATATTCATAAGTTATCTTTGTATGCAGATGATTTATTACTATTCATTTCTAACCCGGAGAAATAAATTCCAGCAGTTTTATCATTATTGGCTCAATTTAGTGAGTTTTCTGGGTATAAGTTAAATCTTAATAAAAGTGAATTGTTTCCATTAAATAAACGGGTCCCAATTTATGGAAGTTTACCCTTTAAATTAGTTAATGACTCTTTTACTTATTTAGGGATCAAAATCACAAAGAACCATAAAGATTTATTTGGATTTAATTTTTTACCCTTAATTGATCAGATTAAAGGTTTGTTTACTAAGTGGTCACCTTTGTCTCTATCCCTAATAGGTATGATTAATGCTATTAAGATGGTTATTTTACCTAAGTTTTTATATATTTTTCAAGTGATACCAATTTTTATCCCGAAATCTTTTTTTACTAATGTTGACTCTAAAATTTCTTCATATATATGGCAGTATAAAAATCCCAGGTTAGGTAAAATATATTTACAGAAGACAAAAAAGGAAGGCGGGTTAGCATTACCTAATTTCAGATTTTACTATTGGGCAGTTAATATTAGATATTTGTTATGCTGGTTGAAAGATGGGGGTGGATCTTTTGGCCCTTGTTGGGTGAGTTTAGAAACTAAATCGGTATCAGCTTATGCTTTGGGTTCTATTTTAGGGACTTCTCTCCCTTTTGCTCTTTCTAAATTGCCGAAACGAATTGACAACCCGATAGTTAAACATACATTGCGTATATGGTTTCAATTTTGGAGATTTTTTGGGTTGACTCAATTCGTTTTAAATAGTCCTATTGTATCTAATTGTTTTTTTTCACCCTTCCATTATAGATCAAGCTTATTCAGCTTGGAAAACTAAGGGATTACTAAGATTTTCTGATTTATTTTTAGATAATTGTTTCATGTCTTTTGAACAATTATCCGACAAATATAACTTGCCGAGATTTCATTTTTTTAGATATTTACAGATTAGACATTTTTTAAGTTCTGTACTCTCTACGTTTCCAAATTTTGTGCCTTCAGATACTTTGGAGAGTTTATTTGAATTAGACCCTTTTCAAAAAGGGCTTATTTCAAAACTTTATAATATAATTATGAAGATACGTTTAGAGCCTCTTTATAAGACTAAACAGGATTGGGAAAGAGAGATTAGTTTTAGTATTTCTAGTGAGAATTGGGATAGAATTCTTCAATTAGTTAATACATCATCGTTATGTGCCAAACATTCACTAATACAATTTAAGGTTGTACATAGGGCCCATATGTCCAAGGATAAATTAGCTCATTTTTACTCTCATATAAGTCCTATTTGTGATAGATGTCATTCTGAAATTGCGTCTTTAACTCACATGTTTTGGTCGTGTTCATTTTTGGAGAAATATTGGAAAGATATTTTTGAAATTATTTCTGCGGTTTTGAATATTGATTTACAACCTCATCCTATTACCGCAATTTTTGGTTTACCAATGTTAGATTCACAGCATTTATCTTCTTCAGCCCGTCAAATGATTGCATTTCTAACTCTGATGGCTAGAAGATCTATATTGTTGAATTGGAAAGAAATTGATCCTCCCACTGTATTTAATTGGTTCTCTCAAACTATGTTATGTTTAAATTTAGAAAAAAATTAGAAGTGGTACTTTTCAGACTTCTATTAAGTTGAAAAGTTATGGAGACCATTTATTCAACATTTTCATATGATGTAATATCACCCTGTGCCAAGTACATTTGATTTCCCAGCTTTTAGCTTATGTATTTTGAGAGGACCGGAAGTGACGGCATTGATGAATACTTATTTTTGTGAGATATTATAAACAGCCCACTTTTTTTTCCTTCTCTTTTGTTTGTTTTTTTTCTTTTATATTACTTATTAGTTATAGTTATTAGATTAGATTAGTTAGTTTTGCATTATATAAATTTTTTTTTGGTTTTTTTTCTTTCTTTTCTCTGTTTTTTAATATTATACATTATGAAATATTTAGATTTACTATGTCCATACATATATCCTATGGCTTATGTCTTGGTAAACTCATTTATATTGTAACTATTATGTATGTTTTTTTTCATATGTAATGGAATGTGTATGTTGGTAATTTCTTTATCAATATATCATCTGTATACTGTCCATATTACTAATATTAATAAAAAGATTTAGAAAGAAAGAAAGACTACTCCTCGGGAAGGTGAGAATCCCTGGCCGTCGACCACTCAAAGAGAAGGTGGCAATCCCTGGCCATCGACGACTAAAAGGGTAGGTGGGAATCCCTCACCATCGACGACACCTCGAGAAGGTGGGAATCCCTGGCCATCGACCAATCAAAGAGAAGGTTGGAATCCCTGGCCATCGACGACTCAAAGTGTAGGTGGGAATCCCTCACCATCGACGAAACTTCGAGAAGGTAGGAATCCCCGGCCATCGGCCACTCAAAGAGAAGTTGTGAATCCCCGGCCATCGGCCACTCCTCGACAAGGTAGGAAACCCCGGCCATCGAACACACCTCAAGAATGTGGGAATCCCCGGCCATCCACCTCTAAAAGAGAAGGTGGGAATCCCAAGCCATCGACCACACCTCGAGAAGGTGGGAATACCTGGCCATCGACCACTCAAAGAGAAGGTGGGAATCCCCGGCCATCCACCTCTAAAAGAGAAGGTGGGAATCCCAAGCCATCGACCACACCTCGAGAAGGTGGGAATACCTGGCCATCGACCACTCAAAGAGAAGGTGGGAATCCCCGGCCATCGACCACTCAAAGAGAAGGTGGGAATCCCTGGCCATCGACCACTCAAAGAGAAGGTGGGAATCCCCGGCCATCGACCACTCAAAGAGAAGGTGGGAATCCCTGGCCATCGACTACTCCTCGAGAAAGTGTCAATCCCTCTCCATCGGCCACTCAAAGAGAAGTTGTGAATCCCCGGCCATCGGCCACTCCTCGACAAGGTAGGAAACCACGGCCATCGAACACACCTCCAGAATGTGGTAATCCCCGGCCATCCACCTCTCAAAGAGAAGGTGGGAATCCCTGGGCATTGACCACACCTCGAGAAGTTGGGAATCGCTTGACATCAGCCGCTCAAAGCGAAGTTGGGAATTCCTGGCAAGCGATCACTCCTTGAGAAGGTGGGAATCCCTGGACATTAAGCAAAGCTCGAGAACCTGGGAAAACCTGGCCATTAACAACTCCTCAAGAAGTCCGGAATCCCTGGACATCGACCACTCAAAGAGAAGTTGGGAATACCTGGCCATCGACCTCTCAAAGAGAAGTTGGGAATACCGGGCCATCGGTCACTCCTCGAGAAAGTGTCAATCCCTCTCCATCGGCCACTCAAAGAGAAGTTGTGAATTCCCGGCCATCGGCCACTCCTCGACAAGGTAGGAAACCCCGGCCATCGAACACACCTAGAGAATGCGGTAATCCCCGGCCATCCACCTCTCAAAGAGAAGGTGGGAATCCCAAGCCATCGACCACACCTCGAGAAGGTGGGAATACCAGGCCATCGACCATTCAAAGAGAAGGTGGGAATCCCTGGGCATTGGCAACTCCTCGAGAAGGTGGGAATCCCCGGCCATCCACCTCTCAAAGAGAAGGTGGGAATCCCAAGCCATTGACCACTCCTCGAGAAGTTGGGAATCGCTTGACATCAGCCACTCAAAGCGAAGTTGGGAATTCCTGGCAAGCGATCACTCCTTGAGAAGGTGGGAATCCCTGGACATTAAGCAAAGCTCGAGAACCTGGGAAAACCTGGCCATTAACAACTCCTCAAGAACTCCGGAATCCCTGGACATCGACCACTTAAAGAGAAGTTGGGAATACCGGGCCATCGACCACTCAAAGAGAAGTTGGGAAGACCTGGCCATCGAGAACTCCTCGAGAAGGTGAGAATCCCTCGCCTTCGACCATTCAAAGAGAAGGTGGGAATCCCTGGTCATCGACAACTCCTCGAGAAGGTGGGAATCCCCGGCCATCGGCCACTCAAAGAGAAGTTGTGAATCCCCGGCCATCGGCCACTCCTCGACAAGGTAGGAATCCCCGGGCATCGAACTCACCTCGAGAATGTGGGAATCCCCGGCCATCCACCACTCAAAGAGAAGTTGGGAATCTCAAGCCATCGACCACACCTCGAGAAGTTGTGAATCCCTGGCCATCGACCACTCCTCGAGAAGATGGGAATCCCTGGACATCAGCCACTCAAAGCGAAGTTGGGAATAACTGGCAAGCGACCACTCCTTGAGAAGGTGGGAATCCCTGGGCATTGACAACTCAAAGAGAAGGTGGGAATCCCTGGGCATTGACCACTCAAAGAGAAGGTGGGAAACCCTGGGCATTGACCACTCAAACAGAAGATGGGAATTCCTTGACATCAGCCACTCAATGCGAAGTTGGCAATACCTGGCAAGCGGCCACTCCTCGAGAAGCTGGGAAACCCTGGCCATCGACCACTCAAAGAGAAGGTGGGAATCCACGGCCCTCGACCAGTCAAAGAGAAGTTGGGAATACCTGGCCATCGACTACTCCCCGAGAAGGTGGGAATCCCTGGCCATCGAGAACGCTTCGAGAAGGTGGGAATCCCTGGCCTTCGAACATTCAAAGAGAAGGTGGGAAACCCTGGCCATCGACCACTCCTCTAGAAGTTTGGAATCACCGGCCATCGATCATTCAAAGAGAGGTTGGGAATCCCTGGCCATCGACAACTCAAAGAGAAGTTGTGAATCCCCGGCCATCGGCCACTCCTCGACAAGGTAGGAATCCCCGGCCATAGAACACACCTCGAGAAGGTGGGAAACCCGGCGATCGACCTCTCAACGAAAAGTTGGGAAACCCAAGCCAACGACCACACCTCGAGAAGTTGGGAATCCCTGGCCATCGACAATTCAAAGAGAAGGTGGGATTCCTGGCCATCGGTCACTCAATTAGAAGGTGTGAATACCTGGCATTCGACAGCTTCTCGAGAAAGTGGCAGTCCCAAGCCATCCACCAGACCTCGAGGTGGGAATCCCTGGCCATTGGCCACTCAATGCGAAGGTGGGAATCACTGGCCATCGACAACTCCTCGAGAAGGTTGGAATCCCCTGCCATCGACCACTCAAAGAGAAGCTGGGAATACCGTGCCATCGACTACTCCTCGGGACGGTGGGAATCCCTGGCCATCCGCCACTCCTCGAGAAGGCAGGAATCCCTGGCCATCGACCACTCAAAGAGAAGGTGGGAATTACTGTCCATCGACCATTCAAAGAGAAGTTGGGAATACCTGGCCATCGACTACTCCCCGAGAAGGTGGGAATACCTGGCCATCGAGAAAGCCTCTATAACGTGGGAATCCCTGGCCTTCGACTATTCAAATAGAAGTTGTGAATCCCCGGCCATCGGCCACTCAAAGAGAAGTTGTGAATCCCCGGCCATCGGCCACTCCTCGACAAGGTAGTAATCCCCAGCCATCGAACACACCTCGAGAAGGTGGGAATCCCTGGCCATCGACCACTCAAAGAGAAGGTGGGAAATCCTGGCCATCGACCACACCTCTAGAAGGTGGAAATCCCCGGCCATCGGGCACTCAAAGAGAAGTTGTGAATCCCCGGCCATCGGCCACTCCTCGACAAGGTAGGAATCCCCGACCATCGAACACATCTCGAGAAGGTGGGAATCCCTGGCCATTGACCACTTAAAAAAATGTTGGGAATCCCAAGCCATCGACCACACCTCGAGAAGGTGGGAATCCCTGGCCATCCGCCACTCCTCGAGAAGGCAGGAATCCCTGGCCATCGACCACTCAAAGAGAAGGTGGGAATTACTGTCCATCGACCATTCAAAGAGAAGTTGGGAATACCTGGCCATCGACTACTCCCCGAGAAGGTGGGAATACCTGGCCATCGAGAAAGCCTCTATAACGTGGGAATCCCTGGCCTTCGACTATTCAAATAGAAGTTGTGAATCCCCGGCCATCGGCCACTCAAAGAGAAGTTGTGAATCCCCGGCCATCGGCCACTCCTCGACAAGGTAGTAATCCCCAGCCATCGAACACACCTCGAGAAGGTGGGAATCCCTGGCCATCGACCACTCAAAGAGAAGGTGGGAAATCCTGGCCATCGACCACACCTCTAGAAGGTGGAAATCCCCGGCCATCGGGCACTCAAAGAGAAGTTGTGAATCCCCGGCAATCGGCCACTCCTCGACAAGGTAGGAATCCCCGACCATCGAACACATCTCGAGAAGGTGGGAATCCCTGGCCATCGACCACTTAAAAAAATGTTGGGAATCCCAAGCCATTGACCACACCTCGAGAAGGTGGGAATCCCTGGCCATCGGTCACTCCAATAGAAGGTGGATATCCCTGGCCATCGACCACTCAAAGAGAAGGTGGTGATCCCTGGGCATTGACCTCTCAAAGAGAAGGTGGGAATTCCTGGCCATCGACCACTCAAAGAGAAGGTGGGAATCCCTGGGCATTGACCACTCAAAGAGAAGGTGGGAATTCCTGGCCATCGACCACTCAAAGAGAAGTTGGAAATACCTGGCCATCAACTACTCCCCGAGAAGTTGGATATCCCTGGCCATCGAGAACTCCTCGAGAAGGTGAGAATCACTGGCCATCGGCCATTCAAATAGAAGGTGGGAATCCCTGGCCATCGACCACTCCTCTTCTAGAAGGTGGGAATCCCCGGCCATCGATCACTCAAAGAGAAGTTGGGAATACCTGGCCATCAAGAACGCCTCGAGAAGGTGGGAATCCCTGGCCATCGACCACTCAAAGAGAAGTTGTGAATCCCCGGCCATTGGCCACTCCTCGACAACGTAGAAAACCTCGGCCATCGAACACACCTCGAAGATGTGGGAATCCCCGGCCATCGACCACTCAACGAGAAGGTGGGAATCCCTGGGCATTGACCACTCAAAGAAAAGGTTGGAATCCCTGGGCATTGACCACTCAAAGAGAAGGTGGGAATCCCTGGGCATTGACCACTCAAAGAGAAGGTGCGAATCCCTGGGCATTGACCACTCCTCGAGAAGTTGGGAATCGCTTGACATCGGCCACTCCAACCGAAGTTGGGAATACCTGGCAAGTGATCACGCCTTCAGAAGGTGGGAATCCCTGGACATTAAGCAACCCTCGAGAAGCTGGGAAAACCTTACCATTAACAACTCCTCAAGAAGTCCGGAATCCCTGGACATCGACCACTGAAAGAGAAGTTGGGAATACCGGGCCATCGACCACTCAAAGAGAAGTTGGGAATACCTGGCCATCAACTACTCCCGGAGAAGGTGGGATTCCCTGGCCATCGACCACTCCTCAAGAAGGTGGGAATCCCAAGCCATCGACCACACCTCGAGAAGGTGGGAATACCTGGCCATCGACCACTCAAAGAGAAGGTGGGAATCCCCGGCCATCGACCACTCAAAGAGAAGGTGGGAATCCCTGGCCATCGACTACTCCTCGAGAAAGTGTCAATCCCTCTCCATCGGCCACTCAAAGAGAAGTTGTGAATCCCCGGCCATCGGCCACTCCTCGACAAGGTAGGAAACCACGGCCATCGAACACACCTCCAGAATGTGGTAATCCCCGGCCATCCACCTCTCAAAGAGAAGGTGGGAATCCCTGGGCATTGACCACACCTCGAGAAGTTGGGAATCGCTTGACATCAGCCGCTCAAAGCGAAGTTGGGAATTCCTGGCAAGCGATCACTCCTTGAGAAGGTGGGAATCCCTGGACATTAAGCAAAGCTCGAGAACCTGGGAAAACCTGGCCATTAACAACTCCTCAAGAAGTCCGGAATCCCTGGACATCGACCACTCAAAGAGAAGTTGGGAATACCTGGCCATCGACCTCTCAAAGAGAAGTTGGGAATACCGGGCCATCGGTCACTCCTCGAGAAAGTGTCAATCCCTCTCCATCGGCCACTCAAAGAGAAGTTGTGAATCCCCGGCCATCGGCCACTCCTCGACAAGGTAGGAAACCCCGGCCATCGAACACACCTAGAGAATGTGGTAATCCCCGGCCATCCACCTCTCAAAGAGAAGGTGGGAATCCCAAGCCATCGACCACACCTCGAGAAGGTGGGAATACCTGGCCATCGACCATTCAAAGAGAAGGTGGGAATCCCAGGGCATTGGCAACTCCTCGAAAAGGTGGGAATCCCCGGCCATCCACCTCTCAAAGAGAAGGTGGGAATCCCAAGCCATTGACCACTCCTCGAGAAGTTGGGAATCGCTTGACATCAGCCACTCAAAGCGAAGTTGGGAATTCCTGGCAAGCGATCACTCCTTGAGAAGGTGGGAATCCCTGGACATTAAGCAAAGCTCGAGAACCTGGGAAAACCTGGCCATTAACAACTCCTCAAGAAGTCCGGAATCCCTGGACATCGACCACTTAAAGAGAAGTTGGGAATACCGGGCCATCGACCACTCAAAGAGAAGTTGGGAATACCTGGCCATCGAGAACGCCTCGAGAAGGTGAGAATCCCTGGCCTTCGACCATTCAATGAGAAGGTGGGAATCTCTGGCCATCGACCACTCCTCGAGAAGGTGGGAATCCCCGGCCATCGGCCACTCAAAGAGAAGTTGTGAATCCCCGGCCATCGGCCACTCCTCGACAAGGTAGGAAACCCCGGCCATCGAACACACCTAGAGAATGTGGTAATCCCCGGCCATCCACCTCTCAAAGGGAAGGTGGGAATCCCAAGCCATCGACCACACCTCGAGAAGGTGGGAATACCTGGCCATCGACCATTCAAAGAGAAGGTGGGAATCCCTGGGCATGGCATCTCCTCGAGAAGGTGGGAATCCCCGGCCATCCACCTCTCAAAGAGAAGGTGGGAATCCCAAGCCATTGACCACTCCTCGAGAAGTTGGGAATCGCTTGACATCAGCCACTCAAAGCGAAGTTGGGAATTCCTGGCAAGCGATCACTCCTTGAGAAGGTGGGAATCCCTGGACATTAAGCAAAGCTCGAGAACCTGGGAAAACCTGGCCATTAACAACTCCTCAAGAAGTCCGGAATCCCTGGACATCGACCACTCAAAGAGAAGTTGGGAATACCTGGCCATCGAGAACGCCTCGAGAAGGTGAGAATCCCTGGCCTTCGACCATTCAATGAGAAGGTGGGAATCTCTGGCCATCGACCACTCCTCGAGAAGGTGGGAATCCCTGGCCATCGGCCACTCAAAGAGAAGTTGTGAATCCCCGGCCATCGGCCACTCCTCGACAAGGTAGGAATCCCCGGGCATCGAACTCACCTCGAGAATGTGGGAATCCCCGGCCATCCACCACTCAAAGAGAAGCTGGGAATCTCAAGCCATCGACCACACCTAGAGAAGTTGTGAATCCCTGGCCATCGACCACTCCTCGAGAAGATGGGAATCCCTGGGCATTGACAACTCAAAGAGAAGGTGGGAATCCACGGCCCTCGTCCAATCAAAGAGAAGTTGGGAATACCTGGCCATCGACTACTCCCCGAGAAGTTGGGAATCCCTGGCCATCGACAACGCTTCGAGAAGGTGGGAATCCCTGGCCTTCGAACATTCAAAGAGAAGGTGGGAATCCCTGGCCATCGACCTCTCAAAGAGAAGGTGGGAATCCCTGGGCATTGACCACTCAAAGAAAAGGTGGGAATCCCTGGCCTTCGACCTTTCAACGAGAAGGTGGGAATCCCCGGCCATCGATCACTCAAAGAGAAGTTGGGAATACCTGGCCATCAAGAACGCCTCGAGAAGGTGGGAATCCCTGGCCATCGACCACTCAAAGAGAAGTTGTGAATCCCCGGCCATCGGCCACTCCTCGACAAGGTAGAAAACCTCGGCCATCGAACACACCTCGAAGATGTGGGGATCCCCGGCCATCGACCTCTCAAAGAGAAGGTGGGAATCCCTGGGCATTGACCACTCAAAGAAAAGGTTGGAATCCCTGGGCATTGACCACTCAAAGAGAAGTTGGGAATCCCTGGCCATCGGCCACTCAAGGAGAAGTTGTGAATCACCGGCCATCGGCCACTCAAAGAGAAGGTGGGAATCCCCGGCCATCGACCACTCAAAGAGAAGTTGTGAATCCCCGGCCATCGGCCACTCCTCGACAAGGTAGTAATCCCCAGCCATCGAACACACCTCGAGAAGGTGGGAATCCCTGGCCATCGACCACTCAAAGAGAAGGTGGGAAATCCTGGCCATCGACCACACCTCTAGAAGGTGGAAATCCCCGGCCATCGGGCACTCAAAGAGAAGTTGTGAATCCCCGGCCATCGGCCACTCCTCGACAAGGTAGGAATCCCCGGCCATCGAACACATCTCGAGAAGGTGGGAATCCCTGGCCATCGACCACTTAATAAAATGTTGGGAATCCCAAGCCATCGACCACGCCTCGAGAAGGTGGATATCCCTGGCCATCGACCACTCAAGGAGAAGGTGGTGATCCCTGGGCATTGACCTCTCAAAGAGAAGGTGGGAATTCCTGGCCATCGACCACTCAAAGAGAAGTTGGAAATACCTGGCCATCAACTACTCCCCGAGAAGTTGGATATCCCTGGCCATCGAGAACTCCTCGAGAAGGTGAGAATCCCTGGCCATCGGCCATTCAAATAGAAGGTGGGAATCCCTGGCCATCGACCACTCCTCTTCTAGAAGGTGGGAATCCCCGGCCATCGATCACTCAAAGAGAAGTTGGGAATACCTGGCCATCAAGAACGCCCCGAGAAGGTGGGAATCCCTGGCCATCGACCACTCAAAGAGAAGTTGTGAATCCCCGGCCATCGGCCACTCCTCGACAAGGTAGAAAACCTCGGCCATCGAACACACCTCGAAGGTGTGGGAATCCCCGGCCATCGACCACTCAACGAGAAGGTGGGAATCCCTGGACATTGACCACCCAAAGAGAAGGTGGGAATCCCTGGCCATCGGCCACTCAACGAGAAGGTGGGAATCCCTGGGCATTGACCACTCAAAGAGAAGGTGGGAATCCCTGGGCATTGACCACTCCTCGGGAAGTTGGGAATCGCTTGACATCGGCCACTCCATGCGAAGTTGGGAATACCTGGCAAGTGATCACGCCTTCAGAAGGTGGGAATCCCTGGACATTAAGCAACCCTCGAGAAGCTGGGAAAACCTTATCATTAACAACTCCTCAAGAAGTCCGGAATCCCTGGACATCGACCACTGAAAGAGAAGTTGGGAATACCGGGCCATCGACCACTCAAAGAGAAGTTGGGAATACCTGGCCATCAACTACTCCCGGAGAAGGTGGGATTCCCTGGCCATCGGCCACTCCTCGACAAGGTAGGAATCCCCGGCCATCGAACACATCTCGAGAAGGTGGGAATCCCTGGCCATCGACCACTTAATAAAATGTTGGGAATCCCAAGCCATCGACCACGCCTCGAGAAGGTGGATATCCCTGGCCATCGACCACTCAAAGAGAAGGTGGTGATCCCTGGGCATTGACCTCTCAAAGAGAAGGTGGGAATTCCTGGCCATCGACCACTCAAAGAGAAGTTGGAAATACCTGGCCATCAACTACTCCCCGAGAAGTTGGATATCCCTGGCCATCGAGAACTCCTCGAGAAGGTGAGAATCCCTGGCCATCGACCACTCAAAGAGAAGGTGGGAATCCCCGGCCATCGACCACTCAAAGAGAAGGTGGGAATCCCTGGCCATCGACTACTCCTCGAGAAAGTGTCAATCCCTCTCCATCGGCCACTCAAAGAGAAGTTGTGAATCCCCGGCCATCGGCCACTCCTCGACAAGGTAGGAAACCACGGCCATCGAACACACCTCCAGAATGTGGTAATCCCCGGCCATCCACCTCTCAAAGAGAAGGTGGGAATCCCTGGGCATTGACCACACCTCGAGAAGTTGGGAATCGCTTGACATCAGCCGCTCAAAGCGAAGTTGGGAATTCCTGGCAAGCGATCACTCCTTGAGAAGGTGGGAATCCCTGGACATTAAGCAAAGCTCGAGAACCTGGGAAAACCTGGCCATTAACAACTCCTCAAGAAGTCCGGAATCCCTGGACATCGACCACTCAAAGAGAAGTTGGGAATACCTGGCCATCGACCTCTCAAAGAGAAGTTGGGAATACCGGGCCATCGGTCACTCCTCGAGAAAGTGTCAATCCCTCTCCATCGGCCACTCAAAGAGAAGTTGTGAATCCCCGGCCATCGGCCACTCCTCGACAAGGTAGGAAACCCCGGCCATCGAACACACCTAGAGAATGTGGTAATCCCCGGCCATCCACCTCTCAAAGAGAAGGTGGGAATCCCAAGCCATCGACCACACCTCGAGAAGGTGGGAATACCTGGCCATCGACCATTCAAAGAGAAGGTGGGAATCCCAGGGCATTGGCAACTCCTCGAAAAGGTGGGAATCCCCGGCCATCCACCTCTCAAAGAGAAGGTGGGAATCCCAAGCCATTGACCACTCCTCGAGAAGTTGGGAATCGCTTGACATCAGCCACTCAAAGCGAAGTTGGGAATTCCTGGCAAGCGATCACTCCTTGAGAAGGTGGGAATCCCTGGACATTAAGCAAAGCTCGAGAACCTGGGAAAACCTGGCCATTAACAACTCCTCAAGAAGTCCGGAATCCCTGGACATCGACCACTTAAAGAGAAGTTGGGAATACCGGGCCATCGACCACTCAAAGAGAAGTTGGGAATACCTGGCCATCGAGAACGCCTCGAGAAGGTGAGAATCCCTGGCCTTCGACCATTCAATGAGAAGGTGGGAATCTCTGGCCATCGACCACTCCTCGAGAAGGTGGGAATCCCCGGCCATCGGCCACTCAAAGAGAAGTTGTGAATCCCCGGCCATCGGCCACTCCTCGACAAGGTAGGAAACCCCGGCCATCGAACACACCTAGAGAATGTGGTAATCCCCGGCCATCCACCTCTCAAAGGGAAGGTGGGAATCCCAAGCCATCGACCACACCTCGAGAAGGTGGGAATACCTGGCCATCGACCATTCAAAGAGAAGGTGGGAATCCCTGGGCATGGCATTTCCTCGAGAAGGTGGGAATCCCCGGCCATCCACCTCTCAAAGAGAAGGTGGGAATCCCAAGCCATTGACCACTCCTCGAGAAGTTGGGAATCGCTTGACATCAGCCACTCAAAGCGAAGTTGGGAATTCCTGGCAAGCGATCACTCCTTGAGAAGGTGGGAATCCCTGGACATTAAGCAAAGCTCGAGAACCTGGGAAAACCTGGCCATTAACAACTCCTCAAGAAGTCCGGAATCCCTGGACATCGACCACTCAAAGAGAAGTTGGGAATACCTGGCCATCGAGAACGCCTCGAGAAGGTGAGAATCCCTGGCCTTCGACCATTCAATGAGAAGGTGGGAATCTCTGGCCATCGACCACTCCTCGAGAAGGTGGGAATCCCCGGCCATCGGCCACTCAAAGAGAAGTTGTGAATCCCCGGCCATCGGCCACTCCTCGACAAGGTAGGAATCCCCGGGCATCGAACTCACCTCGAGAATGTGGGAATCCCCGGCCATCCACCACTCAAAGAGAAGCTGGGAATCTCAAGCCATCGACCACACCTAGAGAAGTTGTGAATCCCTGGCCATCGACCACTCCTCGAGAAGATGGGAATCCCTGGGCATTGACAACTCAAAGAGAAGGTGGGAATCCACGGCCCTCGTCCAATCAAAGAGAAGTTGGGAATACCTGGCCATCGACTACTCCCCGAGAAGTTGGGAATCCCTGGCCATCGACAACGCTTCGAGAAGGTGGGAATCCCTGGCCTTCGAACATTCAAAGAGAAGGTGGGAATCCCTGGCCATCGACCACTCAAAGAGAAGGTGGGAAATCCTGGCCATCGACCACACCTCTAGAAGGTGGAAATCCCCGGCCATCGGGCACTCAAAGAGAAGTTGTGAATCCCCGGCCATCGGCCACTCCTCGACAAGGTAGGAATCCCCGGCCATCGAACACATCTCGAGAAGGTGGGAATCCCTGGCCATCGACCACTTAATAAAATGTTGGGAATCCCAAGCCATCGACCACGCCTCGAGAAGGTGGATATCCCTGGCCATCGACCTCTCAAAGAGAAGGTGGGAATCCCTGGGCATTGACCACTCAAAGAAAAGGTGGGAATCCCTGGCCTTCGACCTTTCAACGAGAAGGTGGGAATCCCCGGCCATCGATCACTCAAAGAGAAGTTGGGAATACCTGGCCATCGACCACTCAAAGAGAAGGTGGGAAATCCTGGCCATCGACCACACCTCTAGAAGGTGGAAATCCCCGGCCATCGGGCACTCAAAGAGAAGTTGTGAATCCCCGGCCATCGGCCACTCCTCGACAAGGTAGGAATCCCCGGCCATCGAACACATCTCGAGAAGGTGGGAATCCCTGGCCATCGACCACTTAATAAAATGTTGGGAATCCCAAGCCATCGACCACGCCTCGAGAAGGTGGATATCCCTGGCCATCGACCTCTCAAAGAGAAGGTGGGAATCCCTGGGCATTGACCACTCAAAGAAAAGGTGGGAATCCCTGGCCTTCGACCTTTCAACGAGAAGGTGGGAATCCCCGGCCATCGATCACTCAAAGAGAAGTTGGGAATACCTGGCCATCAAGAACGCCTCGAGAAGGTGGGAATCCCTGGCCATCGACCACTCAAAGAGAAGTTGTGAATCCCCGGCCATCGGCCACTCCTCGACAAGGTAGAAAACCTCGGCCATCGAACACACCTCGAAGATGTGGGGATCCCCGGCCATCGACCTCTCAAAGAGAAGGTGGGAATCCCTGGGCATTGACCACTCAAAGAAAAGGTTGGAATCCCTGGGCATTGACCACTCAAAGAGAAGTTGGGAATCCCTGGCCATCGGCCACTCAAGGAGAAGTTGTGAATCACCGGCCATCGGCCACTCAAAGAGAAGGTGGGAATCCCCGGCCATCGACCACTCAAAGAGAAGTTGTGAATCCCCGGCCATCGGCCACTCCTCGACAAGGTAGTAATCCCCAGCCATCGAACACACCTCGAGAAGGTGGGAATCCCTGGCCATCGACCACTCAAAGAGAAGGTGGGAAATCCTGGCCATCGACCACACCTCTAGAAGGTGGAAATCCCCGGCCATCGGGCACTCAAAGAGAAGTTGTGAATCCCCGGCCATCGGCCACTCCTCGACAAGGTAGGAATCCCCGGCCATCGAACACATCTCGAGAAGGTGGGAATCCCTGGCCATCGACCACTTAATAAAATGTTGGGAATCCCAAGCCATCGACCACGCCTCGAGAAGGTGGATATCCCTGGCCATCGACCACTCAAAGAGAAGGTGGTGATCCCTGGGCATTGACCTCTCAAAGAGAAGGTGGGAATTCCTGGCCATCGACCACTCAAAGAGAAGTTGGAAATACCTGGCCATCAACTACTCCCCGAGAAGTTGGATATCCCTGGCCATCGAGAACTCCTCGAGAAGGTGAGAATCCCTGGCCATCGGCCATTCAAATAGAAGGTGGGAATCCCTGGCCATCGACCACTCCTCTTCTAGAAGGTGGGAATCCCCGGCCATCGATCACTCAAAGAGAAGTTGGGAATACCTGGCCATCAAGAACGCCCCGAGAAGGTGGGAATCCCTGGCCATCGACCACTCAAAGAGAAGTTGTGAATCCCCGGCCATCGGCCACTCCTCGACAAGGTAGAAAACCTCGGCCATCGAACACACCTCGAAGGTGTGGGAATCCCCAGCCATCGACCACTCAACGAGAAGGTGGGAATCCCTGGACATTGACCACCCAAAGAGAAGGTGGGAATCCCTGGCCATCGGCCACTCAACGAGAAGGTGGGAATCCCTGGGCATTGACCACTCAAAGAGAAGGTGGGAATCCCTGGGCATTGACCACTCCTCGGGAAGTTGGGAATCGCTTGACATCGGCCACTCCATGCGAAGTTGGGAATACCTGGCAAGTGATCACGCCTTCAGAAGGTGGGAATCCCTGGACATTAAGCAACCCTCGAGAAGCTGGGAAAACCTTATCATTAACAACTCCTCAAGAAGTCCGGAATCCCTGGACATCGACCACTGAAAGAGAAGTTGGGAATACCGGGCCATCGACCACTCAAAGAGAAGTTGGGAATACCTGGCCATCAACTACTCCCGGAGAAGGTGGGATTCCCTGGCCATCGGCCACTCCTCGACAAGGTAGGAATCCCCGGCCATCGAACACATCTCGAGAAGGTGGGAATCCCTGGCCATCGACCACTTAATAAAATGTTGGGAATCCCAAGCCATCGACCACGCCTCGAGAAGGTGGATATCCCTGGCCATCGACCACTCAAAGAGAAGGTGGTGATCCACGGCCCTCGACCAATCAAAGAGAAGTTGGGAATACCTGGCCATCGACTACTCCCCGAGAAGGTGGGAATCCCTGGCCATCGAGAACGCTTCGAGAAGGTGGGAATCCCTGGCCTTCGAACATTCAAAGAGAAGGTGGGAATCCCTGGCCATCGACCACTCCTCTAGAAGGTTGGAATCACCGGCCATCGATCATTCAAAGAGAGGTTGGGAATCCCTGGCCATCGACAACTCAAAGAGAAGTTGTGAATCCCCGGCCATCGGCCACTCCTCTTCTAGAAGGTGGGAATCCCCGGCCATCGATCATTCAACGAGAAGGTGGGAATCCCTGGCCATCGACCACTCCTCTTCTAGAAGGTGGGAATCCCCGGCCATCGATCACTCAAAGAGGAGTTGGGAATACCTGGCCATCAAGAACGCCTCGACAAGGTGGGAATCCCTGGCCATCGACCACTCAAAGAGAAGCTGTGAATCCCCGGCCATCGGCCACTCCTCGACAAGGTAGGAAACCTCGGCCATCGAACACACCTCGATGATGTGGGAATCCCCGGCCATCGACCTCTCAAAGAGAAGGTGGGAATCCCTGGGCATGGACCACTCAAAGAAAAGGTGGGAATCCCTGGCCATCGACCACTCCTCTAGAAGGTTGGAATCACCGGCCATCGATCATTCAAAGAGAGGTTGGGAATCCCTGGCCATCGACAACTCAAAGAGAAGTTGTGAATCCCCGGCCATCGGCCACTCCTCGACAAGGTAGGAATCCCCGGCCATCGAACACACCTCGAGAAGGTGGGAAACCCGGCGATCGACCTCTCAAAGAAAAGTTGGGAAACCCAAGCCATCGACCACACCTCGAGAAGTTTGGAATCCCTGGCCATCGACAATTCAACGAGAAGGTGGGAATACCTGGCATTCGACAGCTTCTCGAGAAAGTGGCAGTCCCAAGCCATCCACCAGACCTCGAGGTGGGAATCCCTGGCCATTGGCCACTCAATGCGAAGGTGGGAATCACTGGGCATTGACCACTCCTCGAGAACATGGGAATCCCTGGCCATCGACAACTCCTCGAGAAGGTTGGAATCCCCTGACATCGACCAATCAAAGAGAAGCTGGGAATACCGGGCCATCGACTACTCCTCGGGACGGTGGGAATCCCTGGCCATCCGCCACTCCTCGAGAAGGCAGGAATCCCTGGCCATCGACCACTCAAAGAGAAGGTGGGAATTACTGTCCAACGACCATTCAAAGAGAAGTTGGGAATACCTGGCCATCGACTACTCCCCGAGAAGGTGGGAATACCTGGCCATCGAGAAAGCCTCTATAACGTGGGAATCCCTGGCCTTCGACTATTCAAATAGAAGGTGGGAATCCCAAGCCATCGACCACACCTCGAGAAGTTGGGAATCCCTGGCCATCGACAATTCAAAGAGAAGGTGGGATTCCTGGCCATCGGTCACTCAATTAGAAGGTGGGAATACCTGGCATTCGACAGCTTCTCGAGAAAGTGGCAGTCCCAAGCCATCCACCAGACCTCGAGGTGGGAATCCCTGACCATTGGCCACTCAATGCGAAGTTGGGAATCACTGGGCATTGACCACTCCTCGAGAACATGGGAATCCCTGGACATCAGCCACTCAAAGCGAAGATGGGAATCCCCGGCCATCGAACACATCTCGAGAAGGTGGGAATCCCTGGCCATCGACCACTTAAAAAAATGTTGGGAATCCCAAGCCATCGACCACACCTCGAGAAGGTGGGAATCCCTGGCCATCGGTCACTCCAATAGAAGGTGGATATCCCTGGCCATCGACCACTCAAAGAGAAGGTGGTGATCCCTGGGCATTGACCTCTCAAAGAGAAGGTGGGAATTCCTGGCCATCGACCACTCAAAGAGAAGTTGGAAATACCTGGCCATCAACTACTCCCCGAGAAGTTGGATATCCCTGGCCATCGAGAACTCCTCGAGAAGGTGAGAATCCCTGGCCATCGGCCATTCAAATAGAAGGTGGGAATCCCTGGCCATCGACCACTCCTCTTCTAGAAGGTGGGAATCCCCGGCCATCGATCACTCAAAGAGAAGTTGGGAATACCTGGCCATCAAGAACGCCTCGAGAAGGTGGGAATCCCTGGCCATCGACCACGCAAAGAGAGGTTGTGAATCCCCGGCCATCGGCCACTCCTCGACAAGGTAGAAAACCTCGGCCATCGAACACACCTCGAAGATGTGGGAATCCCCGGCCATCGACCTCTCAAAGAGAAGGTGGGAATCCCTGGGCATTGACCACTCAAAGAAAAGGTTGGAATCCCTGGGCATTGACCACTCAAAGAGAAGGTGGGAATCCCTGGGCATTGACCACTCAAAGAGAAGGTGGGAATCCCTGGGCATTGACCACTCCTCGAGAAGTTGGGAATCGCTTGACATCGGCCACTCCAAGCGAAGTTGGGAATACCTGGCAAGTGATCACGCCTTCAGAAGGTGGGAATCCCTGGACATTAAGCAACCCTCGAGAAGCTGGGAAAACCTTACCATTAACAACTCCTCAAGAAGTCCGGAATCCCTGGACATCGACCACTGAAAGAGAAGTTGGGAATACCGGGCCATCGACCACTCAAAGAGAAGTTGGGAATACCTGGCCATCAACTACCCCCGGAGAAGGTGGGATTCTCTGGCCATCGACCAGTCCTCTAGAAGGTGGGAATCCCAGGCCATCGACCACTCCTCTAGAAGGTGGGAATCCCAGGCCATCGACCACACCTCGAGAAGGTGGGAATACCTGGCCATCGACCATTCAAAGAGAAGGTGGGAATCCCCGGCCATCGACCACTCAAAGAGAAGGTGGGAATCCCTGGCCATCGACTACTCCTCGAGAAAGTGTCAATCCCTCTCCATCGGCCACTCAAAGAGAAGTTGTGAATCCCCGGCCATCGGCCACGCCTCGACAAGGTAGGAAAACACGGCCATCGAACACACCTCCAGAATGTGGTAATCCCCGGCCATCCACCACTCAAAGAGAAGGTGGGAATCCCTGGGCATTGACCACACCTCGAGAAGTTGGGAATCGCTTGACATCAGCCGCTCAAAGCGAAGTTGGGAATTCCTGGCAAGCGATCACTCCTTGAGAAGGTGGGAATCCCTGGACATTAAGCAAAGCTCGAGAACCTGGGAAAACCTGGCCATTAACAACTCCTCAAGAAGTCCGGAATCCCTGGACATCGACCACTCAAAGAGAAGTTGGGAATACCTGGCCATCGACCTCTCAAAGAGAAGTTGGGAATACCGGGCCATCGGTCACTCCTCGAGAAAGTGTCAATCCCTCTCCATCGGCCACTCAAAGAGAAGTTGTGAATCCCCGGCCATCGGCCACTCCTCGACAAGGTAGGAAACCCCGGCCATCGAACACACCTAGAGAATGTGGTAATCCCCGGCCATCCACCTCTCAAAGAGAAGGTGGGAATCCCAAGCCATCGACCACACCTCGAGAAGGTGGGAATACCTGGCCATCGACCATTCAAAGAGAAGGGTGGGAATCCCTGGGCATTGGCAACTCCTCGAGAAGGTGGGAATCCCCGGCCATCCACCTCTCAAAGAGAAGGTGGGAATCCCAAGCCATTGACCACTCCTCGAGAAGTTGGGAATCGCTTGACATCAGCCACTCAAAGCGAAGTTGGGAATTCCTGGCAAGCGATCACTCCTTGAGAAGGTGGGAATCCCTGGACATTAAGCAAAGCTCGAGAACCTGGGAAAACCTGGCCATTAACAACTCCTCAAGAACTCCGGAATCCCTGGACATCGACCACTTAAAGAGAAGTTGGGAATACCGGGCCATCGACCACTCAAAGAGAAGTTGGGAATACCTGGCCATCGACTACTCCCCGAGAAGGTGGGAATACCTGGCCATCGAGAAAGCCTCTATAACGTGGGAATCCCTGGCCTTCGACTATTCAAATAGAAGGTGGGAATCCCTGGCCATCGGCCACTCAAGGAGAAGTTGTGAATCCCCGGCCATCGTCCACTCAAAGAGAAGGTGGGAATCCCCGGCCATCGACCACTCAAAGAGAAGTTGTGAATCCCCGGCCATCGGCCACTCCTCGACAAGGTAGGAATCCCCAGCCATCGAACACACCTCGAGAAGGTGGGAATCCCTAGCCATCGACCACTCAAAGAGAAGGTGGGAAATCCTGGCCATCGACCACACCTCTAGAAGGTGGAAATCCCCGGCCATCGGGCACTCAAAGAGAAGTTGTGAATCCCCGGCCATCGGCCACTCCTCGACAAGGTAGGAATCCCCGGCCATCGAACACATCTCGAGAAGGTGGGAATCCCTGGCCATCGACCACTTAAAAATATGTTGGGAATCCCAAGCCATCGACCACACCTCGAGAAGGTGGGAATCCCTGGCCATCGGTCACTCCAATAGAAGGTGGATATCCCTGGCCATCGACCACTCAAAGAGAAGGTGGTGATCCCTGGGCATTGACCTCTCAAAGAGAAGGTGGGAATTCCTGGCCATCGACCACTCAATGAGAAGTTGGAAATACCTGGCCATCAACTACTCCCCGAGAAGTTGGATATCCCTGGCCATCGAGAACTCCTCGAGAAGGTGAGAATCCCTGGCCATCGGCCATTCAAATAGAAGGTGGGAATCCCTGGCCATCGACCACTCCTCTTCTAGAAGGTGGGAATCCCCGGCCATCGATCACTCAAAGAGAAGTTGGGAATACCTGGCCATCAAGAACGCCCCGAGAAGGTGGGAATCCCTGGCCATCGACCACTCAAAGAGAAGTTGTGAATCCCCGGCCCTCGGCCACTCCTCGACAAGGTAGAAAACCTCGGCCATCGAACACACCTCGAAGATGTGGGAATCCCCGGCCATCGAACACACCTCGAAGATGTGGGAATCCCCGGCCATCGACCTCTCAAAGAGAAGGTGGGAATCCCTGGGCATTGACCACTCAAAGGTTGGAATCCCTGGGCATTGACCACTCAAAGAGAAGGTGGGAATCCCTGGGCATTGACCACTCAAAGAGAAGGTGGGAATCCCTGGGCATTGACCACTCCTCGAGAAGTTGGGAATCGCTTGACATCGGCCACTCCAAGCGAAGTTGGGAATACCTGGCAAGTGATCACGCCTTCAGAAGGTGGGAATCCCTGGACATTAAGCAACCCTCGAGAAGCTGGGAAAACCTTACCATTAACAACTCCTCAAGAAGTCCGGAATCCCTGGACATCGACCACTTAAAGAGATGTTGGGAATACCGGGCCATCGACCACTCAAGGAGAAGTTGGGAATACCTGGCCATCAACTACTCCCGGAGAAGGTGGAATTCCCTGGCCATCGACCACTCCTCTA
The DNA here is from genome assembly GCF_030144855.1 of Hypanus sabinus. Lineage (NCBI taxonomy): Eukaryota > Metazoa > Chordata > Chondrichthyes > Myliobatiformes > Dasyatidae > Hypanus > Hypanus sabinus. The sequence continues at coordinate 130,683,806 of NC_082711.1, forward strand.
GAAGGTGGGAATCCCCGGCCATCGACCACTCCTCTAGAAGGTGGGAATACCGGGCCATCGACCACTCAAAGAGAAGTTGGGAATACCTGGCCATCAACTACTCCCGGAGAAGGTGGGATTCCCTGGCCATCGACAACTCCTCGAGAAGGTGGGAATCCCCGGCCATCGACCACTCAAAGAGAAGTTGGGAATACCTGGCCATCGACCACTCAAAGAGAAGTTGGGAATACCTGGCCATCAAATACTCCCGGAGAAGGTGGGATTCCCTGGCCATCGGTCACTCCAATAGAAGGTGGATATCCCTGGCCATCGACCACTTAAAGAGAAGATGGTGATCCCTGGGCTTTGACCACTCAAAGAGAAGGTGGGAATTCCTGGCCATCGACCACTCAAAAGAAGTTGGAAATACCTGGCCATCAACTACTCCCCGAGAAGGTGGGAATACCGGGCCATCGAGAACTCCTCGAGAAGGTGGGAATCCCTGGCCATCGACAACTCCTCGAGCAGGTGGGAACCCCTGGCCATCGAGAACGCCTCGAGAAGGTGGGAATCCCTGGCCTTCGACCATTCAACGAGAAGGTGGGAATCCCTGGCCATCGACCACTCCTCTTCTAGAAGGTGGGAATCCCCGGCCATCGATCACTCAAAGAGAAGTTGGGAATACCTGGCCATCAAGAACGCCTCGACAAGGTGGGAATCCCTGGCCATCGACCACTCAAAGAGAAGTTGTGAATCCCCGGCCATCGGCCACTCCTCGACAAGGTAGGAAACCTCGGCCATCGAACACACCTCGATGATGTGGGAATCCCCGGCCATCGACCTCTCAAAGAGAAGGTGGGAATCCCTGGGCATGGACCACTCAAAGAAAAGGTGGGAATCCCTGGCCTTCGACCATTCAACGAGAAGGTGGGAATCCCCGGCCATCGATCACTCAAAGAGAAGTTGGGAATACCTGGCCATCAAGAACGCCTCGAGAAGGTGGGAATCCCTGGCCATCGACCATTCAATGAGAAGGTGGGAATCTCTGGCCATCGACCACTCCTCGAGAAAGTGGCAATCCCTGTCCATCGGCCACTCAAAGAGAAGTTGAGAATCCCCGGCCATCGGCCACTCCTCGACAAGGTAGGAATCCCCGGGCATCGAACTCACCTCGAGAATGTGGGAATCCCCGGCCATCCACCACTCAAAGACAAGTTGGGAATCTCAAGCCATCGACCACACCTCGAGAAGTTGTGAATCCCTGGCCATCGACCACTCCTCGAGAAGATGGGAATCCCTGGACATCAGCCACTCAAAGCGAAGTTGGGAATAACAGGCAAGCGACCACTCCTTGAGAAGGTGGGAATCCCTGGCCTTCGACCATTCAAAGAGAAGGTGGGAATCCCTGATCATCGACTACTCCTCGGGAAGCTGGGAATCCCCGGCCATCGACAACTCAAAGAGAAGTTGGGAATCCTTGGCCATCGAGAACGCCTCGAGAAGGTGAGAATCCCTGGCCTTCGACCATTCAATGAGAAGGTGGGAATCTCTGGCCATCGACCACTCCTCGAGAAAGTGGCAATCCCTGTCCATCGGCCACTCAAAGAGAAGTTGTGAATCCCCGGCCATCGGCCACTCCTCGACAAGGTAGGAATCCCCGGGCATCGAACTCACCTCGAGAATGTGGGAATCCCCGGCCATCCACCACTCAAAGAGAAGTTGGGAATCTCAAGCCATCGCCCACACCTCGAGAAGGTGGGAATCCCTGGGCATTGACAACTCAAAGAGAAGGTGGGAATCCCTGGGCATTGACCACTCAAAGAGAAGGTGGGAAACCCTGGGCATTGACCACTCAAACAGAAGATGGGAATTCCTTGACATCAGCCACTCAATCCGAAGTTGGGAATACCTGGCAAGCGACCACTCCTCGAGAAGCTGGGAAACCCTGGCCATCGACCACTCAAAGAGAAGGTGGTAATCCACGGCCCTCGACCAATCAAAGAGAAGTTGGGAATACCTGGCCATCGACTACTCCCCGAGAAGGTGGGAATCCCTGGCCATCGAGAACGCTTCGAGAAGGTGGGAATCCCTGGCCTTCGACCATTCAACGAGAAGGTGGGAATCCCTGCCATCGACCATTCAACGAGAAGGTGGGAATCCCCGGCCATCGATCACTCAAAGAGAAGTTGGGAATACCTGGCCATCAAGAACGCCTCGAGAAGGTGGGAATCCCTGGCCATCGACCACTCAAAGAGAAGTTGTGAATCCCCGGCCATCGGCCACTCCTCGACAAGGTAGGAATCCCCGGCCATCAAACACACCTCGAGAAGGTGGGAATCCACGGCCATTGACCTCTCAAAGAGAAGGTGGGAATCCCTGGGCATTGACCACTCAAAGAAAAGGTGGGAATCCCTGGACATCGACCACTCCTCGAGAAGCTGGGAATCCCTGGGCATTGACCACTCAAAGAGAAGGTGGGAATCCCTGGACATCGACCACTCCTCGAGAAGGTGGGAATCCCTGGGCATTGACCACTCAAAGAAAAGGTGGGAATCCCTGGGCATTGACCACTCAAAGAGAAGGTGGGAATCCCTGGGCATTGACCACTCAAAGAGAAGGTGGGAATCCCTGGGCATTGACCACTCCTCGAGAAGTTGGGAATCGCTTGACATCGGCCACTCCAAGCGAAGTTGGGAATACCTGGCAAGTGATCACGCCTTGAGAATGTGGGAATCCCTGGACATTAAGCAACCCTCGAGAAGCTGGGAAAACCTTACCATTAACAACTCCTCAAGAAGTCCGGAATCCCTGGACATCGACCACTTAAAGAGAAGTTGGGAATACCTGGCCAGCGAACACACCTCGAGAAGATGGGAATCCCCGGACATCGACCTCTCAAAGAGAAGTTGGGAATCCCTGGTCATCGACAACTCCTCGAGAAGGTGGGATTCCCCGGCCATCGACCACTCAAAGCGAAGTTGGGAATCCCTGGTCATCGGCAACTCCTCTGGAAGATGGGAATCCACGGCCATCGACCACTCAAAGGGAAGTTGGGAATACCTGGCCATCGAGAACTCCTCGAGAAGTTGGGATTCCCCGGCCTTCAACCATTCAAATACAAGGTGGGAATCCCTGGTCATCGACAACTCCTCGAGAAGGTGGGATTCCCAGGCCATCGACAACTCAAAGAGAAGGTGGGAATCCATGGACATCGACCACTCCTCTAGAAGGTGGGAATCCCCTGCCATCGATCACTCAAGTGAAGTTGGGCATCCTTGGCCATCGACCACTCAGAGAGAAGGTGGGAATCCCAGGCAAATCGGCCACACCTCGACAATGTAGGAATCCCCGGCCATCGAACACACCTCGAGAAGGTGGGAATCCCAGGCCATCGACCTCACAAAGAGAAGGTGGGAATCCCAAGCCATCGACCACGCCTCGAGAATGTGGGATTCCCTGGCCATCGACCACTTAAAGAAATGTTGGGAATCCCTGGACATCAGCCACTCAAAGCGAAGTTGGGAATACCGGGCCATCGACCACTCCTCGGGAAGGTGGGAATCCCTGGCCTTCGACAACTCCTCGGGAAGTTGGGAATCCCCGGCCATCGACAACTCAAAGAGAAGTTGGGAATCCTTGGCCATCGAGAACGCCTCGAGAAGGTGAGAATCCCTGGCCTTCGACCATTCAATGAGAAGGTGGGAATCTCTGGCCATCGACCACTCCTCGAGAAAGTGGCAATCCCTGTCCATCGGCCACTCAAAGAGAAGTTGTGAATCCCCGGCCATCGGCCACTCCTCGACAAGGTAGGAATCCCCGGGCATCGAACTCACCTCGAGAATGTGGGAATCCCCGGCCATCCACCTCTCAAAGAGAAGTTGGGAATCTCAAGCCATCGATCACACCTCGAGAAGTTGTGAATCCCTGGCCATCGACCACTCCTCGAGAAGATGGGAATCCCCGGACATCAGCCACTCAAAGCGAAGTTGGGAATAACTGGCAAGCGACCACTCCTTGAGAAGGTGGGAATCCCTGGCCTTCGACCATTCAAAGAGAAGGTGGGAATCCCTGATCATCGACTACTCCTCGGGAAGCTGGGAATCCCCGGCCATCGACAACTCAAAGAGAAGTTGGGAATCCTTGGCCATCGAGAACGCCTCGAGAAGGTGAGAATCCCTGGCCTTCGACCATTCAATGAGAAGGTGGGAATCTCTGGCCATCGACCACTCCTCGAGAAAGTGGCAATCCCTGTCCATCGGCCACTCAAAGAGAAGTTGAGAATCCCCGGCCATCGGCCACTCCTCGACAAGGTAGGAATCCCCGGGCATCGAACTCACCTCGAGAATGTGGGAATCCCCGGCCATCCACCACTGAAAGAGAAGTTGGGAATCTCAAGCCATCGACCACACCTCGAGAAGTTGTGAATCCCTGGCCATCGACCACTCCTCGAGAAGATGGGAATCCCTGGACATCAGCCACTCAAAGCGAAGTTGGGAATAACAGGCAAGCGACCACTCCTTGAGAAGGTGGGAATCCCTGGCCTTCGACCATTCAAAGAGAAGGTGGGAATCCCTGATCATCGACTACTCCTCGGGAAGCTGGGAATCCCTGGCCATCGACAACTCAAAGAGAAGTTGGGAATCCTTGGCCATCGAGAACGCCTCGAGAAGGTGAGAATCCCTGGCCTTCGACCATTCAATGAGAAGGTGGGAATCTCTGGCCATCGACCACTCCTCGAGAAAGTGGCAATCCCTGTCCATCGGCCACTCAAAGAGAAGTTGTGAATCCCCGGCGATCGCCCACTCCTCGACAAGGTAGGAATCCCCGGGCATCGAACTCACCTCGAGAATGTGGGAATCCCCGGCCATCCACCACTCAAAGAGAAGTTGGGAATCTCAAGCCATCGACCACACCTCGAGAAGTTGTGAATCCCTGGCCATCGACCACTCCTCGAGAAGATGGGAATCCCTGGACATCAGCCACTCAAAGCGAAGTTGGGAATACCGGGCCATCGACCACTCCTCGGGAAGGTGGGAATCCCTGGCCTTCGACCATTCAAAGAGAAGGTGGGAATCCCTGATCATCGACAACTCCTCGGGAAGTTGGGAATCCCCGGCCATCGACAACTCAAAGAGAAGTTGGGAATCCTTGGCCATCGAGAACGCCTCGAGAAGGTGAGAATCCCTGGCCTTCGACCATTCAATGAGAAGGTGGGAATCTCTGGCCATCGACCACTCCTCGAGAAAGTGGCAATCCCTGTCCATCGGCCACTCAAAGAGAAGTTGTGAATCCCCGGCCATCGGCCACTCCTCGACAAGGTAGGAATCCCCGGGCATCGAACTCACCTCGAGAATGTGGGAATCCCCGGCCATCCACCACTCAAAGAGAAGTTGGGAATCTCAAGCCATCGCCCACACCTCGAGAAGGTGGGAATCCCTGGGCATTGACAACTCAAAGAGAAGGTGGGAATCCCTGGGCATTGACCACTCAAAGAGAAGGTGGGAAACCCTGGGCATTGACCACTCAAACAGAAGATGGGAATTCCTTGACATCAGCCACTCAATCCGAAGTTGGGAATACCTGGCAAGCGACCACTCCTCGAGAAGCTGGGAAACCCTGGCCATCGACCACTCAAAGAGAAGGTGGTAATCCACGGCCCTCGACCAATCAAAGAGAAGTTGGGAATACCTGGCCATCGACTACTCCCCGAGAAGGTGGGAATCCCTGGCCATCGAGAACGCTTCGAGAAGGTGGGAATCCCTGGCCTTCGACCATTCAACGAGAAGGTGGGAATCCCTGCCATCGACCATTCAACGAGAAGGTGGGAATCCCCGGCCATCGATCACTCAAAGAGAAGTTGGGAATACCTGGCCATCAAGAACGCCTCGAGAAGGTGGGAATCCCTGGCCATCGACCACTCAAAGAGAAGTTGTGAATCCCCGGCCATCGGCCACTCCTCGACAAGGTAGGAATCCCCGGCCATCAAACACACCTCGAGAAGGTGGGAATCCACGGCCATTGACCTCTCAAAGGGAAGGTGGGAATCCCTGGGCATTGACCACTCAAAGAAAAGGTGGGAATCCCTGGACATCGACCACTCCTCGAGAAGCTGGGAATCCCTGGGCATTGACCACTCAAAGAGAAGGTGGGAATCCCTGGACATCGACCACTCCTCGAGAAGGTGGGAATCCCTGGGCATTGACCACTCAAAGAAAAGGTGGGAATCCCTGGGCATTGACCACTCAAAGAGAAGGTGGGAATCCCTGGGCATTGACCACTCAAAGAGAAGGTGGGAATCCCTGGGCATTGACCACTCAAAGAGAAGGTGGGAATCCCTGGGCATTGACCACTCCTCGAGAAGTTGGGAATCGCTTGACATCGGCCACTCCAAGCGAAGTTGGGAATACCTGGCAAGTGATCACGCCTTCAGAAGGTGGGAATCCCTGGACATTAAGCAACCCTCGAGAAGCTGGGAAAACCTTACCATTAACAACTCCTCAAGAAGTCCGGAATCCCTGGACATCGACCACTTAAAGAGAAGTTGGGAATACCTGGCCAGCGAACACACCTCGAGAAGATGGGAATCCCCGGACAGCGACCTCTCAAAGAGAAGTTGGGAATCCCTGGTCATCGACAACTCCTCGAGAAGGTGGGATTCCCCGGTCATCGACCACTCAAAGCGAAGTTGGGAATCCCTGGTCATCGGCAACTCCTCTGGAAGATGGGAATCCACGGCCATCGAACACTCAAAGAGAAGTTGGGAATACCTGGCCATCGAGAACTCCTCGAGAAGTTGGGATTCCCCGGCCTTCAACCATTCAAATACAAGGTGGGAATCCCTGGTCATCGACAACTCCTCGAGAAGGTGGGATTCCCAGGCCATCGACAACTCAAAGAGAAGGTGGGAATCCATGGACATCGACCACTCCTCTAGAAGGTGGGAATCCCCTGCCATCGATCACTCAAGTGAAGTTGGGCATCCTTGGCCATCGACCACTCAGAGAGAAGGTGGGAATCCCAGGCAAATCGGCCACACCTCGACAATGTAGGAATCCCCGGCCATCGAACACACCTCGAGAAGGTGGGAATCCCAGGCCATCGACCTCACAAAGAGAAGGTGGGAATCCCAAGCCATCGACCACGCCTCGAGAATGTGGGATTCCCTGGCCATCGACCACTTAAAGAAATGTTGGGAATCCCTGGACATCAGCCACTCAAAGCGAAGTTGGGAATACCGGGCCATCGACCACTCCTCGGGAAGGTGGGAATCCCTGGCCTTCGACAACTCCTCGGGAAGTTGGGAATCCCCGGCCATCGACAACTCAAAGAGAAGTTGGGAATCCTTGGCCATCGAGAACGCCTCGAGAAGGTGAGAATCCCTGGCCTTCGACCATTCAATGAGAAGGTGGGAATCTCTGGCCATCGACCACTCCTCGAGAAAGTGGCAATCCCTGTCCATCGGCCACTCAAAGAGAAGTTGTGAATCCCCGGCCATCGGCCACTCCTCGACAAGGTAGGAATCCCCGGGCATCGAACTCACCTCGAGAATGTGGGAATCCCCGGCCATCCACCTCTCAAAGAGAAGTTGGGAATCTCAAGCCATCGATCACACCTCGAGAAGTTGTGAATCCCTGGCCATCGACCACTCCTCGAGAAGATGGGAATCCCCGGACATCAGCCACTCAAAGCGAAGTTGGGAATAACTGGCAAGCGACCACTCCTTGAGAAGGTGGGAATCCCCGGCCTTCAACCATTCAAATACAAGGTGGGAATCCCTGGTCATCGACAACTCCTCGAGAAGGTGGGATTCCCAGGCCATCGACAACTCAAAGAGAAGGTGGGAATCCATGGACATCGACCACTCCTCTAGAAGGTGGGAATCCCCTGCCATCGATCACTCAAAGTGAAGTTGGGCATCCTTGGCCATCGACCACTCAGAGAGAAGGTGGGAATCCCAGGCAAATCGGCCACACCTCGACAATGTAGGAATCCCCGGCCATCGAACACACCTCGAGAAGGTGGGAATCCCAAGCCATCGATCACTCAAGTGAAGTTGGGCATCCTTGGCCATCCACCACTCAAAGAGAAGTTGGGAATCTCAAGCCATCGCCCACACCTCGAGAAGGTGGGAATCCCTGGGCATTGACAACTCAAAGAGAAGGTGGGAATCCCTGGGCATTGACCACTCAAAGAGAAGGTGGGAAACCCTGGGCATTGACCACTCAAACAGAAGATGGGAATTCCTTGACATCAGCCACTCAATCCGAAGTTGGGAATACCTGGCAAGCGACCACTCCTCGAGAAGCTGGGAAACCCTGGCCATCGACCACTCAAAGAGAAGGTGGTAATCCACGGCCCTCGACCAATCAAAGAGAAGTTGGGAATACCTGGCCATCGACTACTCCCCGAGAAGGTGGGAATCCCTGGCCATCGAGAACGCTTCGAGAAGGTGGGAATCCCTGGCCTTCGACCATTCAACGAGAAGGTGGGAATCCCTGCCATCGACCATTCAACGAGAAGGTGGGAATCCCCGGCCATCGATCACTCAAAGAGAAGTTGGGAATACCTGGCCATCAAGAACGCCTCGAGAAGGTGGGAATCCCTGGCCATCGACCACTCAAAGAGAAGTTGTGAATCCCCGGCCATCGGCCACTCCTCGACAAGGTAGGAATCCCCGGCCATCAAACACACCTCGAGAAGGTGGGAATCCACGGCCATTGACCTCTCAAAGAGAAGGTGGGAATCCCTGGGCATTGACCACTCAAAGAAAAGGTGGGAATCCCTGGACATCGACCACTCCTCGAGAAGCTGGGAATCCCTGGGCATTGACCACTCAAAGAGAAGGTGGGAATCCCTGGACATCGACCACTCCTCGAGAAGGTGGGAATCCCTGGGCATTGACCACTCAAAGAAAAGGTGGGAATCCCTGGGCATTGACCACTCAAAGAGAAGGTGGGAATCCCTGGGCATTGACCACTCAAAGAGAAGGTGGGAATCCCTGGGCATTGACCACTCAAAGAGAAGGTGGGAATCGCTTGACATCGGCCACTCCAAGCGAAGTTGGGAATACCTGGCAAGTGATCACGCCTTGAGAATGTGGGAATCCCTGGACATTAAGCAACCCTCGAGAAGCTGGGAAAACCTTACCATTAACAACTCCTCAAGAAGTCCGGAATCCCTGGACATCGACCACTTAAAGAGAAGTTGGGAATACCTGGCCAGCGAACACACCTCGAGAAGATGGGAATCCCCGGACAGCGACCTCTCAAAGAGAAGTTGGGAATCCCTGGTCATCGACAACTCCTCGAGAAGGTGGGATTCCCCGGTCATCGACCACTCAAAGCGAAGTTGGGAATCCCTGGTCATCGGCAACTCCTCTGGAAGATGGGAATCCACGGCCATCGAACACTCAAAGAGAAGTTGGGAATACCTGGCCATCGAGAACTCCTCGAGAAGTTGGGATTCCCCGGCCTTCAACCATTCAAATACAAGGTGGGAATCCCTGGTCATCGACAACTCCTCGAGAAGGTGGGATTCCCAGGCCATCGACAACTCAAAGAGAAGGTGGGAATCCATGGACATCGACCACTCCTCTAGAAGGTGGGAATCCCCTGCCATCGATCACTCAAGTGAAGTTGGGCATCCTTGGCCATCGACCACTCAGAGAGAAGGTGGGAATCCCAGGCAAATCGGCCACACCTCGACAATGTAGGAATCCCCGGCCATCGAACACACCTCGAGAAGGTGGGAATCCCAGGCCATCGACCTCACAAAGAGAAGGTGGGAATCCCAAGCCATCGACCACGCCTCGAGAATGTGGGATTCCCTGGCCATCGACCACTTAAAGAAATGTTGGGAATCCCTGGACATCAGCCACTCAAAGCGAAGTTGGGAATACCGGGCCATCGACCACTCCTCGGGAAGGTGGGAATCCCTGGCCTTCGACAACTCCTCGGGAAGTTGGGAATCCCCGGCCATCGACAACTCAAAGAGAAGTTGGGAATCCTTGGCCATCGAGAACGCCTCGAGAAGGTGAGAATCTCTGGCCATCGACCACTCCTCGAGAAAGTGGCAATCCCTGTCCATCGGCCACTCAAAGAGAAGTTGTGAATCCCCGGCCATCGGCCACTCCTCGACAAGGTAGGAATCCCCGGGCATCGAACTCACCTCGAGAATGTGGGAATCCCCGGCCATCCACCTCTCAAAGAGAAGTTGGGAATCTCAAGCCATCGATCACACCTCGAGAAGTTGTGAATCCCTGGCCATCGACCACTCCTCGAGAAGATGGGAATCCCCGGACATCAGCCACTCAAAGCGAAGTTGGGAATAACTGGCAAGCGACCACTCCTTGAGAAGGTGGGAATCCCCGGCCTTCAACCATTCAAATACAAGGTGGGAATCCCTGGTCATCGACAACTCCTCGAGAAGGTGGGATTCCCAGGCCATCGACAACTCAAAGAGAAGGTGGGAATCCATGGACATCGACCACTCCTCTAGAAGGTGGGAATCCCCTGCCATCGATCACTCAAAGTGAAGTTGGGCATCCTTGGCCATCGACCACTCAGAGAGAAGGTGGGAATCCCAGGCAAATCGGCCACACCTCGACAATGTAGGAATCCCCGGCCATCGAACACACCTCGAGAAGGTGGGAATCCCAAGCCATCGATCACTCAAGTGAAGTTGGGCATCCTTGGCCATCCACCACTCAAAGAGAAGTTGGGAATCTCAAGCCATCGCCCACACCTCGAGAAGGTGGGAATCCCTGGGCATTGACAACTCAAAGAGAAGGTGGGAATCCCTGGGCATTGACCACTCAAAGAGAAGGTGGGAAACCCTGGGCATTGACCACTCAAACAGAAGATGGGAATTCCTTGACATCAGCCACTCAATCCGAAGTTGGGAATACCTGGCAAGCGACCACTCCTCGAGAAGCTGGGAAACCCTGGCCATCGACCACTCAAAGAGAAGGTGGTAATCCACGGCCCTCGACCAATCAAAGAGAAGTTGGGAATACCTGGCCATCGACTACTCCCCGAGAAGGTGGGAATCCCTGGCCATCGAGAACGCTTCGAGAAGGTGGGAATCCCTGGCCTTCGACCATTCAACGAGAAGGTGGGAATCCCTGCCATCGACCATTCAACGAGAAGGTGGGAATCCCCGGCCATCGATCACTCAAAGAGAAGTTGGGAATACCTGGCCATCAAGAACGCCTCGAGAAGGTGGGAATCCCTGGCCATCGACCACTCAAAGAGAAGTTGTGAATCCCCGGCCATCGGCCACTCCTCGACAAGGTAGGAATCCCCGGCCATCAAACACACCTCGAGAAGGTGGGAATCCACGGCCATTGACCTCTCAAAGAGAAGGTGGGAATCCCTGGGCATTGACCACTCAAAGAAAAGGTGGGAATCCCTGGACATCGACCACTCCTCGAGAAGCTGGGAATCCCTGGGCATTGACCACTCAAAGAGAAGGTGGGAATCCCTGGACATCGACCACTCCTCGAGAAGGTGGGAATCCCTGGGCATTGACCACTCAAAGAAAAGGTGGGAATCCCTGGGCATTGACCACTCAAAGAGAAGGTGGGAATCCCTGGGCATTGACCACTCAAAGAGAAGGTGGGAATCCCTGGGCATTGACCACTCAAAGAGAAGGTGGGAATCCCTGGGCATTGACCACTCCTCGAGAAGTTGGGAATCGCTTGACATCGGCCACTCCAAGCGAAGTTGGGAATACCTGGCAAGTGATCACGCCTTGAGAATGTGGGAATCCCTGGACATTAAGCAACCCTCGAGAAGCTGGGAAAACCTTACCATTAACAACTCCTCAAGAAGTCCGGAATCCCTGGACATCGACCACTTAAAGAGAAGTTGGGAATACCTGGCCAGCGAACAGACCTCGAGAAGATGGGAATCCCCGGACAGCGACCTCTCAAAGAGAAGTTGGGAATCCCTGGTCATCGACAACTCCTCGAGAAGGTGGGATTCCCCGGTCATCGACCACTCAAAGCGAAGTTGGGAATCCCTGGTCATCGGCAACTCCTCTGGAAGATGGGAATCCACGGCCATCGAACACTCAAAGAGAAGTTGGGAATACCTGGCCATCGAGAACTCCTCGAGAAGTTGGGATTCCCCGGCCTTCAACCATTCAAATACAAGGTGGGAATCCCTGGTCATCGACAACTCCTCGAGAAGGTGGGATTCCCAGGCCATCGACAACTCAAAGAGAAGGTGGGAATCCATGGACATCGACCACTCCTCTAGAAGGTGGGAATCCCCTGCCATCGATCACTCAAGTGAAGTTGGGCATCCTTGGCCATCGACCACTCAGAGAGAAGGTGGGAATCCCAGGCAAATCGGCCACACCTCGACAATGTAGGAATCCCCGGCCATCGAACACACCTCGAGAAGGTGGGAATCCCAGGCCATCGACCTCACAAAGAGAAGGTGGGAATCCCAAGCCATCGACCACGCCTCGAGAATGTGGGATTCCCTGGCCATCGACCACTTAAAGAAATGTTGGGAATCCCTGGACATCAGCCACTCAAAGCGAAGTTGGGAATACCGGGCCATCGACCACTCCTCGGGAAGGTGGGAATCCCCGGCCATCGACAACTCAAAGAGAAGTTGGGAATCCTTGGCCATCGAGAACGCCTCGAGAAGGTGAGAATCCCTGGCCTTCGACCATTCAATGAGAAGGTGGGAATCTCTGGCCATCGACCACTCCTCGAGAAAGTGGCAATCCCTGTCCATCGGCCACTCAAAGAGAAGTTGTGAATCCCCGGCCATCGGCCACTCCTCGACAAGGTAGGAATCCCCGGGCATCGAACTCACCTCGAGAATGTGGGAATCCCCGGCCATCCACCTCTCAAAGAGAAGTTGGGAATCTCAAGCCATCGATCACACCTCGAGAAGTTGTGAATCCCTGGCCATCGACCACTCCTCGAGAAGATGGGAATCCCCGGACATCAGCCACTCAAAGCGAAGTTGGGAATAACTGGCAAGCGACCACTCCTTGAGAAGGTGGGAATCCCCGGCCTTCAACCATTCAAATACAAGGTGGGAATCCCTGGTCATCGACAACTCCTCGAGAAGGTGGGATTCCCAGGCCATCGACAACTCAAAGAGAAGGTGGGAATCCATGGACATCGACCACTCCTCTAGAAGGTGGGAATCCCCTGCCATCGATCACTCAAAGTGAAGTTGGGCATCCTTGGCCATCGACCACTCAGAGAGAAGGTGGGAATCCCAGGCAAATCGGCCACACCTCGACAATGTAGGAATCCCCGGCCATCGAACACACCTCGAGAAGTTGGGAATCCCAAGCCATCGACCACGCCTCGAGAATGTGGGATTCCCTGGCCATCGACCACTTAAAGAAATGTTGGGAATCCCTGGACATCAGCCACTCAAAGTGAAGTTGGGAATACCTGGCAAGCGACCACTCCTCGAAAAGGTGGGAATCCCCGGCCATTAACCACCCCTCGAGAAGCTGGGAAACCCTGGCCATTAACGGCTCCTCAAGAAGTTGGGAATCCCTGGACATCGACCATTCAAAGAGAAGGAGGGAATACCGGGCCATCGACTACTCCTCGGGACGGTGGGAATACCTGGCATTCCGCCAATCCTCGAGAAGGTAGGAATGCCTGACCATCGAATCCTCAAAGAGAAGGTGGGAATTCCTGGCCATCGACCACTCAAAGAGAAGTTGGGAATACCTGGCCATCGACCTCTCAGAGAGAATTTGGGAATCCCAGGCAAATCGGCCACTCCTCGACAATGTAGGAATCCCCGGCCATCGAACACACCTCGAGAAGGTGAGAATCCCAGGCCATCGACCTCTCAAAGAGAAGGTGGGAATCCCAGGCCATCGACCACTCTTCGACAAGGTAGGAAACCCCGGCCATCGAACACACCTCGATGATGTGGGAATCCCCGGCCATCGACCTCTCAAAGAGAAGGTGGGAATCCCTGGGCATGGACCACTCAAAGAAAAGGTGGGAATCCCTGGCCTTCGACCATTCAACGAGAAGGTGGGAATCCCCGGCCATCGATCACTCAAAGAGAAGTTGGGAATACCTGGCCATCAAGAACGCCTCGAGAAGGTGGGAATCCCTGGCCATCGACCACTCCGCGAGAAAGTGTCAATCCCTGTCCATCGGCCAATCAAAGAGAAGTTGTGAATCCCCGGCCATCGGCCACTCCTCGACAAGGTAGGAAACCCAGGCCATCGAACGCACCTCAGGAATGTGGGAATCCCCGGCCATCGACCACTCAAAGAGATGGTGGGAATCCCTGGCCATCGACCACTCAAAGAGAAGGTGGGAATCCCTGGGCATTGACCACTCAAAGAGAAGGTGGGAATCCCTGGGCATTGACCACTCCTCGAGAAGTTGGGAATCGCTTGACATCAGCCACTCAAAGCGAAGTTGGGATAACCTGGCAATCGATCACTCCTTGAGAAGTTGGGAATCCCTGGACATTAAGCAAGCTCGAGAACCAGGGAAAACCTGGCCATTAGCAACTGCTCAGGAAGTCCGGAATCATCTGGACATCGACCACTTAAAGAGAAGTTGGGAATACCGGGCCATCGACCACTCCTCGGGAAGGTGGGAATCCCTGGCCTTCGACCATTCAAAGAGAAGGTGGGAATCCCTGATCATCGACTACTCCTCGGGAAGCTGGGAATCCCCGGCCATCGACAACTCAAAGAGAAGTTGGGAATCCTTGGCCATCGAGAACGCCTCGAGAAGGTGAGAATCCCTGGCCTTCGACCATTCAATGAGAAGGTGGGAATCTCTGGCCATCGACCACTCCTCGAGAAAGCGGCAATCCCTGTCCATCGGCCACTCAAAGAGAAGTTGTGAATCCCCGGCCATCGGCCACTCCTCGACAAGGTAGGAATCCCCGGGCATCGAACTCACCTCGAGAATGTGGGAATCCCCGGCCATCCACCACTCAACGAGAAGTTGGGAATCTCAAGCCATCGACCACACCTCGAGAAGTTGTGAATCCCTGGCCATCGACCACTCCTCGAGAAGATGGGAATCCCTGGACATCAGCCACTCAAAGCGAAGTTGGGAATACCGGGCCATCGACCACTCCTCGGGAAGGTGGGAATCCCTGGCCTTCGACAACTCCTCGGGAAGTTGGGAATCCCCGGCCATCGACAACTCAAAGAGAAGTTGGGAATCCTTGGCCATCGAGAACGCCTCGAGAAGGTGAGAATCCCTGGCCTTCGACCATTCAATGAGAAGGTGGGAATCTCTGGCCATCGACCACTCCTCGAGAAAGTGGCAATCCCTGTCCATCGGCCACTCAAAGAGAAGTTGTGAATCCCCGGCCATCGGCCACTCCTCGACAAGGTAGGAATCCCCGGGCATCGAACTCACCTCGAGAATGTGGGAATCCCCGGCCATCGACCACTCAAAGAGATGGTGGGAATCCCTGGCCATCGACCACTCAAAGAGAAGGTGGGAATCCCTGGGCATTGACCACTCAAAGAGAAGGTGGGAATCCCTGGGCATTGACCACTCCTCGAGAAGTTGGGAATCGCTTGACATCAGCCACTCAAAGCGAAGTTGGGATAACCTGGCAATCGATCACTCCTTGAGAAGTTGGGAATCCCTGGACATTAAGCAAGCTCGAGAACCAGGGAAAACCTGGCCATTAGCAACTGCTCAGGAAGTCCGGAATCATCTGGACATCGACCACTTAAAGAGAAGTTGGGAATACCGGGCCATCGACCACTCCTCGGGAAGGTGGGAATCCCTGGCCTTCGACCATTCAAAGAGAAGGTGGGAATCCCTGATCATCGACTACTCCTCGGGAAGCTGGGAATCCCCGGCCATCGACAACTCAAAGAGAAGTTGGGAATCCTTGGCCATCGAGAACGCCTCGAGAAGGTGAGAATCCCTGGCCTTCGACCATTCAATGAGAAGGTGGGAATCTCTGGCCATCGACCACTCCTCGAGAAAGCGGCAATCCCTGTCCATCGGCCACTCAAAGAGAAGTTGTGAATCCCCGGCCATCGGCCACTCCTCGACAAGGTAGGAATCCCCGGGCATCGAACTCACCTCGAGAATGTGGGAATCCCCGGCCATCCACCACTCAACGAGAAGTTGGGAATCTCAAGCCATCGACCACACCTCGAGAAGTTGTGAATCCCTGGCCATCGACCACTCCTCGAGAAGATGGGAATCCCTGGACATCAGCCACTCAAAGCGAAGTTGGGAATACCGGGCCATCGACCACTCCTCGGGAAGGTGGGAATCCCTGGCCTTCGACAACTCCTCGGGAAGTTGGGAATCCCCGGCCATCGACAACTCAAAGAGAAGTTGGGAATCCTTGGCCATCGAGAACGCCTCGAGAAGGTGAGAATCCCTGGCCTTCGACCATTCAATGAGAAGGTGGGAATCTCTGGCCATCGACCACTCCTCGAGAAAGTGGCAATCCCTGTCCATCGGCCACTCAAAGAGAAGTTGTGAATCCCCGGCCATCGGCCACTCCTCGACAAGGTAGGAATCCCCGGGCATCGAACTCACCTCGAGAATGTGGGAATCCCCGGCCATCCACCACTCAAAGAGAAGTTGGGAATCTCAAGCCATCGACCACACCTCGAGAAGTTGTGAATCCCTGGCCATCGACCACTCCCCGAGAAGATGGGAATCCCTGGACATCAGCCACTCAAAGCGAAGTTGGGAATAACTGGCAAGCGACCACTACTTCAGAAGGTGGGAATCCCTGGCCTTCGACCATTCAAAGAGAAGGTGGGAATCCCTGATCATCGACTACTCCTCGGGAAGCTGGGAATCCCTGGCCATCGACAACTCAAAGAGAAGTTGGGAATCCTTGGCCATCGAGAACGCCTCGAGAAGGTGAGAATCCCTGGCCTTCGACCATTCAATGAGAAGGTGGGAATCTCTGGCCATCGACCACTCCTCGAGAAAGTGGCAATCCCTGTCCATCGGCCACTCAAAGAGAAGTTGTGAATCCCCGGCCATCGGCCACTCCTCGACAAGTAGGAATCCCCGGGCATCGAACTCACCTCGAGAATGTGGGAATCCCCGGCCATCCACCACTTAAAGAGAAGTTGGGAATCTCAAGCCATCGACCACACCTCGAGAAGTTGTGAATCCCTGGCCATCGACCACTCCTCGAGAAGATGGGAATCCCTGGACATCAGCCACTCAAAGCGAAGTTGGGAATACCGGGCCATCGACCACTCCTCGGGAAGGTGGGAATCCCTGGCCTTCGACCATTCAAAGAGAAGGTGGGAATCCCTGATCATCGACAACTCCTCGGGAAGTTGGGAATCCCCGGCCATCGACAACTCAAAGAGAAGTTGGGAATCCTTGGCCATCGAGAACGCCTCGAGAAGGTGAGAATCCCTGGCCTTCGACCATTCAATGAGAAGGTGGGAATCTCTGGCCATCGACCACTCCTCGAGAAAGCGGCAATCCCTGTCCATCGGCCACTCAAAGAGAAGTTGTGAATCCCCGGCCATCGGCCACTCCTCGACAAGGTAGGAATCCCCGGGCATCGAACTCACCTCGAGAATGTGGGAATCCCCGGCCATCCACCACTCAACGAGAAGTTGGGAATCTCAAGCCATCGACCACACCTCGAGAAGTTGTGAATCCCTGGCCATCGACCACTCCTCGAGAAGATGGGAATCCCTGGACATCAGCCACTCAAAGCGAAGTTGGGAATACCGGGCCATCGACCACTCCTCGGGAAGGTGGGAATCCCTGGCCTTCGACAACTCCTCGGGAAGTTGGGAATCCCCGGCCATCGACAACTCAAAGAGAAGTTGGGAATCCTTGGCCATCGAGAACGCCTCGAGAAGGTGAGAATCCCTGGCCTTCGACCATTCAATGAGAAGGTGGGAATCTCTGGCCATCGACCACTCCTCGAGAAAGTGGCAATCCCTGTCCATCGGCCACTCAAAGAGAAGTTGTGAATCCCCGGCCATCGGCCACTCCTCGACAAGGTAGGAATCCCCGGGCATCGAACTCACCTCGAGAATGTGGGAATCCCCGGCCATCCACCACTCAAAGAGAAGTTGGGAATCTCAAGCCATCGACCACACCTCGAGAAGTTGTGAATCCCTGGCCATCGACCACTCCCCGAGAAGATGGGAATCCCTGGACATCAGCCACTCAAAGCGAAGTTGGGAATAACTGGCAATCAAGAACGCCTCGAGAAGGTGGGAATCCCTGGCCATCGACCACTCAAAGAGAAGTTGTGAATCCCCGGCCATCGGCCACTCCTCGACAAGGTAGGAATCCCCGGCCATCAAACACACCTCGAGAAGGTGGGAATCCACGGCCATTGACCTCTCAAAGAGAAGGTGGGAATCCCTGGGCATTGACCACTCAAAGAAAAGGTGGGAATCCCTGGACATCGACCACTCCTCGAGAAGCTGGGAATCCCTGGGCATTGACCACTCAAAGAGAAGGTTGGAATCCCTGGACATCGACCACTCCTCGAGAAGGTGGGAATCCCTGGGCATTGACCACTCAAAGAAAAGGTGGGAATCCCTGGGCATTGACCACTCAAAGAGAAGGTGGGAATCCCTGGGCATTGACCACTCAAAGAGAAGGTGGGAATCCCTGGGCATTGACCACTCCTCGAGAAGTTGGGAATCGCTTGACATCGGCCACTCCAAGCGAAGTTGGGAATACCTGGCAAGTGATCACGCCTTGAGAAAGTGGGAATCCCTGGACATTAAGCAACCCTCGAGAAGCTGGGAAAACCTTACCATTAACAACTCCTCAAGAAGTCCGGAATCCCTGGACATCGACCACTTAAAGAGAAGTTGGGAATACTTGGCCAGCGAACACACCTCGAGAAGATGGGAATCCCCGGACATCGACCTCTCAAAGAGAAGTTGGGAATCCCTTGTCATCGACAACTCCTCGAGAAGGTGGGATTCCCCGGCCATCGACCACTCAAAGCGAAGTTGGGAATCCCTGGTCATCGGCAACTCCTCTGGAAGATGGGAATCCACGGCCATCGACCACTCAAAGAGAAGTTGGGAATACCTGGCCATCGAGAACTCCTCGAGAAGGCGGGAATCCCTGGCCTTCAACCATTCAAATAGAAGGTGGGAATCCCTGGTCATCGACAACTCCTCGAGAAGGTGGGATTCCCCGGCCATCGACCACTCAAAGCGAAGTTGGGAATACCTGGCCATCAACTAGCCCCGAGAAGGTTGGAATCTCTGGCCATCGAACACACCTCGAGAAGCTGGGAATCCCCGGCCATCGACCTCTCAAAGAGAAGGTGGGAATCACTGGGCATTGACCACTCAAAGAGAAGGTGGGAATCCCCGGCGATCGACCTCTCAAGGAGAAGTTGGGAATCCCTGGCCACCGACAAATCAAAGAGAAGGTGGGAATCCATGGCCATCGGTCACTCAAATAGAAGGTGGGAATCCCTGTCCATCTGCCACTCAAAGAGAAGTTGAGAATCCCCGGCCATCGTCCACTCCTCGACAAGTTAGGAATCCGCAGCCATCGAACACACCTCGTGAAAATGGGAATCCCCGGACATCGACCTCTGAAAGAGAAGGTGGGAACCCCAAGCCATCGACCAGACCTCGAGGAGGTGGGAATACCTGGCCACCGACCACTTAAAAAATGTTGGGAATCCCATGCCATCGACCACACCTCGAGAAGGTGGGAATCCCATGACATCAGCCACTCAAAGCGAAGTTGGGAATGCCTGGCAAGCGATCGCTCCTTGAGAAGGTGGGAATCCCCGGACATCGACCTCTCAAAGAGAAGGTGGGAATCCCAAGCCATCGACCACACCTCGAGAAGGTGGGAATCCCTGGCCATCGAACACTTAAAGAAATGTTGGGAATCCCTGGTCATCTGCCACTCAAGGAGAAGGTGGGAATACCTCGGCATTGACCACCCCTCGAGAAGATGGGAATCCCTGGACAGCAGTCACTCAAAGCGAAGTTGGGAATACCTGGCAAGCGACCACTCCTTGAGATGGTGGGAATCTCTGGCCATCAACCACTCAAAGAGAAGTTGGGAATACCTGGCCATCAAATACACCCCGAGAAGCTGGGTATCCCCGGCCATCGACCACTCCTCTAGAAGGTGGGAATCCCCGGCCATCGACCACTCCTCTAGAAGGTGGGAATCCCCGGACATCGACCACTCAAAGAGACGTTGGCAATCCCTGGCCATCGAGCACGCCTCGAGAAGGTGGGAATCCCTGGTCATCGACCACTCAAAGAGAAAGTGGGAATCCCTGGGCATTGACCACTCAAAGAGAAGGTGGGAATTCCTGGCCATCGACCACACAAAGAGAAGGTGGGAATCCCTGGTCATCGACCACTCCTCTAGAAGGTGGGTATCCCCGGCCATCGATCACTCAAAGATAAGTTGGGAATCCCTGGCCATCAAGAACGCCTCGAGAAGCTGGGAATCCCCGGCCATCGACCTCTCAAAGAGAAGGTGGGAATCCCTGGCCATCGACAATTCAAAGAGAAGGTAGGAATCCCCTGCCATCGAACACATCACGAGAAGGTGGGAATCCCCGGACATCGACCTCTCAAAGAGAAGGTGGGAATCCCAAGCCATCGACCACACCTCGAGAAGGTGGGAATCCCTGGCCATCGACCACTTAAAGAAATGTTGGGAATCCCTGGTCATCTGCCACTCAAAGAGAAGGTGGGAATCCCTGGGCATTGACCACTCCTCGAGAAGATATGGAATCCCTGTACATCAGTCACTCAAAGCGAAGTTGGGAATACCTGGCAAGCGACCACTCCTTGAGAATGTGGGAATCTCTGGCCATCAACCACTCAAAGAGAAGCTGGGAATACCTGGCCATCAAATACACCCCGAGAAGCTGGGTATCCCCGGCCATCGAACTTTCAAAGAGAAGGTGCGAATCCCTGGCCATCGACCACTCCTCTAGAAGGTGGGAATCCCCGGACATCGACCACTCAAAGAGACGTTGGCAATACCTGGCCATCGAGGACGCCTCGAGTAGGTGGGAATCCCTGGCCATCGACCACTCAAAGAGAAAGTGGGAATCCCTGGGCATTGCCCACTCAAAGAAAAGGTGGGAATTCCTGTCCATCGACCACTCAAAGAGAAGTTGAGAATACCTGGCCATCAACTAGCCCCGAGAAGGTGGGAATCACTGGCCATCGAACACACCTCGAGAAGCTGGGAATCCCCGGCTATCGACCACTCAAAGAGAAGGTGGGAATCACTGGGCATTGACCACTCAAAGAGAAGGTGGGAATACCTGGCCATCGACCACTTAAAGAAATGCTGGGAATCCCAAGCCATCGACCAGACCTCGAGAAGGTGGGAATCCCTGGCCATCGACCACTTAAAGGAATGTTGGGAATCCCTGGACATCGGCCACTCAAAGAGAAGGTGGGAATCCCTGGGCATTGATCTCTTAAAGAGAAGGTGGGTATCCCTCGGCATTGACCACTCAAAGAGAAGGTGGGAATCCGTGGGCATTGACCACTTAAAGAGAAGGTGGGAAACCCTGGGCATTGACCACTTAAAGAGAAGGTGGGAATCCCTGGGCATTGAACACTTAAAGAGAACATGGGAATCCCTTGACATCAGCCACTCAAAGCGAAGTTGGGAATACCTGGCAAGCGATCACTCCTTGAGAAGGTGGGAATCCCTGGACATTAACAACTCCTCAAGAAGTTGGGAATCCCTGGACATCGACCACTTAAAGAGAAGGTTTGAATCCCCGGCCATCGAACACACCTAGAGAAGCTGGGAATCCCCGGCCATCGACCTCTCAAAGAGAAGGTGGGAATCCCTGGCCATCGACAATTCAAAGAGAAGGTAGGAATCCCCTGCCATCGAACACATCACGAGAAGGTGGGAATCCCCGGACATCGACCTCTCAAAGAGAAGGTGGGAATCCCAAGCCATCGACCACACCTCGAGAAGGTGGGAATACCTGGCCATCGACCACTTAAAAAAATGTTGGGAATCCCAAGCCATCGACCACACCTCGAGAAGGTGGGTATCCCTGGCCATCGACCACTTAAAGAAATGTTGGGAATCCCTGGTCATCTGCCACTCAAAGAGAAGGTGGGAATCCCTGGGCATTGACCACTCCTCGAGAAGATATGGAATCCCTGGACAGCAGTCACTCAAAGCGAAGTTGGGAATACCTGGCAAGCGACCACTCCTTGAGAATGTGGGAATCTCTGGCCATCAACCACTCAAAGAGAAGCTGGGAATACCTGGCCATCAAATACACCCCGAGAAGGTGGGAATCCCTGGCCAACGAGAAATCCTCGAGACGGTGGGAATCCCTGGCCTTCAACCATTCAAATAGAAGATGGGAATCCCTGGACATCGACAACTCCTCGAGAAGGTGGGATTCCCCGGCCTTCAACCACTCAAATAAAAAGTGGGAATCCCTGGTCATCGACAACTCCTCGAGAAGGTGGGATTCCCAGGCCATCGACCACTCAAAGAGAAGTTGGGAATACCTGGCAAGCGATCGCTCCTTGAGAAGGTGGGAATCCCTGGACATTAACAACTCCTCAAGAAGTTGGGAATCCCTGGACATCGACCACTCAAAGAGAAGGTTTGAATCCCCGGCCATCGAACACACCTCGAGAAGCTGGGACTCCCCGGCCATCGACCTCTCAAAGAGAAGGTGGGAATCACTGGGCATTGACCACTCAAAGAGAAGGTGGGAATACCTGGCCATCGACCACTTAAAGAAATGTTGGGAATCCCAAGCGATCGACCAGACCTGGAGAAGGTGGGAATCCCTGGCCATCGACCACTTAAAGGAATGTTGGGAATCCCTGGCCATGGGCCACTCAAAGTGAAGGTGGGAATCCCTGGGCATTGATCTCTTAAAGAGAAGGTGGGAATCTCTGGGCATTGACCACTTAAAGAGAAGGTGGGAAACCCTGGGCATTGACCACTTAAAGAGAAGGTGGGAATCCCTGGGCATTGAACACTTAAAGAGAACATGGGAATCCCTTGACATCAGCCACTCAAAGCGAAGTTGGGAATACCTGGCAAGCGATCACTCCTTGAGAAGGTGGGAATCCCTGGCCATCGACCACTCAAAGAGAAGGTTTGAATCCCCGGCGATCGAACACACCTCGAGAAGCTGGGAATCCCCGGCAATTGACCACTCAAAGAGAAGGTGGGAATTCCTGGCCATCGACCACTCAAAGAGAAGTTGGAAATACCTGGCCATCAACTACTCCCCGAGAAGGTGGGTATCCCTGGCCATCGAGAATTCCTCGAGAGGGTGAGAATCCCTGGCCTTCCACCATTCAAATAGAAGGTGAGAATCCCTGGCCATCGACAACTCCTCGAGAAGGTGAGAATCCCTGGCCATCGAGAACGCCTCGAGAAGGTGGGCATCCCTGGCCTTCGACCATTCAAAGAGAAAGTGGGAATCCCTGGCCATCGACCACTCCTCTAGAAGGTGGTAATCCCCTGCCATCGATCACTCAAAGAGAAGTTGGGAATCCCTGGCCACCGAGAACGCCTCGAGAAGGTGGGAATCCCCTTCCATCGGCCAATCCTCGACATGGTAGAAATCCCCGGCTATCGAACACACCTCGAGAAGGTGGGAATCCCCGGCGATCGACCTCTCAAGGAGAAGTTGGGAATCCCTGGCCACCGACAAATCAAAGAGAAGGTGGGAATCCATGGCCATCGGTCACTCAAATAGAAGGTGGGAATCCCTGTCCATCTGCCACTCAAAGAGAAGTTGAGAATCCCCGGCCATCGTCCACTCCTCGACAAGTTAGGAATCCGCAGCCATCGAACACACCTCGTGAAAATGGGAATCCCCGGACATCGACCTCTGAAAGAGAAGGTGGGAACCCCAAGCCATCGACCAGACCTCGAGGAGGTGGGAATACCTGGCCACCGACCACTTAAAAAATGTTGGGAATCCCATGCCATCGACCACACCTCGAGAAGGTGGGAATCCCATGACATCAGCCACTCAAAGCGAAGTTGGGAATGCCTGGCAAGCGATCGCTCCTTGAGAAGGTGGGAATCCCCGGACATCGACCTCTCAAAGAGAAGGTGGGAATCCCAAGCCATCGACCACACCTCGAGAAGGTGGGAATCCCTGGCCATCGAACACTTAAAGAAATGTTGGGAATCCCTGGTCATCTGCCACTCAAGGAGAAGGTGGGAATACCTCGGCATTGACCACCCCTCGAGAAGATGGGAATCCCTGGACAGCAGTCACTCAAAGCGAAGTTGGGAATACCTGGCAAGCGACCACTCCTTGAGATGGTGGGAATCTCTGGCCATCAACCACTCAAAGAGAAGTTGGGAATACCTGGCCATCAAATACACCCCGAGAAGCTGGGTATCCCCGGCCATCGACCACTCCTCTAGAAGGTGGGAATCCCCGGCCATCGACCACTCCTCTAGAAGGTGGGAATCCCCGGACATCGACCACTCAAAGAGACGTTGGCAATCCCTGGCCATCGAGCACGCCTCGAGAAGGTGGGAATCCCTGGTCATCGACCACTCAAAGAGAAAGTGGGAATCCCTGGGCATTGACCACTCAAAGAGAAGGTGGGAATTCCTGGCCATCGACCACACAAAGAGAAGGTGGGAATCCCTGGACATCGACCACTCCTCTAGAAGGTGGGTATCCCCGGCCATCGATCACTCAAAGATAAGTTGGGAATCCCTGGCCATCAAGAACGCCTCGAGAAGCTGGGAATCCCCGGCCATCGACCTCTCAAAGAGAAGGTGGGAATCCCTGGCCATCGACAATTCAAAGAGAAGGTAGGAATCCCCTGCCATCGAACACATCACGAGAAGGTGGGAATCCCCGGACATCGACCTCTCAAAGAGAAGGTGGGAATCCCAAGCCATCGACCACACCTCGAGAAGGTGGGAATACCTGGCCATCGACCACTTAAAAAAATGTTGGGAATCCCAAGCCATCGACCACACCTCGAGAAGGTGGGAATCCCTGGCCATCGACCACTTAAAGAAATGTTGGGAATCCCTGGTCATCTGCCACTCAAAGAGAAGGTGGGAATCCCTGGGCATTGACCACTCCTCGAGAAGATATGGAATCCCTGTACATCAGTCACTCAAAGCGAAGTTGGGAATACCTGGCAAGCGACCACTCCTTGAGAATGTGGGAATCTCTGGCCATCAACCACTCAAAGAGAAGCTGGGAATACCTGGCCATCAAATACACCCCGAGAAGCTGGGTATCCCCGGCCATCGAACTTTCAAAGAGAAGGTGCGAATCCCTGGCCATCGACCACTCCTCTAGAAGGTGGGAATCCCCGGACATCGACCACTCAAAGAGACGTTGGCAATACCTGGCCATCGAGGACGCCTCGAGTAGGTGGGAATCCCTGGCCATCGACCACTCAAAGAGAAAGTGGGAATCCCTGGGCATTGCCCACTCAAAGAGAAGGTGGGAATTCCTGTCCATCGACCACTCAAAGAGAAGTTGAGAATACCTGGCCATCAACTAGCCCCGAGAAGGTGGGAATCACTGGCCATCGAACACACCTCGAGAAGCTGGGAATCCCCGGCTATCGACCACTCAAAGAGAAGGTGGGAATCACTGGGCATTGACCACTCAAAGAGAAGGTGGGAATACCTGGCCATCGACCACTTAAAGAAATGCTGGGAATCCCAAGCCATCGACCAGACCTCGAGAAGGTGGGAATCCCTGGCCATCGACCACTTAAAGGAATGTTGGGAATCCCTGGACATCGGCCACTCAAAGAGAAGGTGGGAATCCCTGGGCATTGATCTCTTAAAGAGAAGGTGGGTATCCCTCGGCATTGACCACTCAAAGAGAAGGTGGGAATCCGTGGGCATTGACCACTTAAAGAGAAGGTGGGAAACCCTGGGCATTGACCACTTAAAGAGAAGGTGGGAATCCCTGGGCATTGAACACTTAAAGAGAACATGGGAATCCCTTGACATCAGCCACTCAAAGCGAAGTTGGGAATACCTGGCAAGCGATCACTCCTTGAGAAGGTGGGAATCCCTGGACATTAACAACTCCTCAAGAAGTTGGGAATCCCTGGACATCGACCACTTAAAGAGAAGGTTTGAATCCCCGGCCATCGAACACACCTAGAGAAGCTGGGAATCCCCGGCCATCGACCTCTCAAAGAGAAGGTGGGAATCCCTGGCCATCGACAATTCAAAGAGAAGGTAGGAATCCCCTGCCATCGAACACATCACGAGAAGGTGGGAATCCCCGGACATCGACCTCTCAAAGAGAAGGTGGGAATCCCAAGCCATCGACCACACCTCGAGAAGGTGGGAATACCTGGCCATCGACCACTTAAAAAAATGTTGGGAATCCCAAGCCATCGACCACACCTCGAGAAGGTGGGTATCCCTGGCCATCGACCACTTAAAGAAATGTTGGGAATCCCTGGTCATCTGCCACTCAAAGAGAAGGTGGGAATCCCTGGGCATTGACCACTCCTCGAGAAGATATGGAATCCCTGGACAGCAGTCACTCAAAGCGAAGTTGGGAATACCTGGCAAGCGACCACTCCTTGAGAATGTGGGAATCTCTGGCCATCAACCACTCAAAGAGAAGCTGGGAATACCTGGCCATCAAATACACCCCGAGAAGGTGGGAATCCCTGGCCAACGAGAAATCCTCGAGACGGTGGGAATCCCTGGCCTTCAACCATTCAAATAGAAGATGGGAATCCCTGGACATCGACAACTCCTCGAGAAGGTGGGATTCCCCGGCCTTCAACCACTCAAATATAAAGTGGGAATCCCTGGTCATCGACAACTCCTCGAGAAGGTGGGATTCCCAGGCCATCGACCACTCAAAGAGAAGTTGGGAATACCTGGCAAGCGATCGCTCCTTGAGAAGGTGGGAATCCCTGGACATTAACAACTCCTCAAGAAGTTGGGAATCCCTGGACATCGACCACTCAAAGAGAAGGTTTGAATCCCCGGTCATCGAACACACCTCGAGAAGCTGGGACTCCCCGGCCATCGACCTCTCAAAGAGAAGGTGGGAATCACTGGGCATTGACCACTCAAAGAGAAGGTGGGAATACCTGGCCATCGACCACTTAAAGAAATGTTGGGAATCCCAAGCCATCGACCAGACCTGGAGAAGGTGGGAATCCCTGGCCATCGACCACTTAAAGGAATGTTGGGAATCCCTGGCCATGGGCCACTCAAAGTGAAGGTGGGAATCCCTGGGCATTGATCTCTTAAAGAGAAGGTGGGAATCTCTGGGCATTGACCACTTAAAGAGAAGGTGGGAAACCCTGGGCATTGACCACTTAAACAGAAGGTGGGAATCCCTGGGCATTGAACACTTAAAGAGAACATGGGAATCCCTTGACATCAGCCACTCAAAGCGAAGTTGGGAATACCTGGCAAGCCATCACTCCTTGAGAAGGTGGGAATCCCTCGCCATCGACCACTCAAAGAGAAGGTTTGAATCCCCGGCGATCGAACACACCTCGAGAAGCTGGGAATCCCCGGCAATTGACCACTCAAAGAGAAGGTGGGAATTCCTGGCCATCGACCACTCAAAGAGAAGTTGGAAATACCTGGCCATCAACTACTCCCCGAGAAGGTGGGTATCCCTGGCCATCGAGAATTCCTCGAGAGGGTGAGAATCCCTGGCCTTCCACCATTCAAATAGAAGGTGGGAATCCCTGGCCATCGACAACTCCTCGAGAAGGTGAGAATCCCTGGCCATCGAGAACGCCTCGAGAAGGTGGGCATCCCTGGCCTTCGACCATTCAAAGAGAAAGTGGGAATCCCTGGCCATCGACCACTCCTCTAGAAGGTGGTAATCCCCTGCCATCGATCACTCAAAGAGAAGTTGGGAATCCCTGGCCACCGAGAACGCCTCGAGAAGGTGGGAATCCCCTTCCATCGGCCAATCCTCGACATGGTAGAAATCCCCGGCTATCGAACACACCTCGAGAAGGTGGGAATCCCCGGCGATCGACCTCTCAAGGAGAAGTTGGGAATCCCTGGCCACCGACAAATCAAAGAGAAGGTGGGAATCCATGGCCATCGGTCACTCAAATAGAAGGTGGGAATCCCTGTCCATCTGCCACTCAAAGAGAAGTTGAGAATCCCCGGCCATCGTCCACTCCTCGACAAGTTAGGAATCCGCAGCCATCGAACACACCTCGTGAAAATGGGAATCCCCGGACATCGACCTCTGAAAGAGAAGGTGGGAACCCCAAGCCATCGACCAGACCTCGAGGAGGTGGGAATACCTGGCCACCGACCACTTAAAAAATGTTGGGAATCCCATGCCATCGACCACACCTCGAGAAGGTGGGAATCCCATGACATCAGCCACTCAAAGCGAAGTTGGGAATGCCTGGCAAGCGATCGCTCCTTGAGAAGGTGGGAATCCCCGGACATCGACCTCTCAAAGAGAAGGTGGGAATCCCAAGCCATCGACCACACCTCGAGAAGGTGGGAATCCCTGGCCATCGAACACTTAAAGAAATGTTGGGAATCCCTGGTCATCTGCCACTCAAGGAGAAGGTGGGAATACCTCGGCATTGACCACCCCTCGAGAAGATGGGAATCCCTGGACAGCAGTCACTCAAAGCGAAGTTGGGAATACCTGGCAAGCGACCACTCCTTGAGATGGTGGGAATCTCTGGCCATCAACCACTCAAAGAGAAGTTGGGAATACCTGGCCATCAAATACACCCCGAGAAGCTGGGTATCCCCGGCCATCGACCACTCCTCTAGAAGGTGGGAATCCCCGGCCATCGACCACTCCTCTAGAAGGTGGGAATCCCCGGACATCGACCACTCAAAGAGACGTTGGCAATCCCTGGCCATCGAGCACGCCTCGAGAAGGTGGGAATCCCTGGTCATCGACCACTCAAAGAGAAAGTGGGAATCCCTGGGCATTGACCACTCAAAGAGCAGGTGGGAATTCCTGGCCATCGACCACACAAAGAGAAGGTGGGAATCCCTGGACATCGACCACTCCTCTAGAAGGTGGGTATCCCCGGCCATCGATCACTCAAAGATAAGTTGGGAATCCCTGGCCATCAAGAACGCCTCGAGAAGCTGGGAATCCCCGGCCATCGACCTCTCAAAGAGAAGGTGGGAATCCCTGGCCATCGACAATTCAAAGAGAAGGTAGGAATCCCCTGCCATCGAACACATCACGAGAAGGTGGGAATCCCCGGACATCGACCTCTCAAAGAGAAGGTGGGAATCCCAAGCCATCGACCACACCTCGAGAAGGTGGGAATACCTGGCCATCGACCACTTAAAAAAATGTTGGGAATCCCAAGCCATCGACCACACCTCGAGAAGGTGGGAATCCCTGGCCATCGACCACTTAAAGAAATGTTGGGAATCCCTGGTCATCTGCCACTCAAAGAGAAGGTGGGAATCCCTGGGCATTGACCACTCCTCGAGAAGATATGGAATCCCTGTACATCAGTCACTCAAAGCGAAGTTGGGAATACCTGGCAAGCGACCACTCCTTGAGAATGTGGGAATCTCTGGCCATCAACCACTCAAACAGAAGCTGGGAATACCTGGCCATCAAATACACCCCGAGAAGCTGGGTATCCCCGGCCATCGAACTTTCAAAGAGAAGGTGCGAATCCCTGGCCATCGACCACTCCTCTAGAAGGTGGGAATCCCCGGACATCGACCACTCAAAGAGACGTTGGCAATACCTGGCCATCGAGGACGCCTCGAGTAGGTGGGAATCCCTGGCCATCGACCACTCAAAGAGAAAGTGGGAATCCCTGGGCATTGCCAACTCAAAGAGAAGGTGGGAATTCCTGTCCATCGACCACTCAAAGAGAAGTTGAGAATACCTGGCCATCAACTAGCCCCGAGAAGGTGGGAATCACTGGCCATCGAACACACCTCGAGAAGCTGGAAATCCCCGGCTATCGACCACTCAAAGAGAAGGTGGGAATCACTGGGCATTGACCACTCAAAGAGAAGGTGGGAATACCTGGCCATCGACCACTTAAAGAAATGCTGGGAATCCCAAGCCATCGACCAGACCTCGAGAAGGTGGGAATCCCTGGCCATCGACCACTTAAAGGAATGTTGGGAATCCCTGGACATCGGCCACTCAAAGAGAAGGTGGGAATCCCTGGGCATTGATCTCTTAAAGAGAAGGTGGGTATCCCTCGGCATTGACCACTCAAAGAGAAGGTGGGAATCCGTGGGCATTGACCACTTAAAGAGAAGGTGGGAAACCCTGGGCATTGACCACTTAAAGAGAAGGTGGGAATCCCTGGGCATTGAACACTTAAAGAGAACATGGGAATCCCTTGACATCAGCCACTCAAAGCGAAGTTGGGAATACCTGGCAAGCGATCACTCCTTGAGAAGGTGGGAATCCCTGGACATTAACAACTCCTCAAGAAGTTGGGAATCCCTGGACATCGACCACTTAAAGAGAAGGTTTGAATCCCCGGCCATCGAACACACCTAGAGAAGCTGGGAATCCCCGGCCATCGACCTCTCAAAGAGAAGGTGGGAATCCCTGGCCATCGACAATTCAAAGAGAAGGTAGGAATCCCCTGCCATCGAACACATCACGAGAAGGTGGGAATCCCCGGACATCGACCTCTCAAAGAGAAGGTGGGAATCCCAAGCCATCGACCACACCTCGAGAAGGTGGGAATACCTGGCCATCGACCACTTAAAAAAATGTTGGGAATCCCAAGCCATCGACCACACCTCGAGAAGGTGGGAATCCCTGGCCATCGACCACTTAAAGAAATGTTGGGAATCCCTGGTCATCTGCCACTCAAAGAGAAGGTGGGAATCCCTGGGCATTGACCACTCCTCGAGAAGATATGGAATCCCTGTACATCAGTCACTCAAAGCGAAGTTGGGAATACCTGGCAAGCGACCACTCCTTGAGAATGTGGGAATCTCTGGCCATCAACCACTCAAAGAGAAGCTGGGAATACCTGGCCATCAAATACACCCCGAGAAGGTGGGAATCCCTGGCCAACGAGAAATCCTCGAGACGGTGGGAATCCCTGGCCTTCAACCATTCAAATAGAAGATGGGAATCCCTGGACATCGACAACTCCTCGAGAAGGTGGGATTCCACGGCCTTCAACCACTCAAATATAAAGTGGGAATCCCTGGTCATCGACAACTCCTCGAGAAGGTGGGATTCCCAGGCCATCGACCACTCAAAGAGAAGTTGGGAATACCTGGCAAGCGATCGCTCCTTGAGAAGGTGGGAATCCCTGGACATTAACAACTCCTCAAGAAGTTGGGAATCCCTGGACATCGACCACTCAAAGAGAAGGTTTGAATCCCCGGCCATCGAACACACCTCGAGAAGCTGGGAATCCCCGGCCATCGACCTCTCAAAGAGAAGGTGGGAATCACTGGGCATTGACCACTCAAAGAGAAGGTGGGAATACCTGGCCATCGACCACTTAAAGAAATGTTGGGAATCCCAAGCCATCGACCAGACCTGGAGAAGGTGGGAATCCCTGGCCATCGACCACTTAAAGGAATGTTGGGAATCCCTGGCCATCGGCCACTCAAAGTGAAGGTGGGAATCCCTGGGCATTGATCTCTTAAAGAGAAGGTGGGAATCTCTGGGCATTGACCACTTAAAGAGAAGGTGGGAAACCCTGGGCATTGACCACTTAAAGAGAAGGTGGGAATCCCTGGGCATTGAACACTTAAAGAGAACATGGGAATCCCTTGACATCAGCCACTCAAAGCGAAGTTGGGAATACCTGGCAAGCCATCACTCCTTGAGAAGGTGGGAATCCCTCGCCATCGACCACTCAAAGAGAAGGTTTGAATCCCCGGCGATCGAACACACCTCGAGAAGCTGGGAATCCCCGGCAATTGACCACTCAAAGAGAAGGTGGGAATTCCTGGCCATCGACCACTCAAAGAGAAGTTGGAAATACCTGGCCATCAACTACTCCCCGAGAAGGTGGGTATCCCTGGCCATCGAGAATTCCTCGAGAGGGTGAGAATCCCTGGCCTTCCACCATTCAAATAGAAGGTGGGAATCCCTGGCCATCGACAACTCCTCGAGAAGGTGAGAATCCCTGGCCATCGAGAACGCCTCGAGAAGGTGGGCATCCCTGGCCTTCGACCATTCAAAGAGAAAGTGGGAATCCCTGGCCATCGACCACTCCTCTAGAAGGTGGTAATCCCCTGCCATCGATCACTCAAAGAGAAGTTGGGAATCCCTGGCCACCGAGAACGCCTCGAGAAGGTGGGAATCCCCTTCCATCGGCCAATCCTCGACATGGTAGAAATCCCCGGCTATCGAACACACCTCGAGAAGGTGGGAATCCCCGGCCATCGACCTCTCAAAGAGAAGGTGGGAATCACTGGGCATTGACCACTCAAAGAGAAGGTGGGAATACCTGGCCATCGACCACTTAAAGAAATGTTGGGAATCCCAAGCCATCGACCAGACCTGGAGAAGGTGGGAATCCCTGGCCATCGACCACTTAAAGGAATGTTGGGAATCCCTGGCCATCGGCCACTCAAAGTGAAGGTGGGAATCCCTGGGCATTGATCTCTTAAAGAGAAGGTGGGAATCTCTGGGCATTGACCACTTAAAGAGAAGGTGGGAAACCCTGGGCATTGACCACTTAAAGAGAAGGTGGGAATCCCTGGGCATTGAACACTTAAAGAGAACATGGGAATCCCTTGACATCAGCCACTCAAAGCGAAGTTGGGAATACCTGGCAAGCCATCACTCCTTGAGAAGGTGGGAATCCCTGGCCATCGACCACTCAAAGAGAAGGTTTGAATCCCCGGCGATCGAACACACCTCGAGAAGGTGGGAATCCCCGGCCATCGAGAACGCCTCGAGAAGGTGGGCATCCCTGGCCTTCGACCATTCAAAGAGAAAGTGGGAATCCCTGGCCATCGACCACTCCTCTAGAAGGTGGTAATCCCCTGCCATCGATCACTCAAAGAGAAGTTGGGAATCCCTGGCCACCGAGAACGCCTCGAGAAGGTGGGAATCCCCTTCCATCGGCCAATCCTCGACATGGTAGAAATCCCCGGCTATCGAACACACCTCGAGAAGGTGGGAATCCCCGGCGATCGACCTCTCAAGGAGAAGTTGGGAATCCCTGGCCACCGACAAATCAAAGAGAAGGTGGGAATCCATGGCCATCGGTCACTCAAATAGAAGGTGGGAATCCCTGTCCATCTGCCACTCAAAGAGAAGTTGAGAATCCCCGGCCATCGTCCACTCCTCGACAAGTTAGGAAACCGCAGCCATCGAACACACCTCGTGAAAATGGGAATCCCCGGACATCGACCTCTGAAAGAGAAGGTGGGAACCCCAAGCCATCGACCAGACCTCCAGGAGGTGGGAATACCTGGCCACCGACCATTTAAAAAATGTTGGGAATCCCATGCCATCGACCACACCTCGAGAAGGTGGGAATCCCATGACATCAGCCACTCAAAGCGAAGTTGGGAATGCCTGGCAAGCGATCGCTCCTTGAGAAGGTGGGAATCCCCGGACATCGACCTCTCAAAGAGAAGGTGGGAATCCCAAGCCATCGACCACACCTCGAGAAGGTGGGAATCCCTGGCCATCGAACACTTAAAGAAATGTTGGGAATCCCTGGTCATCTGCCACTCAAGGAGAAGGTGGGAATACCTCGGCATTGACCACCCCTCGAGAAGATGGGAATCCCTGGACAGCAGTCACTCAAAGCGAAGTTGGGAATACCTGGCAAGCGACCACTCCTTGAGATGGTGGGAATCTCTGGCCATCAACCACTCAAAGAGAAGTTGGGAATACCTGGCCATCAAATACACCCCGAGAAGCTGGGTATCCCCGGCCATCGACCACTCCTCTAGAAGGTGGGAATCCCCGGACATCGACCACTCAAAGAGACGTTGGCAATCCCTGGCCATCGA
Source organism: Hypanus sabinus (assembly GCF_030144855.1). NCBI lineage: Eukaryota > Metazoa > Chordata > Chondrichthyes > Myliobatiformes > Dasyatidae > Hypanus > Hypanus sabinus. The sequence continues at coordinate 130,717,704 of NC_082711.1, forward strand.
GCACGCCTCGAGAAGGTGGGAATACCTGGTCATCGACCACTCAAAGAGAAAGTGGGAATCCCTGGGCATTGACCACTCAAAGAGAAGGTGGGAATTCCTGCCCATCGACCACACAAAGAGAAGGTGGGAATCCCTGGACATCGACCACTCCTCTAGAAGGTGGGTATCCCCGGCCATCGATCACTCAAAGATAAGTTGGGAATCCCCGGCCATCGAACACACCTAGAGAAGCTGGGAATCCCCGGCCATCGACCTCTCAAAGAGAAGGTGGGAATCCCTGGCCATCGACAATTCAAAGAGAAGGTAGGAATCCCCTGCCATCGAACACATCACGAGAAGGTGGGAATCCCCGGACATCGACCTCTCAAAGAGAAGGTGGGAATCCCAAGCCATCGACCACACCTCGAGAAGGTGGGAATACCTGGCCATCGACCACTTAAAAAAATGTTGGGAATCCCAAGCCATCGACCACACCTCGAGAAGGTGGGAATCCCTGGGCATTGACCACTCCTCGAGAAGATATGGAATCCCTGGACAGCAGTCACTCAAAGCGAAGTTGGGAATACCTGGCAAGCGACCACTCCTTGAGAATGTGGGAATCTCTGGCCATCAACCACTCAAAGAGAAGCTGGGAATACCTGGCCATCAAATACACCCCGAGAAGGTGGGAATCCCTGGCCAACGAGAAATCCTCGAGACGGTGGGAATCCCTGGCCTTCAACCATTCAAATAGAAGATGGGAATCCCTGGACATCGACAACTCCTCGAGAAGGTGGGATTCCCCGGCCTTCAACCACTCAAATATAAAGTGGGAATCCCTGGTCATCGACAACTCCTCGAGAAGGTGGGATTCCCAGGCCATCGACCACTCAAAGAGAAGTTGGGAATACCTGGCAAGCGATCGCTCCTTGAGAAGGTGGGAATCCCTGGACATTAACAACTCCTCAAGAAGTTGGGAATCCCTGGACATCGACCACTCAAAGAGAAGGTTTGAATCCCCGGCCATCGAACACACCTCGAGAAGCTGGGAATCCCCGGCCATCGACCACTCAAAGAGAAGGTGGGAATCCCTGGGCATTGACCACTCAAAGAGAAGGTGGGAATTCCTGGCCATCGACTACTCCTCGGGAAGGTGGGAATCACTGGCCATCGGCCACTCAGAGGGTAGGTGGGAATCCCTCACCATCGACGACACCTCGAGAAGGTGTGAATCCCTGGCCATCGACCACTCAAAGAAAAGCTGGGAATACCGGGCAATCGACTGCTCCTCGAGAAGGTAGGAACCCTGGCCATCCGCCACTCCTCGGGAAGGCAGGAATCACTGGCCATCGACCACTCAAAGAGAAGGTGGGTATCCTTGGCCATCGACGACACAAAGGGTAGGTGGGAATCCCTCACCATCGACGACACCTCGAGAAGGTGGGAATCCATGTCCATCGATCAATCAAAGAGAAGGTGGGAATTCCTGGCCATCGACAACTCAATGAGAAGTTGGGAATACCTGACCATCAACTACTCCCCGAGAAGGTGGGAATCCCTGGCCAACGAGAAATCCTCGAGAAGGTAGGCATCCCTGGCCTTCGACCATTCAAAGAGAAGGCGGGAATCCCTGGCCATCGACCACTCCTCTAGAAGGTGGTAATCCCCGGCCATCGATCACTCAAAGAGAAGTTGGGAATCCCTGGCCATCGAGAACGCCTCGAGAAGGTGGGAATCCCTGGCCATCGACAACTCCTCTAGAAGGTGGTAATCCCCGGCCATCGATCACTCAAAGAGAAGGTGGGAATCCCTTGCCATCGAGAACGCCTCGAGAAGGTGGGAATCCCCTTCCATCGGCCAATCCTCGACAAGGTAGGAATCCCCGGCTATCGAACACACCTCGAGAAGCTGGGAATCCCCGGCCATCGACCATTCAAAGAGAAGGTGGGAATCCCTGGGCATTGACCACTCAAAGAGAAGGTGGGAATTCCTGGCCATCGACCACTCAAAGAGAAGTTGGAAATACCTGGCCATCAACTACTCCCCGAGAAGGTGGGTATCCCTGGCCATCGAGAATTCCTCGAGAGGGTGAGAATCCCTGGCCTTCCACCATTCAAATAGAAGGTGGGAATCCCTGGCCATCGACAACTCCTCGAGAAGGTGGTAATCCCAGGCCATCGATCACTCAAAGAGAAGTTGGGAATCCCTGGCCATCGAGAACGCCTCGAGAAGGTGGGAATCCCCTTCCATCGGCCAATCCTCGACAAGGTAGGAATCCCCGGATATCGAACACACCTCGAGAAGGTGGGAATCCATGGCCATCGGTCACTCAAATAGAAGTTGGGAATCCCTGTCCATCTGCCACTCAAAGAGAAGTTGAGAATCCCCGGCCATCGGCCACTCCTCGACAAGTTAGGAATCGGCAGCCATCGAACACACCTCGAGAAAATGGGAATCCCCGGACATCGACCTCTGAAAGAGAAGGTGGGAAACCCAAGCCATCGACCAGACCTCGAGGAGGTGGGAATACCTGGCCACCGACCACTTAAAAAATGTTGGGAATCCCATGCCATCGACCACACCTCGAGAAGGTGGGAATCCCTGGCCATCGACCATTTAAAGAAATGTTGGGAATCCCTGGACATTGACCACTACTCGAGAGCATGGGAATCCCATGACATCAGCCACTCAAAGCGAAGTTGGGAATACCTGGCAAGCGATCGCTCCTTGAGAAGGTGGGAATCCCTGGACATCGACCACTTAAAGAGAATGTGGGAATCACTGGCCATTGGCCATTCAAAGAGAAGGTAGGAATCTCTGGCCATTGGCCTGTCCTCGAGAAGGTGGGAGTCCCTGGCCATCGACAACTCCTCGAGAAAGTGGCAATCCCTGTCCATCTGCCACTCAAAGAGAAGTTGTGTATCCCCGGCCATCGGCCACTCCTCGACAAGTTAGGAATCCGCAGCCATCGAACACACCTCGAGAAAATGGGAATCCCCGGACATCGTCCTCTCAAAGAGAAGGTGGGAAACCCAAGCCATCGACCAGAACTCGAGGAGGTGGGAATACCTGGCCATCGACCACTTAAAAAACGTTGGGAATCCCATGCCATCGACCACTTAAAGAGAATGTGGGAATCACTGGCCATTGGCCATTCAAAGAGAAGGTAGGAATCTCTGGCCATTGGCCTGTCCTCGAGAAGGTGGGAATCCGTGGCCAGCGACCACTCAAAAGGAAGGTGGGAATCCCGGGCCCTCGACAACTCCTCGAGAAGTTGGGAATCCCCGGCTATCGAACACTCAAAGAGAAGCTGGGAATACTAGGCCATCGACTACTCCTCGGGAAGGTGGGAATCACTGGCCATCGACCACTCAGAGGGTAGGTGGGAATCCCTCACCATCGACGACACCTCGAGAAGGTGGGAATCCCTGGCCATTGACCACTCAAAGAAAAGCTGGGAATACCGGGCAATCGACTGCTCCTCGAGAAGGTAGGAACCCTGGCCATCCGCCACTCCTCGGGAAGGCAGGAATCACTGGCCATCGACCACTCAAAGAGAAGGTGGGTATCCCTGGCCATCGACGACACAAAGGGTAGGTGGGAATCCCTCACCATCGACGACACCTCGAGAAGGTGGGCATCCCTGGCCTTCGACCATTCAAAGAGAAGGCGGGAATCCCTGGCCATCGACCACTCCTCTAGAAGGTGGTAATCCCCGCCCATCGATCACTCAAAGAGAAGGTGGGAATCCCTGGCCATCGAGAACGCCTCGAGAAGGTGGGAATCCCCTTCCATAGGCCAATCCTCGACAAGGTAGGAATCCCCGGCTATCGAACACACCTCGAGAAGCTGGGAATCCCCGGAAATCGACCACTCAAAGAGAAGGTGGGAATCCCTGGGCATTGACCACTCAAAGAGAAGTTGGGAATCCCTGGCCATCGAGAACGCCTCGAGAAGGTGGGAATCCCTGGCCATCGACAACTCCTCTAGAAGGTGGTAATCCCCGGCCATCGATCACTCAAAGAGAAGGTGGGAATCCCTGGCCATCGAGAACGCCTCGAGAAGGTGGGAATCCCCTTCCATCGGCCAATCCTCGACAAGGTAGGAATCCCCGGCTATCGAACACACCTCGAGAAGCTGGGAATCCCCGGCCATCGACCACTCAAAGAGAAGGTGGGAATCCCTGGGCATTGACCACTCAAAGAGAAGGTGGGAATTCCTGGCCATCGACCACTCAAAGAGAAGTTGGAAATACCTGGCCATCAACTACTCCCCGAGAAGGTGGGTATCCCTGGCCATCGAGAATTCCACGAGAGGGTGAGAATCCCTGGCCTTCCACCATTCAAATAGACGGTGGGAATCCCTGGCCATCGACAACTCCTCGAGAAGGTGAGAATCCCTGGCCATCGAGAACGCCTCGAGAAGGTGGGAATCCCCGGCCATCGAGAACGCCATGAGAAGGTGGGCATCCCTGGCCTTCGACCATTCAAAGAGAAGGTGGGAATCCCTGGCCATCGACCACTCCTCTAGAAGGTGGTAATCCCCGGCCATCGATCACTCAAAGAGAAGTTGGGAATCCCTGGCCATCGAGAACGCCTCGAGAAACTGGGAATCCCCTTCCATCGGCCAATCCTCTACAAGGTAGGAATCCCCGGATATCGAACACACCTCGAGAAGGTGGGAATCCCCGGCGATCGACCTCTCAAAGAGAAGTTGGGAATCCCTGGCAACCGACAATTCAAAGAGAAGGTGGGAATCCATGGGCATCGGTCACTCAAATAGAAGTTGGGAATCCCTGTCCATCTGCCACTCAAAGAGAAGTTGAGAATCCCCGGCCATCGGCCACTCCTCGACAAGTTAGGAATCCGCAGCCATCGAACACACCTCGAGAAAATGGGAATCCCCGGACATCGACCTCTGAAAGAGAAGGTGGGAAACCCAAGCCATCGACCAGACCTCGAGGAGGTGGGAATACCTGGCCACCGACCACTTAAAAAATGTTGGGAATTCCATGCCATCGACCACACCTCGAGAAGGTGGGAATCCCTGGCCATCGACCATTTAAAGAAATGTTGGGAATCCCTGGACTTTGACCACTACTCGAGAGCATGGGAATCCCATGACATCAGCCACTCAAAGCGAAGTTGGGAATACCTGGCAAGCGATCGCTCCTTGAGAAGGTGGGAATCCCCGGACATCGACCACTTAAAGAGAATGTGGGAATCACTGGCCATTGGCCATTCAAAGAGAAGGTAGGAATCTCTGGCCATTGTCCTGTCCTCGAGAAGGTGGGAGTCCCTGGCCATCGACAACTCCTCGAGAAAGTGGCAATCCCTGTCCATCTGCCACTCAAAGAGAAGTTGTGTATCCCCGGCCATCGGCCACTCCTCGACAAGTTAGGAATCCGCAGCCATCGAACACACCTCGAGAAAATGTGAATCCCCGGACATCGACCTCTCAAAGATAAGGTGGGAAACCCAAGCCATCGACCAGACCTCGAGGAGGTGGGAATACCTGGACATCGACCACTTAAAAAATGTTGGGAATCCCATGCCATCGACCACACCTCGAGAAGGTAGGAATCCCTGGCCATCGACCACTCAGAGAAGCTGGGAATACTAGGCCATCGACTACTCCTCTGGAAGGTGGGAATCCCTGGCCATCGACCACTCAGAGGGTAGGTGGGAATCCCTCACCATCGACTACTCCTCGAGAAGGTAGGAACCCTGGCCATCCGCCACTCCTCGGGAAGGCAGGAATCACTGGCCATCGACCACTCAAAGAGAAGGTGGGAATCCCTGGCCATCGACGACACCTCGAGAAGGTGGGAATCCCCGGCCATCGACCACTCAAAGAGAAGCTGGGAATACCGGACCATCGACTACTCCTCGAGAAGGTAGGAACCCTGGCCATCCGCCACTCCTCGGGAAGGCAGGAATCACTGGCCATCGACCACTCAAAGAGAAGGTGGGAATCCCTGGCCATCGACGACACAAAGGGTAGGTGGGAATCCCTCACCATCGACGACACCTCGAGAAGGTGGGAATCCATGTCCATCGACCAATCAAAGAAAAGGTGGGAATTCCTGGCCATCGACCACTCAAAGAGAAGTTGGGAATACCTGACCATCAACTACTCCCCGAGAAGGTGGGAATCCCTGGCCAACGAGAAATCCTCGAGACGGTGGGAATCCCTGGCCTTCAACCATTCAAATAGAAGATGGGAATCCCTGGTCATCGACAACTCCTCGAGAAGGTGGGATCCCCGGCCTTCAACCACTCAAATATACAGTGGGAATCCCTGGTCATCGACAACTCCTCGAGAAAGTGGGATTCCCAGGCCATCGACCACTCAAAGAGAAGTTGGGAATACCTGGCAATCGACTACTCCCCGAGAAGGTGGGAATACCTGGCCTTCGACCATTCAAAGAGAAGGTGGGAATCCCTGGACATCGACCACTCCTCCAGAAGGTGGGAATAACTGGCCATCGAGAACGCCTCGAGAAGGTGGGAATCCCCGGCCATCGACCTCTCAAAGAGAAGGTGGGAATCCCTGGGCATTGACCACTCAAAGAGAAGGTGGGAATTCCTGGCCATCGACCACTCAAAGAGAAGTTGGAAATACCTGGCCATCAACTACTCCCCGAGAAGGTGGGTATCCCTGGCCATCGAGAATTCCACGAGAGGGTGAGAATCCCTGGCCTTCCACCATTCAAATAGACGGTGGGAATCCCTGGCCATCGACAACTCCTCGAGAAGGTGAGAATCCCTGGCCATCGAGAACGCCTCGAGAAGGTGGGAATCCCCGGCCATCGAGAACGCCATGAGAAGGTGGGCATCCCTGGCCTTCGACCATTCAAAGAGAAGGTGGGAATCCCTGGCCATCGACCACTCCTCTAGAAGGTGGTAATCCCCGGCCATCGATCACTCAAAGAGAAGTTGGGAATCCCTGGCCATCGAGAACGCCTCGAGAAACTGGGAATCCCCTTCCATCGGCCAATCCTCTACAAGGTAGGAATCCCCGGATATCGAACACACCTCGAGAAGGTGGGAATCCCCGGCGATCGACCTCTCAAAGAGAAGTTGGGAATCCCTGGCAACCGACAATTCAAAGAGAAGGTGGGAATCCATGGGCATCGGTCACTCAAATAGAAGTTGGGAATCCCTGTCCATCTGCCACTCAAAGAGAAGTTGAGAATCCCCGGCCATCGGCCACTCCTCGACAAGTTAGGAATCCGCAGCCATCGAACACACCTCGAGAAAATGGGAATCCCCGGACATCGACCTCTGAAAGAGAAGGTGGGAAACCCAAGCCATCGACCAGACCTCGAGGAGGTGGGAATACCTGGCCACCGACCACTTAAAAAATGTTGGGAATTCCATGCCATCGACCACACCTCGAGAAGGTGGGAATCCCTGGCCATCGACCATTTAAAGAAATGTTGGGAATCCCTGGACTTTGACCACTACTCGAGAGCATGGGAATCCCATGACATCAGCCACTCAAAGCGAAGTTGGGAATACCTGGCAAGCGATCGCTCCTTGAGAAGGTGGGAATCCCCGGACATCGACCACTTAAAGAGAATGTGGGAATCACTGGCCATTGGCCATTCAAAGAGAAGGTAGGAATCTCTGGCCATTGTCCTGTCCTCGAGAAGGTGGGAGTCCCTGGCCATCGACAACTCCTCGAGAAAGTGGCAATCCCTGTCCATCTGCCACTCAAAGAGAAGTTGTGTATCCCCGGCCATCGGCCACTCCTCGACAAGTTAGGAATCCGCAGCCATCGAACACACCTCGAGAAAATGTGAATCCCCGGACATCGACCTCTCAAAGATAAGGTGGGAAACCCAAGCCATCGACCAGACCTCGAGGAGGTGGGAATACCTGGACATCGACCACTTAAAAAATGTTGGGAATCCCATGCCATCGACCACACCTCGAGAAGGTAGGAATCCCTGGCCATCGACCACTCAGAGAAGCTGGGAATACTAGGCCATCGACTACTCCTCTGGAAGGTGGGAATCCCTGGCCATCGACCACTCAGAGGGTAGGTGGGAATCCCTCACCATCGACTACTCCTCGAGAAGGTAGGAACCCTGGCCATCCGCCACTCCTCGGGAAGGCAGGAATCACTGGCCATCGACCACTCAAAGAGAAGGTGGGAATCCCTGGCCATCGACGACACCTCGAGAAGGTGGGAATCCCCGGCCATCGACCACTCAAAGAGAAGCTGGGAATACCGGACCATCGACTACTCCTCGAGAAGGTAGGAACCCTGGCCATCCGCCACTCCTCGGGAAGGCAGGAATCACTGGCCATCGACCACTCAAAGAGAAGGTGGGAATCCCTGGCCATCGACGACACAAAGGGTAGGTGGGAATCCCTCACCATCGACGACACCTCGAGAAGGTGGGAATCCATGTCCATCGACCAATCAAAGAAAAGGTGGGAATTCCTGGCCATCGACCACTCAAAGAGAAGTTGGGAATACCTGACCATCAACTACTCCCCGAGAAGGTGGGAATCCCTGGCCAACGAGAAATCCTCGAGACGGTGGGAATCCCTGGCCTTCAACCATTCAAATAGAAGATGGGAATCCCTGGTCATCGACAACTCCTCGAGAAGGTGGGATCCCCGGCCTTCAACCACTCAAATATACAGTGGGAATCCCTGGTCATCGACAACTCCTCGAGAAAGTGGGATTCCCAGGCCATCGACCACTCAAAGAGAAGTTGGGAATACCTGGCAATCGACTACTCCCCGAGAAGGTGGGAATACCTGGCCTTCGACCATTCAAAGAGAAGGTGGGAATCCCTGGACATCGACCACTCCTCCAGAAGGTGGGAATAACTGGCCATCGAGAACGCCTCGAGAAGGTGGGAATCCCCGGCCATCGACCTCTCAAAGAGAAGGTGGGAATCCCTGGCCATCGACAACTCCTCGGCAAGGTAGGAATCCCCGGCCACCGAACAGACCTCGAGAAGGTTGGAATCCCCGGCCATCGACCTCTCAAAGAGAAGGTGGGTATCCCTGGCCATCGACAACTCCTCGACAAGGTAGGAATCCCCGGCTATCGAACACACCTCGAGAAGGTTGGAATCCCCGGCCATCGACCTCTCAAAGAGAAAGTGGGAATCCCTGGCCATCGACAATTCAAAGAGAAGGTAGGAATCCCCTGCCATCGAACACATCACGAGAAGGTGGGAATCCCCGGACATCGACCTCTCAAAGAGAAGGTGGGAATCCCAAGCCATCGACCACACCTCGAGAAGGTGGGAATACCTGGCCATCGACCACTTAAAAAAATGTTGGGAATCCCAAGCCATCGACCACACCTCGAGAAGGTGGGAATCCCTGGCCATCGACCATTTAAAGAAATGTTGGGAATCCCTGGACATTGACCACTCCTCGAGAACATGGGAATCCCATGACATCAGCCACTCAAAGCGAAGTTGGGAATACCTGGCAAGCGATCGCACCTTGAGAAGGTGGGAATCCCTGGACAACGACCACTTAAAGAGAATTTGGGAATCACTGGCCATTGGCCATTCAAAGAGAAGGTAGGAATCTCTGGCCATTGGCCTGTCCTCGAGAAGGTGGGAATCCCCGGCCATCGACCACTCAAAGAGAAGCTGGGAATACCGGGCCATCGACTACTCCTCGAGAAGGTAGGAACCCTGGCCATCCGCCACTCCTCGGGAAGGCAGGAATCACTGGCCATCGACCACTCAAAGAGAAGGTGGGAATCCCTGGCCATCGACGACACAAAGGGTAGGTGGGAATCCCTCACCATCGACGACGCCTCGAGAAGGTGGGAATCCATGTCCATCGACCAATCAAAGAAAAGGTGGGAATTCCTGGCCATCGACCACTCAAAGAGAAGTTGGGAATACCTGACCATCAACTACTCCCCGAGAAGGTGGGAATCCCTGGCCAACGAGAAATCCTCGAGACGGTGGGAATCCCTGGCCTTCAACCATTCAAATAGAAGATGGGAATCCCTGGTCATCGACAACTCCTCGAGAAGGTGGGATTCCCCGGCCTTCAACCATTCAAATACAAGGTGGGAATCCCTGGTCATCGACAACTCCTCGAGAAGGTGGGATTCCCAGGCCATCGACCACTCAAAGAGAAGTTGGGAATACCTGGCCATCGACCATTCAAAGAGAAGGTGGGAATCCCTGGACATCGACCACTCCTCCAGAAGGTGGGAATCACTGGCCATCGAGAACGCCTCGAGAAGGTGGGAATCCCCGGCCATCGACCTCTCAAAGAGAAGGTGGGAATCCCTGGCCATCGACAACTCAAAGAGAAGCTGGGAATACCGGGCCATCGACTACTCCTCGAGAAGGTAGGAACCCTGGCCATCCGCCACTCCTCGGGAAGGCAGGAATCACTGGCCATCGACCACTCAAAGAGAAGGTGGGAATCCCTGGCCATCGACGACACAAAGGGTAGGTGGGAATCCCTCACCATCGACGACGCCTCGAGAAGGTGGGAATCCATGTCCATCGACCAATCAAAGAAAAGGTGGGAATTCCTGGCCATCGACCACTCAAAGAGAAGTTGGGAATACCTGACCATCAACTACTCCCCGAGAAGGTGGGAATCCCTGGCCAACGAGAAATCCTCGAGACGGTGGGAATCCCTGGCCTTCAACCATTCAAATAGAAGATGGGAATCCCTGGTCATCGACAACTCCTCGAGAAGGTGGGATTCCCCGGCCTTCAACCATTCAAATACAAGGTGGGAATCCCTGGTCATCGACAACTCCTCGAGAAGGTGGGATTCCCAGGCCATCGACCACTCAAAGAGAAGTTGGGAATACCTGGCCATCGACCATTCAAAGAGAAGGTGGGAATCCCTGGACATCGACCACTCCTCCAGAAGGTGGGAATCACTGGCCATCGAGAACGCCTCGAGAAGGTGGGAATCCCCGGCCATCGACCTCTCAAAGAGAAGGTGGGAATCCCTGGCCATCGACAACTCCTCGACAAGGTAGGAATCCCCGGCCACCGAACAGACCTCGAGAAGGTGGGAATCCCCGGCCATCGACCTCTCAAAGAGAAAGTGGGTATCCCTGGCCATCGACAACTCCTGGACAAGGTAGGAATCCCCGGCTATCGACCTCTCAAAGAGAAGGTGGGATTCCCTGGCCATCGACAACTCCTCGACATGGTAGGAATCCCCGGCTATCGAACACACCTCGAGAAGCTGGGACTCCCCGGCCATCGACCACTCAAAGAGAAGGTGGGAATCCCTGGGCATTGACCACTCAAAGAGAAGGTGGGAATTCCTGGCCATCGACCACTCAAAGAGAAGTTGGAAATACCTGGCCATCAACTACTCCCCGAGAAGGTGGGTATCCCTGGCCATCGAGAATTCCACGAGAGGGTGAGAATCCCTGGCCTTCCACCATTCAAATAGACGGTGGGAATCCCTGGCCATCGACAACTCCTCGAGAAGGTGAGAATCCCTGGCCATCGAGAACGCCTCGAGAAGGTGGGAATCCCCGGCCATCGAGAACGCCACGAGAAGGTGGGCATCCCTGGCCTTCGACCATTCAAAGAGAAGGTGGGAATCCCTGGCCATCGACCACTCCTCTAGAAGGTGGTAATCCCCGGCCATCGATCACTCAAAGAGAAGTTGGGAATCCCTGGCCATCGAGAACGCCTCGAGAAACTGGGAATCCCCTTCCATCGGCCAATCCTCTACAAGGTAGGAATCCCCGGATGTCGAACACACCTCGAGAAGGTGGGAATCCCCGGCGATCGACCTCTCAAAGAGAAGTTGGGAATCCCTGGCAACCGACAATTCAAAGAGAAGGTGGGAATCCATGGGCATCGGTCACTCAAATAGAAGTTGGGAATCCCTGTCCATCTGCCACTCAAAGAGAAGTTGAGAATCCCCGGCCATCGGCCACTCCTCGACAAGTTAGGAATCGGCAGCCATCGAACACACCTCGAGAAAATGGGAATCCCCGGACATCGACCTCTGAAAGAGAAGGTGGGAAACCCAAGCCATCGACCAGACCTCGAGGAGGTGGGAATACCTGGCCACCGACCACTTAAAAAATGTTGGGAATTCCATGCCATCGACCACACCTCGAGAAGGTGGGAATCCCTGGCCATCGACCATTTAAAGAAATGTTGGGAATCCCTGGACATTGACCACTACTCGAGAGCATGGGAATCCCATGACATCAGCCACTCAAAGCGAAGTTGGGAATTCCTGGCAAGCGATCGCTCCTTGAGAAGGTGGGAATCCCTGGACATCGACCACTTAAAGAGAATGTGGGAATCACTGGCCATTGGCCATTCAAAGAGAAGGTAGGAATCTCTGGCCATTGTCCTGTCCTCGAGAAGGTGGGAGTCCCTGGCCATCGACAACTCCTCGAGAAAGTGGCAATCCCTGTCCATCTGCCACTGAAAGAGAAGTTGTGTATCCCCGGCCATCGGCCACTCCTCGACAAGTTAGGAATCCGCAGCCATCGAACACACCTCGAGAAAATGTGAATCCCCGGACATCGACCTCTCAAAGATAAGGTGGGAAACCCAAGCCATCGACCAGACCTCGAGGAGGTGGGAATACCTGGACATCGACCACTTAAAAAATGTTGGGAATCCCATGCCATCGACCACTTAAAGAGAATGTGGGAATCCCTGGCCATCGACAACTTAAAAAATGCTGGGAATCCCATGCCATCGACCACACCTCGAGAAGATGGGAATCCCTGGCCATCGACCATTTAAAGAAATGTTGGGAATCCCTGGACATTGACCACTCCTCGAGAACATGGGAATCCGATGACATCAGCCACTCAAAGCGAAGTTGGGATTACCTGGCAAGCGATCACTCCTTGAGAAGGTGGGAATCCCTGGACAACTACCACTTAAAGAGAATGTGGGAATCACTGGCCATTGGCCATTCAAAGAGAAGGTAGGAATCTCTGGCCATTGGCCTGTCCTCGAGAAGGTGGGAATCCGTGGCCAGCGACCACTCAAAAAGAAGGTGGGAATACCTGGCCATCGACCACTTAAAGAAATGTTGGGAATCCCTGGTCATCCGCCACTCAAGGAGAAGGTGGGAATCCCTCGGCATTGACCACTCCTCGAGAAGATGGGAATCCCTGGACATCGAACACTCAAAGAGAAGCTGGGAATACTAGGCCATCGACTACTCCTCGGGAAGGTGGGAATCCCCGGCCATCGACCACTCAGAGGGTAGGTGGGAATTCCTCACCATCGACGTCACCTCGTGAAGGTGGGAATCCCTGGCCATCGACTACTCCTCGGGAAGGTAGGAACCCTGGCCATCCCCCACTCCTCGGGAAGGCAGGAATCACTGGCCATCGACCACTCAAAGAGAAGGTGGGAATCCCTGGCCATCGACGACACAAAGGGTAGGTGGGAATCCCTCACCATCGACGACACCTCGAGAAGGTGGGAATCCATGTCCATCGACCAATCATAGAGAAGGTGGGAATTCCTGGCCATCGACCACTCAAAGAGAGGTGGGGAATACCTGACCATCAACTACTCCCCGAGAAGGTGGGAATTCCTGGCCAACGAGAAATCCTCGAGAAGGTGGGAGTCCCTGGCCTTCAACCATTCAAAGAGAAGGTAGGAATCCCCTGCCATCGAACACATCACGAGAAGGTGGGAATCCCCGGACATCGACATCTCAAAGAGAAGGTGGGAATACCAAGCCATCGACCACACCTCGAGAAGGTGGGAATACCTGGCCATCGACCACTTAAAAAAGTGTTGGGAATCCCAAGCCATCGACCACACCTCGAGAAGGTGGGAATCCCTGGCCATCGACCACTTAAAGAAATGTTGGGAATCCCTGGACATCGACCACTCCTCTAGAAGGTGGGTATCCCCGGCCATCGATCACTCAAAGATAAGTTGGGAATCCCTGGCCATCAAGAACGCCTCGAGAAGGTGGGAATCCCCGGCCATCGACCTCTCAAAGAGAAGGTGGGATTCCCTGGCCATCGACAACTCCTCGACATGGTAGGAATCACCGGCCATCGAACACACCTCGAGAAGCTGGGAATCCCCGGCCATCGACCTCTCAAAGAGAAGGTGGGAATCCCTGGCCATCGACAATTCAAAGAGAAGGTAGGAATCCCCTGCCATCGAACACATCACGAGAAGGTGGGAATCCCCGGACATCGACCTCTCAAAGAGAAGGTGGGAATCCCAAGCCATCGACCACACCTCGAGAAGGTGGGAATACCTGGCCATCGACCACTTAAAGAAATGTTGGGAATCCCAAGCCATCGACCACACCTCGAGAAGGTGGGAATCCCTGGCCATCGACCACTTAAAGGAATGTTGGGAATCCCTGGCCATCGGCCATTCAAAGAGAAGGTAGGAATCTCTGGCCATTGTCCAGTCCTCGAGAAGGTGGGAGTCCCTGGCCATCGACAACTCCTCGAGAAAGTGGCAATCCCTGTCCATCTGCCACTCAAAGAGAAGTTGTGTATCCCCGGCCATCGGCCACTCCTCGACAAGTTAGGAATCCGCAGCCATCGAACACACCTCGAGAAAATGTGAATCCCCGGACATCGACCTCTCAAAGATAAGGTGGGAAACCCAAGCCATCGACCAGACCTCGAGGAGGTGGGAATACCTGGACATCGACCACTTAAAAAATGTTGGGAATCCCATGCCATCGACCACACCTCGAGAAGGTAGGAATCCCTGGCCATCGACCACTCAAAGAGAAGCTGGGAATACTAGGCCATCGACTACTCCTCTGGAAGGTGGGAATCCCTGGCCATCGACCACTCAGAGGGTAGGTGGGAATCCCTCACCATCGACTACTCCTCGAGAAGGTAGGAACCCTGGCCATCCGCCACTCCTCGGGAAGGCAGGAATCACTGGCCATCGACCACTCAAAGAGAAGGTGGGAATCCCTGGCCATCGACGACACCTCGAGAAGGTGTGAATCCCCGGCCATCGACCACTCAAAGAGAAGCTGGGAATACCGGACCATCGACTACTCCTCGAGAAGGTAGGAACCCTGGCCATCCGCCACTCCTCGGGAAGGCAGGAATCACTGGCCATCGACCACTCAAAGAGAAGGTGGGAATCCCTGGCCATCGACGACACCTCGAGAAGGTGGGAATCCCCGGCCATCGACCACTCAAAGAGAAGCTGGGAATACCGGACCATCGACTACTCCTCGAGAAGGTAGGAACCCTGGCCATCCGCCACTCCTCGGGAAGGCAGGAATCACTGGCCATCGACCACTCAAAGAGAAGGTGGGAATCCCTGGCCATCGACGACACAAAGGGTAGGTGGGAATCCCTCACCATCGACGACACCTCGAGAAGGTGGGAATCCATGTCCATCGACCAATCAAAGAAAAGGTGGGAATTCCTGGCCATCGAACACTCAAAGCGAAGCTGGGAATACTAGGCCATCGACTAATCCTCGGGAAGGTGGGAATCCCTGGCCATCGACCACTCAGAGGGTAGGTGGGAATCCCTCACCATCGACGACACCTCGAGAAGGTGGGAATCCCTGGCCATCGACCACGCAAAGAGAAGCTGGGAATACTGGGACATCGACTACTCCTCGGGAAGGTGGGAATCCCTGGCGATCGACCACTCAAAGAGAAGCTGGGAATACTAGGCCATCGACTACTCCTCTGGAAGGTGGGAATCCCCGGCCATCGACCTCTCAAAGAGAAGGTGGGATTCCCTGGCCATCGACAACTCCTCGACATGGTAGGAATCCCCGGCCATCGAACACACCTCGAGAAGCTGGGAATCCCCGGCCATCGACCTCTCAAAGAGAAGGTGGGAATCCCTGGCCATCGACAATTCAAAGAGAAGGTAGGAATCCCCTGCCATCGAACACATCACGAGAAGGTGGGAATCCCCGGACATCGACCTCTCAAAGAGAAGGTGGGAATCCCAAGCCATCGACCACACCTCGAGAAGGTGGGAATACCTGGAAAACGACCACTTAAAGAAATGTTGGGAATCCCAAGCCATCGACCACACCTCGAGAAGGTGGGAATCCCTGGCCATCGACCACTTAAAGGAATGTTGGGAATCCCTGGCCATCGGCCACTCAAAGAGAAGGTGGGAATCCCTGGGCATTGATCTCTTAAAGAGAAGGTGGGAATCCCTGGCCATCGGCCACTCAAAGAGAAGGTGGGAATCCCTGGGCATTGACCACTTAAAGAGAACTTGGGAATCCCTTGACATCAGCCACTCAAAGCGAAGTTGGGAATACCTGGCAAGCAATCACTCCTTGAGAAGGTGGGAATCCCTGGACATTAAACACCACTCGAGAAGCTGGGAAACCCTGGCCATTAACAACTCCTCAAGAAGTTGGGAATCCCTGGGCATCGACCACTCAAAGAGAAGGTTTGAATCCCCGGCCATCGAACACACCTCGAGAAGCTCGGAATCCCCGGCCATCGACCACTCAAAGAGAAGGTGGGAATCCCTGGGCATTGACCACTCAAAGAGAAGGTGGGAATTCCTGGCCATCGACCACTCAAAGAGAAGTTGGAAATACCTGGCCATCAACTACTCCCCGAGAAGGTGGGTATCCCTGGCCATCGAGAATTCCTCGAGAGGGTGAGAATCCCTGGCCTTCCACCATTCAAATAGAAGGTGGGAATCCCTGGCCATCGACAACTCCTCGAGAAGGTGAGAATCCCTGGCCATCGAGAACGCCTCGAGAAGGTGGGCATCCCTGGCCTTCGACCATTCAAAGAGAAGGTGGGAATCCCTGGCCATCGACCACTCCTCTAGAAGGTGGTAATCCCCGGCCATCGATCACTCAAAGAGAAGTTGGGAATCCCGGGCCATCGAGAACGCCTCGAGAAACTGGGAATCCCCTTCCATCGGCCAATCCTCGACAAGGTAGGAATCCCCGGATATCGAACACACCTCGAGAAGGTGGGAATCCCCGGCGATCGACCTCTCAAACAGAAGTTGGGAATCCCTGGCCACCGACAATACAAAGAGAAGGTGGGAATACATGGCCATCGGTCACTCAAATAGAAGTTGGGGATCCCTGGCCATCGAGAACGCCTCGAGAAGTTGGGAATCCCTGGCCATCGAGAACGCCTCGAGAAGGTGGGAATCCCTGTCCATCTGCCACTCAAAGAGAAGTTGAGAATCCCCGGCCATCGGCCACTCCTCGACAAGTTAGGAATCGGCAGCCATCGAACACACCTCGAGAAAATGGGAATCCCCGGACATCGACCTCTGAAAGAGAAGGTGGGAAACCCAAGCCATCGACCAGACCTCGAGGAGGTGGGAATACCTGGCCACCGACCACTTAAAAAATGTTGGGAATTCCATGCCATCGACCACACCTCGAGAAGGTGGGAATCCCTGGCCATCGACCATTTAAAGAAATGTTGGGAATCCCTGGACATTGACCACTACTCGAGAGCATGGGAATCCCATGACATCAGCCACTCAAAGCGAAGTTGGGAATACCTGGCAAGCGATCGCTCATTGAGAAGGTGGGAATCCCCGGACATCGACCACTTAAAGAGAATGTGGGAATCACTGGCCATTGGCCATTCAAAGAGAAGGTAGGAATCTCTGGCCATTGTCCTGTCCTCGAGAAGGTGGGAGTCCCTGGCCATCGACAACTCCTCGAGAAAGTGGCAATCCCTGTCCATCTGCCACTCAAAGAGAAGTTGTGTATCCCCGGCCATCGGCCACTCCTCGACAACTTAGGAATCCGCAGCCATCGAACACACCTCGGGAAAATGTGAATCCCCGGACATCGACCTCTCAAAGATAAGGTGGGAAACCCAAGCCATCGACCAGACCTCGAGGAGGTGGGAATACCTGGACATCGACCACTTAAAAAATGTTGGGAATTCCATGCCATCGACCACACCTCGAGAAGGTGGGAATCCCTGGCCATCGACCATTTAAAGAAATGTTGGGAATCCCTGGACTTTGACCACTACTCGAGAGCATGGGAATCCCATGACATCAGCCACTCAAAGCGAAGTTGGGAATACCTGGCAAGCGATCGCTCCTTGAGAAGGTGGGAATCCCCGGACATCGACCACTTAAAGAGAATGTGGGAATCACTGGCCATTGGCCATTCAAAGAGAAGGTAGGAATCTCTGGCCATTGTCCTGTCCTCGAGAAGGTGGGAGTCCCTGGCCATCGACAACTCCTCGAGAAAGTGGCAATCCCTGTCCATCTGCCACTCAAAGAGAAGTTGTGTATCCCCGGCCATCGGCCACTCCTCGACAAGTTAGGAATCCGCAGCCATCGAACACACCTCGAGAAAATGTGAATCCCCGGACATCGACCTCTCAAAGATAAGGTGGGAAACCCAAGCCATCGACCAGACCTCGAGGAGGTGGAAATACCTGGACATCGACCACTTAAAAAATGTTGGGAATCCCATGCCATCGACCACACCTCGAGAAGGTAGGAATCCCTGGCCATCGACCACTCAGAGAAGCTGGGAATACTAGGCCATCGACTACTCCTCTGGAAGGTGGGAATCCCTGGCCATCGACCACTCAGAGGGTAGGTGGGAATCCCTCACCATCGACTACTCCTCGAGAAGGTAGGAAACCTGGCCATCCGCCACTCCTCGGGAAGGCAGGAATCACTGGCCATCGACCACTCAAAGAGAAGGTGGGAATCCCTGGCCATCGACGACACCTCGAGAAGGTGGGAATCCCCGGCCATCGACCACTCAAAGAGAAGCTGGGAATACCGGACCATCGACTACTCCTCGAGAAGGTAGGAACCCTGGCCATCCGCCACTCCTCGGGAAGGCAGGAATCACTGGCCATCGACCACTCAAAGAGAAGGTGGGAATCCCTGGCCATCGACGACACAAAGGGTAGGTGGGAATCCCTCACCATCGACGACACCTCGAGAAGGTGGGAATCCATGTCCATCGACCAATCAAAGAAAAGGTGGGAATTCCTGGCCATCGACCACTCAAAGAGAAGTTGGGAATACCTGACCATCAACTACTCCCCGAGAAGGTGGGAATCCCTGGCCAACGAGAAATCCTCGAGACGGTGGGAATCCCTGGCCTTCAACCATTCAAATAGAAGATGGGAATCCCTGGTCATCGACAACTCCTCGAGAAGGTGGGATCCCCGGCCTTCAACCACTCAAATATACAGTGGGAATCCCTGGTCATCGACAACTCCTCGAGAAAGTGGGATTCCCAGGCCATCGACCACTCAAAGAGAAGTTGGGAATACCTGGCCATCGACTACTCCCCGAGAAGGTGGGAATACCTGGCCTTCGACCATTCAAAGAGAAGGTGGGAATCCCTGGACATCGACCACTCCTCCAGAAGGTGGGAATAACTGGCCATCGAGAACGCCTCGAGAAGGTGGGAATCCCCGGCCATCGACCTCTCAAAGAGAAGGTGGGAATCCCTGGCCATCGACAACTCCTCGGCAAGGTAGGAATCCCCGGCCACCGAACAGACCTCGAGAAGGTTGGAATCCCCGGCCATCGACCTCTCAAAGAGAAAATGGGAATCCCTGGCCATCGACAATTCAAAGAGAAGGTAGGAATCCCCTGCCATCGAACACATCACGAGAAGGTGGGAATCCCCGGACATCGACCTCTCAAAGAGAAGGTGGGAATCCCAAGCCATCGACCACACCTCGAGAAGGTGGGAATACCTGGCCATCGACCACTTAAAAAAATGTTGGGAATCCCAAGCCATCGACCACACCTCGAGAAGGTGGGAATCCCTGGCCATCGACCATTTAAAGAAATGTTGGGAATCCCTGGACATTGACCACTCCTCGAGAACATGGGAATCCCATGACATCAGCCACTCAAAGCGAAGTTGGGAATACCTGGCAAGCGATCGCACCTTGAGAAGGTGGGAATCCCTGGACAACGACCACTTAAACAGAATTTGGGAATCACTGGCCATTGGCCATTCAAAGAGAAGGTAGGAATCTCTGGCCATTGGCCTGTCCTCGAGAAGGTGGGAATCCCCGGCCATCGACCACTCAAAGAGAAGCTGGGAATACCGGGCCATCGACTACTCCTCGAGAAGGTAGGAACCCTGGCCATCCGCCACTCCTCGGGAAGGCAGGAATCACTGGCCATCGACCACTCAAAGAGAAGGTGGGAATCCCTGGCCATCGACGACACAAAGGGTAGGTGGGAATCCCTCACCATCGACGACGCCTCGAGAAGGTGGGAATCCATGTCCATCGACCAATCAAAGAAAAGGTGGGAATTCCTGGCCATCGACCACTCAAAGAGAAGTTGGGAATACCTGACCATCAACTACTCCCCGAGAAGGTGGGAATCCCTGGCCAACGAGAAATCCTCGAGACGGTGGGAATCCCTGGCCTTCAACCATTCAAATAGAAGATGGGAATCCCTGGTCATCGACAACTCCTCGAGAAGGTGGGATTCCCCGGCCTTCAACCATTCAAATACAAGGTGGGAATCCCTGGTCATCGACAACTCCTCGAGAAGGTGGGATTCCCAGGCCATCGACCACTCAAAGAGAAGTTGGGAATACCTGGCCATCGACCATTCAAAGAGAAGGTGGGAATCCCTGGACATCGACCACTCCTCCAGAAGGTGGGAATCACTGGCCATCGAGAACGCCTCGAGAAGGTGGGAATCCCCGGCCATCGACCTCTCAAAGAGAAGGTGGGAATCCCTGGCCATCGACAACTCCTCGACAAGGTAGGAATCCCCGGCCACCGAACAGACCTCGAGAAGGTGGGAATCCCCGGCCATCGACCTCTCAAAGAGAAAGTGGGTATCCCTGGCCATCGACAACTCCTGGACAAGGTAGGAATCCCCGGCTATCGAACACACCTCGAGAAGGTGGGAAACCCCGGCCATCGACCTCTCAAAGAGAAAGTGGGTATCCCTGGCCATCGACAATTCAAAGAGTAGGTAGGAATCCCCTGCCATCGAACACATCACGAGAAGGTGGGAATCCCCGGACATCGATCTCTCAAAGAGAAGGTGGGTATCCCAAGCCATCGACCACACCTCGAGAAGGTGGGAATACCTGGCCATCGATCACTTAAAAAAATGTTGGGAATCCCAAGCCATCGACCACACCTCGAGAAGGTGGGAATCCCTGGACATTAACAACTCCTCAAGAAGTTGGGAATCCCTGGACATCGACCACTCAAAGAGAAGGTTTGAATCCCCGGCCATCGAATACACCTCGAGAAGCTGGGAACCCCCGGCCATCGACCACTCAAAGAGAAGGTGGGAATCCCTGGGCATTGACCACTCAAAGAGAAGGTGGGAATTCCTGGCCATCGACCACTCAAAGAGAAGTTGGAAATACCTGGCCATCAACTACTCCCCGAGAAGGTGGGTATCCCTGGCCATCGAGAATTCCACGAGAGGGTGAGAATCACTGGCCTTCCACCATTCAGATAGAAGGTCGGAATCCCTGGCCATCGACAACTCCTCGAGAAGGTGAGAATCCCTGGCCATCGAGAACGCCTCGAGAAGGTGGGCATTCCTGGCCTTCGACCATTCAAAGAGAAGGTGGGAATCCCTGGCCATCGACCACTTAAAAAATGTTGGGAATCCCATGCCATCGACCACACCTCGAGAAGGTAGGAATCCCTGGCCATCGACCACTCAGAGAAGCTGGGAATACTAGGCCATCGACTACTCCTCTGGAAGGTGGGAATCCCTGGCCATCGACCACTCAGAGGGTAGGTGGGAATCCCTCACCATCGACTACTCCTCGAGAAGGTAGGAAACCTGGCCATCCGCCACTCCTCGGGAAGGCAGGAATCACTGGCCATCGACCACTCAAAGAGAAGGTGGGAATTCCTGGCCATCGACGACACCTCGAGAAGGTGGGAATCCCCGGCCATCGACCACTCAAAGAGAAGCTGGGAATACCGGACCATCGACTACTCCTCGAGAAGGTAGGAACCCTGGCCATCCGCCACTCCTCGGGAAGGCAGGAATCACTGGCCATCGACCACTCAAAGAGAAGGTGGGAATCCCTGGCCATCGACGACACAAAGGGTAGGTGGGAATCCCTCACCATCGACGACACCTCGAGAAGGTGGGAATCCATGTCCATCGACCAATCAAAGAAAAGGTGGGAATTCCTGGCCATCGACCACTCAAAGAGAAGTTGGGAATACCTGACCATCAACTACTCCCCGAGAAGGTGGGAATCCCTGGCCAACGAGAAATCCTCGAGACGGTGGGAATCCCTGGCCTTCAACCATTCAAATAGAAGATGGGAATCCCTGGTCATCGACAACTCCTCGAGAAGGTGGGATCCCCGGCCTTCAACCACTCAAATATACAGTGGGAATCCCTGGTCATCGAAAACTCCTCGAGAAAGTGGGATTCCCAGGCCATCGACCACTCAAAGAGAAGTTGGGAATACCTGGCCATCGACTACTCCCCGAGAAGGTGGGAATACCTGGCCTTCGACCATTCAAAGAGAAGGTGGGAATCCCTGGACATCGACCACTCCTCCAGAAGGTGGGAATAACTGGCCATCGAGAACGCCTCGAGAAGGTGGGAATCCCCGGCCATCGACCTCTCAAAGAGAAGGTGGGAATCCCTGGCCATCGACAACTCCTCGGCAAGGTAGGAATCCCCGGCCACCGAACAGACCTCGAGAAGGTTGGAATCCCCGGCCATCGACCTCTCAAAGAGAAGGTGGGTATCCCTGGCCATCGACAACTCCTCGACAAGGTAGGAATCCCCGGCTATCGAACACACCTCGAGAAGGTTGGAATCCCCGGCCATCGACCTCTCAAAGAGAAAATGGGAATCCCTGGCCATCGACAATTCAAAGAGAAGGTAGGAATCCCCTGCCATCGAACACATCACGAGAAGGTGGGAATCCCCGGACATCGACCTCTCAAAGAGAAGGTGGGAATCCCAAGCCATCGACCACACCTCGAGAAGGTGGGAATACCTGGCCATCGACCACTTAAAAAAATGTTGGGAATCCCAAGCCATCGACCACACCTCGAGAAGGTGGGAATCCCTGGCCATCGACCATTTAAAGAAATGTTGGGAATCCCTGGACATTGACCACTCCTCGAGAACATGGGAATCCCATGACATCAGCCACTCAAAGCGAAGTTGGGAATACCTGGCAAGCGATCGCACCTTGAGAAGGTGGGAATCCCTGGACAACGACCACTTAAACAGAATTTGGGAATCACTGGCCATTGGCCATTCAAAGAGAAGGTAGGAATCTCTGGCCATTGGCCTGTCCTCGAGAAGGTGGGAATCCCCGGCCATCGACCACTCAAAGAGAAGCTGGGAATACCGGGCCATCGACTACTCCTCGAGAAGGTAGGAACCCTGGCCATCCGCCACTCCTCGGGAAGGCAGGAATCACTGGCCATCGACCACTCAAAGAGAAGGTGGGAATCCCTGGCCATCGACGACACAAAGGGTAGGTGGGAATCCCTCACCATCGACGACGCCTCGAGAAGGTGGGAATCCATGTCCATCGACCAATCAAAGAAAAGGTGGGAATTCCTGGCCATCGACCACTCAAAGAGAAGTTGGGAATACCTGACCATCAACTACTCCCCGAGAAGGTGGGAATCCCTGGCCAACGAGAAATCCTCGAGACGGTGGGAATCCCTGGCCTTCAACCATTCAAATAGAAGATGGGAATCCCTGGTCATCGACAACTCCTCGAGAAGGTGGGATTCCCCGGCCTTCAACCATTCAAATACAAGGTGGGAATCCCTGGTCATCGACAACTCCTCGAGAAGGTGGGATTCCCAGGCCATCGACCACTCAAAGAGAAGTTGGGAATACCTGGCCATCGACCATTCAAAGAGAAGGTGGGAATCCCTGGACATCGACCACTCCTCCAGAAGGTGGGAATCACTGGCCATCGAGAACGCCTCGAGAAGGTGGGAATCCCCGGCCATCGACCTCTCAAAGAGAAGGTGGGAATCCCTGGCCATCGACAACTCCTCGACAAGGTAGGAATCCCCGGCCACCGAACAGACCTCGAGAAGGTGGGAATCCCCGGCCATCGACCTCTCAAAGAGAAAGTGGGTATCCCTGGCCATCGACAACTCCTGGACAAGGTAGGAATCCCCGGCTATCGAACACACCTCGAGAAGGTGGGAAACCCCGGCCATCGACCTCTCAAAGAGAAAGTGGGTATCCCTGGCCATCGACAATTCAAAGAGTAGGTAGGAATCCCCTGCCATCGAACACATCACGAGAAGGTGGGAATCCCCGGACATCGATCTCTCAAAGAGAAGGTGGGTATCCCAAGCCATCGACCACACCTCGAGAAGGTGGGAATACCTGGCCATCGATCACTTAAAAAAATGTTGGGAATCCCAAGCCATCGACCACACCTCGAGAAGGTGGGAATCCCTGGACATTAACAACTCCTCAAGAAGTTGGGAATCCCTGGACATCGACCACTCAAAGAGAAGGTTTGAATCCCCGGCCATCGAATACACCTCGAGAAGCTGGGAACCCCCGGCCATCGACCACTCAAAGAGAAGGTGGGAATCCCTGGGCATTGACCACTCAAAGAGAAGGTGGGAATTCCTGGCCATCGACCACTCAAAGAGAAGTTGGAAATACCTGGCCATCAACTACTCCCCGAGAAGGTGGGTATCCCTGGCCATCGAGAATTCCTCGAGAGGGTGAGAATCACTGGCCTTCCACCATTCAGATAGAAGGTCGGAATCCCTGGCCATCGACAACTCCTCGAGAAGGTGAGAATCCCTGGCCATCGAGAACGCCTCGAGAAGGTGGGCATTCCTGGCCTTCGACCATTCAAAGAGAAGGTGGGAATCCCTGGCCATCGACCACTCCTCTAGAAGGTGGTAATCCCCGGCCATCGATCACTCAAAGAGAAGTTGGGAATCCCTGGCCATCGGGAACGCCTCGAGAAAGTGGGAATCCCTCTCCATCGGCCAATCCTCGACAAGGTAGGAATCCCCGGATATCGAACACACCTCGAGAAGGTGGGAATCCCCGGCGATCGACCTCTCAAAGAGAAGTTGAGAATCCCTGGCCACCGACAATTCAAAGAGAAGGTGGGAATCCATGGCCATCGGTCACTCGAATAGAAGTTGGGAATCCCTGGCCATCGAGAACGCCTCGAGAAGGTGGGAATCCCTGTCCATCTGCCACTCAAAGAGAAGTTGAGAATCCCCGGCCATCGGCCACTCCTCGACAAGTTAGGAATCGGCAGCCATCGAACACACCTCGAGAAAATGGGAATCCCCGGACATCGACCTCTGAAAGAGAAGGTGGGAAACCCAAGCCATCGACCAGACCTCGAGGAGGTGGGAATACCTGGCCACCGACCACTTAAAAAATGTTGGGAATCCCGTGCCATCGAACACACCTCGAGAAGGTGGGAATCCCTGGCCATCGACCATTTAAAGAACTGTTGGGAATCCCTGGACGTTGACCACTCCTCGAGAACATGGGAATCTCATGACATCAGCCACTCAAAGCGAAGTTGGGAATACCTGGCAAGCGATCGCACCTTGAGAAGGTGGGAATCCCTGGACAACGACCACTTAAAGAGAATGTGGGAATCACTGGCCATTGGCCATTCAAAGAGAAGGTAGGAATCTCTGGCCATTGGCCTGTCCTCGAGAAGGTGGGACTCCCCGGCCATCGACCACTCAATGAGAAGCTGGGAATACCGGGCCATCGACTACTCCTCGAGAAGGTAGGAACCCTGGCCATCCGCCACTCCTCGGGAAGGCAGGAATCACTGGCCATCGACCACTCAAAGAGAAGGTGGGAATCCCTGGCCATCGACGACACAAAGGGTAGGTGGGAATCCCTCACCATCGACGACACCTCGAGAAGGTGGGAATCCATGTCCATCGACCACTCAAAGAGAAGTTGGGAATACCTGACCATCAACTACTCCCCGAGAAGGTGGGAACCCCTGGCCAACGAGAAATCCTCGAGACGGTGGGAATCCCTGGCCTTCAACCATTCAAATAGAAGATGGGAATCCCTGGTCATCGACAACTCCTCGAGAAGGTGGGATTCCCCGGCCTTCAACCATTCAAATACAAGGTGGGAATCCCTGGTCATCGACAACTCCTCGAGAAGGTGGGATTCCCAGGCCATCGACCACTCAAAGAGAAGTTGGGAATACCTGGCCATCGACCATTCAAAGAGAAGGTGGGAATCCCTGGACATCGACCACTCCTCCAGAAGGTGGGAATCACTGGCCATCGAGAACGCCTCGAGAAGGTGGGAATCCCCGGCCATCGACCTCTCAAAGAGAAAGTGGGTATCCCTGGCCATCGACAACTCCTGGACAAGGTAGGAATCCCCGGCTATCGAACACACCTCGAGAAGGTGGGTATCCCCGGCCATCGACCTCTCAAAGAGAAAGTGGGTATCCCTGGCCATCGACAATTCAAAGAGTAGGTAGGAATCCCCTGCCATCGAACACATCACGAGAAGGTGGGAATCCCCGGACATCGATCTCTCAAAGAGAAGGTGGGAATCCCAAGCCATCGACCACACCTCGAGAAGGTGGGAATACCTGGCCATCGATCACTTAAAAAAATGTTGGGAATCCCAAGCCATCGACCACACCTCGAGAAGGTGGGAATACCTGGCCATCGATCACTTAAAAAAATGTTGGGAATCCCAAGCCATCGACCACACCTCGAGAAGGTGGGAATCCCTGGACATTAACAACACCTCAAGAAGTTGGGAATCCCTGGACATCGACCACTCAAAGAGAAGGTTTGAATTCCCGGCCATCGAACACACCTCGAGAAGCTCGGAATCCCAGGACATCGACCACTCAAAGAGAAGGTGGGAATCCCTGGGCATTGACCACTCAAAGAGAAGTTGGGAATACCTGACCATCAACTACTCCGCGGGAAGGTGGGAATCCCTGGCCATCGAGAATTCCTCGAGAGGGTGAGAATCACTGGCCTTCCACCATTCAAATAGAAGGTGGGAATCCCTGGCCATCGACAACTCCTCGAGAAGGTGAGAATCCCTGGCCATCGAGAACGCCTCGAGAAGGTGGGCATCCCTGGCCTTCGACCATTCAAAGAGAAGGTGGGAATCCCTGGCCATCGACCACTCCTCTAGAAGGTGGTAATCCCCGGCCATCGATTACTCAAAGAGAAGTTGGGAATCCCTGGCCAACGGGAACGCCTCGAGAAAGTGGGAATCCCTCTCCATCGGCCAATCCTCGACAAGGTAGGAATCCCCGGATATCGAACACACCTCGAGAAGGTGGGAATCCCCGTCGATCGACCTCTCAAAGAGAAGTTGGGAATCCCTGGCCACCGACAATTCAAAGAGAAGTTGGGAATCCCTGGCCACCGACAATTCAAAGAGAAGTTGGGAATCCCTGGCCATCGAGAACGCCTCGAGTAGGTGGGAATCCCTGTCCATCTGCCACTCAAAGAGAAGTTGAGAATCCCCGGCCATCGGCCTCTCCTCGACAAGTTAGGAATCGGCAGCGATCGAACACACCTCGAGAAAATGGGAATCCCCGGACATCGACCTCTGAAAGAGAAGGTGAGAAACCCAAGCCATCGACCAGACCTCGAGGAGGTGGGAATACCTGGCCACCGACCACTTAAAAAATGTTGGGAATCCCATGCCATCGACCACACCTCGAGAAGGTGGGAATCCCTGGCCATCGACCATTTAAAGAAACGTTGGGAATCCCTGGACATTGACCACTCCTCGAGAACATGGGAATCCCATGACATCAGCCACTCAAAGCGAAGTTGGGAATACCTGGCAAGCGATCACTCCTTGAGAAGGTGGGAATCCCTGGACAACGACCACTTAAAGAGAATGTGGGAATCACTGGCCATTGGCCATTCAAAGAGAAGGTAGGAATCTCTGGCCATTGGCCTGTCCTCGAGAAGGTGGGAATCCGTGGCCAGCGACCACTCAAAAAGAAGGTGGGAATCCCGGGCCCTCGACAACTCCTCGAGAAGTTGGGAATCCCCGGCCATCGAACACTCAAAGCGAAGCTGGGAATACTAGGCCATCGACTACTCCTCTGGAAGGTGGGAATCCCTGGCCATCGACCACTCAGAGGGTAGGTGGGAATCCCTCACCATCGACTACTCCTCGAGAAGGTAGGAACCCTGGCCATCCGCCACTCCTCGGGAAGGCAGGAATCACTGGCCATCGACCACTCAAAGAGAAGGTGGGAATCCCTGGCCATCGACGACACCTCGAGAAGGTGGGAATCCCCGGCCATCGACCACTCAAAGAGAAGCTGGGAATCCCTGGCCATCGATCACTCAGAGGGTAGGTGGGAATCCCTCACCATCGACAACTCCTCGAGAAGGTAGGAACCCTGGCCATCCGCCACTCCTCGGGAAGGCAGGAATCACTGGCCATCGACCACTCAAAGAGAAGGTGAGAATCCCTGGCCATCGACGACACCTCGAGAAGGTGGGAATCCCCGGCCATCGACCACTCAAAGAGAAGCTGGGAATACCGGGCCATCAACTACTCCTCGAGAAGTTAGGAACCCTGGCCATCCGCCACTCCTCGGGAAGGCAGGAATCACTGGACATCGACCACTCAAAGAGAAGGTGGGAATCCCTGGCCATCGACGACACAAAGGGTAGGTGGGAATCCCTCACCATCGACGACACCTCGAGAAGGTGGGAATCCATGTCCATCGACCAATCAAAGAGAAGGTGGGAATTCCTGGCCATCGACCACTCAAAGAGAAGTTGGGAATACCTGACCATCAACTACTCCCCGGGAAGGTGGGAATCCCTGGCCTTCAACCATTCAAATAGAAGATGGGAATCCCTGGTCATTGACAACTCCTCGAGAAGGTGGGATTCCCCGGCCTTCAACCACTCAAATATAAAGTGGGAATCCCTGGTCATCGACAACTCCTCGAGAAGGTGGGATTCCCAGGCCATCGACCACTCAAAGAGAAGTTGGGAATACCTGGCCATCGACTACTCCCCGAGAAGGTGGGAATCCCAAGCCATCGACCACACCTCGAGAAGGTGGGAATCCCTGGACATTAACAACTCCTCAAGAAGTTGGGAATCCCTGGACATCGACCACTCAAAGAGAAGGTTTGAATCCCCGGCCATCGAACACACCTCGAGAAGCTCGGAATCCCCGGCCATCGACCACTCAAAGAGAAGGTGGGAATCCCTGGGCATTGACCACTCAAAGAGAAGTTGGGAATACCTGACCATCAACTACTCCGCGGGAAGGTGGGAATCCCTGGCCGTCGAGAATTCCTCGAGAGGGTGAGAATCACTGGCCTTCCACCATTCAAATAGAAGGTGGGAATCCCTGGCCATCGACAACTCCTCGAGAAGGTGAGAATCCCTGGCCATCGAGAACGCCTCGAGAAGGTGGGCATCCCTGGCCTTCGACCATTCAAAGAGAAGGTGGGAATCCCTGGCCATCGACCACTCCTCTAGAAGGTGGTAATCCCCGGCCATCGATTACTCAAAGAGAAGTTGGGAATCCCTGGCCAACGGGAACGCCTCGAGAAAGTGGGAATCGCTCTCCATCGGCCAATCCTCGACAAGGTAGGAATCCCCGGATATCGAACACACCTCGAGAAGGTGGGAATCCCCGGCGATCGACCTCTCAAAGAGAAGTTGGGAATCCCTGGCCACCGACAATTCAAAGAGAAGGTGGGAATCCATGGCCATCGGTCACTCAAATAGAAGTTGGGAATCCCTGGCCATCGAGAACGCCTCGGGTAGGTGGGAATCCCTGTCCATCTGCCACTCAAAGAGAAGTTGAGAATCCCCGGCCATCGGCCACTCCTCGACAAGTTAGGAATCGGCAGCGATCGAACACACCTCGAGAAAATGGGAATCCCCGGACATCGACCTCTGAAAGAGAAGGTGAGAAACCCAAGCCATCGACCAGACCTCGAGGAGGTGGGAATACCTGGCCACCGACCACTTAAAAAATGTTGGGAATCCCATGCCATCGACCACACCTCGAGAAGGTGGGAATCCCTGGCCATCGACCATTTAAAGGACTGTTGGGAATCCCTGGACATTGACCACTCCTCGAGAACATGGGAATCCCATGACATCAGCCACTCAAAGCGAAGTTGGGAATACCTGGCAAGCGATCACTCCTTGAGAAGGTGGGAATCCCTGGACAACGACCACTTAAAGAGAATGTGGGAATCACTGGCCATTGGCCATTCAAAGAGAAGGTAGGAATCTCTGGCCATTGGCCTGTCCTCGAGAAGGTGGGAATCCGTGGCCAGCGACCACTCAAAAAGAAGGTGGGAATCCCGGGCCCTCGACAACTCCTCGAGAAGTTGGGAATCCCCGGCCATCGAACACTCAAAGCGAAGCTGGGAATACTAGGCCATCGACTACTCCTCGAGAAGGTAGGAACCCTGGCCATCCGCCACTCCTCGGGAAGGCAGGAATCACTGGCCATCGACCACTCAAAGAGAAGGTGGGAATCCCTGGCCATCGACGACACCTCGAGAAGGTGGGAATCCCCGGCCATCGACCACTCAAAGAGAAGCTGGGAATCCCTGGCCATCGACCACTCAGAGGGTAGGTGGGAATCCCTCACCATCGACTACTCCTCGAGAAGGTAGGAACCCTGGCCATCCGCCACTCCTCGGGAAGGCAGGAATCACTGGCCATCGACCACTCAAAGAGAAGGTGGGAATCCCTGGCCATCGACGACACCTCGAGAAGGTGGGAATCCCCGGCCATCGACCACTCAAAGAGAAGCTGGGAATACCGGGCCATCAACTATTCCTCGAGAAGTTAGGAACCCTGGCCATCCGCCACTCCTCGGGAAGGCAGGAATCACTGGCCATCGACCACTCAAAGAGAAGGTGGGAATCCCTGGCCATCGACGACACAAAGGGTAGGTGGGAATCCCTCACCATCGACGACACCTCGAGAAGGTGGGAATCCATGTCCATCGACCAATCAAAGAGAAGGTGGGAATTCCTGGCCATCGACCACTCAAAGAGAAGTTGGGAATACCTGACCATCAACTACTCCCCGGGAAGGTGGGAATCCCTGGCCATCGAGCATTCCTCGAGAGGGTGAGAATCACTGGCCTTCCACCATTCAAATAGAAGGTGGGAATCCCTGGCCATCGACAACTCCTCGAGAAGGTGAGAATCCCTGGCCATCGAGAACGCCTCGAGAAGGTGGGCATCCCTGGCCTTCGACCATTCAAAGAGAAGGTGGGAATCCCTGGCCATCGACCACTCCTCTAGAAGGTGGTAATCCCCGGCCATCGATTACTCAAAGAGAAGTTGGGAATCCCTGGCCATCGGGAACGCCTCGAGAAAGTGGGAATCCCTCTCCATCGGCCAATCCTCGACAAGGTAGGAATCCCCGGATATCGAACACACCTCGAGAAGGTGGGAATCCCCGGCGATCGACCTCTCAAAGAGAAGGTGGGAATTCCTGGCCATCGACCACTCAAAGAGAAGGTGGGAATCCCTCACCATCGACGACACCTCGAGAAGGTGGGAATCCATGTCCGTCGACCAATCATAGAGAAGGTGGGAATTCCTGGCCATCGACCACTCAAAGAGAGGTGGGGAATACCTGACCATCAACTACTCCCCGAGAAGGTGGGAATCCCTGGCCAACGAGAAATCCTCGAGAAGGTGGGAATCCCTGGCCTTCAACCATTCAAAGAGAAGATGGGAATCCCTGGTCATCGACAACTCCTCGAGAAGGTGGGATTCCCCGGCCTTCAACCACTCAAATATAAAGTGGGAATCCCTGGTCATCGACAACTCCTCGAGAAGGTGTGATTCCCAGGCCATCGACCACTCAAAGAGAAGTTGGGAATACCTGGCCATCGACTACTCCCCGAGAAGGTGGGAATACCTGGCCTTCGACCATTCAAAGAGAAGGTGGGAATCCCTGGACATCGACCACTCCACCAGAAGGTGGGAATCACTGGCCATCGAGAACGCCTCGAGAAGGTGGGAATCCCCGGCCATCGACCTCTCAAAGAAAAGGTGGGAATCCCTGGCCATCGACAATTCCTCGACAAGGTAGGAATCCCCGGCCATCGAACAGACCTCGAGAAGGTGGGAATCCCCGGCCATCGACCTCTCAAAGAGAAAGTGGCAATCCCTGGCCATTGACAATTCAAAGAGAAGGTAGGAATCCCCTGCCATCGAACACATCACGAGAAGGTGGGAATCCCCGGACATCGACCTCTCAAAGAGAAGGTGGGAATCCCAAGCCATCGACCACACCTCGAGAAGGTGGGAATACCTGGCCATCGACCACTTAAAAAAAATGTTGGGAATCCCAAGCCATCGACCACACCTCGAGAAGGTGGGAATCCCTGGCCATAGAACACTTAAAGAAATGTTGGGAATCCCTGGTCATCTGCCAGTCAAGGAGAAGGTGGGAATCCCTCGGCATTGACCACTCCTCGAGAACATGGGAATCCCTGGACATCAACCACTCAAAGAGAAGTTGGGAATACATGGCCATCAAATACACCCCGAGAAGCTTGGTATCCCCGGCCATCGACCTTTCAAAGAGAAGGTGCGAATCCCTGGCCATCGACCACTCCTCTAGAAGGTGGGAATCCCCGGACATCGACCACTCAAAGAGACGTTGGCAATCCCTGGCCATCGAGAACGCCTCGAGAAGGTGGGAATCCCTGGTCATCGACCACTCAAAGAGAAGGTGGGAATTCCTGGCCATCGACCACGCAAAGAGAAGGTGGGAATACCTGGCCATCGACCACTCCTCTAGAAGGTGGTAATCCCCGGCCATCGATTACTCAAAGAGAAGTTGGGAATCCCTGGCCATCGGGAACGCCTCGAGAAAGTGGGAATCCCTCTCCATCGGCCAATCCTCGACAAGGTAGGAATCCCCGGATATCGAACACACCTCGAGAAGGTGGGAATCCCCGGCGATCGACCTCTCAAAGAGAAGGTGGGAATTCCTGGCCATCGACCACTCAAAGAGAAGGTGGGAATCCCTCACCATCGACGACACCTCGAGAAGGTGGGAATCCATGTCCATCGACCAATCAAAGAGAAGGTGGGAATTCCTGGCCATCAACTGCTCCCCGAGAAGGTGGGAATCCCTGGCCAACGAGAAATCCTCGAGACGGTGGGAATCCCTGGCCTTCAACCATTCAAATAGAAGATGGGAATCCCTGGACATCGACAACTCCTCGAGAAGGTGGGATTCACAGGCCATCGACCACTCAACGAGCAGTTGGGAATACCTGGCCATCAAATACACCCCGAGAAGCTTGGTATCCCCGGCCATCGACCTTTCAAAGAGAAGGTGCGAATCCCTGGCCATCGACCACTCCTCTAGAAGGTGGGCATCCCCGGACATCGATCACTCAAAGAGACGTTGGCAATCCCTGGCCATCGAGAACGCCTCGAGAAGGTGGGAATCCCTGGTCATCGACCACTCAAAGAGAAAGTGGGAATCCCTGGGCATTGCCCACTCAAAGAGAAGGTGGGAATTCCTGGCCATCGACCACGCAAAGAGAAGGTGGGAATCCCTGGCCATCGACCTCTCAAAGAGAAGGTGGGAATCCCTGGCCATCGACAATTCAAAGAGAAGGTAGGAATCCCCTGCCATCGAACACATCACGAGAAGGTGGGAATCCCCGGCCATCGACCACTCAAAGAGAAGCTGGGAATACCCGGCCATCGACTACTCCTCGAGAAGGTAGGAACCCTGGCCATCCGCCACTCCTCGGGAAGGCAGGAATCACTGGCCATCGACCACTCAAAGAGAAGGTGGGAATCCCTGGCCATCGACGACACGAAGGGTAGGTGGGAATCCCTCACCATCTACGACACCTCGAGAAGGTGGGAATCCATGTCCATCGACCAATCAAAGAGAAGGTGGGAATTCCTGGCCATCGACCACTCAAAGAGAAGTTGGGAATACCTGACCATCAACTACTCCCCGAGAAGGTGGGAATCCCTGGCCAACGAGAAATCCTCGAGACGGTGGGAATCCCTGGCCTTCAACCATTCAAATAGAAGATGGGAATCCCTGGACATCGACAACTCCTCGAGAAGGTGGGATTCCCCGGCCTTCAACCACTCAAATATAAAGTGGGAATCCCTGGTCATCGACAACTCCTCGAGAAGGTGGGATTCCCAGGCCATCGACCACTCAAAGAGCAGTTGGGAATACCTGGCCATCGACTACTCCCCGAGAAGGTGGGAATACCTGGCCTTCGACCATTCAAAGAGAAGGTGGGAATCCCTGGACATCGACCACTCCTCCAGAAGGTGGGAATCACTGATCATCGAGAACGCCTCGAGAAGGTGGGAATCCCCGGCCAACGACCTCTCAAAGAGAAGGTGGGAATCCCTGCCCATCGACAACACCTCGACAAGGTAGGAATCCCCGGACACCGAACAGACCTCGAGGAGGTGGGAACCCCCGGCCATCGACCGCTCAAAGAGAAGGTGGGTATCCCTGGCCATCGTCAACTCCTCGACAAGGTAGGAATCCCCGGCTATCGAAGACACCTCCAGAAGGTGGGAATCCCCGGACATCGACCTCTCAAAGAGAAGGTGGGAATCCCAAGCCATCGACCACACCTCGAGAAGGTGGGAATACCTGGCCATCGACCACTTAAAAAAATGTTGGTAATCCCAAGCCATCAACCACACCTCGAGAAGGTGGGAATCCCTGGCCATCGACCACTTAAAGAAATGTTGGGAATCCCTGCTCATCTGCCACTCAAGGAGAAGGTGGGAATCCCTCGGCATTGACCATTCCTCGAGAAGATGGGAATCCCTTGACATCAGTCACTCAAAGCGAAGTTGGGAATACCTGGCAAGCGACCACTCCTTGAGATGGTGGGAATCTCTGGCCATCAACCACTCAAAGAGAAGTTGGGAATACCTGACCATCAAATACACCCCGAGAAGCTGGGTATCACCGGCCATCGACCTTTCAAAGAGAAGGTGGGAATCCCTGGCCATCGACCACTTAAAGGAACGTTGGGAATCCCTGGCCATCGGCCACTCAAAGAGAAGGTGGGAATCCCTGGGCATTGATCTCTTAAAGAGAAGGTGGGAATCTCTGGGCATTGACCACTTAAAGAGAAGGTGGGAAACCCTGGGCATTGACCACTTAAAGAGAAGGTGGGAATCCCTGGGCATTGAACACTTAAAGAGAACATGGGAATCCCTTGACATCAGCCACTCAAAGCGAAGTTGGGAATACCTGGCAAGCGATCACTCCTTGAGAAGGTGGGAATCCCTGGACATTAAACACCCCTCGAGAAGCTGGGAAACCCTGGCCATTAACAACTCCTCAAGAAGTTGGGAATCCCTGGACATCGACCACTCAAAGAGAAGGTTTGAATCCCCGTTCATCGAACACACCTCGAGAAGCTGGGAATCCCCGGCCATCGACCACTCAAAGAGAAGTTGGAAATACCTGGCCATCAACTACTCCCCGAGAAGGTGGGAATCCATGTCCATCGACCAATCAAAGAGAAGGTGGGAATTCCTGGCCATCGACCACTCAAAGAGAAGGTGGGAATCCCTGGCCATCGACAACTCCTCGAGAAGGTGAGAATCCCTGGCGATCGAGAACGCCTCGAGAAGGTGGGCATCCCTGGCCTTCGACCATTCAAAGAGAAGGTGGGAATACCTGGCCATCGACCACTCCTCTAGAAGGTGGTAATCCCCGGCCATCGATCACTCAAAGAGAAGTTGGGAATCCCTGGCCATCGAGAACGCCTCGAGAAAGTGGGAATCCCCTTCCATCGGCCAATCCTCGACAAGGTAGGAATCCCCGGATATCGAACACACCTCGAGAAGGTGGGAATCCCCGGCGATCGACCTCTCAAAGAGAAGTTGGGAATCCCTGGCCACCGACAATTCAAAGAGAAGGTGGGAATCCATGGCCATCGGTCACTCAAATAGAAGTTGGGAATCCCCGGCCATCGGCCACTCCTCGAGAACATGGGAATCCCATGACATCAGCCACTCAAAGCGAAGTTGGGAATACCTGGCAAGCGATCGCTCCTTGAGAAGGTGGGAATCCCTGGACAACGACCTCTTAAAGAGAATGTGGGAATCACTGGCCATTGGCCATTCAAAGAGAAGGTAGGAATCTCTGGCCATTGGCCTGTCCTCGAGAAGGTGGGAATCCGTGGCCAGCGACCACTCAAAAAGATGGTGGGAATCCCGGGCCCTCGACAACTCCTCGAGAAGTTGGGAATCCCCGGCCATCGAACACTCAAAGTGAAGCTGGGAATACTAGTCCATCGACTACTCCTCGGGAAGGTGGGAATCCCTGGCCATCGACCACTCAGAGGGTAGGTGGGAATCCCTCACCATCGACGACACCTCGAGAAGTTGGGAATCCCTGGCCATCGACCACTCAAAGCGAAGCTGGGAATACTAGGCCATCGACTACTCCTCTGGAAGGTGGAAATCCCTGGCCATCGACCACTCAGAGGGTAGGTGGGAATCCCTCACCATCGACTACTCCTCGAGAAGGTAGGAACCCTGGCCATCCGCCACTCCTCGAGAAGGTGGGAATCCCTGGCCATCGACCACTCAAAGAGAAGGTGGGAATCCCTGGCCATCGACGACACCTCGAGAAGGTGGGAATCCCCGGCCATCGACCACTCAAAGAGAAGCTGGGAATCCCTGGCCATCGACCACTCAGAGGGTAGGTGGGAATCACTCACCATCGACGACACCTCGAGGAGGTGGGAATCCCTGGCCATCGACCACTCAAAGAGAAGCTGGGAATACCGGGCCATCGACTACTCCTCGGGAAGGTGGGAATCCCTGGCCATCGACCACTCAAAGAGAAGCTGGGAATACTGGGCCATCGACTACTCCTCGGGAAGGTGGGAATCCCTGGCCATCGACCACTCAGAGGGTAGGTGGGAATCCCTCACCATCGACGACACCTCGAGAAGGTGGGAATCCCTGGCCATCGACCACTCAAAGAGAAGCTGGGAATACTGGGCCATCGACTACTCCTCTGGAAGGTGGGAATCCCTGGCCATCGACCACTCAGAGGGTAGGTGGGAATCCCTCACCATCGACTACTCCTCGAGAAGGTAGGAAACCTGGCCATCCGCCACTCCTCGGGAAGGCAGGAATCACTGGCCATCGACCACTCAAAGAGAAGGTGGGAATCCCTGGCCATCGACGACACCTCGAGAAGGTGGGAATCCCCGGCCATCGACCACTCAAAGAGAAGCTGGGAATACCCGGCCATCGACTACTCCTCGAGAAGGTAGGAACCCTGGCCATCCGCCACTCCTCGGGAAGGCAGGAATCACTGGCCATCGACCACTCAAAGAGAAGGTGGGAATCCCTGGCCATCGACGACACGAAGGGTAGGTGGGAATCCCTCACCATCTACGACACCTCGAGAAGGTGGGAATCCATGTCCATCGACCAATCAAAGAGAAGGTGGGAATTCCTGGCCATCGACCACTCAAAGAGAAGTTGGGAATACCTGACCATCAACTACTCCCCGAGAAGGTGGGAATCCCTGGCCAACGAGAAATCCTCGAGACGGTGGGAATCCCTGGCCTTCAACCATTCAAATAGAAGATGGGAATCCCTGGACATCGACAACTCCTCGAGAAGGTGGGATTCCCCGGCCTTCAACCACTCAAATATAAAGTGGGAATCCCTGGTCATCGACAACTCCTCGAGAAGGTGGGATTCCCAGGCCATCGACCACTCAAAGAGCAGTTGGGAATACCTGGCCATCGACTACTCCCCGAGAAGGTGGGAATACCTGGCCTTCGACCATTCAAAGAGAAGGTGGGAATCCCTGGACATCGACCACTCCTCCAGAAGGTGGTAATCACTGGCCATCGAGAACGCCTCGAGAAGGTGGGAATCCCCGGCAATCGACCTCTCAAAGAGAAGGTGGGTATCCCTGGCCATCGACAACTCCTCGACAAGGTAGGAATCCCCGACCAACGAACGCACCTCGAGAAGGTGGGAATCCCCGGCCATCGACCTCTGAAAGAGAAAATGGGAATCCCTGGCCATCGACCACTCAAAGAGAAGGTGGGAATCCCTGGCCATCGACGACACGAAGGGTAGGAGGGAATCCCTCACCATCTACGACACCTCGAGAAGGTGGGAATCCATGTCCATCGACCAATCAAAGAGAAGGTGGGAATTCCTGGCCATCAACTGCTCCCCGAGAAGGTGGGAATCCCTGGCCAACGAGAAATCCTCGAGACGGTGGGAATCCCTGGCCTTCAACCATTCAAATAGAAGATGGGAATCCCTGGACATCGACAACTCCTCGAGAAGGTGGGATTCCCCGGCCTTCAACCACTCAAATATAAAGTGGGAATCCCTGGTCATCGACAACTCCTCGAGAAGGTGGGATTCCCAGGCCATCGACCACTCAAAGAGCAGTTGGGAATACCTGGCCATCAAATACACCCCGAGAAGCTTGGTATCCCCGGCCATCGACCTTTCAAAGAGAAGGTGCGAATCCCTGGCCATCGACCACTCCTCTAGAAGGTGGGAATCCCCGGACATCGATCACTCAAAGAGACGTTGGCAATCCCTGGCCATCGAGAACGCCTCGAGAAGGTGGGAATCCCTGGTCATCGACCACTCAAAGAGAAAGTGGGAATCCCTGGGCATTGCCCACTCAAAGAGAAGGTGGGAATTCCTGGCCATCGACCACGCAAAGAGAAGGTGGGAATCCCTGGCCATCGACCTCTCAAAGAGAAGGTGGGAATCCCTGGCCATCGACAATTCAAAGAGAAGGTAGGAATCCCCTGCCATCGAACACATCACGAGAAGGTGGGAATCCCCGGCCATCGACCACTCAAAGAGAAGCTGGGAATACCCGGCCATCGACTACTCCTCGAGAAGGTAGGAACCCTGGCCATCCGCCACTCCTCGGGAAGGCAGGAATCACTGGCCATCGACCACTCAAAGAGAAGGTGGGAATCCCTGGCCATCGACGACACGAAGGGTAGGTGGGAATCCCTCACCATCTACGACACCTCGAGAAGGTGGGAATCCATGTCCATCGACCAATCAAAGAGAAGGTGGGAATTCCTGGCCATCGACCACTCAAAGAGAAGTTGGGAATACCTGACCATCAACTACTCCCCGAGAAGGTGGGAATCCCTGGCCAACGAGAAATCCTCGAGACGGTGGGAATCCCTGGCCTTCAACCATTCAAAGAGAAGGTGGGAATCCCTGGCCATCGACCACTCCTCTAGAAGGTGGTAATCCCCGGCCATCGATCACTCAAAGAGAAGTTGGGAATCCCTGGCCATCGAGAACGCCTCGAGAAAGTGGGAATCCCCTTCCATCGGCCAATCCTCGACAAGGTAGGAATCCCCGGATATCGAACACTCCTCGAGAAGGTGGGAATCCCCGGCGATCGACCTCTCAAAGAGAAGTTGGGAATCCCTGGCCACCGACAATTCAAAGAGAAGGTGGGAATCCATGGCCATCGGTCACTCAAATAGAAGTTGGGAATCCCCGGCCATCGGCCACTCCTCGAGAACATGGGAATCCCATGACATCAGCCACTCAAAGCGAAGTTGGGAATACCTGGCAAGCGATCGCTCCTTGAGAAGGTGGGAATCCCTGGACAACGACCACTTAAAGAGAATGTGGGAATCACTGGCCATTGGCCATTCAAAGAGAAGGTAGGAATCTCTGGCCATTGGCCTGTCCTCGAGAAGGTGGGAATCCGTGGCCAGCGACCACTCAAAAAGAAGGTGGGAATCCCGGGCCCTCGACAACTCCTCGAGAAGTTGGGAATCCCCGGCCATCGAACACTCAAAGTGAAGCTGGGAATACTAGTCCATCGACTACTCCTCGGGAAGGTGGGAATCCCTGGCCATCGACCACTCAGAGGGTAGGAGGGAATCCTTCACCATCGACGACACCTCGAGAAGTTGGGAATCCCTGGCCATCGACCACTCAAAGCGAAGCTGGGAATACTAGGCCATCGACTACTCCTCTGGAAGGTGGGAATCCCTGGCCATCGACCACTCAGAGGGTAGGTGGGAATCCCTCACCATCGACTACTCCTCGAGAAGGTAGGAACCCTGGCCATCCGCCACTCCTCGAGAAGGTGGGAATCCCTGGCCATCGACCACTCAAAGAGAAGCTGGGAATACTGGGCCATCGACTACTCCTCTGGAAGGTGGGAATCCCTGGCCATCGACCACTCAGAGGGTAGGTGGGAATCCCTCACCATCGACTACTCCTCGAGAAGGTAGGAACCCTGGCCATCCGCCACTCCTCGGGAAGGCAGGAATCACTGGCCATCGACCACTCAAAGAGAAGGTGGGAATCCCTGGCCATCGACGACACCTCGAGAAGGTGGGAATCCCCGGCCATCGACCACTCAAAGAGAAGCTGGGAATACCCGGCCATCGACTACTCCTCGAGAAGGTAGGAACCCTGGCCATCCGCCACTCCTCGGGAAGGCAGGAATCACTGGCCATCGACCACTCAAAGAGAAGGTGGGAATCCCTGGCCATCGACGACACGAAGGGTAGGTGGGAATCCCTCACCATCTACGACACCTCGAGAAGGTGGGAATCCATGTCCATCGACCAATCAAAGAGAAGGTGGGAATTCCTGGCCATCGACCACTCAAAGAGAAGTTGGGAATACCTGACCATCAACTACTACCCGAGAAGGTGGGAATCCCTGGCCAACGAGAAATCCTCGAGACGGTGGGAATCCCTGGCCTTCAACCATTCAAATAGAAGATGGGAATCCCTGGACATCGACAACTCCTCGAGAAGGTGGGATTCCCCGGCCTTCAACCACTCAAATATAAAGTGGGAATCCCTGGTCATCGACAACTCCTCGAGAAGGTGGGATTCCCAGGCCATCGACCACTCAAAGAGCAGTTGGGAATACCTGGCCATCGACTACTCCCCGAGAAGGTGGGAATACCTGGCCTTCGACCATTCAAAGAGAAGGTGGGAATCCCTGGACATCGACCACTCCTCCAGAAGGTGGTAATCACTGGCCATCGAGAACGCCTCGAGAAGGTGGGAATCCCCGGCCATCGACCTCTCAAAGAGAAGGTGGGTATCCCTGGCCATCGACAACTCCTCGACAAGGTAGGAATCCCCGGCCATCGAACGCACCTCGAGAAGGTGGGAATCCCCGGCCATCGACCTCTGAAAGAGAAAGTGGGAATCCCTGGCCATCGACCACTCAAAGAGAAGGTGGGAATCCCTGGCCATCGACGACACGAAGGGTAGGAGGGAATCCCTCACCATCTACGACACCTCGAGAAGGTGGGAATCCATGTCCATCGACCAATCAAAGAGAAGGTGGGAATTCCTGGCCATCAACTGCTCCCCGAGAAGGTGGGAATCCCTGGCCAACGAGAAATCCTCGAGACGGTGGGAATCCCTGGCCTTCAACCATTCAAATAGAAGATGGGAATCCCTGGACATCGACAACTACTCGAGAAGGTGGGATTCCCAGGCCATCGACCACTCAAAGAGCAGTTGGGAATACCTGGCCATCAAATACACCCCGAGAAGCTTGGTATCCCCGGCCATCGACCTTTCAAAGAGAAGGTGCGAATCCCTGGCCATAGACCACTCCTCTAGAAGGTGGGAATCCCCGGACATCGATCACTCAAAGAGACGTTGGCAATCCCTGGCCATCGAGAACGCCTCGAGAAGGTGGGAATCCCTGGTCATCGACCACTCAAAGAGAAACTGGGAATCCCTGGGCATTGCCCACTCAAAGAGAAGGTGGGAATTCCTGGCCATCGACCACGCAAAGAGAAGGTGGGAATCCCTGGCCATCGACCTCTCAAAGAGAAGGTGGGAATCCCTGGACATCGACAATTCAAAGAGAAGGTAGGAATCCCCTGCCATCGAACACATCACGAGAAGGTGGGAATCCCCGGCCATCGACCACTCAAAGAGAAGCTGGGAATACCCGGCCATCGACTACTCCTCGAGAAGGTAGGAACCCTGGCCATCCGCCACTCCTCGGGAAGGCAGGAATCACTGGCCATCGACCACTCAAAGAGAAGGTGGGAATCCCTGGCCATCGACGACACGAAGGGTAGGTGGGAATCCCTCACCATCTACGACACCTCGAGAAGGTGGGAATCCATGTCCATCGACCAATCAAAGAGAAGGTGGGAATTCCTGGCCATCGACCACTCAAAGAGAAGTTGGGAATACCTGACCATCAACTACTCCCCGAGAAGGTGGGAATCCCTGGCCAACGAGAAATCCTCGAGACGGTGGGAATCCCTGGCCTTCAACCATTCAAAGAGAAGGTGGGAATCCCTGGCCATCGACCACTCCTCTAGAAGGTGGTAATCCCCGGCCATCGATCACTCAAAGAGAAGTTGGGAATCCCTGGCCATCGAGAACGCCTCGAGAAAGTGGGAATCCCCTTCCATCGGCCATTCCTCGACAAGGTAGGAATCCCCGGATATCGAACACACCTCGAGAAGGTGGGAATCCCCGGCGATCGACCTCTCAAAGAGAAGTTGGGAATCCCTGGCCACCGACAATTCAAAGAGAAGGTGGGAATCCATGGCCATCGGTCACTCAAATAGAAGTTGGGAATCCCCGGCCATCGGCCACTCCTCGAGAACATGGGAATCCCATGACATCAGCCACTCAAAGCGAAGTTGGGAATGCCTGGCAAGCGATCGCTCCTTGAGAAGGTGGGAATCCCTGGACAACGACCACTTAAAGAGAATGTGGGAATCACTGGCCATTGGCCATTCAAAGAGAAGGTAGGAATCTCTGGCCATTGGCCTGTCCTCGAGAAGGTGGGAATCCGTGGCCAGCGACCACTCAAAAAGAAGGTGGGAATCCCGGGCCCTCGACAACTCCTCGAGAAGTTGGGAATCCCCGGCCATCGAACACTCAAAGTGAAGCTGGGAATACTAGTCCATCGACTACTCCTCGGGAAGGTGGGAATCCCTGGCCATCGACCACTCAGAGGGTAGGTGGGAATCCCTCACCATCGACGACACCTCGAGAAGTTGGGAATCCCTGGCCATCGACCACTCAAAGCGAAGCTGGGAATACTAGGCCATCGACTACTCCTCTGGAAGGTGGGAATCCCTGGCCATCGACCACTCAGAGGGTAGGTGGGAATCCCTCACCATCGACTACTCCTCGAGAAGGTAGGAACCCTGGCCATCCGCCACTCCTCGAGAAGGTGGGAATCCCTGGCCATCGACCACTCAAAGAGAAGGTGGGAATCCCTGGCCATCGACGACACCTCGAGAAGGTGGGAATCCCCGGCCATCGACCACTCAAAGAGAAGCTGGGAATCCCTGGCCATCGACCACTCAGAGGGTAGGTGGGAATCACTCACCATCGACGACACCTCGAGGAGGTGGGAATCCCTGGCCATCGACCACTCAAAGAGAAGCTGGGAATACCGGGCCATCGACTACTCCTCGGGAAGGTGGGAATCCCTGGCCATCGACCACTCAAAGAGAAGCTGGGAATACTGGGCCATCGACTACTCCTCGGGAAGGTGGGAATCCCTGGCCATCGACCACTCAGAGGGTAGGTGGGAATCCCTCACCATCGACGACACCTCGAGAAGGTGGGAATCCCTGGCCATCGACCACTCAAAGAGAAGCTGGGAATACTGGGCCATCGACTACTCCTCTGGAAGGTGGGAATCCCTGGCCATCGACCACTCAGAGGGTAGGTGGGAATCCCTCACCATCGACTACTCCTCGAGAAGGTAGGAACCCTGGCCATCCGCCACTCCTCGGGAAGGCAGGAATCACTGGCCATCGACCACTCAAAGAGAAGGTGGGAATCCCTGGCCATCGACGACACCTCGAGAAGGTGGGAATCCCCGGCCATCGACCACTCAAAGAGAAGCTGGGAATACCCGGCCATCGACTACTCCTCGAGAAGGTAGGAACCCTGGCCATCCGCCACTCCTCGGGAAGGCAGGAATCACTGGCCATCGACCACTCAAAGAGAAGGTGGGAATCCCTGGCCATCGACGACACGAAGGGTAGGTGGGAATCCCTCACCATCTACGACACCTCGAGAAGGTGGGAATCCATGTCCATCGACCAATCAAAGAGAAGGTGGGAATTCCTGGCCATCGACCACTCAAAGAGAAGTTGGGAATACCTGACCATCAACTACTCCCCGAGAAGGTGGGAATCCCTGGCCAACGAGAAATCCTCGAGACGGTGGGAATCCCTGGCCTTCAACCATTCAAATAGAAGATGGGAATCCCTGGACATCGACAACTCCTCGAGAAGGTGGGATTCCCCGGCCTTCAACCACTCAAATATAAAGTGGGAATCCCTGGTCATCGACAACTCCTCGAGAAGTTGGGATTCCCAGGCCATCGACCACTCAAAGAGCAGTTGGGAATACCTGGCCATCGACTACTCCCCGAGAAGGTGGGAATACCTGGCCTTCGACCATTCAAAGAGAAGGTGGGAATCCCTGGACATCGACCACTCCTCCAGAAGGTGGTAATCACTGGCCATCGAGAACGCCTCGAGAAGGTGGGAATCCCCGGCCATCGACCTCTCAAAGAGAAGGTGGGTATCCCTGGCCATCGACAACTCCTCGACAAGGTAGGAATC
Source organism: Hypanus sabinus (assembly GCF_030144855.1). Taxonomy (NCBI): domain Eukaryota; kingdom Metazoa; phylum Chordata; class Chondrichthyes; order Myliobatiformes; family Dasyatidae; genus Hypanus; species Hypanus sabinus. Next base: position 130,762,268 of record NC_082711.1, read on the forward strand.
CCCGGCCATCGAACGCACCTCGAGAAGGTGGGAATCCCCGGCCATCGACCTCTGAAAGAGAAAGTGGGAATCCCTGGCCATCGACAATTCAAAGAGAAGGTAGGAATCCCCGGCTATCGAAGACACCTCCAGAAGGTGGGAATCCCCGGACATCGACCTCTCAAAGAGAAGGTGGGAATCCCAAGCCATCGACCACACCTCGAGAAGGTGGGAATACCTGGCCATCGACCACTTAAAAAAATGTTGGTAATCCCAAGCCATCAACCACACCTCGAGAAGGTGGGAATCCCTGGCCATCGATCACTCAAAGAGACGTTGGCAATCCCTGGCAATCGAGAACGCCTCGAGAAGGTGGGAATCCCTGGTCATCGACCACTCAAAGAGAAAGTGGGAATCCCTGGGCATTGCCCACTCAAAGAGAAGGTGGGAATTCCTGGCCATCGACCACGCAAAGAGAAGGTGGGAATCCCTGGCCATCGACCTCTCAAAGAGAAGGTGGGAATCCCTGGCCATCGACAATTGAAAGAGAAGGTAGGAATCCCCTGCAATCGAACACATCACGAGAAGGTGGGAATCCCCGGCCATCGACCACTCAAAGAGAAGCTGGGAATACCCGGCCATCGACTACTCCTCGAGAAGGTAGGAACCCTGGCCATCCGCCACTCCTCGGGAAGGCAGGAATCACTGGCCATCGACCACTCAAAGAGAAGGTGGGAATCCCTGGCCATCGACGACACGAAGGGTAGGTGGGAATCCCTCACCATCTACGACACCTCGAGAAGGTGGGAATCCATGTCCATCGACCAATCAAAGAGAAGGTGGGAATTCCTGGCCATCGACCACTCAAAGAGAAGTTGGGAATACCTGACCATCAACTACTCCCCGAGAAGGTGGGAATCCCTGGCCAACGAGAAATCCTCGAGACGGTGGGAATCCCTGGCCTTCAACCATTCAAAGAGAAGGTGGGAATCCCTGGCCATCGACCACTCCTCTAGAAGGTGGTAATCCCCGGCCATCGATCACTCAAAGAGAAGTTGGGAATCCCTGGCCATCGAGAACGCCTCGAGAAAGTGGGAATCCCCTTCCATCGGCCAATCCTCGACAAGGTAGGAATCCCCGGATATCGAACACACCTCGAGAAGGTGGGAATCCCCGGCGATCGACCTCTCAAAGAGAAGTTGGGAATCCCTGGCCACCGACAATTCAAAGAGAAGGTGGGAATCCATGGCCATCGGTCACTCAAATAGAAGTTGGGAATCCCCGGCCATCGGCCACTCCTCGAGAACATGGGAATCCCATGACATCAGCCACTCAAAGCGAAGTTGGGAATACCTGGCAAGCGATCGCTCCTTGAGAAGGTGGGAATCCCTGGACAACGACCACTTAAAGAGAATGTGGGAATCACTGGCCATTGGCCATTCAAAGAGAAGGTAGGAATCTCTGGCCATTGGCCTGTCCTCGAGAAGGTGGGAATCCGTGGCCAGCGACCACTCAAAAAGAAGGTGGGAATACCGGGCCCTCGACAACTCCTCGAGAAGTTGGGAATCCCCGGCCATCGAACACTCAAAGTGAAGCTGGGAATACTAGTCCATCGACTACTCCTCGGGAAGGTGGGAATCCCTGGCCATCGACCACTCAGAGGGTAGGAGGGAATCCCTCACCATCGACGACACCTCGAGAAGTTGGGAATCCCTGGCCATCGACCACTCAAAGCGAAGCTGGGAATACTAGGCCATCGACTACTCCTCTGGAAGGTGGGAATCCCTGGCCATCGACCACTCAGAGGGTAGGTGGGAATCCCTCACCATCGACTACTCCTCGAGAAGGTAGGAACCCTGGCCATCCGCCACTCCTCGAGAAGGTGGGAATCCCTGGCCATCGACCACTCAAAGAGAAGGTGGGAATCCCTGGCCATCGACGACACCTCGAGAAGGTGGGAATCCCCGGCCATCGACCACTCAGAGGGTAGGTGGGAATCCCTCACCATCGACGACACCTCGAGAAGGTGGGAATCCCTGGCCATCGACCACTCAAAGAGAAGCTGTGAATACTGGGCCATCGACTACTCCTCTGGAAGGTGGGAATCCCTGGCCATCGACCACTCAGAGGGTAGGTGGGAATCCCTCACCATCGACTACTCCTCGAGAAGGTAGGAACCCTGGCCATCCGCCACTCCTCGGGAAGGCAGGAATCACTGGCCATCGACCACTCAAAGAGAAGGTGGGAATCCCTGGCCATCGACGACACCTCGAGAAGGTGGGAATCCCCGGCCATCGACCACTCAAAGAGAAGCTGGGAATACCCGGCCATCGACTACTCCTCGAGAAGGTAGGAACCCTGGCCATCCGCCACTCCTCGGGAAGGCAGGAATCACTGGCCATCGACCACTCAAAGAGAAGGTGGGAATCCCTGGCCATCGACGACACGAAGGGTAGGTGGGAATCCCTCACCATCTACGACACCTCGAGAAGGTGGGAATCCATGTCCATCGACCAATCAAAGAGAAGGTGGGAATTCCTGGCCATCGACCACTCAAAGAGAAGTTGGGAATACCTGACCATCAACTACTCCCCGAGAAGGTGGGAATCCCTGGCCAACGAGAAATCCTCGAGACGGTGGGAATCCCTGGCCTTCAACCATTCAAATAGAAGATGGGAATCCCTGGACATCGACAACTCCTCGAGAAGGTGGGATTCCCCGGCCTTCAACCACTCAAATATAAAGTGGGAATCCCTGGTCATCGACAACTCCTCGAGAAGGTGGGATTCCCAGGCCATCGACCACTCAAAGAGCAGTTGGGAATACCTGGCCATCGACTACTCCCCGAGAAGGTGGGAATACCTGGCCTTCGACCATTCAAAGAGAAGGTGGGAATCCCTGGACATCGACCACTCCTCCAGAAGGTGGTAATCACTGGCCATCGAGAACGCCTCGAGAAGGTGGGAATCCCCGGCCATCGACCTCTCAAAGAGAAGGTGGGTATCCCTGGCCATCCACAACTCCTCGACAAGGTAGGAATCCCCGGCCATCGAACGCACCTCGAGAAGGTGGGAATCCCCGGCCATCGACCTCTGAAAGAGAAAGTGGGAATCCCTGGCCATCGACCACTCAAAGAGAAGGTGGGAATCCCTGGCCATCGACGACACGAAGGGTAGGAGGGAATCCCTCACCATTTACGACACCTCGAGAAGGTGGGAATCCATGTCCATCGACCAATCAAAGAGAAGGTGGGAATTCCTGGCCATCAACTGCTCCCCGAGAAGGTGGGAATCCCTGGCCAACGAGAAATCCTCGAGACGGTGGGAATCCCTGGCCTTCAACCATTCAAATAGAAGATGGGAATCCCTGGACATCGACAACTCATCGAGAAGGTGGGATTCCCCGGCCTTCAACCACTCAAATATAAAGTGGGAATCCCTGGTCATCGACAACTCCTCGAGAAGGTGGGATTCCCAGGCCATCGACCACTCAAAGAGCAGTTGGGAATACCTGGCCATCAAATACACCCCGAGAAGCTTGGTATCCCCGGACATCGACCTTTCAAAGAGAAGGTGCGAATCCCTGGCCATCGACCACTCCTCTAGAAGGTGGGAATCCCCGGACATCGATCACTCAAAGAGACGTTGGCAATCCCTGGCCATCGAGAACGCCTCGAGAAGGTGGGAATCCCTGGTCATCGACCTCTCAAAGAGAAGGTGGGAATCCCTGGCCATCGACAATTCAAAGAGAAGGTAGGAATCCCCTGCCATCGAACACATCACGAGAAGGTGGGAATCCCCGGCCATCGACCACTCAAAGAGAAGCTGGGAATACCCGGCCATCGACTACTCCTCGAGAAGGTAGGAACCCTGGCCATCCGCCACTCCTCGGGAAGGCAGGAATCACTGGCCATCGACCACTCAAAGAGAAGGTGGGAATCCCTGGCCATCGACGACACGAAGGGTAGGTGGGAATCCCTCACCATCTACGACACCTCGAGAAGGTGGGAATCCATGTCCATCGACCAATCAAAGAGAAGGTGGGAATTCCTGGCCATCGACCACTCAAAGAGAAGTTGGGAATACCTGACCATCAACTACTCCCCGAGAAGGTGGGAATCCCTGGCCAACGAGAAATCCTCGAGACGGTGGGAATCCCTGGCCTTCAACCATTCAAAGAGAAGGTGGGAATCCCTGGCCATCGACCACTCCTCTAGAAGGTGGTAATCCCCGGCCATCGATCACTCAAAGAGAAGTTGGGAATCCCTGGCCATCGAGAACGCAAAGAGAAGGTGGGAATCCCTGGCCATCGACCTCTCAAAGAGAAGGTGGGAATCCCTGGCCATCGACAATTCAAAGAGAAGGTAGGAATCCCCTGCCATCGAACACATCACGAGAAGGTGGGAATCCCCGGCCATCGACCACTCAAAGAGAAGCTGGGAATACCCGGCCATCGACTACTCCTCGAGAAGGTAGGAACCCTGGCCATCCGCCACTCCTCGGGAAGGCAGGAATCACTGGCCATCGACCACTCAAAGAGAAGGTGGGAATCCCTGGCCATCGACGACACGAAGGGTAGGTGGGAATCCCTCACCATCTACGACACCTCGAGAAGGTGGGAATCCATGTCCATCGACCAATCAAAGAGAAGGTGGGAATTCCTGGCCATCGACCACTCAAAGAGAAGTTGGGAATACCTGACCATCAACTACTCCCCGAGAAGGTGGGAATCCCTGGCCAACGAGAAATCCTCGAGACGGTGGGAATCCCTGGCCTTCAACCATTCAAAGAGAAGGTGGGAATCCCTGGCCATCGACCACTCCTCTAGAAGGTGGTAATCCCCGGCCATCGATCACTCAAAGAGAAGTTGGGAATCCCTGGCCATCGAGAACGCCTCGAGAAAGTGGGAATCCCCTTCCATCGGCCAATCCTCGACAAGGTAGGAATCCCCGGATATCGAACACACCTCGAGAAGGTGGGAATCCCCGGCGATCGACCTCTCAAAGAGAAGTTGGGAATCCCTGGCCACCGACAATTCAAAGAGAAGGTGGGAATCCATGGCCATCGGTCACTCAAATAGAAGTTGGGAATCCCCGGCCATCGGCCACTCCTCGAGAACATGGGAATCCCATGACATCAGCCACTCAAAGCGAAGTTGGGAATACCTGGCAACCGATCGCTCCCTGAGAAGGTGCGAATCCCTGGACAACGACCACTTAAAGAGAATGTGGGAATCACTGGCCATTGGCCATTCAAAGAGAAGGTAGGAATCTCTGGCCATTGGCCTGTCCTCGAGAAGGTGGGAATCCGTGGCCAGCGACCACTCAAAAAGAAGGTGGGAATCCCGGGCCCTCGACAACTCCTCGAGAAGTTGGGAATCCCCGGCCATCGAACACTCAAAGTGAAGCTGGGAATACTAGTCCATCGACTACTCCTCGGGAAGGTGGGAATCCCTGGCCATCGACCACTCAGAGGGTAGGTGGGAATCCCTCACCATCGACGACACCTCGAGAAGTTGGGAATCCCTGGCCATCGACCACTCAAAGCGAAGCTGGGAATACTAGGCCATCGACTACTCCTCTGGAAGGTGGGAATCCCTGGCCATCGACCACTCAGAGGGTAGGTGGGAATCCCTCACCATCGACTACTCCTCGAGAAGGTAGGAACCCTGGCCATCCGCCACTCCTCGAGAAGGTGGGAATCCCTGGCCATCGACCACTCAAAGAGAAGGTGGGAATCCCTGGCCATCGACGACACCTCGAGAAGGTGGGAATCCCCGGCCATCGACCACTCAAAGAGAAGCTGGGAATCCCTGGCCATCGACCACTCAGAGGGTAGGTGGGAATCACTCACCATCGACGACACCTCGAGGAGGTGGGAATCCCTGGCCATCGACCACTCAAAGAGAAGCTGGGAATACTGGGCCATCGACTACTCCTCTGGAAGGTGGGAATCCCTGGCCATCGACCACTCAGAGGGTAGGTGGGAATCCCTCACCATCGACTACTCCTCGAGAAGGTAGGAACCCTGGCCATCCGCCACTCCTCGGGAAGGCAGGAATCACTGGCCATCGACCACTCAAAGAGAAGGTGGGAATCCCTGGCCATCGACGACACGAAGGGTAGGTGGGAATCCCTCACCATCTACGACACCTCGAGAAGGTGGGAATCCATGTCCATCGACCAATCAAAGAGAAGGTGGGAATTCCTGGCCATCGACCACTCAAAGAGAAGTTGGGAATACCTGACCATCAACTACTCCCCGAGAAGGTGGGAATCCCTGGCCAACGAGAAATCCTCGAGACGGTGGGAATCCCTGGCCTTCAACCATTCAAATAGAAGATGGGAATCCCTGGACATCGACAACTCCTCGAGAAGGTGGGATTCCCCGGCCTTCAACCACTCAAATATAAAGTGGGAATCCCTGGTCATCGACAACTCCTCGAGAAGTTGGGATTCCCAGGCCATCGACCACTCAAAGAGCAGTTGGGAATACCTGGCCATCGACTACTCCCCGAGAAGGTGGGAATACCTGGCCTTCGACCATTCAAAGAGAAGGTGGGAATCCCTGGACATCGACCACTCCTCCAGAAGGTGGTAATCACTGGCCATCGAGAACGCCTCGAGAAGGTGGGAATCCCCGGCCATCGACCTCTCAAAGAGAAGGTGGGTATCCCTGGCCATCGACAACTCCTCGACAAGGTAGGAATCCCCGGCCATCGAACGCACCTCGAGAAGGTGGGAATCCCCGGCCATCGACCTCTGAAAGAGAAAGTGGGAATCCCTGGCCATCGACAATTCAAAGAGAAGGTAGGAATCCCCGGCTATCGAAGACACCTCCAGAAGGTGGGAATCCCCGGACATCGACCTCTCAAAGAGAAGGTGGGAATCCCAAGCCATCGACCACACCTCGAGAAGGTGGGAATACCTGGCCATCGACCACTTAAAAAAATGTTGGTAATCCCAAGCCATCAACCACACCTCGAGAAGGTGGGAATCCCTGGCCATCGACCACTTAAAGAAATGTTGGGAATCCCTGCTCATCTGCCACTCAATTAGAAGGTGGGAATCCCTCGGCATTGACCATTCCTCGAGAAGATGGGAATCCCTTGACATCAGTCACTCAAAGCGAAGTTGGGAATACCTGGCAAGCGACCACTCCTTGAGATGGTGGGAATCTCTGGCCATCAACCACTCAAAGAGAAGTTGGGAATACCTGACCATCAAATACACCCCGAGAAGCTGGGTATCACCGGCCATCGACCTTTCAAAGAGAAGGTGGGAATCCCTGGCCATCGACCTCTCAAAGAGAAGGTGGGAATCCCTGGCCATCGACAATTCAAAGAGAAGGTAGGAATCCCCTGCCATCGAACACATCACGAGAAGGTGGGAATCCCCGGCCATCGACCACTCAAAGAGAAGCTGGGAATACCCGGCCATCGACTACTCCTCGAGAAGGTAGGAACCCTGGCCATCCGCCACTCCTCGGGAAGGCAGGAATCACTGGCCATCGACCACTCAAAGAGAAGGTGGGAATCCCTGGCCATCGACGACACGAAGGGTAGGTGGGAATCCCTCACCATCTACGACACCTCGAGAAGGTGGGAATCCATGTCCATCGACCAATCAAAGAGAAGGTGGGAATTCCTGGCCATCGACCACTCAAAGAGAAGTTGGGAATACCTGACCATCAACTACTCCCCAAGAAGGTGGGAATCCCTGGCCAACGAGAAATCCTCGAGACGGTGGGAATCCCTGGCCTTCAACCATTCAAAGAGAAGGTGGGAATCCCTGGCCATCGACCACTCCTCTAGAAGGTGGTAATCCCCGGCCATCGATCACTCAAAGAGAAGTTGGGAATCCCTGGCCATCGAGAACGCCTCGAGAAAGTGGGAATCCCCTTCCATCGGCCAATCCTCGACAAGGTAGGAATCCCCGGATATCGAACACACCTCGAGAAGGTGGGAATCCCCGGCGATCGACCTCTCAAAGAGAAGTTGGGAATCCCTGGCCACCGACAATTCAAAGAGAAGGTGGGAATCCATGGCCATCGGTCACTCAAATAGAAGTTGGGAATCCCCGGCCATCGGCCACTCCTCGAGAACATGGGAATCCCATGACATCAGCCACTCAAAGCGAAGTTGGGAATACCTGGCAACCGATCGCTCCCTGAGAAGGTGCGAATCCCTGGACAACGACCACTTAAAGAGAATGTGGGAATCACTGGCCATTGGCCATTCAAAGAGAAGGTAGGAATCTCTGGCCATTGGCCTGTCCTCGAGAAGGTGGGAATCCGTGGCCAGCGACCACTCAAAAAGAAGGTGGGAATCCCGGGCCCTCGACAACTCCTCGAGAAGTTGGGAATCCCCGGCCATCGAACACTCAAAGTGAAGCTGGGAATACTAGTCCATCGACTACTCCTCGGGAAGGTGGGAATCCCTGGCCATCGACCACTCAGAGGGTAGGTGGGAATCCCTCACCATCGACGACACCTCGAGAAGTTGGGAATCCCTGGCCATCGACCACTCAAAGCGAAGCTGGGAATACTAGGCCATCGACTACTCCTCTGGAAGGTGGGAATCCCTGGCCATCGACCACTCAGAGGGTAGGTGGGAATCCCTCACCATCGACTACTCCTCGAGAAGGTAGGAACCCTGGCCATCCGCCACTCCTCGAGAAGGTGGGAATCCCTGGCCATCGACCACTCAAAGAGAAGGTGGGAATCCCTGGCCATCGACGACACCTCGAGAAGGTGGGAATCCCCGGCCATCGACCACTCAAAGAGAAGCTGGGAATCCCTGGCCATCGACCACTCAGAGGGTAGGTGGGAATCACTCACCATCGACGACACCTCGAGGAGGTGGGAATCCCTGGCCATCGACCACTCAAAGAGAAGCTGGGAATACTGGGCCATCGACTACTCCTCTGGAAGGTGGGAATCCCTGGCCATCGACCACTCAGAGGGTAGGTGGGAATCCCTCACCATCGACTACTCCTCGAGAAGGTAGGAACCCTGGCCATCCGCCACTCCTCGGGAAGGCAGGAATCACTGGCCATCGACCACTCAAAGAGAAGGTGGGAATCCCTGGCCATCGACGACACCTCGAGAAGGTGGGAATCCCCGGCCATCGACCACTCAAAGAGAAGCTGGGAATACCCGGCCATCGACTACTCCTCGAGAAGGTAGGAACCCTGGCCATCCGCCACTCCTCGGGAAGGCAGGAATCACTGGCCATCGACCACTCAAAGAGAAGGTGGGAATCCCTGGCCATCGACGACACGAAGGGTAGGTGGGAATCCCTCACCATCTACGACACCTCGAGAAGGTGGGAATCCATGTCCATCGACCAATCAAAGAGAAGGTGGGAATTCCTGGCCATCGACCACTCAAAGAGAAGTTGGGAATACCTGACCATCAACTACTCCCCGAGAAGGTGGGAATCCCTGGCCAACGAGAAATCCTCGAGACGGTGGGAATCCCTGGCCTTCAACCATTCAAATAGAAGATGGGAATCCCTGGACATCGACAACTCCTCGAGAAGGTGGGATTCCCCGGCCTTCAACCACTCAAATATAAAGTGGGAATCCCTGGTCATCGACAACTCCTCGAGAAGTTGGGATTCCCAGGCCATCGACCACTCAAAGAGCAGTTGGGAATACCTGGCCATCGACTACTCCCCGAGAAGGTGGGAATACCTGGCCTTCGACCATTCAAAGAGAAGGTGGGAATCCCTGGACATCGACCACTCCTCCAGAAGGTGGTAATCACTGGCCATCGAGAACGCCTCGAGAAGGTGGGAATCCCCGGCCATCGACCTCTCAAAGAGAAGGTGGGTATCCCTGGCCATCGACAACTCCTCGACAAGGTAGGAATCCCCGGCCATCGAACGCACCTCGAGAAGGTGGGAATCCCCGGCCATCGACCTCTGAAAGAGAAAGTGGGAATCCCTGGCCATCGACAATTCAAAGAGAAGGTAGGAATCCCCGGCTATCGAAGACACCTCCAGAAGGTGGGAATCCCCGGACATCGACCTCTCAAAGAGAAGGTGGGAATCCCAAGCCATCGACCACACCTCGAGAAGGTGGGAATACCTGGCCATCGACCACTTAAAAAAATGTTGGTAATCCCAAGCCATCAACCACACCTCGAGAAGGTGGGAATCCCTGGCCATCGACCACTTAAAGAAATGTTGGGAATCCCTGCTCATCTGCCACTCAATTAGAAGGTGGGAATCCCTCGGCATTGACCATTCCTCGAGAAGATGGGAATCCCTTGACATCAGTCACTCAAAGCGAAGTTGGGAATACCTGGCAAGCGACCACTCCTTGAGATGGTGGGAATCTCTGGCCATCAACCACTCAAAGAGAAGTTGGGAATACCTGACCATCAAATACACCCCGAGAAGCTGGGTATCACCGGCCATCGACCTTTCAAAGAGAAGGTGGGAATCCCTGGCCATCGACCACTTAAAGGAACGTTGGGAATCCCTGGCCATCGGCCACTCAAAGAGAAGGTGGGAATCCCTGGGCATTGATCTCTTAAAGAGAAGGTGGGAATCTCTGGGCATTGACCACTTAAAGAGAAGGTGGGAAACCCTGGGCATTGACCACTTAAAGAGAAGGTGGGAATCCCTGGGCATTGAACACTTAAAGAGAACATGGGAATCCCTTGACATCAGCCACTCAAAGAGAAGTTGGGAATACCTGGCAAGCGATCACTCCTTGAGAAGGTGGGAATCCCTGGACATTAAACACCCCTCGAGAAGCTGGGAAACCCTGGCCATTAACAACTCCTCAAGAAGTTGGGAATCCCTGGACATCGACCACTCAAAGAGAAGGTTTGAATCCCCGTTCATCGAACACACCTCGAGAAGCTGGGAATCCCCGGCCATCGACCACTCAAAGAGAAGTTGGAAATACCTGGCCATCAACTACTCCCCGAGAAGGTGGGTATCCCTGCCCTTCGAGAATTCCTCGAGAGGGTGAGAATCCCTGGCCTTCCACCATTCAAATAGAAGGTGGGAATCCCTGGCCATCGACAACTCCTCGAGAAGGTGAGAATCCCTGGCCATCGAGAACGCCTCGAGAAGGTGGGCATCCCTGGCCTTCGTCCATTCAAAGAGAAGGTGGGAATCCCTGGCCATCGACCACTCCTCTAGAAGGTGGTAATCCCCGGCCATCGATCACTCAAAGAGAAGTTGGGAATCCCTGGCCATCGAGAACGCCTCGAGAAAGTGGGAATCCCCTTCCATCGGCCAATCCTCGACAAGGTAGGAATCCCCGGATATCGAACACACCTCGAGAAGGTGGGAATCCCCGGCGATCGACCTCTCAAAGAGAAGTTGGGAATCCCTGGCCACCGACAATTCAAAGAGAAGGTGGGAATCCCTGGCCATCGAGAACGCCTCGAGAAGGTGGGAATCCCTGGTCATCGACCACTCAAAGAGAAAGTGGGAATCCCTGGGCATTGCCCACTCAAAGAGAAGGTGGGAATTCCTGGCCATCGACCACGCAAAGAGAAGGTGGGAATCCCTGGCCATCGACCTCTCAAAGAGAAGGTGGGAATCCCTGGCCATCGACCACTCCTCTAGAAGGTGGTAATCCCCGGCCATCGATTACTCAAAGAGAAGTTGGGAATCCCTGGCCATCGGGAACGCCTCGAGAAAGTGGGAATCCCTCTCCATCGGCCAATCCTCGACAAGGTAGGAATCCCCGGATATCGAACACACCTCGAGAAGGTGGGAATCCCCGGCGATCGACCTCTCAAAGAGAAGGTGGGAATTCCTGACCATCGACCACTCAAAGAGAAGGTGGGAATCCCTCACCATCGACGACACCTCGAGAAGGTGGGAATCCATGTCCATCGACCAATCAAAGAGAAGGTGGGAATTCCTGGCCATCAACTGCTCCCCGAGAAGGTGGGAATCCCTGGCCAACGAGAAATCCTCGAGACGGTGGGAATCCCTGGCCTTCAACCATTCAAATAGAAGATGGGAATCCCTGGTCATCGACAACTCCTCGAGAAGGTGGGATTCCCCGGCCTTCAACCACTCAAATATAAAGTGGGAATCCCTGGTCATCGACAACTCCTCGAGAAGGTGGGATTCCCAGGCCATCGACCACTCAAAGAGCAGTTGGGAATACCTGGCCATCAAATACACCCCGAGAAGCCTGGTATCCCCGGCCATCGACCTTTCAAAGAGAAGGTGCGAATCCCTGGCCATCGACCACTCCTCTAGAAGGTGGGAATCCCCGGACATCGATCACTCAAAGAGACGTTGGCAATCCCTGGCCATCGAGAACGCCTCGAGAAGGTGGGAATCCCTGGTCATCGACCACTCAAAGAGAAAGTGGGAATCCCTGGGCATTGCCCACTCAAAGAGAAGGTGGGAATTCCTGGCCATCGACCACGCAAAGAGAAGGTGGGAATCCCTGGCCATCGACCTCTCAAAGAGAAGGTGGGAATCCCTGGCCATCGACAATTCAAAGAGAAGGTAGGAATCCCCTGCCATCGAACACATCACGAGAAGGTGGGAATCCCCGGCCATCGACCAATCAAAGAGAAGCTGGGAATACCCGGCCATCGACTACTCCTCGAGAAGGTAGGAACCCTGGCCATCCGCCACTCCTCGGGAAGGCAGGAATCACTGGCCATCGACCACTCAAAGAGAAGGTGGGAATCCCTGGCCATCGACGACACGAAGGGTAGGTGGGAATCCCTCACCATCTACGACACCTCGAGGAGGTGGGAATCCCCGGCCATCGACCGCTCAAAGAGAAGGTGGGTATCCCTGGCCATCGTCAACTCCTCGACAAGTTAGGAATCCCCGGCTATCGAAGACACCTCCAGAAGGTGGGAATCCCCGGACATCGACCTCTCAAAGATAAGGTGGGAATCCCAAGCCATCGACCACACCTCGAGAAGGTGGGAATACCTGGCCATCGACCACTTAAAAAAATGTTGGTAATCCCAAGCCATCAACCACACCTCGAGAAGGTGGGAATCCCTGGCCATCGACCACTTAAAGAAATGTTGGGAATCCCTGCTCATCTGCCACTCAAGGAGAAGGTGGGAATCCCTCGGCATTGACCATTCCTCGAGAAGATGGGAATCCCTTGACATCAGTCACTCAAAGCGAAGTTGGGAATACCTGGCAAGCGACCACTCCTTGAGATGGTGGGAATCTCTGGCCATCAACCACTCAAAGAGAAGTTGGGAATACCTGACCATCAAATACACCCCGAGAAGCTGGGTATCACCGGCCATCGACCTTTCAAAGAGAAGGTGGGAATCCCTGGCCATCGACCACTTAAAGGAACGTTGGGAATCCCTGGCCATCGGCCACTCAAAGAGAAGGTGGGAATCCCTGGGCATTGATCTCTTAAAGAGAAGGTGGGAATCTCTGGGCATTGACCACTTAAAGAGAAGGTGGGAAACCCTGGGCATTGACCACTTAAAGAGAAGGTGGGAATCCCTGGGCATTGAACACTTAAAGAGAACATGGGAATCCCTTGACATCAGCCACTCAAAGCGAAGTTGGGAATACCTGGCAAGCGATCACTCCTTGAGAAGGTGGGAATCCCTGGACATTAAACACCCCTCGAGAAGCTGGGAAACCCTGAGCATTAACAACTCCTCAAGAAGTTGGGAATCCCTGGACATCGACCACTCAAAGAGAAGGTTTGAATCCCCGTTCATCGAACACACCTCGAGAAGCTGGGAATCCCCGGCCATCGACCACTCAAAGAGAAGTTGGAAATACCTGGCCATCAACTACTCCCCGAGAAGGTGGGAATCCATGTCCATCGACCAATCAAAGAGAAGGTGGGAATTCCTGGCCATCGACCACTCAAAGAGAAGGTGGGAATCCCTGGCCATCGACAACTCCTCGAGAAGGTGAGAATCCCTGGCCATCGAGAACGCCTCGAGAAGGTGGGCATCCCTGGCCTTCGACCATTCAAAGAGAAGGTGGGAATCCCTGGCCATCGACCACTCCTCTAGAAGGTGGTAATCCCCGGCCATCGATCACTCAAAGAGAAGTTGGGAATCCCTGGCCATCGAGAACGCCTCGAGAAAGTGGGAATCCCCTTCCATCGGCCAATCCTCGACAAGGTAGGAATCCCCGGATATCGAACACACCTCGAGAAGGTGGGAATCCCCGGCGATCGACCTCTCAAAGAGAAGTTGGGAATCCCTGGCCACCGACAATTCAAAGAGAAGGTGGGAATCCATGGCCATCGGTCACTCAAATAGAAGTTGGGAATCCCCGGCCATCGGCCACTCCTCGAGAACATGGGAATCCCATGACATCAGCCACTCAAAGCGAAGTTGGGAATACCTGGCAAGCGATCGCTCCCTGAGAAGGTGCGAATCCCTGGACAACGACCACTTAAAGAGAATGTGGGAATCACTGGCCATTGGCCATTCAAAGAGAAGGTAGGAATCTCTGGCCATTGGCCTGTCCTCGAGAAGGTGGGAATCCGTGGCCAGCGACCACTCAAAAAGAAGGTGGGAATCCCGGGCCCTCGACAACTCCTCGAGAAGTTGGGAATCCCCGGCCATCGAACACTCAAAGTGAAGCTGGGAATACTAGTCCATCGACTACTCCTCGGGAAGGTGGGAATCCCTGGCCATCGACCACTCAGAGGGTAGGTGGGAATCCTTCACCATCGACGACACCTCGAGAAGTTGGGAATCCCTGGCCATCGACCACTCAAAGCGAAGCTGGGAATACTAGGCCATCGACTACTCCTCTGGAAGGTGGAAATCCCTGGCCATCGACCACTCAGAGGGTAGGTGGGAATCCCTCACCATCGACTACTCCTCGAGAAGGTAGGAACCCTGGCCATCCGCCACTCCTCGAGAAGGTGGGAATCCCTGGCCATCGACCACTCAAAGAGAAGGTGGGAATCCCTGGCCATCGACGACACCTCGAGAAGGTGGGAATCCCCGGCCATCGACCACTCAAAGAGAAGCTGGGAATCCCTGGCCATCGACCACTCAGAGGGTAGGTGGGAATCACTCACCATCGACGACACCTCGAGGAGGTGGGAATCCCTGGCCATCGACCACTCAAAGAGAAGCTGGGAATACCGGGCCATCGACTACTCGTCGGGAAGGTGGGAATCCCTGGCCATCGACCACTCAAAGAGAAGCTGGGAATACTGGGCCATCGACTACTCCTCGGGAAGGTGGGAATCCCTGGCCATCGACCACTCAGAGGGTAGGTGGGAATCCCTCACCATCGACGACACCTCGAGAAGGTGGGAATCCCTGGCCATCGACCTCTCAAAGAGAAGTTGGGAATCCCTGGCCACCGACAATTCAAAGAGAAGGTGGGAATCCATGGCCATCGGTCACTCAAATAGAAGTTGGGAATCCCCGGCCATCGGCCACTCCTCGAGAACATGGGAATCCCATGACATCAGCCACTCAAAGCGAAGTTGGGAATACCTGGCAAGCGATCGCTCCCTGAGAAGGTGCGAATCCCTGGACAACGACCACTTAAAGAGAATGTGGGAATCACTGGCCATTGGCCATTCAAAGAGAAGGTAGGAATCTCTGGCCATTGGCCTGTCCTCGAGAAGGTGGGAATCCGTGGCCAGCGACCACTCAAAAAGAAGGTGGGAATCCCGGGCCCTCGACAACTCCTCGAGAAGTTGGGAATCCCCGGCCATCGAACACTCAAAGTGAAGCTGGGAATACTAGTCCATCGACTACTCCTCGGGAAGGTGGGAATCCCTGGCCATCCGCCACTCCTCGGGAAGGCAGGAATCACTGGCCATCGACCACTCAAAGAGAAGGTGGGAATCCCTGGCCATCGACGACACGAAGGGTAGGTGGGAATCCCTCACCATCTACGACACCTCGAGAAGGTGGGAATCCATGTCCATCGACCAATCAAAGAGAAGGTGGGAATTCCTGGCCATCGACCACTCAAAGAGAAGTTGGGAATACCTGACCATCAACTACTCCCCGAGAAGGTGGGAATCCCTGGCCAACGAGAAATCCTCGAGACGGTGGGAATCCCTGGCCTTCAACCATTCAAATAGAAGATGGGAATACCTGGACATCGACAACTCCTCGAGAAGGTGGGATTCCCCGGCCTTCAACGCTCAAATATAAAGTGGGAATCCCTGGTCATCGACAACTCCTCGAGAAGGTGGGATTCCCAGGCCATCGACCACTCAAAGAGCAGTTGGGAATACCTGGCCATCGACTACTCCCCGAGAAGGTGGGAATACCTGGCCTTCGACCATTCAAAGAGAAGGTGGGAATCCCTGGACATCGACCACTCCTCCAGAAGGTGGTAATCACTGGCCATCGAGAACGCCTCGAGAAGGTGGGAATCCCCGGCCATCGACCTCTCAAAGAGAAGGTGGGTATCCCTGGCCATCGACAACTCCTCGACAAGGTAGGAATCCCCGGACACCGAACAGACCTCGAGGAGGTGGGAATCCCTGGCCATCGACCACTCCTCTAGAAGGTGGGAATCCCCGGACATCGATCACTCAAAGAGACGTTGGCAATCCCTGGCCATCGAGAACGCCTCGAGAAGGTGGGAATCCCTGGTCATCGACCACTCAAAGAGAAAGTGGGAATCCCTGGGCATTGCCCACTCAAAGAGAAGGTGGGAATTCCTGGCCATTGACCACGCAAAGAGAAGGTGGGAATCCCTGGCCATCGACCTCTCAAAGATAAGGTGGGAATCCCTGGCCATCGACAATTCAAAGAGAAGGTAGGAATCCCCTGCCATCGAACACATCACGAGAAGGTGGGAATCCCCGGCCATCGACCAGTCAAAGAGAAGCTGGGAATACCCGGCCATCGACTACTCCTCGAGAAGGTAGGAACCCTGGCCATCCGCCACTCCTCGGGAAGGCAGGAATCACTGGCCATCGACCACTCAAAGAGAAGGTGGGAATCCCTGGCCATCGACGACACGAAGGGTAGGTGGGAATCCCTCACCATCTACGACACCTCGAGGAGGTGGGAATCCCCGGCCATCGACCGCTCAAAGAGAAGGTGGGTATCCCTGGCCATCGTCAACTCCTCGACAAGTTAGGAATCCCCGGCTATCGAAGACACCTCCAGAAGGTGGGAATCCCCGGACATCGACCTCTCAAAGATAAGGTGGGAATCCCAAGCCATCGACCACACCTCGAGAAGGTGGGAATACCTGGCCATCGACCACTTAAAAAAATGTTGGTAATCCCAAGCCATCAACCACACCTCGAGAAGGTGGGAATCCCTGGCCATCGACCACTTAAAGAAATGTTGGGAATCCCTGCTCATCTGCCACTCAAGGAGAAGGTGGGAATCCCTCGGCATTGACCATTCCTCGAGAAGATGGGAATCCCTTGACATCAGTCACTCAAAGCGAAGTTGGGAATACCTGGCAAGCGACCACTCCTTGAGATGGTGGGAATCTCTGGCCATCAACCACTCAAAGAGAAGTTGGGAATACCTGACCATCAAATACACCCCGAGAAGCTGGGTATCACCGGCCATCGACCTTTCAAAGAGAAGGTGGGAATCCCTGGCCATCGACCACTTAAAGGAACGTTGGGAATCCCTGGCCATCGGCCACTCAAAGAGAAGGTGGGAATCCCTGGGCATTGATCTCTTAAAGAGAAGGTGGGAATCTCTGGGCATTGACCACTTAAAGAGAAGGTGGGAAACCCTGGGCATTGACCACTTAAAGAGAAGGTGGGAATCCCTGGGCATTGAACACTTAAAGAGAACATGGGAATCCCTTGACATCAGCCACTCAAAGCGAAGTTGGGAATACCTGGCAAGCGATCACTCCTTGAAAAGGTGGGAATCCCTGGACATTAAACACCCCTCGAGAAGCTGGGAAACCCTGGCCATTAACAACTCCTCAAGAAGTTGGGAATCCCTGGACATCGACCACTCAAAGAGAAGGTTTGAATCCCCGTTCATCGAACACACCTCGAGAAGCTGGGAATCCCCGGCCATCGACCACTCAAAGAGAAGTTGGAAATACCTGGCCATCAACTACTCCCCGAGAAGGTGGGAATCCATGTCCATCGACCAATCAAAGAGAAGGTGGGAATTCCTGGCCATCGACCACTCAAAGAGAAGGTGGGAATCCCTGGCCATCGACAACTCCTCGAGAAGGTGAGAATCCCTGGCCATCGAGAACGCCTCGAGAAGGTGGGCATCCCTGGCCTTCGACCATTCAAAGAGAAGGTGGGAATCCCTGGCCATCGACCACTCCTCTAGAAGGTGGTAATCCCCGGCCATCGATCACTCAAAGAGAAGTTGGGAATCCCTGGCCATCGAGAACGCCTCGAGAAAGTGGGAATCCCCTTCCATCGGCCAATCCTCGACAAGGTAGGAATCCCCGGATATCGAACACACCTCGAGAAGGTGGGAATCCCCGGCGATCGACCTCTCAAAGAGAAGTTGGGAATCCCTGGCCACCGACAATTCAAAGAGAAGGTGGGAATCCATGGCCATCGGTCACTCAAATAGAAGTTGGGAATCCCCGGCCATCGGCCACTCCTCGAGAACATGGGAATCCCATGACATCAGCCACTCAAAGCGAAGTTGGGAATACCTGGCAAGCGATCGCTCCCTGAGAAGGTGCGAATCCCTGGACAACGACCACTTAAAGAGAATGTGGGAATCACTGGCCATTGGCCATTCAAAGAGAAGGTAGGAATCTCTGGCCATTGGCCTGTCCTCGAGAAGGTGGGAATCCGTGGCCAGCGACCACTCAAAAAGAAGGTGGGAATCCCGGGCCCTCGACAACTCCTCGAGAAGTTGGGAATCCCCGGCCATCGAACACTCAAAGTGAAGCTGGGAATACTAGTCCATCGACTACTCCTCGGGAAGGTGGGAATCCCTGGCCATCGACCACTCAGAGGGTAGGTGGGAATCCCTCACCATCGACGACACCTCGAGAAGTTGGGAATCCCTGGCCATCGACCACTCAAAGCGAAGCTGGGAATACTAGGCCATCGACTACTCCTCTGGAAGGTGGAAATCCCTGGCCATCGACCACTCAGAGGGTAGGTGGGAATCCCTCACCATCGACTACTCCTCGAGAAGGTAGGAACCCTGGCCATCCGCCACACCTCGAGAAGGTGGGAATCCCTGGCCATCGACCACTCAAAGAGAAGGTGGGAATCCCTGGCCATCGACGACACCTCGAGAAGGTGGGAATCCCCGGCCATCGACCACTCAAAGAGAAGCTGGGAATCCCTGGCCATCGACCACTCAGAGGGTAGGTGGGAATCACTCACCATCGACGACAACTCGAGGAGGTGGGAATCCCTGGCCATCGACCACTCAAAGAGAAGCTGGGAATACCGGGCCATCGACTACTCCTCGGGAAGGTGGGAATCCCTGGCCATCGACCACTCAAAGAGAAGCTGGGAATACTGGGCCATCGACTACTCCTCGGGAAGGTGGGAATCCCTGGCCATCGACCACTCAGAGGGTAGGTGGGAATCCCTCACCATCGACGACACCTCGAGAAGGTGGGAATCCCTGGCCATCGACCACTCAAAGAGAAGCTGGGAATACTGGGCCATCGACTACTCCTCTGGAAGGTGGGAATCCCTGGCCATCGACCACTCAGAGGGTAGGTGGGAATCCCTCACCATCGACTACTCCTCGAGAAGGTAGGAACCCTGGCCATCCGCCACTCCTCGGGAAGGCAGGAATCACTGGCCATCGACCACTCAAAGAGAAGGTGGGAATCCCTGGCCATCGACGACACCTCGAGAAGGTGGGAATCCCCGGCCATCGACCACTCAAAGAGAAGCTGGGAATACCCGGCCATCGACTACTCCTCGAGAAGGTAGGAACCCTGGCCATCCGCCACTCCTCGGGAAGGCAGGAATCACTGGCCATCGACCACTCAAAGAGAAGGTGGGAATCCCTGGCCATCGACGACACGAAGGGTAGGTGGGAATCCCTCACCATCTACGACACCTCGAGAAGGTGGGAATCCATGTCCATCGACCATTCAAAGAGAAGGTGGGAATTCCTGGCCATCGACCACTCAAAGAGAAGTTGGGAATACCTGACCATCAACTACTCCCCGAGAAGGTGGGAATCCCTGGCCAACGAGAAATCCTCGAGACGGTGGGAATCCCTGGCCTTCAACCATTCAAATAGAAGATGGGAATCCCTGGACATCGACAACTCCTCGAGAAGGTGGGATTCCCCGGCCTTCAACCACTCAAATATAAAGTGGGAATCCCTGGTCATCGACAACTCCTCGAGAAGGTGGGATTCCCAGGCCATCGACCACTCAAAGAGCAGTTGGGAATACCTGGCCATCGACTACTCCCCGAGAAGGTGGGAATACCTGGCCTTCGACCATTCAAAGAGAAGGTGGGAATCCCTGGACATCGACCACTCCTCCAGAACGTGCTAATCACTGGCCATCGAGAACGCCTCGAGAAGGTGGGAATCCCCGGCCATCGACCTCTCAAAGAGAAGGTGGGTATCCCTGGCCATCGACAACTCCTCGACAAGGTAGGAATCCCCGGCCATCGAACGCACCTCGAGAAGGTGGGAATCCCCGGCCATCGACCTCTGAAAGAGAAAGTGGGAATCCCTGGCCATCGACCACTCAAAGAGAAGGTGGGAATCCCTGGCCATCGACGACACGAAGGGTAGGAGGGAATCCCTCACCATCTACGACACCTCGAGAATGTGGGAATCCATGTCCATCGACCAATCAAAGAGAAGGTGGGAATTCCTGGCCATCAACTGCTCCCCGAGAAGGTGGGAATCCCTGGCCAACGAGAAATCCTCGAGACGGTGGGAATCCCTGGCCTTCAACCATTCAAATAGAAGATGGGAATCCCTGGACATCGACAACTCATCGAGAAGGTGGGATTCCCCGGCCTTCAACCACTCAAATATAAAGTGGGAATCCCTGGTCATCGACAACTCCTCGAGAAGGTGGGATTCCCAGGCCATCGACCACTCAAAGAGCAGTTGGGAATACCTGGCCATCAAATACACCCCGAGAAGCTTGGTATCCCCGGCCATCGACCTTTCAAAGAGAAGGTGCGAATCCCTGGCCATCGACCACTCCTCTAGAAGGTGGGAATCCCCGGACATCGATCACTCAAAGAGACGTTGGCAATCCCTGGCCATCGAGAACGCCTCGAGAAGGTGGGAATCCCTGGTCATCGACCACTCAAAGAGAAAGTGGGAATCCCTGGGCATTGCCCACTCAAAGAGAAGGTGGGAATTCCTGGCCATCGACCACGCAAAGAGAAGGTGGGAATCCCTGGCCATCGACCTCTCAAAGAGAAGGTGGGAATCCCTGGCCATCGACAATTCAAAGAGAAGGTAGGAATCCCCTGCCATCGAACACATCACGAGAAGGTGGGAATCCCCGGCCATCGACCACTCAAAGAGAAGCTGGGAATACCCGGCCATCGACTACTCCTCGAGAAGGTAGGAACCCTGGCCATCCGCCACTCCTCGGGAAGGCAGGAATCACTGGCCATCGACCACTCAAAGAGAAGGTGGGAATCCCTGGCCATCGACGACACGAAGGGTAGGTGGGAATCCCTCACCATCTACGACACCTCGAGAAGGTGGGAATCCATGTCCATCGACCAATCAAAGAGAAGGTGGGATTTCCTGGCCATCGACCACTCAAAGAGAAGTTGGGAATACCTGACCATCAACTACTCCCCGAGAAGGTGGGAATCCCTGGCCAACGAGAAATCCTCGAGACGGTGGGAATCCCTGGCCTTCAACCATTCAAAGAGAAGGTGGGAATCCCTGGCCATCGACCACTCCTCTAGAAGGTGGTAATCCCCGGCCATCGATCACTCAAAGAGAAGTTGGGAATCCCTGGCCATCGAGAACGCCTCGAGAAAGTGGGAATCCCCTTCCATCGGCCAATCCTCGACAAGGTAGGAATCCCCGGATATCGAACACACCTCGAGAAGGTGGGAATCCCCGGCGATCGACCTCTCAAAGAGAAGTTGGGAATCCCTGGCCACCGACAATTCAAAGAGAAGGTGGGAATCCATGGCCATCGGTCACTCAAATAGAAGTTGGGAATCCCCGGCCATCGGCCACTCCTCGAGAACATGGGAATCCCATGACATCAGCCACTCAAAGCGAAGTTGGGAATACCTGGCAAGCGATCGCTCCTTGAGAAGGTGCGAATCCCTGGACAACGACCACTTAAAGAGAATGTGGGAATCACTGGCCATTGGCCATTCAAACAGAAGGTAGGAATCTCTGGCCATTGGCCTGTCC
This sequence comes from Hypanus sabinus, assembly GCF_030144855.1. Classification (NCBI taxonomy): domain Eukaryota; kingdom Metazoa; phylum Chordata; class Chondrichthyes; order Myliobatiformes; family Dasyatidae; genus Hypanus; species Hypanus sabinus. The sequence continues at coordinate 130,784,515 of NC_082711.1, forward strand.
TCGAGAAGGTGGGAATCCGTGGCCAGCGACCACTCAAAAAGAAGGTGGGAATCCCGGGCCCTCGACAACTCCTCGAGAAGTTGGGAATCCCCGGCCATCGAACACTCAAAGTGAAGCTGGGAATACTAGTCCATCGACTACTCCTCGGGAAGGTTGGAATCCCTGGCCATCGACCACTCAGAGGGTAGGTGGGAATCCCTCACCATCGACGACACCTCGAGAAGTTGGGAATCCCTGGCCATCGACCACTCAAAGCGAAGCTGGGAATACTAGGCCATCGACTACTCCTCTGGAAGGTGGGAATCCCTGGCCATCGACCACTCAGAGGGTAGGTGGGAATCCCTCACCATCGACTACTCCTCGAGAAGGTAGGAACCCTGGCCATCCGCCACTCCTCGAGAAGGTGGGAATCCCTGGCCATCGACCACTCAAAGAGAAGGTGGGAATCCCTGGCCATCGACGACACCTCGAGAAGGTGGGAATCCCCGGCCATCGACCACTCAAAGAGAAGCTGGGAATCCCTGGCCATCGACCACTCAGAGGGTAGGTGGGAATCACTCACCATCGACGACACCTCGAGGAGGTGGGAATCCCTGGCCATCGACCACTCAAAGAGAAGCTGGGAATACCGGGCCATCGACTACTCCTCGGGAAGGTGGGAATCCCTGGCCATCGACCACTCAAAGAGAAGCTGGGAAAACTGGGCCATCGACTACTCCTCGGGAAGGTGGGAATCCCTGGCCATCGACCACTCAGAGGGTAGGTGGGAATCCCTCACCATCGACGACACCTCGAGAAGTTGGGAATCCCTGGCCATCGACCACTCAAAGCGAAGCTGGGAATACTAGGCCATCGACTACTCCTCTGGAAGGTGGGAATCCCTGGCCATCGACCACTCAGAGGGTAGGTGGGAATCCCTCACCATCGACTACTCCTCGAGAAGGTAGGAACCCTGGCCATCCGCCACTCCTCGAGAAGGTGGGAATCCCTGGCCATCGACCACTCAAAGAGAAGGTGGGAATCCCTGGCCATCGACGACACCTCGAGAAGGTGGGAATCCCCGGCCATCGACCACTCAAAGAGAAGCTGGGAATCCCTGGCCATCGACCACTCAGAGGGTAGGTGGGAATCACTCACCATCGACGACACCTCGAGGAGGTGGGAATCCCTGGCCATCGACCACTCAAAGAGAAGCTGGGAATACCGGGCCATCGACTACTCCTCGGGAAGGTGGGAATCCCTGGCCATCGACCACTCAAAGAGAAGCTGGGAAAACTGGGCCATCGACTACTCCTCGGGAAGGTGGGAATCCCTGGCCATCGACCACTCAGAGGGTAGGTGGGAATCCCTCACCATCGACGACACCTCGAGAAGGTGGGAATCCCTGGCCATCGACCACTCAAAGAGAAGCTGGGAATACTGGGCCATCGACTACTCCTCTGGAAGGTGGGAATCCCTGGCCATCGACCACTCAGAGGGTAGGTGGGAATCCCTCACCATCGACTACTCCTCGAGAAGGTAGGAACCCTGGCCATCCGCCACTCCTCGGGAAGGCAGGAATCACTGGCCATCGACCACTCAAAGAGAAGGTGGGAATCCCTGGCCATCGACGACACCTCGAGAAGGTGGGAATCCCCGGCCATCGACCACTCAAAGAGAAGCTGGGAATACCCGGCCATCGACTACTCCTCGAGAAGGTAGGAACCCTGGCCATCCGCCACTCCTCGGGAAGGCAGGAATCACTGGCCATCGACCACTCAAAGAGAAGGTGGGAATCCCTGGCCATCGACGACACGAAGGGTAGGTGGGAATCCCTCACCATCTACGACACCTCGAGAAGGTGGGAATCCATGTCCATCGACCAATCAAAGAGAAGGTGGGAATTCCTGGCCATCGACCACTCAAAGAGAAGTTGGGAATACCTGACCATCAACTACTCCCCGAGAAGGTGGGAATCCCTGGCCAACGAGAAATCCTCGAGACGGTGGGAATCCCTGGCCTTCAACCATTCAAATAGAAGATGGGAATCCCTGGACATCGACAACTCCTCGAGAAGGTGGGATTCCCCGGCCTTCAACCACTCAAATATAAAGTGGGAATCCCTGGTCATCGACAACTCCTCGAGAAGGTGGGATTCCCAGGCCATCGACCACTCAAAGAGCAGTTGGGAATACCTGGCCATCGACTACTCCCCGAGAAGGTGGGAATACCTGGCCTTCGACCATTCAAAGAGAAGGTGGGAATCCCTGGACATCGACCACTCCTCCAGAAGGTGGTAATCACTGGCCATCGAGAACGCCTCGAGAAGGTGGGAATCCCCGGCCATCGACCTCTCAAAGAGAAGGTGGGTATCCCTGGCCATCGACAACTCCTCGACAAGGTAGGAATCCCCGGACACCGAACAGACCTCGAGGAGGTGGGAATCCCCGGCCATCGACCGCTCAAAGAGAAGGTGGGTATCCCTGGCCATCGTCAACTCCTCGACAAGGTAGGAATCCCCGGCTATCGAAGACACCTCCAGAAGGTGGGAATCCCCGGACATCGACCTCTCAAAGAGAAGGTGGGAATCCCAAGCCATCGACCACACCTCGAGAAGGTGGGAATACCTGGCCATCGACCACTTAAAAAAATGTTGGTAATCCCAAGCCATCAACCACACCTCGAGAAGGTGGGAATCCCTGGCCATCGACCACTTAAAGAAATGTTGGGAATCCCTGCTCATCTGCCACTCAAGGAGAAGGTGGGAATCCCTCGGCATTGACCATTCCTCGAGAAGATGGGAATCCCTTGACATCAGTCACTCAAAGCGAAGTTGGGAATACCTGGCAAGCGACCACTCCTTGAGATGGTGGGAATCTCTGGCCATCAACCACTCAAAGAGAAGTTGGGAATACCTGACCATCAAATACACCCCGAGAAGCTGGGTATCACCGGCCATCGACCTTTCAAAGAGAAGGTGGGAATCCCTGGCCATCGACCACTTAAAGGAACGTTGGGAATCCCTGGCCATCGGCCACTCAAAGAGAAGGTGGGAATCCCTGGGCATTGATCTCTTAAAGAGAAGGTGGGAATCTCTGGGCATTGACCACTTAAAGAGAAGGTGGGAAACCCTGGGCATTGACCACTTAAAGAGAAGGTGGGAATCCCTGGGCATTGAACACTTAAAGAGAACATGGGAATCCCTTGACATCAGCCACTCAAAGCGAAGTTGGGAATACCTGGCAAGCGATCACTCCTTGAGAAGGTGGGAATCCCTGGACATTAAACACCCCTCGAGAAGCTGGGAAACCCTGGCCATTAACAACTCCTCAAGAAGTTGGGAATCCCTGGACATCGACCACTCAAAGAGAAGGTTTGAATCCCCGTTCATCGAACACACCTCGAGAAGCTGGGAATCCCCGGCCATCGACCACTCAAAGAGAAGTTGGAAATACCTGGCCATCAACTACTCCCCGAGAAGGTGGGTATCCCTGGCCATCGAGAATTCCTCGAGAGGGTGAGAATCCCTGGCCTTCCACCATTCAAATAGAAGGTGGGAATCCCTGGCCATCGACAACTCCTCGAGAAGGTGAGAATCCCTGGCCATCGAGAACGCCTCGAGAAGGTGGGCATCCCTGGCCTTCGACCATTCAAAGAGAAGGTGGGAATCCCTGGCCATCGACCACTCCTCTAGAAGGTGGTAATCCCCGGCCATCGATCACTCAAAGAGAAGTTGGGAATCCCTGGCCATCGAGAACGCCTCGAGAAAGTGGGAATCCCCTTCCATCGGCCAATCCTCGACAAGGTAGGAATCCCCGGATATCGAACACACCTCGAGAAGGTGGGAATCCCCGGCGATCGACCTCTCAAAGAGAAGTTGGGAATCCCTGGCCACCGACAATTCAAAGAGAAGGTGGGAATCCATGGCCATCGGTCACTCAAATAGAAGTTGGGAATCCCCGGCCATCGGCCACTCCTCGAGAACATGGGAATCCCATGACATCAGCCACTCAAAGCGAAGTTGGGAATACCTGGCAAGCGATCGCTCCTTGAGAAGGTGGGAATCCCTGGACAACGACCACTTAAAGAGAATGTGGGAATCACTGGCCATTGGCCATTCAAAGAGAAGGTAGGAATCTCTGGCCATTGGCCTGTCCTCGAGAAGCTGGGAATCCGTGGCAAGCGACCACTCAAAAAGAAGGTGGGAATCCCGGGCCCTCGACAACTCCTCGAGAAGTTGGGAATCCCCGGCCATCGAACACTCAAAGTGAAGCTGGGAATAATAGTCCATCGACTACTCCTCGGGAAGGTGGGAATCCCTGGCCATCGACCACTCAGAGGGTAGGTGGGAATCCCTCACCATCGACGACACCGCGAGAAGTTGGGAATCCCTGGCCATCGACCAGTCAAAGCGAAGCTGGGAATACTAGGCCATCGACTACTCCTCTGGAAGGTGGGAATCCCTGGCCATCGACCACTCAGAGGGTAGGTGGGAATCCCTCACCATCGACTACTCCTCGAGAAGGTAGGAACCCTGGCCATCCGCCACTCCTCGAGAAGGTGGGAATCCCTGGCCATCGACCACTCAAAGAGAAGGTGGGAATCCCTGGCCATCGACCACTCAAAGAGAAGCTGGGAATACCGGGCCATCGACTACTCCTCGGGAAGGTGGGAATCCCTGGCCATCGACCACTCAAAGAGAAGCTGGGAATACTGGGCCATCGACTACTCCTCGGGAAGGTGGGAATCCCTGGCCATCGACCACTCAGAGGGTAGGTGGGAATCCCTCACCATCGACGACACCTCGAGAAGGTGGGAATCCCTGGCCATCGACCACTCAAAAAGAAGCTGGGAATACTGGGCCATCGACTACTCCTCTGGAAGGTGGGAATCCCTGGCCATCGACCACTCAGAGGGTAGGTGGGAATCCCTCACCATCGACTACTCCTCGAGAAGGTAGGAACCCTGGCCATCCGCCACTCCTCGGGAAGGCAGGAATCACTGGCCATCGACCACTCAAAGAGAAGGTGGGAATCCCTGGCCATCGACGACACCTCGAGAAGGTGGGAATCCCCGGCCATCGACCACTCAAAGAGAAGCTGGGAATACCCGGCCATCGACTACTCCTCGAGAAGGTAGGAACCCTGGCCATCCGCCACTCCTCGGGAAGGCAGGAATCACTGGCCATCGACCACTCAAAGAGAAGGTGGGAATCCCTGGCCATCGACGACACGAAGGGTAGGTGGGAATCCCTCACCATCTACGACACCTCGAGAAGGTGGGAATCCATGTCCATCGACCAATCAAAGAGAAGGTGGGAATTCCTGGCCATCGACCACTCAAAGAGAAGTTGGGAATACCTGACCATCAACTACTCCCCGAGAAGGTGGGAATCCCTGGCCAACGAGAAATCCTCGAGACGGTGGGAATCCCTGGCCTTCAACCATTCAAATAGAAGATGGGAATCCCTGGACATCGACAACTCCTCGAGAAGGTGGGATTCCCCGGCCTTCAACCACTCAAATATAAAGTGGGAATCCCTGGTCATCGACAACTCCTCGAGAAGGTGGGATTCCCAGGCCATCGACCACTCAAAGAGCAGTTGGGAATACCTGGCCATCGACTACTCCCCGAGAAGGTGGGAATACCTGGCCTTCGACCATTCAAAGAGAAGGTGGGAATTCCTGGACATCGACCACTCCTCCAGAAGGTGGTAATCACTGGCCATCGAGAACGCCTCGAGAAGGTGGGAATCCCCGGCCATCGACCTCTCAAAGAGAAGGTGGGTATCCCTGGCCATCGACAACTCCTCGACAAGGTAGGAATCCCCGGCCATCGAACACACCTCCAGAAGTTGGGAATCCCCGGCCATCGACCTCTGAAAGAGAAAGTGGGAATCCCTGGCCATCGACAATTCAAAGAGAAGGTAGGAATCCACGGCTATCGAACACACCTCGAGAAGGTGGGAATACCTGGCCATCGACCATTTAAAAAAATGTTGGGAATCCCAAGCCATCAACCACACCTCGAGAAGGTGGGAATCCCTGGCCATCGACCACTTAAAGAAATGTTGGGAATCCCTGCTCATCTGCCACTCAAGGAGAAGGTGGGAATCCCTCGGCATTGACCACTCCTCGAGAAGATGGGAATCCCTGGACATCAGGCGCTCAAAGCGAAGTTGGGAATACCTGGCCATCGACCACTCCTCTAGAAGGTGGGAATCCCCGGACATCGACCACTCAAAGAGACGTTGGCAATCCCTGGCCATCGAGAACGCCTCGAGAAGGTGGGAATCCCTGGTCATCGACCACTCAAAGAGAAAGTGGGAATCCCTGGGCATTGCCCACTCAAAGAGAAGGTGGGAATTACTGGCCACCGACCACTCAAAGAGAAGTTGGGAATACCTGGCCATCAACTAGCCCCGAGAAGGTGGAAATCCCTGGCCATCGAACACACCTCGATAAGCTGGGAATCCCCGGCCATCGACCACTCAAAGAGAAGGTGGGAATACCTGGCCATCGAACACTTAAAGAAATGTTGGGAATCCCAAGCCATCGACCAGACATCGAGAAGGTGGGAATCCCTGGCAATCGACCACTTAAAGAAATGCTGGGAATCCCTGGCCATCGGCCACTCAAAGAGAAGGTGGGAATCCCTGGTCATTGACCTCTTAAAGAGAAGGTGGGAAACCCTGGGCACAGACCACTCAAAGAGAAGGTGGGAATACCTGGGCATTGACCACTTAAAGTGAAGGTGGGAATCCCTGGGCATTGAACACTTAAAGAGAAGGTGGGAATCCCTGGGCATTCACCAGTTAAAGAGAACATCGGAATCCCTTGACATCAGCCACTCAAAGCGAAGTTGGGAATACCTGGCAAGCGATCACTCCTTGAGAAGTTGGGAATCCCTGGACATTAAACACCCCTCGAGAAGCTGGGAAACCCTGAGCATTAACAACTCCTCAAGAAGTTGAGAATCCCTGGACATCGACCACTCAAAGAGAAGGTTTGAATCCCCGGCCTTCGAACACATCTGAGAAGCTGGGAATCCCCGGCCATCGACCACTCAAAGAGAAGGTGGGAATCCCTGGGCATTGACCACTCAAAGAGAAGGTGGGAATTCCTGGCCATCGACCACTCAAAGAGAAGTTGGAAATACCTGGCCATCAACTACTCCCCGAGAAGGTGGGTATCCCTGGCCATCGAGAATTCCTCGAGAGGGTGAGAATCCCTGGCCTTCCACCATTCAAATAGAAGGTGGGAATCCCTGGCCATCGACAACTCCTCGAGAAGTTGGGAATCCCTGGCCATCGAGAACGCCTCGAGAAGGTGGGCATCCCTGGCCTTCGACCATTCAAAGAGAAGGTGGGAATCCCTGGTCATCGACCACTCCTCAAGAAGGAGGGAATCCCCGGCCATCGATCACTCAAAGAGAAGTTGGGAATCCCTGGCCATCGAGAACGCCTCCAGAAGGTGGGAATCCCCTTCCATCGGCCAATCCTCGACAAGGTAGGAATCCCCGGCTATCGAACACACCTCGAGAAGGTGGGAATCCCCGGCGATCGACCTCTCAAATAGAAGTTGGGAATCCCTGGCCATCGAGAACGCCTCGAGAAGGTGGGAATCCCTGGTCATCGTCCACTCAAAGAGAAAGTGGGAATCTCTGGGCATTGCCCACTCAAAGAGAAGGTGGGAATTCCTGGCCATCGACCACTCAAAGAGAAGTTGGGAATACCTGGCCATCAACTAGCCCCGAGAAGGTGGAAATCCCTGGCCATCGAACACACCTCGAGAAGCTGGGAATCCCCGGCCATCGACCACTCAAAGAGAAGGTGGGAATACCTGGCCATCGACCACTTAAAGAAATGTTGGGAATCCCAAGCCATCGACCAGACCTCGAGAAGGTGGGAATCCCTGGCCATGGACCACTTAACGAAATGTTGGGAATTCCTGGCCATCGGCCACTCAAAGAGAAGGTGGGAATCCCTGGGCATTGACCTCTTAAAGAGAAGGTGGGAATCCCTGGGCATTGACCACTAAAAGAGAAGGTGGGAATCCCTGGGCACAGACCACTCAAAGAGAAGGTGGGAATACCTGGGCATTGACCACTTAAAGAAAAGGTGGGAAACCCTGGGCATTGACCACTTAATGAGAAGGTGGGAATCCCTGAGCATTCACCAGTTAAAGAGAACATGGGAATCCCATGACATCAGCCACTCAAAGCGAAGTTGGGAATACCTGGCAAGCGATCACTCCTTGAGAAGGTGGGAATCCCTGGACATTAAACACCCCTCGAGAAGCTGGGAAACCCTGAGCATTAACAACTCCTCAAGAAGTTGGGAATCCCTGGACATCGACCACTCAAAGAGAAGGTTTGAATCCCCGGCCATCGAACACACCTGAGAAGCTGGGAATCCCCGGCCATCGACCACTCAAAGAGAAGGTGGGAATCCCTGGGCATTGACCACTCAAAGAGAAGGTGGGAATTCCTGGCCATCGACCACTCAAAGAGAAGTTGGAAATACCTGGCCATCAACTACTCCCCGAGAAAGTGGGTATCCCTGGCCATCGAGAATTCCTCGAGAGGGTGAGAATCCCTGGCCTTCCATCATTCAAATAGAAGGTGGGAATCCCTGGCCATCGACAATTCCTCGAGAAGTTGGGAATCCCTGGCCATCGATCAGTCAAAGAGAAGTTGTGAATCCCCGGCCATCGGCCACTCCTCGACAAGTTAGGAATCCGCAGCCATCGAACACTCCTCGAGAAAATGGGAATCCCCGGACATCGACCTCTCAAAGAGAAGGTTGGAAACCCAAGCCATCGACCAGACCTCGAGGAGGTGGGAATACCTGGCCATCGACCACTTAAAAAATTTTGGGAATCCCATGCCATCGACCACACCTCGAGAAGGTGGGAATCCCTGGCCATCGACCATTTACAGAAATGTTGGGAATCCCTGGACATTGACCACTCCTCCAGAACATGGGAATCCCATGACATCAGCCACTCAAAGCGAAGTTGGGAATTCCTGGCAAGCGATCGCTCCTTGAGAAGGTGGGAATCCCTGGACATCGACCACTTAAAGAGAATGTGGGAATCACTGGCCATTGGCCATTCAAAGAGAAGGTAGGAATCTCTGGCCATTGGCCTGTCCTCGAGTAGGTGGGAATCCGTGGCCACCGACCACTCAAAAAGAAGGTGGGAATACCTGGCCATCGACCACTTAAAAAAACGTTGGGAATCCCAAGCCATCAACCACACCTCGAGAAGGTGGGAATCCCTGGCCATCGACCACTTAAAGAAATGTTGGGAATCCCTGGTCATCTGCCACTCAAGGAGAAGGTGGGAATCCCTCGGCATTGACCACTCCTCGAGAAGATGGGAATCCCTGGACATCAGTCACTCAAAGCGAAGTTGGGAATACCTGGCAAGCGACCACTCCTTGAGATGGTGGGAATCTCTGGCCATCAACCACTCAAAGAGAAGTTGGGAATACCTGGCCATCAAATACACCCCGAGAAGCTGGGTAACCCCGGCCATCCACCTTTCAAAGAGAAGGTGCGAATCCCTGGCCATCGACCACTCCTCTAGAAGGTGGGAATCCCCGGACATCGACCACTCAAAGAGACGTTGGCAATCCCTGGCCATCGAGAACACCTCGAGAAGCTGGGAATCCACGGCCATCGACCACTCAAAGAGAAGGTGGGAATACCTGGCCATCGAACACTTAAAGAAATGTTGGGAATCCCAAGCCATCGACCAGACCTCGAGAAGGTGGGAATCCCTGGCCATGGACCACTTAACGAAATGTTGGGAATTCCTGGCCATCGGCCACTCAAAGAGAAGGTGGGAATCCCTGGGCATTGACCTCTTAAAGAGAAGGTGGGAATCCCTGGGCATTGACCACTAAAAGAGAAGGTGGGAATCCCTGGGCACAGACCACTCAAAGAGAAGGTGGGAATACCTGGGCATTGACCACTTAAAGAAAAGGTGGGAAACCCTGGGCATTGACCACTTAATGAGAAGGTGGGAATCCCTGAGCATTCACCAGTTAAAGAGAACATGGGAATCCCATGACATCAGCCACTCAAAGCGAAGTTGGGAATACCTGGCAAGCGATCACTCCTTGAGAAGGTGGGAATCCCTGGACATTAAACACCCCTCGAGAAGCTGGGAAACCCTGAGCATTAACAACTCCTCAAGAAGTTGGGAATCCCTGGACATCGACCACTCAAAGAGAAGGTTTGAATCCCCGGCCATCGAACACACCTGAGAAGCTGGGAATCCCCGGCCATCGACCACTCAAAGAGAAGGTGGGAATCCCTGGGCATTGACCACTCAAAGAGAAGGTGGGAATTCCTGGCCATCGACCACTCAAAGAGAAGTTGGAAATACCTGGCCATCAACTACTCCCCGAGAAAGTGGGTATCCCTGGCCATCGAGAATTCCTCGAGAGGGTGAGAATCCCTGGCCTTCCATCATTCAAATAGAAGGTGGGAATCCCTGGCCATCGACAATTCCTCGAGAAGTTGGGAATCCCTGGCCATCGATCAGTCAAAGAGAAGTTGTGAATCCCCGGCCATCGGCCACTCCTCGACAAGTTAGGAATCCGCAGCCATCGAACACTCCTCGAGAAAATGGGAATCCCCGGACATCGACCTCTCAAAGAGAAGGTTGGAAACCCAAGCCATCGACCAGACCTCGAGGAGGTGGGAATACCTGGCCATCGACCACTTAAAAAATTTTGGGAATCCCATGCCATCGACCACACCTCGAGAAGGTGGGAATCCCTGGCCATCGACCATTTACAGAAATGTTGGGAATCCCTGGACATTGACCACTCCTCCAGAACATGGGAATCCCATGACATCAGCCACTCAAAGCGAAGTTGGGAATTCCTGGCAAGCGATCGCTCCTTGAGAAGGTGGGAATCCCTGGACATCGACCACTTAAAGAGAATGTGGGAATCACTGGCCATTGGCCATTCAAAGAGAAGGTAGGAATCTCTGGCCATTGGCCTGTCCTCGAGTAGGTGGGAATCCGTGGCCACCGACCACTCAAAAAGAAGGTGGGAATACCTGGCCATCGACCACTTAAAAAAATGTTGGGAATCCCAAGCCATCAACCACACCTCGAGAAGGTGGGAATCCCTGGCCATCGACCACTTAAAGAAATGTTGGGAATCCCTGGTCATCTGCCACTCAAGGAGAAGGTGGGAATCCCTCGGCATTGACCACTCCTCGAGAAGATGGGAATCCCTGGACATCAGTCACTCAAAGCGAAGTTGGGAATAACTGGCAAGCGATCGCTCCTTGAGAAGGTGGGAATCCCTGGACATCGACCACTTAAAGAGAATGTGGGAATTACTGGCTATTGGCCATTCAAAGAGAAGGTAGGAATCTCTGGCCATTGGCCTGTCCTCGAGAAGGTGGGAATCCGTGGCCAGCGACCACTCAAAAAGAAGGTGGGAATACCTGGCCATCGACCACTTAAAAAAATGTTGGGAATCCCAAGCCATCAACCACACCTCGAGAAGGTGGGAATCCCTGGCCATCGACCACTTAAAGATATTTTGGGAATCCCTGGTCATCTGCCACTCAAGGAGAAGGTGGGAATCCCTCGGCATTGACCACTCCTCGAGAAGATGGGAATCCCTGGACATCAGTCACTCAAAGCGAAGTTGGGAATACCTGGCCATCAAATACACCCCGAGAAGCTGGGTATCCCCGGCCATCGACCTTTCAAAGAGAAGGTGCGAATCCCTGGCCATCGACTACTCCTCTAGAAGGTGGGAATCCCCGGACATCGACCACTCAAAGAGACGTTGGGAATCCCTGGCCATCGAGAACGCCTCGAGAAGGTGGGAATCCCTGGTCATCGTCCACTCAAAGAGAAAGTGGGAATCTCTGGGCATTGCCCACTCAAAGAGAAGGTGGGAATTCCTGGCCATCGACCACTCAAAGAGAAGTTGGGAATACCTGGCCATCAACTAGCCCCGAGAAGGTGGAAATCCCTGGCCATCGAACACACCTCGAGAAGCTGGGAATCCCCGGCCATCGACCACTCAAAGAGAAGGTGGGAATACCTGGCCATCGACCACTTAAAGAAATGTTGGGAATCCCAAGCCATCGACCAGACCTCGAGAAGGTGGGAATCCCTGGCCATGGACCACTTAACGAAATGTTGGGAATTCCTGGCCATCGGCCACTCAAAGAGAAGGTGGGAATCCCTGGGCATTGACCTCTTAAAGAGAAGGTGGGAATACCTGGGCATTGACCACTAAAAGAGAAGGTGGGAATCCCTGGGCACAGACCACTCAAAGAGAAGGTGGGAATACCTGGGCATTGACCACTTAAAGAAAAGGTGGGAAACCCTGGGCATTGACCACTTAATGAGAAGGTGGGAATCCCTGAGCATTCACCAGTTAAAGAGAACATGGGAATCCCATGACATCAGTCACTCAAAGCGAAGTTGGGAATACCTGGCAAGCGATCACTCCTTGAGAAGGTGGGAATCCCTGGACATTAAACACCCCTCGAGAAGCTGGGAAACCCTGAGCATTAACAACTCCTCAAGAAGTTGGGAATCCCTGGACATCGACCACTCAAAGAGAAGGTTTGAATCCCCGGCCATCGAACACACCTGAGAAGCTGGGAATCCCCGGCCATCGACCACTCAAAGAGAAGGTGGGAATCCCTGGGCATTGACCACTCAAAGAGAAGGTGGGAATTCCTGGCCATCGACCACTCAAAGAGAAGTTGGAAATACCTGGCCATCAACTACTCCCCGAGAAAGTGGGTATCCCTGGCCATCGAGAATTCCTCGAGAGGGTGAGAATCCCTGGCCTTCCATCATTCAAATAGAAGGTGGGAATCCCTGGCCATCGACAATTCCTCGAGAAGTTGGGAATCCCTGGCCATCGATCAGTCAAAGAGAAGTTGTGAATCCCCGGCCATCGGCCACTCCTCGACAAGTTAGGAATCCGCAGCCATCGAACACTCCTCGAGAAAATGGGAATCCCCGGACATCGACCTCTCAAAGAGAAGGTTGGAAACCCAAGCCATCGACCAGACCTCGAGGAGGTGGGAATACCTGGCCATCGACCACTTAAAAAATTTTGGGAATCCCATGCCATCGACCACACCTCGAGAACGTGGGAATCCCTGGCCATCGACCATTTACAGAAATGTTGGGAATCCCTGGACATTGACCACTCCTCCAGAACATGGGAATCCCATGACATCAGCCACTCAAAGCGAAGTTGGGAATTCCTGGCAAGCGATCGCTCCTTGAGAAGGTGGGAATCCCTGGACATTGACCACTTAAAGAGAATGTGGGAATCACTGGCCATTGGCCATTCAAAGAGAAGGTAGGAATCTCTGGCCATTGGCCTGTCCTCGAGTAGGTGGGAATCCGTGGCCACCGACCACTCAAAAAGAAGGTGGGAATACCTGGCCATCGACCACTTAAAAAAATGTTGGGAATCCCAAGCCATCAACCACACCTCGAGAAGGTGGGAATCCCTGGCCATCGACCACTTAAAGAAATGTTGGGAATCCCTGGCCATCTGCCACTCAAGGAGAAGGTGGGAATCCCTCGGCATTGACCACTCCTCGAGAAGATGGGAATCCCTGGACATCAGTCACTCAAAGCGAAGTTGGGAATACCTGGCCATCAAATACACCCCGAGAAGCTGGGTAACCCCGGCCATCCACCTTTCAAAGAGAAGGTGCGAATCCCTGGCCATTGACAACTCCTCTAGAAGGTGGGAATCCCCGGACATCGACCACTCAAAGAGACGTTGGCAATCCCTGGCCATCGAGAACGCCTCGAGAAGGTGGGAATCCCTGGTCATCGACCACTCAAAGAGAAAGTGGGAATCCCTGGGCATTGCCCACTCAAAGAGAAGGTGGGAATTCCTGGCCATCGACCACTCAAAGAGAAGTTGGGAATACCTGGCCATCAACTAGCCCCGAGAAGGTGGAAATCCCTGGCCATCGAACACACCTCGAGAAGCTGGGAATCCCCGGCCATCGACCACTCAAAGAGAAGGTGGGAATACCTGGCCATCGACCACTTAAAGAAATGTTGGGAATCCCTGGCCATCGGCCACTCAAAGAGAAGGTGGGAATCCCTGGGCATTGACCTCTTAAAGAGAAGGTGGGAATCCCTGGGCATTGACCACTAAAAGAGAAGGTGGGAATCCCTGGGCACAGACCACTCAAAGAGAAGGTGCGAATACCTGGGCATTGAACACTTAAAGAGAACATGGGAATCCCATGACATCAGCCACTCAAAGCGAAGTTGGGAATACCTGGCAAGCAATCACTCCTTGGGAAGGTGGGAATCCCTGGACATCGACCACTTAAAGAGAATGTGGGAATCACTGGCCATTGGCCATTCAAAGAGAAGGTAGGAATCTCTGGCCATTGGCCTGTCCTCGAGAAGGTGGGAATCCGTGGCCAGCGACCACTCAAAAAGAAGGTGGGAATCCCGGGCCCTCGACAACTCCTCGAGAAGTTGGGAATCCCCGGCCATCGAACACTCAAAGAGAAGCTGGGAATACTGGGCCATCGACTACTCCTCGGGAAGGCAGGAAATCCTGGCCATCGACCACTCAAAGAGAAGGTGGGAATCCCTCACCATCGACGACACCTCGAGAAAGTGGGAATCCATATCCATCGACCAATCAAAGAGAAGGTGGGAATACCTGGCCATCGACCACTCAAAGAGAAGTTGGGAATACCTGACCATCAACTACTCCCCGAGAAGGTGGGAATCCCTGGCCAACGAGAAATCCTCGAGAAGGTGGGAATCCCTGGCCTTCAACCATTCAAATACAAGTTTGGAATCCCTGGTCATCGACAACTCCTCGAGAAGGTGGGATTCCCCGGCCTTCAACCATTCAAATATAAGGTGGGAATCCCTGGTCATCGACAACTCCTCGAGAAGGTGGGATACCCAGGCCATCGACCACTCAAAGAGAAGTTGGGAATACTTGGCCATCGACTACTCCCCGAGAAGGTGGGAATCCCTGGCCTTCGACCATTCAAAGAGAAGGTGGGAATCCCTGGACATCGACCACTCCACTAGAAGGTGGGAATACCCGGCCATCGATCACTCAAAGAGAAGTTGGGAATCCCTGGCCATCGACCACTCAGAGAGAAGGTAGGAATCCCAGGCAAATCGGCCACTCCTCGACAAGGTAGGAATCCCCGGGCATCGAACACACCTCGAGAAGGTGGGAATCCCCGGACATCGACCTCTCAAAGAGAAGGTGGGAAACCCAAGCCATCGACCAGACCTCGAGGAGGTGGGAATACCTGGCCATCGACCACTTAAAAAATTTTGGGAATCCCTGGCCATCGGCCACTCAAAGAGAAGGTGGGAATCCCCGGACATCGACCTCTCAAAGAGAAGGTGGGAAACCCAAGCCATCGACCAGACCTCGAGGAGGTGGGAATCCCTGGCCATCGACCACTTAAAGAAATGTTGGGAATCCCTGGCCATCGGCCACTCAAAGAGAAGGTGGGAATCCCTGGGCATTGACCTCTTAAAGAGAAGGTGGGAATCCCTGGGCATTGACCACTAAAAGAGAAGGTGGGAATCCCTGGGCACAGACCACTCAAAGAGAAGGTGCGAATACCTGGGCATTGAACACTTAAAGAGAACATGGGAATCCCATGACATCAGCCACTCAAAGCGAAGTTGGGAATACCTGGCAAGCAATCACTCCTTGGGAAGGTGGGAATCCCTGGACATCGACCACTTAAAGAGAATGTGGGAATCACTGGCCATTGGCCATTCAAAGAGAAGGTAGGAATCTCTGGCCATTGGCCTGTCCTCGAGAAGGTGGGAATCCGTGGCCAGCGACCACTCAAAAAGAAGGTGGGAATCCCGGGCCCTCGACAACTCCTCGAGAAGTTGGGAATCCCCGGCCATCGAACACTCAAAGAGAAGCTGGGAATACTGGGCCATCGACTACTCCTCGGGAAGGCAGGAAATCCTGGCCATCGACCACTCAAAGAGAAGGTGGGAATCCCTCACCATCGACGACACCTCGAGAAAGTGGGAATCCATATCCATCGACCAATCAAAGAGAAGGTGGGAATACCTGGCCATCGACCACTCAAAGAGAAGTTGGGAATACCTGACCATCAACTACTCCCCGAGAAGGTGGGAATCACTGGCCAACGAGAAATCCTCGAGAAGGTGGGAATCCCTGGCCTTCAACCATTCAAATACAAGTTTGGAATCCCTGGTCATCGACAACTCCTCGAGAAGGTGGGATTCCCCGGCCTTCAACCATTCAAATATAAGGTGGGAATCCCTGGTCATCGACAACTCCTCGAGAAGGTGGGATACCCAGGCCATCGACCACTGAAAGAGAAGTTGGGAATACTTGGCCATCGACTACTCCCCGAGAAGGTGGGAATCCCTGGCCTTCGACCATTCAAAGAGAAGGTGGGAATCCCTGGACATCGACCACTCCACCAGAAGGTGGGAATACCCGGCCATCGATCACTCAAAGAGAAGTTGGGAATCCCTGGCCATCGACCACTCAGAGAGAAGGTAGGAATCCCAGGCAAATCGGCCACTCCTCGACAAGGTAGGAATCCCCGGGCATCGAACACACCTCGAGAAGGTGGGAATCCCCGGACATCGACCTGTCAAAGAGAAGGTGGGAAACCCAAGCCATCGACCAGACCTCGAGGAGGTGGGAATACCTGGCCATCGACCACTTAAAAAATTTTGGGAATCCCATGCCATCGACCACACCTCGAGAAGGTGGGAAACCCTGGCCATCGAACATTTAAAGAAATGTTGGGAATCCTTGGACATTGACCACTCCTCCAGAACATGGGAATCCCATGACATCAGCCACTCAAAGCGAAGTTTGGAATACCTGGCAAACGATCGCTCCTTGAGAAGGTGGGAATCCCTGGACATCGACCACTTAAAGAGAATGTGGGAATCACTGGCCATTGGCCATTCAAAGAGAAGGTAGGAATCTCTGGCCATTGGCCTGTCCTCGAGAAGGTGGGAATCCGTGGCCAGCGACCACTCAAAAAGAAGGTGGGAATCCCGGGCCCTCGACAACTCCTCGAGAAGTTGGGAATCCCCGGCCATCGAACACTCAAAGAGAAGCTGGGAATACTGGGCCATCGACTACTCCTCGGGAAGACAGGAAATCCTGGCCATCGACCACTCAAAGAGAAGGTGGGAATCCCTCACCATCGACGACACCTCGAGAAAGTGGGAATCCATATCCATCGACCAATCAAAGAGAAGGTGGGAATTCCTGGCCATCGACCACTCAAAGAGAAGTTGGGAATACCTGACCATCAACTACTCCCCGAGAAGGTGGGAATCCCTGGCCAACGAGAAATCCTCGAGAAGGTGGGAATCCCTGGCCTTCAACCATTCAAATACAAGTTTGGAATCCCTGGTCATCGACAACTCCTCGAGAAGGTGGGATTCCCCGGCCTTCAACCATTCAAATATAAGGTGGGAATCCCTGGTCATCGACAACTCCTCGAGAAGGTGGGATACCCAGGCCATCGACCACTGAAAGAGAAGTTGGGAATATTTGGCCATCGACTACTCCCCGAGAAGGTGGGAATACCCGGCCATCGATCATTCAAAGAGAAGGTGGGAATCCCTGGACATCGACCACTCCACTAGAAGGTGGGAATACCCGGCCATCGATCACTCAAAGAGAAGTTGGGAATCCCTGGCCATCGACCACTCAGAGAGAAGGTAGGAATCCCAGACAAATCGGCCACTCCTCGACAAGGTAGGAATCCCCGGCCATCGAACACACCTCGAGAAGGTGGGAATCCCCGGCAATCGACCTCTCAAAGCGAAGGTGGGAATCCCAAGCCATCGACCACACCTCGAGAAGGTGGGAATCCCCGGCCATCGACCTCTCAAAGAGAAGGTGGGAATCCCAAGCCATCGACCACACCTCGAGAAGGTGGGATTCCCTGGCCATTAACCACCCCTCGAGAAGCTGGGAAACCCCGGCCATTAACAGCTCCTCAAGAAGTTGGGAATCCCTGGACATCGACCATTCAAAGAGAAGGTGGGATACCTGGCCATCGACCACTCAAAGAGAGTTTCGGAATACCTGGCCATCGACAACTCCTCGAGAAGGTGGGAATCACTGGCCATCGAGAACGCCTCGAGAAGGTGGGAATCCCTGGCCTTCGACCACTCAAACAGAAGTTGGGAAACCTAGCCATCAACTAGCCAGGAGAAGGTGGGAATCCCCGGCCATCGATCACTCAAAGATAAGGAGGGAATCCCTGGCCATCGACCACTCAAAGAGAAAGTGGGAATCCCTGGGCATCGAGCACGCCTCGAGAAGGTGGGAATCCCTGGCCTTCGACCATTCAAAGAGAAGGTGGGAATCACTGGCCATCGACAACTCCTCGAGAAGGTGGGAATCACTGGCCATCGAGAACGCCTCGAGAAGGTGGGCATCACTGGCCTTCGACCATTCAAAGTGAAGGTGGGAATCCCTGGCCATCGACCACACCTCGAGAAGGTGGGAATCCCCGGCGATCGACCTCTCAAATAGAAGTTGGGAATCCCTGGCCATCGAGAACGCCTCGAGAAGGTGGGAATCCCTGGCCATCGACAACTCCTCGAGAAAGTGGCAATCCCTGTCCATCTGCCACTCAAAGAGAAGTTGTGAATCCCCGGCCATCGGCCACTCCTCGACAAGTTAGGAATCCGCAGCCATCGAACACGCCTCGAGAAAATGGGAATCCCCGGACATCGACCTCTCAAAGAGAAGGTTGGAAACCCAAGCCATCGACCAGACCTCGAGGAGGTGGGAATACCTGGCCATCGACCACTTAAAAATTTTGGGAATCCCATGCCATCGACCACACCTCGAGAAGGTGGGAATCCCTGCCCATCGACCATTTACAGAAATGTTGGGAATCCCTGGACATTGACCACTCCTCGAGAACATGGGAATCCCATGACATCAGCCACTCAAAGCGAAGTTGGGAATACCTGGCAAGCGATCGCTCCTTGAGAAGGTGGGAATCCCTGGACAACGACCACTTAAAGAGAATGTGGGAATCACTGGCCATTGGCCATTCAAAGAGAAGGTAGGAATCTCTGGCCATTGGCCTGTCCTCGAGAAGGTGGGAATCCGTGGCCAGCGACCACTCGAAAAGAAGGTGGGAATACCTGGCCATCGACCACTTAAAGAAATGTTGGGAATCCCTGGTCATCCGCCACTCAAGGAGAAGGTGGGAATCCCTGGGCATTGACCACTCCTCGAGAAGATGGGAATCCCTGGACATCAGTCACTCAAAGCGAAGTTGGGAATACCTGACAAGCGACCACTCCTTGAGATGGTGGGAATCTCTGGCCATCAACCACTCAAAGAGAAGTTGGGAATACCTGGTCATCAAATACACCCCGAGAAGCTGGGTAACCCCGGCCATCGACCTTTCAAAGAGAAGGTGCGAATCCCTGGCCATCGACCACTCCTCTAGAAGCTGGGAATACCCGGACATCGACCATTCAAAGAGACGTTGGCAATCCCTGGCCGTCGAGAACGCCTCGAGAAGGTGGGAATCCCTGGTCATCGACCACT
This sequence comes from Hypanus sabinus, assembly GCF_030144855.1. Lineage (NCBI taxonomy): Eukaryota > Metazoa > Chordata > Chondrichthyes > Myliobatiformes > Dasyatidae > Hypanus > Hypanus sabinus. The sequence continues at coordinate 130,804,111 of NC_082711.1, forward strand.
CAAAGAGAAAGTGGGAATCCCTGGGCATTGCCCACTCAAAGAGAAGGTGGGAATTCCTGGCCATCGACCACTCAAAGAGAAGGTGGGAATCCCTGGACATTGACCTCTTAAAGAGAAGGTGGGAATCCCTGGGCATTGACCACTAAAAGAGAAGGTGGGAATCCCTGGGCACAGACCACTCAAAGAGAAGGTGGGAATACCTGGGCATTGAACACTTAAAGAGAAGGTGGGAAACCCTGGGCATTGACGACTTAAAGAGAAGGTGGGAATCCCTGGGCATTCACCAGTTAAAGAGAACATGGGAATCCCTTGACATCAGCCACTCAAAGCGAAGTTGGGAATACCTGGCAAGCGATCACTCCTTGAGAAGGTGGGAATCCCTGGACATTAAACACCCCTCGAGAAGCTGGGAAACCCTGAGCATTAACAACTCCTCAAGAAGTTGGGAATCCCTGGACATCGACCACTCAAAGAGAAGGTTTGAATCCACGGCCATCGAACACACCTGAGAAGCTGGGAATCCCCGGCCATCGACCACTCAAAGAGAAGGTGGGAATCCCTGGGCATTGACCACTCAAAGAGAAGGTGGGAATTCCTGGCCATCGACCACTCAAAGAGAAGTTGGAAATACCTGGCCATCAACTACTCCCCGAGAAGGTGGGTATCCCTGGCCATCGAGAATTCCTCGAGAGGGTGAGAATCCCTGGCCTTCCACCACTCAAATAGAAGGTGGGAATCACTGGCCATCGACAACTCCTCGAGAAGGTGGGAATCACTGGCCATCGAGAACGCCTCGAGAAGGTGGGAATCCCTGGCCTTCGACCATTCAAAGAGAAGGTGGGAATCACTGGCCATCGACAACTCCTCGAGAAGGTGGGAATCACTGGCCATCGAGAACGCCTCGAGAAGGTGGGCATCACTGGCCTTCGACCATTCAAAGAGAAGGTGGGAATCCCTGGCCAACGACCACACCTCGAGAAGGTGGGAATCCCCGGCGATCGACCTCTCAAATAGAAGTTGGGAATCCCTGGCCATCGAGAACTCAAAGAGAAGTTGTGAATCCCCGGCCATCGGCCACTCCTCGACAAGTTAGGAATCCGCAGCATTCGAACACACCTCGAGAAAATGGGAATCCCCGGACATCGACCTCTCAAAGAGAAGGTTGGGAACCCAAGCCATCGACCAGACCTCGAGGAGGTGGGAATACCTGGCCATCGACCATTTAAAAAATTTTGGGAATCCCATGCCATCGACCACACCTCGAGAAGGTGGGAATCCCGGGCCCTCGACAAATCCTCGAGAAGGTGGGAATCCCCGGCCATCGAACACTCAAAGAGAAGCTGGGAATACTGGGCCATCGACTACTCCTCGGGAAGGCAGGAAACCCTGGCCATCGACCACTCAAAGAGAAGGTGGGAATCCCTCACCATCGACGGCACCTCGAGAAAGAGGGAATCCATGTCCATCGACCAATCAAAGAGAAGGTGGGAATTCCTGGCCATCGACCACTCAAAGAGAAGTTGGAAATACCTGGCCATCAACTACTCCCAGAGAAGTTGGGTATCCCTGGCCATCGGGAACTCCTCCAGAAGGTGGGAATCCCCTTCCATCGGCCAATCCTCGACAAGGTAGAAATCCCCGGCTATCGAACACACCTCGAGAAGGTGGGAATCCCCGGCGAACGACCTCTCAAAAAGAAGTTGGGAATCCCTGGCCATCGAGAACGCCTCGAGAAGGTGGGGATCCCTGGCCATCGACAACTCCTCGAGAAAGTGGCAATCCCTGTCCATCTGCCACTCAAAGAGAAGTTGTGAATCCCCGGCCATCGGCCACTCCTCGACAAGTTAGGAATCCGCAGCCATCGAACACACCTCGAGAAAATGGGAATCCCCGGACATCGACCTCTCAAAGAGAAGGTTGGGAACCCAAGCCATCGACCAGACCTCGAGGAGGTGGGAATACCTGGCCATCGACCACTTAAAAAATTTTGGGAATCCCATGCCATCGACCACACCTCGAGAAGGTGGGATTCCCTGGCCATCGACCACTTAAAGAAATGTTGGGAATCCCTGGCCATCGGCCACTCAAAGAGAAGATGGGAATCCCTGGACATCAGCCATTCAAAGCGAAGTTGGTAATACCTGGCAAGCGACCACTCCTTGAGAAGGTGGCAATCCCCGGCCATTAACCACTCTTCGAGATGCTGGGAAACCCTGGCCATTAACCACCCCTCGAGAAGCTGGGAAACCCTGGCCATTAACAGCTCCTCAAGAAGTTGGGAATCTCTGGACATCGACCATTCAGAGAGAAGGTGGGATACCTGGCCATCGACCACTCAAAGAGAGTTTGGGAATACCTGGCCATCGACAACTCCTCGAGAAGGTGGGAATCACTGGCCATCGAGAACGCATCGAAAAGGTGGGAGTCCCCGGCCATCGACCTCTCAAAGAGAAGGTGGGAATCCCTGGCCATCGACAACTCCTCGAGAAGGTGGGAATCACTGGCCATCGAGAACGCCTCGAGAAGGTGGGCATCACTGGCCTTCGACCATTCAAAGAGAAGGTGGGAATCCCTGGCCATCGACCACACCTCGAGAAGGTGGGAATCCCCGGCGATCGACCTCTCAAATAGAAGTTGGGAATCCCTGGCCATCGAGAACTCAAAGAGAAGTTGTGAATCCCCGGCCATCGGCCACTCCTCGACAAGTTAGGAATCCGCAGCATTCGAACACACCTCGAGAAAATGGGAATCCCCGGACATCGACCTCTCAAAGAGAAGGTTGGGAACCCAAGCCATCGACCAGACCTCGAGGAGGTGGGAATACCTGGCCATCGACCACTTAAAAAATTTTGGGAATACCATGCCATCGACCACACCTCGAGAAGGTGGGAATCCCGGGCCCTCGACAAATCCTCGAGAAGGTGGGAATCCCCGGCCATCGAACACTCAAAGAGAAGCTGGGAATACTGGGCCATCGACTACTCCTCGGGAAGGCAGGAAATCCTGGCCATCGACCACTCAAAGAGAAGGTGGGAATCCCTCACCATCGACGGCACCTCGAGAAAGAGGGAATCCATGTCCATCGACCAATCAAAGAGAAGGTGGGAATTCCTGGCCATCGACCACTCAAAGAGAAGTTGGAAATACCTGGCCATCAACTACTCCCAGAGAAGTTGGGTATCCCTGGCCATCGGGAACGCCTCCAGAAGGTGGGAATCCCCTTCCATCGGCCAATCCTCGACAAGGTAGAAATCCCCGGCTATCGAACACACCTCGAGAAGGTGGGAATCCCCGGCGAACGACCTCTCAAAAAGAAGTTGGGAATCCCTGGCCATCGAGAACGCCTCGAGAAGGTGGGAATCCCTGGCCATCGACAACTCCTCGAGAAAGTGGCAATCCCTGTCCATCTGCCACTCAAAGAGAAGTTGTGAATCCCCGGCCATCGGCCACTCCTCGACAAGTTAGGAATCCGCAGCCATCGAACACACCTCGAGAAAATGGGAATCCCCGGACATCGACCTCTCAAAGAGAAGGTTGTGAACCCAAGCCATCGACCAGACCTCGAGGAGGTGGGAATACCTGGCCATCGACCACTTAAAAAATTTTGGGAATCCCATGCCATCGACCACACCTCGAGAAGGTGGGATTCCCTGGCCATCGACCACTTAAAGAAATGTTGGGAATCCCTGGCCATCGGCCACTCAAAGAGAAGATGGGAATCCCTGGACATCAGCCATTCAAAGCGAAGTTGGTAATACCTGGCAAGCGACCACTCCTTGAGAAGGTGGCAATCCCCGGCCATTAACCACTCTTCGAGATGCTGGGAAACCCTGGCCATTAACCACCCCTCGAGAAGCTGGGAAACCCTGGCCATTAACAGCTCCTCAAGAAGTTGGGAATCTCTGGACATCGACCATTCAGAGAGAAGGTGGGATACCTGGCCATCGACCACTCAAAGAGAGTTTGGGAATACCTGGCCATCGACAACTCCTCGAGAAGGTGGGAATCACTGGCCATCGAGAACGCATCGAAAAGGTGGGAGTCCCCGGCCATCGACCTCTCAAAGAGAAGGTGGGAATCCCTGGCCATCGACAACTCCTCGACAAGGTAGGAATCCCCGGCCATCGAGCACAATTCGAGAAGGTGGGAATCTCCGGCCATCGACCTCTCAAAGAGAAGGTGGGAATCCCTGGCCATCGACAATTCAAAGAGAAGGTAGGAATCCCCGGCCATCGACCTCTCAAAGAGAAGGTGGGAATCCCTGGCCATCGACAATTCAAAGAGAAGGTAGGAATCCCCGGCCATCGAACACTTCACGAGAAGGTGGGAATCCCCGGACATCGACCTCTCAAAGAGAAGGTGGTAATCCCAAGCCATCGACGACACCTCGAAAAGGAGGGAATCCCTGGCCATCGACCACTCAAAGAGAAAGTGGGAATCCCTGGGCATCGAGAACGCCTCGAGAAGGTGGGAATCCCTGGCCTTCGACCATTCAAAGAGAAGGTGGGAATCACTGGCCATCGACAACTCCTCGAGAAGGTGGGAATCACTGGCCATCGAGAACGCCTCGAGAAGGTGGGAATCCCTGGCCTTCGACCATTCAAAGAGAAGGTGGGAATCACTGGCCATCGACAACTCCTCGAGAAGGTGGGAATCACTGGCCATCGAGAACGCCTCGAGAAGGTGGGCATCACTGGCCTTCGACCATTCAAAGAGAAGGTGGGAATCCCTGGCCATCGACCACACCTCGAGAAGTTGGGAATCCCCGGCGATCGACCTCTCAAATAGAAGTTGGGAATCCCTGGCCATCGAGAACGCCTCGAGAAGGTGGGAATCCCTGGCCATCGACAACTCCTCGAGAAAGTGGCAATCCCTGTCCATCTGCCACTCAAAGAGAAGTTGTGAATCCCCGGCCATCGGCCACTCCTCGACAAGTTAGGAATCCGCAGCCATCGAACACGCCTCGAGAAAATGGGAATCCCCGGACATCGACCTCTCAAAGAGAAGGTTGGAAACCCAAGCCATCGACCAGACCTCGAGGAGGTGGGAATACCTGGCCATCGACCACTTAAAAATTTTTGGGAATCCCATGCCATCGACCACACCTCGAGAAGGTGGGAATCCCTGCCTATCGACAATTGAAAGAAATGTTGGGAATCCCTGGACATTGACCACTCCTCGAGAACATGGGAATCCCATGACATCAGCCACTCAAAGCGAAGTTGGGAATACCTGGCAAGCGATCGCTCCTTGAGAAGGTGGGAATCCCTGGACAACGACCACTTAAAGAGAATGTGGGAATCACTGGCCATTGGCCATTCAAAGAGAAGGTAGGAATCTCTGGCCATTGGCCTGTCCTCGAGAAGGTGGGAATCCGTGGCCAGCGACCACTCGAAAAGAAGGTGGGAATACCTGGCCATCGACCACTTAAAGAAATGTTGAGAATCCCTGGTCATCCGCCACTCAAGGAGAAGGTGGGAATCCCTCGGCATTGACCACTCCTCGAGAAGATGGGAATCCCTGGACATCAGTCACTCAAAGCGAAGTTGGGAATACCTGACAAGCGACCACTCCTTGAGATGGTGGGAATCTCTGGCCATCAACCACTCAAACAGAAGTTGGGAATACCTGGTCATCAAATACACCCCGAGAAGCTGGGTAACCCCGGCCATCGACCTTTCAAAGAGAAGGTGCGAATCCCTGGCCATCGACCACTCCTCTAGAAGCTGGGAATACCCGGACATCGACCACTCAAAGAGACGTTGGCAATCCCTGGCCATCGAGAACGCCTCGAGAAGGTGGGAATCCCTGGTCATCGACCACTCAAAGAGAAAGTGGGAATCCCTGGGCTTTGCCCACTCAAAGAGAAGGTGGGAATTCCTGGCCATCGACCACTCAAAGAGAAGGTGGGAATCCCTGGACATTGACCTCTTAAAGAGAAGGTGGGAATCCCTGGGCATTGACCAGTAAAAGAGAAGGTGGGAATCCCTGGGCACAGACCACTCAAAGAGAAGGTGGGAATACCTGGGCATTGAACACTTAAAGAGAAGGTGGGAAACCCTGGGCATTGACCACTTAAAGAGAAGGTGGGAATCCCTGGGCATTCACCAGTTAAAGAGAACATGGGAATCCCTTGACATCAGCCACTCAAAGCGAAGTTGGGAATACCTGGCAAGCGATCACTCCTCGAGAAGATGGGAATCCCTGGACATCAGTCACTCAAAGCGAAGTTGGGAATACCTGACAAGCGACCACTCCTTGAGATGGTGGGAATCTCTGGCCATCAACCACTCAAACAGAAGTTGGGAATACCTGGTCATCAAATACACCCCGAGAAGCTGGGTAACCCCGGCCATCGACCTTTCAAAGAGAAGGTGCGAATCCCTGGCCATCGACCACTCCTCTAGAAGCTGGGAATACCCGGACATCGACCACTCAAAGAGACGTTGGCAATCCCTGGCCATCGAGAACGCCTCGAGAAGGTGGGAATCCCTGGTCATCGACCACTCAAAGAGAAAGTGGGAATCCCTGGGCTTTGCCCACTCAAAGAGAAGGTGGGAATTCCTGGCCATCGACCACTCAAAGAGAAGGTGGGAATCCCTGGACATTGACCTCTTAAAGAGAAGGTGGGAATCCCTGGGCATTGACCACTAAAAGAGAAGGTGGGAATCCCTGGGCACAGACCACTCAAAGAGAAGGTGGGAATACCTGGGCATTGAACACTTAAAGAGAAGGTGGGAAACCCTGGGCATTGACCACTTAAAGAGAAGGTGGGAATCCCTGGGCATTCACCAGTTAAAGAGAACATGGGAATCCCTTGACATCAGCCACTCAAAGCGAAGTTGGGAATACCTGGCAAGCGATCACTCCTTGAGAAGGTGGGAATCCCTGGACATTAAACACCCCTCGAGAAGCTGGGAAACCCTGAGCATTAACAACTCCTCAAGAAGTTGGGAATCCCTGGACATCGACCACTCAAAGAGAAGGTTTGAATCCACGGCCATCGAACACACCTGAGAAGCTGGGAATCCTCGGCCATCGACCACTCAAAGAGAAGGTGGGAATCCCTGGGCATTGACCACTCAAAGAGAAGGTGGGAATTCCTGGCCATCGACCACTCAAAGAGAAGTTGGAAATACCTGGCCATCAACTACTCCCCGAGAAGGTGGGTATCCCTGGCCATCGAGAATTCCTCGAGAGGGTGAGAATCCCTGGCCTTCCACCATTCAAATAGAAGGTGGGAATCCCTGGTCATCGACCACTCCTCTAGAAGGTGGGAATCCCCGGCCATCGATCACTCAAAGAGAAGTTGGGAATCCCTGGCCATCGGGAACGCCTCCAGAAGGTGGGAATCCCCTTCCATCGGCCAATCCTCGACAAGGTAGAAATCCCCGGCTATCGAACACACCTCGAGAAGGTGGGAATCCCCGGCGAACGACCTCTCAAAAAGAAGTTGGGAATCCCTGGCCATCGAGAACGCCTCGAGAAGGTGGGAATCCCTGGCCATCGACAACTCCTCGAGAAAGTGGCAATCCCTGTCCATCTGCCACTCAAAGAGAAGTTGTGAATCCCCGGCCATCGGCCACTCCTCGACAAGTTAGGAATCCGCAGCCATCGAACACACCTCGAGAAAATGGGAATCCCCGGACATCGACCTCTCAAAGAGAAGGTTGGGAACCCAAGCCATCGACCAGACCTCGAGGAGGTGGGAATACCTGGCCATCGACCACTTAAAAAATTTTGGGAATCCCATGCCATCGACCACACCTCGAGAAGGTGGGAATCCCGGGCCCTCGACAACTCCTCGAGAAGTTGGGAATCCCCGGCCATCGAACACTCAAAGAGAAGCTGGGAATACTGGGCCATCGACTACTCCTCGGGAAGGCAGGAAATCCTGGCCATCGACCACTCAAAGAGAAGGTGGGAATCCCTCACCATCGACGGCACCTCGAGAAAGAGGGAATCCATGTCCATCGACCAATCAAAGAGAAGGTGGGAATTCCTGGCCATCGACCACTCAAAGAGAAGTTGCGAATACCTGACCATCAACTACTCCCCGAGAAGGTGGGAATCCCTGGCCAACGAGAAATCCTCGAGAAGGTGGGAATCCCTGGCCTTCAACCATTCAAATAGAAGGTGGGAATCCCTGGTCATCGACAACTCCTCGAGAAGGTGGGATTCCCCGGCCTTCAACCATTCAAATATAAGGTGGGAATCCCTGGTCATCGACAACTCCTCGAGAAGGTGGGATTCCCAGGCCATCGACCACTCAAAGAGTAGTTGGGAATACCTGGCCATCGACTACTCCCCGAGAAGGTGGGAATCCCTGGCCTTCGACCATTCTAAGAGAAGGTGGGAATCCCAGGCCATCGACCTCTCAAAGAGAAGGTGGGAATCCCAAGCCATCGACCACACCTCGAGAAGGTGGGATTCCCTGGCCATCGACCACTTAAAGAAATGTTGGGAATCCCTGGCCATCGGCCACTCAAAGAGAAGATGGGAATCCCTGGACATCAGCCATTCAAAGCGAAGCTGGTAATACCTGGCAAGCGACCACTCCTTGAGAAGGTGGCAATCCCCGGCCATTAACCACTCTTCGAGATGCTGGGAAACCCTGGCCATTAACCACCCCTCGAGAAGCTGGGAAACCCTGGCCATTAACAGCTCCTCAAGAAGTTGGGAATCTCTGGACATCGACCATTCAGAGAGAAGGTGGGATACCTGGCCATCGACCACTCAAAGAGAGTTTGGGAATACCTGGCCATCGACAACTCCTCGAGAAGGTGGGAATCACTGGCCATCGAGAACGCATCGAAAAGGTGGGAGTCCCCGGCCATCGACCTCTCAAAGAGAAGGTGGGAATCCCTGGCCATCGACAACTCCTCGACAAGGTAGGAATCCCCGGCCATCGAGCACAATTCGAGAAGGTGGGAATCTCCGGCCATCGACCTCTCAAAGAGAAGGTGGGAATCCCTGGCCATCGACAATTCAAAGAGAAGGTAGGAATCCCCGGCCATCGACCTCTCAAAGAGAAGGTGGGAATCCCTGGCCATCGACAATTCAAAGAGAAGGTAGGAATCCCCGGCCATCGAACACTTCACGAGAAGGTGGGAATCCCCGGACATCGACCTCTCAAAGAGAAGGTGGTAATCCCAAGCCATCGACAACTCCTCGAGAAGGTGGGAATCACTGGCCATCGAGAACGCCTCGAGAAGGTGGGAATCCCTGGCCTTCGACCATTCAAAGAGAAGGTGGGAATCACTGGCCATCGACAACTCCTCGAGAAGGTGGGAATCACTGGCCATCGAGAACGCCTCGAGAAGGTGGGCATCACTGGCCTTCGACCATTCAAAGAGAAGGTGGGAATCCCTGGCCATCGACCACACCTCGAGAAGGTGGGAATCCCCGGCGATCGACCTCTCAAATAGAAGTTGGGAATCCCTGGCCATCGAGAACGCCTCGAGAAGGTGGGAATCCCTGGCCATCAACAACTCCTCGAGAAAGTGGCAATCCCTGTCCATCTGCCACTCAAAGAGAAGTTGTGAATCCCCGGCCATCGGCCACTCCTCGACAAGTTAGGAATCCGCAGCCATCGAACACGCCTCGAGAAAATGGGAATCCCCGGACATCGACCTCTCAAAGAGAAGGTTGGAAACCCAAGCCATCGACCAGACCTCGAGGAGGTGGGAATACCTGGCCATCGACCACTTAAAAATTTTTGGGAATCCCATGCCATCGACCACACCTCGAGAAGGTGGGAATCCCTGGCCATCGACCATTGAAAGAAATGTTGGGAATCCCTGGACATTGACCACTCCTCGAGAACATGGGAATCCCATGACATCAGCCACTCAAAGCGAAGTTGGGAATACCTGGCAAGCGATCGCTCCTTGAGAAGGTGGGAATCCCTGGACAACGACCACTTAAAGAGAATGTGGGAATCACTGGCCATTGGCCATTCAAAGAGAAGGTAGGAATCTCTGGCCATTGGCCTGTCCTCGAGAAGGTGGGAATCCGTGGCCAGCGACCACTCGAAAAGAAGGTGGGAATACCTGGCCATCGACCACTTAAAGAAATGTTGGGAATCCCTGGTCATCCGCCACTCAAGGAGAAGGTGGGAATCCCTCGGCATTGACCACTCCTCGAGAAGATGGGAATCCCTGGACATCAGTCACTCAAAGCGAAGTTGGGAATACCTGACAAGCGACCACTCCTTGAGATGGTGGGAATCTCTGGCCATCAACCACTCAAAGAGAAGTTGGGAATACCTGGTCATCAAATACACCCCGAGAAGCTGGGTAACCCCGGCCATCGACCTTTCAAAGAGAAGGTGCGAATCCCTGGCCATCGACCACTCCTCTAGAAGCTGGGAATACCCGGACATCGACCACTCAAAGAGACGTTGGCAATCCCTGGCCATCGAGAACGCCTCGAGAAGGTGGGAATCCCTGGTCATCGACCACTCAAAGAGAAAGTGGGAATCCCTGGGCATTGCCCACTCAAAGAGAAGGTGGGAATTCCTGGCCATCGACCACTCAAAGAGAAGGTGGGAATCCCTGGACATTGACCTCTTAAAGAGAAGGTGGGAATCCCTGGGCATTGACCAGTAAAAGAGAAGGTGGGAATCCCTGGGCACAGACCACTCAAAGAGAAGGTGGGAATACCTGGGCATTGAACACTTAAAGAGAAGGTGGGAAACCCTGGGCATTGACCACTTAAAGAGAAGGTGGGAATCCCTGGGCATTCACCAGTTAAAGAGAACATGGGAATCCCTTGACATCAGCCACTCAAAGCGAAGTTGGGAATACCTGGCAAGCGATCACTCCTTGAGAAGGTGGGAATCCCTGGACATTAAACACCCCTCGAGAAGCTGGGAAACCCTGAGCATTAACAACTCCTCAAGAAGTTGGGAATCCCTGGACATCGACCACTCAAAGAGAAGGTTTGAATCCACGGCCATCGAACACACCTGAGAAGCTGGGAATCCTCGGCCATCGACCACTCAAAGAGAAGGTGGGAATCCCTGGGCATTGACCACTCAAAGAGAAGGTGGGAATTCCTGGCCATCGACCACTCAAAGAGAAGTTGGAAATACCTGGCCATCAACTACTCCCCGAGAAGGTGGGTATCCCTGGCCATCGAGAATTCCTCGAGAGGGTGAGAATCCCTGGCCTTCCACCATTCAAATAGAAGGTGGGAATCCCTGGTCATCGACCACTCCTCTAGAAGGTGGGAATCCCCGGCCATCGATCACTCAAAGAGAAGTTGGGAATCCCTGGCCATCGGGAACGCCTCCAGAAGGTGGGAATCCCCTTCCATCGGCCAATCCTCGACAAGGTAGAAATCCCCGGCTATCGAACACACCTCGAGAAGGTGGGAATCCCCGGCGAACGACCTCTCAAAAAGAAGTTGGGAATCCCTGGCCATCGAGAACGCCTCGAGAAGGTGGGAATCCCTGGCCATCGACAACTCCTCGAGAAAGTGGCAATCCCTGTCCATCTGCCACTCAAAGAGAAGTTGTGAATCCCCGGCCATCGGCCACTCCTCGACAAGTTAGGAATCCGCAGCCATCGAACACACCTCGAGAAAATGGGAATCCCCGGACATCGACCTCTCAAAGAGAAGGTTGGGAACCCAAGCCATCGACCAGACCTCGAGGAGGTGGGAATACCTGGCCATCGACCACTTAAAAAATTTTGGGAATCCCATGCCATCGACCACACCTCGAGAAGGTGGGAATCCCGGGCCCTCGACAACTCCTCGAGAAGTTGGGAATCCCCGGCCATCGAACACTCAAAGAGAAGCTGGGAATACTGGGCCATCGACTACTCCTCGGGAAGGCAGGAAATCCTGGCCATCGACCACTCAAAGAGAAGGTGGGAATCCCTCACCATCGACGGCACCTCGAGAAAGAGGGAATCCATGTCCATCGACCAATCAAAGAGAAGGTGGGAATTCCTGGCCATCGACCACTCAAAGAGAAGTTGCGAATACCTGACCATCAACTACTCCCCGAGAAGGTGGGAATCCCTGGCCAACGAGAAATCCTCGAGAAGGTGGGAATCCCTGGCCTTCAACCATTCAAATAGAAGGTGGGAATCCCTGGTCATCGACAACTCCTCGAGAAGGTGGGATTCCCCGGCATTCAACCATTCAAATATAAGGTGGGAATCCCTGGTCATCGACAACTCCTCGAGAAGGTGGGATTCCCAGGCCATCGACCACTCAAAGAGTAGTTGGGAATACCTGGCCATCGACTACTCCCCGAGAAGGTGGGAATCCCTGGCCTTCGACCATTCTAAGAGAAGGTGGGAATCCCAGGCCATCGACCTCTCAAAGAGAAGGTGGGAATCCCAAGCCATCGACCACACCTCGAGAAGGTGGGATTCCCTGGCCATCGACCACTTAAAGAAATGTTGGGAATCCCTGGCCATCGGCCACTCAAAGAGAAGATGGGAATCCCTGGACATCAGCCATTCAAAGCGAAGTTGGTAATACCTGGCAAGCGACCACTCCTTGAGAAGGTGGCAATCCCCGGCCATTAACCACCCCTCGAGAAGCTGGGAAACCCTGGCCATTAACAGCTCCTCAAGAAGTTGGGAATCTCTGGACATCGACCATTCAAAGAGAAGGTGGGATACCTGGCCATCGACCACTCAAAGAGAGTTTGGGAATACCTGGCCATCGACAACTCCTCGAGAAGGTGGGAATCACTGGCCATCGAGAACGCATCGAAAAGGTGGGAGACCCCGGCCATCGACCTCTCAAAGAGAAGGTGGGAATCCCTGGCCATCGACAACTCCTCGACAAGGTAGGAATCCCCGGCCATCGAGCACAATTCGAGAAGGTGGGAATCTCCGGCCATCGACCTCTCAAAGAGAAGGTGGGAATCCCTGGCCTTCGACAATTCAAAGAGAAGGTAGGAATCCCCGGCCATCGACCTCTCAAAGAGAGGGTGGGAATCCCTGACCATCGACAATTCAAAGAGAAGGTAGGAATCCCCGGCCATCGAACACTTCACGAGAAGGTGGGAATCCCCGGACATCGACCTCTCAAAGAGAAGGTGGTAATCCCAAGCCATCGACCACACCTCGAGAAGGTGGAATACCTGGCCATCGACCACTTAAAAAAATGTTGGGAATCCCAAGCCATCGACCAGACCTCGAGAAGTTGGGAATCCCTGGCCATCGACCACTTAAAGAAATGTTGGGAATCCCTGGTCATCTGCCACTCAGAGAGAAGGTGGGAATCCCTGGGCATTGACCACTCCTCGAGAAGATGGGAATCCCTGGACATCAGTCACTCAAAGAGAAGTTGGGAATACCTGGCAAGCGACCACTCCTTGAGAAGGTGGGAATCTCTGGCCATCAACCACTCAAAGAGAATTTGGGAATACCTGGCCATCAAATACACCCCGAGAAGCTGGGTATCCCCGGCCATCGACCTTTCAAAGAGAAGCTGCGAATCCCTGGCCATCGACCACTCCTCTAGAAGGTGGGAATCCCCGGACATCGACCACTCAAACAGACGTTAGCCATCGAAAACGCCTCGAGAAGGTGGGAATCCCTGGCCATCAACTAACCCCGAGAAGGTGGGAATCCCTGGCCATCGAACACACCTCGAGAAGCTGGGAATCCCCGGCCATCGACCACTCAAAGAGAAGGTGGGAATCCCTGGGCATTGACCACTCAAAGAGAAGGTGGGAATACCTGGCCATCGACCACTTAAAGAAATGTTGGGAATCCCAAGCCATCGACCAGACCTCGAGAAGGTGGGAATCCCTGGCCATCGACCACTTAATGAAATGTTGGGAATCCCGGGCCATCGACCACTTGAAGAAATGTTGTGAATCCCTGGCCATCGACCACTCAAAGAGAAGTTGGGAGTCCCTGGCCATCGGCCACTCAAAGAGAAGGTGGGAATCCCTGGGCATCGGCCACTTAAAGAAATGTTGGGAATCCCTGGCCATCGGCCACTCAAAGAGAAGGTGTGAATCCCTGGGCATTGACCACTGCTCGAGAAGATGGGAATCCCTGGACATCAGTCACTCAAAGCGAAGTTGGGAATACCTGGCAACCGACCACTCCTTGAGAAGGTGGGAATCTCTGGCCATCAACCACTCAAAGAGAAGTTGGGAATCCCTGGGCATCGACCACTTAAAGAAATGTTGGGAAACCCTGTCCATCGACCACTCAAAGTGAAGGTGGGAATCTCTGGCCATCGGCCACTCAAAGAGAAGGTGGGAATCCCTGGGCATTGACCACTCCTCGAGAAGATGGGAATCCCTGGTCATCAGCCACTCAAAGCGAAGTTGGGAATACCTGGCAAGCGACCACTCCTTGAGAAGGTGGGAATCCCTGGGCATCGACCAGTTAAAGAAATGTTGGGAATCCCTGGCCATCGACCACTCAAAGAGAAGGTGGGAATCCCTGGCCATCGGCCACTCAAAGAGAAGGTGGGAATCCCTGGGCATCAACCACTTAAAGAAATGTTGGGAATCCCTGGCCATCGACCACTCAAAGTGAAGATGGGAATCTCTGGCCATCGACCACTCAAAGAGAAGGTGGGAATCCCTGGGCATTGACTACTCAAAGAGAAGTTGGGAATCCTTGGGCATCGACCACTTAAAGAAATGTTGGGAATCCCTGACCATCGACCACTCAAAGAGAAGGTGGGAATCCCTGGCCATCGGCCACTCAAAGAGAAGGTGGGAATCCCAAGCCATCGACCACACCTCGAGAAGGTGGGAATACCTGGCCATCGACCACTTAAAAAAATGTTGGGAATCCCAAGCCATCGACCACACCTCGAGAAGGTGGGAATCCCTGGCCATCGACCACTTAAAGAAATGTTGGGAATCCCTGGCCATTGGCCACTCAAAGAGAAGGTGGAAATCCCTGGGCATTGACCACTCCTCGAGAAGATGGGAATCCCTGGTCATCAGTCACTCAAAGCGAAGTTGGGAATACCTGGCAACCGACCACTCCTTGAGAAGGTGGGAATCTCTGGGCATCGACCACTTAAAGAAATGTTGGGAATCCCTGGCCATCGACCACTCAAAGAGAGGGTGGGAATCCCTGGCCATCGGCCATTCAAAGAGAGTTTGGGAATACCTGGCCATCGACCACTCCTCTAGAAGGTGGGAATCCCCGGCCATCGACCACTCAAAGAGACGTTGGCAATCCCTGGCCATCGAGAAAGCCTCGAGAATGAGCGAATCACTGGTCATCGACCACTCAAAGAGAAGGTAGGAATTCCTGGCCATCGACCACTCAAAGAGAAGTTGGGAATACCTGGCCATCAACTAGCCCCGAGAAGGTGGGAATCCCTGGCCATCGACAACTCCTCGAGAAGGTGGGAATCCACGGCCATCGACCACTCAAAGAGAAGTTGGGAATACCTGGCCATCGACTACTCCCCGAGAAGGTGGGAATCCCTGGCCTTCGACCATTCAAACAGAAGGTGGGAATCCTTGGCCATCGACCACTCCTCTAGAAGTTGGGAATCCCTGGCCATCGACCACTTGAAGAAATGTTGTGAATCCCTGGCCATCGACCACTCAAAGAGAAGTTGGGAGTCCCTGGCCATCGGCCACTCAAAGAGAAGGTGGGAATCCCTGCGCATCGGCCACTCAAAGAGAAGGTGTGAATCCCTGGGCATTGACCACTCCTCGAGAAGATGGGAATCCCTGGACATCAGTCACTCAAAGCGAAGTTGGGAATACCTGGCAACCGACCACTCCTTGAGAAGGTGGGAATCCCAAGCCATCGACCACACCTCGAGAAGGTGGGAATACCTGGCCATCGACCACTTAAAAAAATGTTGGGAATCCCAAGCCATCGACCACACCTCGAGAAGGTGGGAATCCCTGGCCATCGACCACTTAAAGAAATGTTGGGAATCCCTGGCCATTGGCCACTCAAAGAGAAGGTGGAAATCCCTGGGCATTGACCACTCCTCGAGAAGATGGGAATCCCTGGTCATCAGTCACTGAAAGCGAAGTTGGGAATACCTGGCAACCGACCACTCCTTGAGAAGGTGGGAATCTCTGGGCATCGACCACTTAAAGAAATGTTGGGAATCCCTGGCCATCGACCACTCAAAGAGAGGGTGGGAATCCCTGGCCATCGGCCACTCAAAGAGAGTTTGGGAATACCTGGCCATCGACAACTCCTCGAGAAGGTGGGAATCCCAGGTCATCGACCATTCAAAGAGAAGGTGCGAATCCCTGGCCATCGACCACTCCTCTAGAAGGTGGGAATCCCCGGCCATCGACCACTCAAAGAGACGTTGGCAATCCCTGGCCATCGAGAAAGCCTCGAGAATGAGCGAATCACTGGTCATCGACCACTCAAAGAGAAGGTGGGAATTCCTGGCCATCGACCACTCAAAGAGAAGTTGGGAATACCTGGCCATCAACTAGCCCCGAGAAGGTGGGAATCCCTGGCCATCGACAACTCCTCGAGAAGGTGGGAATCCACGGCCATCGACCACTCAAAGAGCAGTTGGGAATACCTGGCCATCGACTACTCCCCGAGAAGGTGGGAATCCCTGGCCTTCGACCATTCAAACAGAAGGTGGGAATCCTTGGCCATCGACCACTCCTCTAGGAGTTGGGAATCCCTGGCCATCGACCACCTGAAGAAATGTGAATCCCTGGCCATCGACCACTCAAAGAGAAGTTGGGAATCCCTGGCCATCGGCCACTCAAAGAGAAGGTGTGAATCCTTGGGCATTGACCACTCCTCGAGAAGATGGGAATCCCTGGACATTAGTCACTCAAAGCGAAGTTGGGAATACCTGGCAACCGACCACTCCTTGAGAAGGTGGGAATCTCTGGCCATCAACCACTCAAAGAGAAGTTGGGAATCCCTGGGCATCGACCACTTAAAGAAATGTTGGGAAACCCTGACCATCGACCACTCAAAGTGAAGGTGGGAATCTCTGGCCATCGGCCACTCAAAGAGAAGGTGGGAATCCCTGGGCATTGACCACTCCTCGAGAAGATGGGAATCCCTGGTCATCAGTCACTCAAAGCGAAGTTGGGAATACCTGGCCATCGACCACTCAAAGAGAAGGTGGGAATCCCAAGCCATCGACCACACCTCTAGAAGGTGGGAATCCCTGGCCATCGACAACTCCTCGACAAGGTAGGAATCCCCGGCCATCGAGCACAATTCGAGAAGGTGGGAATCTCCGGCCATCGACCTCTCAAAGAGAAGGTGGGAATCCCTGGCCATCGACAATTCAAAGGGAAGGTAGGAATCCCCGGCCATCGACCTCTCAAAGAGAAGGTGGGAATCCCTGGCCATCGACAATTCAAAGAGAAGGTAGGAATCCCCGGCCATCGAACACTTCACGAGAAGGTGGGAATCCCCGGACATCGACCTCTCAAAGAGAAGGTGGTAATCCCAAGCCATCGACCACACCTCGAGAAGGTGGGAATACCTGGCCATCGACCACTTAAAAAAATGTTGGGAATCCCAAGCCATCGACCACACCTCGAGAAGGTGGGAATGCCTGGCCATCGACCACTTAAAGAAATGTTGGGAATCCCTGGTCATCTGCCACTCAGAGAGAAGGTGGGAATCCCTGGGCATTGACCACTCCTCGAGAAGATGGGAATCCCTGGACATCAGTCACTCAAAGCGAAGTTGGGAATACCTGGCAAGCGACCACTCCTTGAGAAGGTGGGAATCTCTGGCCATCAACCACTCAAAGAGAATTTGGGAATACCTGGCCATCAAATACACCCCGAGAAGCTGGGTATCCCCGGCCATCGACCTTTCAAAGAGAAGCTGCGAATCCCTGGCCATCGACCACTCCTCTAGAAGGTGGGAATCCCCGGACATCGACCACTCAAACAGACGTTAGCCATCGAAAACGCCTCGAGAAGGTGGGAATCCCTGGCCATCAACTAACCCCGAGAAGGTGGGAATCCCTGGCCATCGAACACACCTCGAGAAGCTGGGAATCCCCGGCCATCGACCACTCAAAGAGAAGGTGGGAATCCCTGGGCATTGACCACTCAAAGAGAAGGTGGGAATACCTGGCCATCGACCACTTAAAGAAATGTTGGGAATCCCAAGCCATCGACCAGACCTCGAGAAGGTGGGAATCCCTGGCCATCGACCACTTAATGAAATGTTGGGAATCCCGGGCCATCGACCACTTGAAGAAATGTTGTGAATCCCTGGCCATCGACCACTCAAAGAGAAGTTGGGAGTCCCTGGCCATCGGCCACTCAAAGAGAAGGTGGGAATCCCTGGGCATCGGCCACTTAAAGAAATGTTGGGAATCCCTGGCCATCGGCCACTCAAAGAGAAGGTGTGAATCCCTGGGCATTGACCACTCCTCGAGAAGATGGGAATCCCTGGACATCAGTCACTCAAAGCGAAGTTGGGAATACCTGGCAACCGACCACTCCTTGAGAAGGTGGGAATCTCTGGCCATCAACCACTCAAAGAGAAGTTGGGAATCCCTGGGCATCGACCACTTAAAGAAATGTTGGGAAACCCTGTCCATCGACCACTCAAAGTGAAGGTGGGAATCTCTGGCCATCGGCCACTCAAAGAGAAGGTGGGAATCCCTGGGCATTGACCACTCCTCGAGAAGATGGGAATCCCTGGTCATCAGCCACTCAAAGCGAAGTTGGGAATACCTGGCAAGCGACCACTCCTTGAGAAGGTGGGAATCCCTGGGCATCGACCAGTTAAAGAAATGTTGGGAATCCCTGGCCATCGACCACTCAAAGAGAAGGTGGGAATCCCTGGCCATCGGCCACTCAAAGAGAAGGTGGGAATCCCTGGGCATCAACCACTTAAAGAAATGTTGGGAATCCCTGGCCATCGACCACTCAAAGTGAAGATGGGAATCTCTGGCCATCGACCACTTAAAGAGAAGGTGGGAATCCCTGGGCATTGACTACTCAAAGAGAAGTTGGGAATCCTTGGGCATCGACCACTTAAAGAAATGTTGGGAATCCCTGACCATCGACCACTCAAAGAGAAGGTGGGAATCCCTGGCCATCGGCCACTCAAAGAGAAGGTGGGAATCCCAAGCCATCGACCACACCTCGAGAAGGTGGGAATACCTGGCCATCGACCACTTAAAAAAATGTTGGGAATCCCAAGCCATCGACCACACCTCGAGAAGGTGGGAATCCCTGGCCATCGACCACTTAAAGAAATGTTGGGAATCCCTGGCCATTGGCCACTCAAAGAGAAGGTGGAAATCCCTGGGCATTGACCACTCCTCGAGAAGATGGGAATCCCTGGTCATCAGTCACTCAAAGCGAAGTTGGGAATACCTGGCAACCGACCACTCCTTGAGAAGGTGGGAATCTCTGGGCATCGACCACTTAAAGAAATGTTGGGAATCCCTGGCCATCGACCACTCAAAGAGAGGGTGGGAATCCCTGGCCATCGGCCATTAAAAGAGAGTTTGGGAATACCTGGCCATCGACCACTCCTCTAGAAGGTGGGAATCCCCGGCCATCGACCACTCAAAGAGACGTTGGCAATCCCTGGCCATCGAGAAAGCCTCGAGAATGAGCGAATCACTGGTCATCGACCACTCAAAGAGAAGGTAGGAATTCCTGGCCATCGACCACTCAAAGAGAAGTTGGGAATCCCTGCGCATCGGCCACTCAAAGAGAAGGTGTGAATCCCTGGGCATTGACCACTCCTCGAGAAGATGGGAATCCCTGGACATCAGTCACTCAAAGCGAAGTTGGGAATACCTGGCAACCGACCACTCCTTGAGAAGGTGGGAATCTCTGGCCATCAACCACTCAAAGAGAAGTTGGGAATCCCTGGGCATCGACCACTTAAAGAAATGTTGGGAAACCCTGTCCATCGACCACTCAAAGTGAAGGTGGGAATCTCTGGCCATCGGGCAATCAAAGAGAAGGTGGGAATCCCTGGGCATCGACCAGTTAAAGAAATGTTCGGAATCCCTGAGCATCGACCACTCAAGGAGAAGGTGGGAATACCTGGGCATTGACCACTCCTCGAGAAGATGGGAATCACTGGTCATCAGTCACTCAAAGCGAAGTTGGGAATACCTGGCCATCGACCACTCAAAGAGAAGGTGGGAATCCCAAGCCATCGACCACACCTCGAGAAGGTGGGAATACCTGGCCATCGACCACTTAAAAAAATGTTGGGAATCCCAAGCCATCGACCACACCTCGAGAAGGTGGGAATTGCTGGCCATCGACCACTTAAAGAAATGTTGGGAATCCCTGGCCATCGGCCACTCAAAGAGAGGGTGGGAATCCCTGGCCATCGGCCACTCAAAGAGAGTTTGGGAATACCTGGCCATCGACAACTCCTCGAGAAGGTGGGAATCCCAGGCCATCGACCATTCAAAGAGAAGGTGGGAATCTCTGGCCATCGGCCACTCAAAGAGAAGGTGGGAATCCCTGGGCATTGACCACTTAAAGAAATGTTGGGAAACCCTGTCCATCGACCACTCAAAGTGAAGGTGGGAATCTCTGGCCATCGGCCACTCAAAGAGAAGGTGGGAATCCCTGGGCATTGACCACTCCTCGAGAAGATGGGAATCCCTGGTCATCAGCCACTCAAAGCGAAGTTGGGAATACCTGGCAAGCGACCACTCCTTGAGAAGGTGGGAATCCCTGGGCATCGACCAGTTAAAGAAATGTTGGGAATCCCTGGCCATCGACCACTCAAAGAGAAGGTGGGAATCCCTGGCCATAGGCCACTCAAAGAGAAGGTGGGAATCCCTGGGCATCAACCACTTAAAGAAATGTTGGGAATCCCTGGCCATCGACCACTCAAAGTGAAGATGGGAATCTCTGGCCATCGACCACTCAAAGAGAAGGTGGGAATCCCTGGGCATTGACTACACAAAGAGAAGTTGGGAATCCTTGGGGATCGACCACTTAAAGAAATGTTGGGAATCCCTGACCATCGACCACTCAAAGAGAAGGTGGGAATCCCTGGCCATCGGCCACTCAAAGAGAAGGTGGGAATCCCAAGCCATCGACCACACCTCGAGAAGGTGGGAATCCCTGGCCATCGACCACTTAAAGAAATGTTGGGAATCCCTGGTCATCTGCCACTCAGAGAGAAGGTGGGAATCCCTGGGCATTGACCACTCCTCGAGAAGATGGGAATCCCTGGACATCAGTCACTCAAAGAGAAGTTGGGAATACCTGGCAAGCGACCACTCCTTGAGAAGGTGGGAATCTCTGGCCATCAACCACTCAAAGAGAATTTGGGAATACCTGGCCATCAAATACACCCCGAGAAGCTGGGTATCCCCGGCCATCGACCTTTCAAAGAGAAGCTGCGAATCCCTGGCCATCGACCACTCCTCTAGAAGGTGGGAATCCCCGGACATCGACCACTCAAACAGACGTTAGCCATCGAAAACGCCTCGAGAAGGTGGGAATCCCTGGCCATCAACTAACCCCGAGAAGGTGGGAATCCCTGGCCATCAAACACACCTCGAGAAGCTGGGAATCCCCGGCCATCGACCACTCAAAGAGAAGGTGGGAATCCCTGGGCATTGACCACTCAAAGAGAAGGTGGGAATACCTGGCCATCGACCACTTAAAGAAATGTTGGGAATCCCAAGCCATCGACCAGACCTCGAGAAGGTGGGAATCCCTGGCCATCGACCACTTAATGAAATGTTGGGAATCCCGGGCCATCGACCACTTGAAGAAATGTTGTGAATCCCTGGCCATCGACCACTCAAAGAGAAGTTGGGAGTCCCTGGCCATCGGCCACTCAAAGAGAAGGTGGGAATCCCTGGGCATCGGCCACTTAAAGAAATGTTGGGAATCCCTGGCCATCGGCCACTCAAAGAGAAGGTGTGAATCCCTGGGCATTGACCACTCCTCGAGAAGATGGGAATCCCTGGACATCAGTCACTCAAAGCGAAGTTGGGAATACCTGGCAACCGACCACTCCTTGAGAAGGTGGGAATCTCTGGCCATCAACCACTCAAAGAGAAGTTGGGAATCCCTGGGCATCGACCACTTAAAGAAATGTTGGGAATCCCTGTCCATCGACCACTCAAAGTGAAGGTGGGAATCTCTGGCCATCGGCCACTCAAAGAGAAGGTGGGAATCCCTGGGCATTGACCACTCCTCGAGAAGATGGGAATCCCTGGTCATCAGCCACTCAAAGCGAAGTTGGGAATACCTGGCAAGCGACCACTCCTTGAGAAGGTGGGAATCCCTGGGCATCGACCAGTTAAAGAAATGTTGGGAATCCCTGGCCATCGACCACTCAAAGAGAAGGTGGGAATCCCTGGCCATAGGCCACTCAAAGAGAAGGTGGGAATCCCTGGGCATCAAACACTTAAAGAAATGTTGGGAATCCCTGGCCATCGACCACTCAAAGTGAAGATGGGAATCTCTGGCCATCGACCACTCAAAGAGAAGGTGGGAATCCCTGGGCATTGACTACTCAAAGAGAAGTTGGGAATCCTTGGGGATCGACCACTTAAAGAAATGTTGGGAATCCCTGACCATCGACCACTCAAAGAGAAGGTGGGAATCCCTGGCCATCGGCCACTCAAAGAGAAGGTGGGAATCCCAAGCCATCGACCACACCTCGAGAAGGTGGGAATACCTGGCCATCGACCACTTAAAAAAATGTTGGGAATCCCAAGCCATCGACCACACCTCGAGAAGGTGGGAATCCCTGGCCATCGACCACTTAAAGAAATGTTGGGAATCCCTGGCCATTGGCCACTCAAAGAGAAGGTGGAAATCCCTGGGCATTGACCACTCCTCGAGAAGATGGGAATCCCTGGTCATCAGTCACTCAAAGCGAAGTTGGGAATACCTGGCAACCGACCACTCCTTGAGAAGGTGGGAATCTCTGGGCATCGACCACTTAAAGAAATGTTGGGAATCCCTGGCCATCGACCACTCAAAGAGAGGGTGGGAATCCCTGGCCATTGGCCATTCAAAGAGAGTTTGGGAATACCTGGCCATCGACCACTCCTCTAGAAGGTGGGAATCCCCGGCCATCGACCACTCAAAGAGACGTTGGCAATCCCTGGCCATCGAGAAAGCCTCGAGAATGAGCGAATCACTGGTCATCGACCACTCAAAGAGAAGGTAGGAATTCCTGGCCATCGACCACTCAAAGAGAAGTTGGGAATACCTGGCCATCAACTAGCCCCGAGAAGGTGGGAATCCCTGGCCATCGACAACTCCTCGAGAAGGTGGGAATCCACGGCCATCGACCACTCAAAGAGAAGTTGGGAATACCTGGCCATCGACTACTCCCCGAGAAGGTGGGAATCCCTGGCCTTCGACCATTCAAACAGAAGGTGGGAATCCCTGGCCATCGGCCACTCAAAGAGAAGGTGGGAATCCCAAGCCATCGACCACACCTCGAGAAGGTGGGAATACCTGGCCATCGACCACTTAAAAAAATGTTGGGAATCCCAAGCCATCGACCACACCTCGAGAAGGTGGGAATCCCTGGCCATCGACCACTTAAAGAAATGTTGGGAATCCCTGGCCATTGGCCACTCAAAGAGAAGGTGGAAATCCCTGGGCATTGACCACTCCTCGAGAAGATGGGAATCCCTGGTCATCAGTCACTCAAAGCGAAGTTGGGAATACCTGGCAACCGACCACTCCTTGAGAAGGTGGGAATCTCTGGGCATCGACCACTTAAAGAAATGTTGGGAATCCCTGGCCATCGACCACTCAAAGAGAGGGTGGGAATCCCTGGCCATCGGCCATTCAAAGAGAGTTTGGGAATACCTGGCCATCGACCACTCCTCTAGAAGGTGGGAATCCCCGGCCATCGACCACTCAAAGAGACGTTGGCAATCCCTGGCCATCGAGAAAGCCTCGAGAATGAGCGAATCACTGGTCATCGACCACTCAAAGAGAAGGTAGGAATTCCTGGCCATCGACCACTCAAAGAGAAGTTGGGAATACCTGGCCATCAACTAGCCCCGAGAAGGTGGGAATCCCTGGCCATCGACAACTCCTCGAGAAGGTGGGAATCCACGGCCATCGACCACTCAAAGAGAAGTTGGGAATACCTGGCCATCGACTACTCCCCGAGAAGGTGGGAATCCCTGGCCTTCGACCATTCAAACAGAAGGTGGGAATCCTTGGCCATCGACCACTCCTCTAGAAGTTGGGAATCCCTGGCCATCGACCACTTGAAGAAATGTTGTGAATCCCTGGCCATCGACCACTCAAAGAGAAGTTGGGAGTCCCTGGCCATCGGCCACTCAAAGAGAAGGTGGGAATCCCTGCGCATCGGCCACTCAAAGAGAAGGTGTGAATCCCTGGGCATTGACCACTCCTCGAGAAGATGGGAATCCCTGGACATCAGTCACTCAAAGCGAAGTTGGGAATACCTGGCAACCGACCACTCCTTGAGAAGGTGGGAATCTCTGGCCATCAACCACTCAAAGAGAAGTTGGGAATCCCTGGGCATCGACCACTTAAAGAAATGTTGGGAAACCCTGTCCATCGACCACTCAAAGTGAAGGTGGGAATCTCTGGCCATCGGGCACTCAAAGAGAAGGTGGGAATCCCTGGGCATCGACCACTTAAAGAAATGTTCGGAATCCCTGAGCATCGACCACTCAAGGAGAAGGTGGGAATCCCTGGGCATTGACCACTCCTCGAGAAGATGGGAATCCCTGGTCATCAGTCACTCAAAGCGAAGTTGGGAATACCTGGCCATCGACCACTCAAAGAGAAGGTGGGAATCCCAAGCCATCGACCACACCTCGAGAAGGTGGGAATACCTGGCCATCGACCACTTAAAAAAATGTTGTGAATCCCAAGCCATCGACCACACCTCGAGAAGGTGGGAATCCCTGGCCATCGACCACTTAAAGAAATGTTGGGAATCCCTGGCCATTGGCCACTCAAAGAGAAGGTGGAAATCCCTGGGCATTGACCACTCCTCGAGAAGATGGGAATCCCTGGTCATCAGTAACTGAAAGCGAAGTTGGGAATACCTGGCAACCGACCACTCCTTGAGAAGGTGGGAATCTCTGGGCATCGACCACTTAAAGAAATGTTGGGAATCCCTGGCCATCGACCACTCAAAGAGAGGGTGGGAATCCCTGGCCATCGGCCACTCAAAGAGAGTTTGGGAATACCTGGCCATCGACAACTCCTCGAGAAGGTGGGAATCCCAGGTCATCGACCATTCAAAGAGAAGGTGCGAATCCCTGGCCATCGACCACTCCTCTAGAAGGTGGGAATCCCCGGCCATCGACCACTCAAAGAGACGTTGGCAATCCCTGGCCATCGAGAAAGCCCCGAGAATGAGCGAATCACTGGTCATCGACCACTCAAAGAGAAGGTGGGAATTCCTGGCCATCGACCACTCAAAGAGAAGTTGGGAATACCTGGCCATCAACTAGCCCCGAGAAGGTGGGAATCCCTGGCCATCGACAACTCCTCGAGAAGGTGGGAATCCACGGCCATCGACCACTCAAAGAGAAGTTGGGAATACCTGGCCTTCGACCATTCAAACAGAAGGTGGGAATCCTTGGCCATCGACCACTCCTCTAGGAGTTGGGAATCCCTGGCCATCGACCACCTGAAGAAATGTGAATCCCAGGCCATCGACCACTCAAAGAGAAGTTGGGAATCCCTGGCCATCGGCCACTCAAAGATAAGGTGGGAATCCCTGGGCATCGGCCACTCAAAGAGAAGGTGTGAATCCCTGGGCATTGACCACTCCTCGAGAAGATGGGAATCCCTGGACATTAGTCACTCAAAGCGGAGTTGGGAATACCTGGCAACCTACCACTCCTTGAGAAGGTGGGAATCTCTGGCCATCAACCACTCAAAGAGAAGTTGGGAATCCCTGGGCATCGACCACTTAAAGAAATGTTGGGAAACCCTGTCCATCGACCACTCAAAGTGAAGGTGGGAATCTCTGGCCATCGGCCACTCAAGGAGAAGGTGGGAATCCCTGGGCATTGACCACTCCTCGAGAAGATGGGAATCCCTGGTCATCAGTCACTCAAAGCGAAGTTGGGAATACCTGGCCATCGACCACTCAAAGAGAAGGTGGGAATCCCTGGCCATCGACAATTCAAAGAGAAGGTAGGAATCCCCGGCCATCGAACACTTCACGAGAAGGTGGGAATCCCCGGACATCGACCTCTCAAAGAGAAGGTGGTAATCCCAAGCCATCGACCACACCTCGAGAAGGTGGGAATACCTGGCCATCGACCACTTAAAAAAATGTTGGGAATCCCAAGCCATCGACCACACCTCGAGAAGGTGGGAATCCCTGGCCATCGACCACTTAAAGAAATGTTGGGAATCCCTGGTCATCTGCCACTCAGAGAGAAGGTGGGAATCCCTGGGCATTGACCACTCCTCGAGAAGATGGGAATCCCTGGACATCAGTCACTCAAAGCGAAGTTGGGAATACCTGGCAAGCGACTACTCCTTGAGAAGGTGGGAATCTCTGGCCATCAACAACTCAAAGAGAATTTGGGAATACCTGGCCATCAAATACACCCCGAGAAGCTGGGTATCCCCGGCCATCGACCTTTCAAAGAGAAGCTGCGAATCCCTGGCCATCGACCACTCCTCTAGAAGGTGGGAATCCCCGGACATCGACCACTCAAACAGACGTTAGCCATCGAAAACGCCTCGAGAAGGTGGGAATCCCTGGACATCAACTAACCCCGAGAAGGTGGGAATCCCTGGCCATCGAACACACCTCGAGAAGCTGGGAATCCCCGGCCATCGACCACTCAAAGAGAAGGTGGGAATCCCTGGGCATTGACCACTCAAAGAGAAGGTGGGAATACCTGGCCATCGACCACTTAAAGAAATGTTGGGAATCCCAAGCCATCGACCAGACCTCGAGAAGGTGGGAATCCCTGGCCATCGACCACTTAATGAAATGTTGGGAATCCCGGGCCATCGACCACTTGAAGAAATGTTGTGAATCCCTGGCCATCGACCACTCAAAGAGAAGTTGGGAGTCCCTGGCCATCGGCCACTCAAAGAGAAGGTGGGAATCCCTGGGCATCGGCCACTTAAAGAAATGTTGGGAATCCCTGGCCATCGGCCACTCAAAGAGAAGGTGTGAATCCCTGGGCATTGACCACTCCTCGAGAAGATGGGAATCCCTGGACATCAGTCACTCAAAGCGAAGTTGGGAATACCTGGCAACCGACCACTCCTTGAGAAGGTGGGAATCTCTGGCCATCAACCACTCAAAGAGAAGTTGGGAATCCCTGGGCATCGACCACTTAAAGAAATGTTGGGAAACCCTGTCCATCGACCACTCAAAGTGAAGGTGGGAATCTCTGGCCATCGGCCACTCAAAGAGAAGGTGGGAATCCCTGGGCATTGACCACTCCTCGAGAAGATGGGAATCCCTGGTCATCAGCCACTCAAAGCGAAGTTGGGAATACCTGGCAAGCGACCACTCCTTGAGAAGGTGGGAATCCCTGGGCATCGACCAGTTAAAGAAATGTTGGGAATCCCTGGCCATCGACCACTCAAAGAGAAGGTGGGAATCCCTGGCCATCGGCCACTCAAAGAGAAGGTGGGAATCCCTGGGCATCAACCACTTAAAGAAATGTTGGGAATCCCTGGCCATCGACCACTCAAAGTGAAGATGGGAATCTCTGGCCATCGACCACTCAAAGAGAAGGTGGGAATCCCTGGGCATTGACTACTCAAAGAGAAGTTGGGAATCCTTGGGCATCGACCACTTAAAGAAATGTTGGGAATCCCTGACCATCGACCACTCAAAGAGAAGGTGGGAATCCCTGGCCATCGGCCACTCAAAGAGAAGGTGGGAATCCCAAGCCATCGACCACACCTCGAGAAGGTGGGAATCCCTGGCCATCGACCACTCAAAGAGAAGTTGGGAGTCCCTGGCCATCGACCACTCAAAGAGAAGGTAGGAATTCCTGGCCATCGACCACTCAAAGAGAAGTTGGGAATACCTGGCCATCAACTAGCCCCGAGAAGGTGGGAATCACTGGCCATCGACAACTCCTCGAGAAGGTGGGAATCCACGGCCATCGACCACTCAAAGAGAAGTTGGGAATACCTGGCCATCGACTACTCCCCGAGAAGGTGGGAATCCCTGGCCTTCGACCATTCAAACAGAAGGTGGGAATCCTTGGCCATCGACCACTCCTCTAGAAGTTGGGAATCCCTGGCCATCGACCACTTGAAGAAATGTTGTGAATCCCTGGCCATCGACCACTCAAAGAGAAGTTGGGAGTCCCTGGCCATCGGCCACTCAAAGAGAAGGTGGGAATCCCTGCGCATCGGCCACTCAAAGAGAAGGTGTGAATCCCTGGGCATTGACCACTCCTCGAGAAGATGGGAATCCCTGGACATCAGTCACTCAAAGCGAAGTTGGGAATACCTGGCAACCGACCACTCCTTGAGAAGGTGGGAATCTCTGGCCATCAACCACTCAAAGAGAAGTTGGGAATCCCTGGGCATCGACCACTTAAAGAAATGTTGGGAAACCCTGTCCATCGACCACTCAAAGTGAAGGTGGGAATCTCTGGCCATCGGGCACTCAAAGAGAAGGTGGGAATCCCTGGGCATCGACCACTTAAAGAAATGTTCGGAATCCCTGAGCATCGACCACTCAAGGAGAAGGTGGGAATCCCTGGGCTTTGACCACTCCTCGAGAAGATGGGAATCCCTGGTCATCAGTCACTCATTGCGAAGTTGGGAATACCTGGCCATCGACCACTCAAAGAGAAGGTGGGAATCCCAAGCCATCGACCACACCTCGAGAAGGTGGGAATACCTGGCCATCGACCACTTAAAAAAATGTTGGGAATCCCAAGCCATCGACCACACCTCGAGAAGGTGGGAATCCCTGGCCATCGACCACTTAAAGAAATGTTGGGAATCCCTGGCCATTGGCCACTCAAAGAGAAGGTGGAAATCCCTGGGCATTGACCACTCCTCGAGAAGATGGGAATCCCTGGTCATCAGTAACTGAAAGCGAAGTTGGGAATACCTGGCAACCGACCACTCCTTGAGAAGGTGGGAATCTCTGGGCATCGACCACTTAAAGAAATGTTGGGAATCCCTGGCCATCGACCACTCAAAGAGAGGGTGGGAATCCCTGGCCATCGGCCACTCAAAGAGAGTTTGGGAATACCTGGCCATCGACAACTCCTCGAGAAGGTGGGAATCCCAGGTCATCGACCATTCAAAGAGAAGGTGCGAATCCCTGGCCATCGACCACTCCTCTAGAAGGTGGGAATCCCCGGCCATCGACCACTCAAAGAGACGTTGGCAATCCCTGGCCATCGAGAAAGCCTCGAGAATGAGCGAATCACTGGTCATCGACCACTCAAAGAGAAGGTGGGAATTCCTGGCCATCGACCACTCAAAGAGAAGTTGGGAATACCTGGCCATCAACTAGCCCCGAGAAGGTGGGAATCCCTGGCCATAGACAACTCCTCGAGAAGGTGGGAATCCACGGCCATCGACCACTCAAAGAGAAGTTGGGAATACCTGGCCTTCGAACATTCAAACAGAAGGTGGGAATCCTTGGCCATCGACCACTCCTCTAGGAGTTGGGAATCCCTGGCCATCGACCACCTGAAGAAATGTGAATCCCAGGCCATCGACCACTCAAAGAGAAGTTGGGAATCCCTGGCCATCGGCCACTCAAAGATAAGGTGGGAATCCCTGGGCATCGGCCACTCAAAGAGAAGGTGTGAATCCCTGGGCATTGACCACTCCTCGAGAAGATGGGAATCCCTGGACATTAGTCACTCAAAGCGAAGTTGGGAATACCTGGCAACCTACCACTCCTTGAGAAGGTGGGAATCTCTGGCCATCAACCACTCAAAGAGAAGTTGGGAATCCCTGGGCATCGACCACTTAAAGAAATGTTGGGAAACCCTGTCCATCGACCACTCAAAGTGAAGGTGGGAATCTCTGGCCATCGGCCACTCAAGGAGAAGGTGGGAATCCCTGGGCATTGACCACTCCTCGAGAAGATGGGAATCCCTGGTCATCAGTCACTCAAAGCGAAGTTGGGAATACCTGGCCATCGACCACTCAAAGAGAAGGTGGGAATCCCAAGCCATCGACCACACCTCGAGAAGGTGGGAATACCTGGCCATCGACCACTTAAAAAAATGTTGGGAATCCAAAGCCATCGACCACACCTCGAGAAGGTGGGAATCCCTGGCCATCGACCACTTAAAGAAATGTTGGGAATCCCTGGCCATTGGCCACTCAAAGAGAAGGTGGGAATCCCTGGGCATTGACCACTCCTCGAGAAGATGGGAATCCCTGGTCATCAGTCACTGAAAGCGAAGTTGGGAATACCTGGCAACCGACCACTCCTTGAGAAGGTGGGAATCTCTGGGCATCGACCACTTAAACAAATGTTGGGAATCCCTGGCCATCGACCACTCAAAGAGAGGGTGGGAATCCCTGGCCATCGGCCACTCAAAGAGAGTTTGGGAATACCTGGCCATCGACAACTCCTCGAGAAGGTGGGAATCCCAGGTCATCGACCATTCAAAGAGAAGGTGCGAATCCCTGGCCATCGACCACTCCTCTAGATAGTGGGAATCCCCGGCCATCGACCACTCAAAGAGACGTTGGCAATCCCTGGCCATCGAGAAAGCCTCGAGAATGAGCGAATCACTGGTCATCGACCACTCAAAGAGAAGGTGGGAATTACTGGCCATCGACCACTCAAAGAGAAGTTGGGAATACCTGGCCATCAACTAGCCCCGAGAAGGTGGGAATCCCTGGCCATCGACAACTCCTCGAGAAGGTGGGAATCCACGGCCATCGACCACTCAAAGAGAAGTTGGGAATACCTGGCCATCGACTACTCCCCGAGAAGGTGGGAATCCCTGGCCTTCGACCATTCAAACAGAAGGTGGGAATCCTTGGCCATCGACCACTCCTCTAGGAGTTGTGAATCCCTGGCCATCGACCACCTGAAGAAATGTTGTGAATCCCTGGCCATCGACCACTCAAAGAGTAGTTGGGAGTCCCTGGCCATCGGCCACTCAAAGAGAAGGTGGGAATCCCTGGGCATCGGCCACTCAAAGAGAAGGTGTGAATCCCTGGGCATTGACCACTCCTCGAGAAGATGGGAATCCCTGGACATCAGTCACTCAAAGCGAAGTTGGGAATACCTGGCAACCGACCACTCCTTGAGAAGGTGGGAATCTCTGGCCATCAACCACTCAAAGAGAAGTTGGGAATCCCTGGCCATCGACCACTCAAAGAGAAGTTGGGAGTCCCTGGCCATCGGCCACTCAAAGAGAAGGTGGGAATCCCTGGGCATCGGCCACTTAAAGAAATGTTGGGAATCCATGGACATCGACCACTCAAAGAGAAGGTGGGAATCCCTGGCCATCGGCCACTCAAAGAGAAGTTGGGAATACCTGGCCATCGACTACTCCCCGAGAAGGTGGGAATCCCTGACCATCAACCACTCAAAGAGAAGTTGGGAATCCCTGGGCATCGACCACTTAAAGAAATGTTGGGAAACCCTCTCCATCGACCACTCAAAGTGAAGGTGGGAATCTCTGGCCATCGGCCACTCAAAGAGAAGGTGGGAATCCCTGGGCATCGACCACTTAAAGAAATGTTCGGAATCCCTGAGCATCGACCACTCAAGGAGAAGGTGGGAATCCCTGGGCATTGACCACTCCTCGAGAAGATGGGAATCCCTGGTCATCAGTCACTCAAAGCGAAGTTGGGAATACCTGGCCATCGACCACTCAAAGAGAAGGTGGGAATCCCAAGCCATCGACCACACCTCGAGAAGGTGGGAATACCTGGCCATCGACCACTTAAAAAAATGTTGGGAATCCCAAGCCATCGACCACACCTCGAGAAGGTGGGAATCCCAGGCCATCGACCACTTAAAGAAATGTTGGGAATCCCTGGCCATTGGCCACTCAAAGAGAAGGTGGAAATCCCTGGGCATTGACCACTCCTCGAGAAGATGGGAATCCCTGGTCATCAGTCACTGAAAGCGAAGTTGGGAATACCTGGCAACCGACCACTCCTTGAGAAGGTGGGAATCTCTGGGCATCGACCACTTAAAGAAATGTTGGGAATCCCTGGCCATCGACCACTCAAAGAGAGGGTGGGAATCCCTGGCCATCGGCCACTCAAAGAGAGTTTGGGAATACCTGGCCATCGACAACTCCTCGAGAAGGTGGGAATCCCAGGTCATCGACCATTCAAAGAGAAGGTGCGAATCCCTGGCCATCGACCACTCCTCTAGAAGGTGGGAATCCCCGGCCATCGACCACTCAAAGAGACGTTGGCAATCCCTGGCCATCGAGAAAGCCTCGAGAATGAGCGAATCACTGGTCATCGACCACTCAAAGAGAAGGTGGGAATTCCTGGCCATCGACCACTCAAAGAGAAGTTGGGAATACCTGGCCATCAACTAGCCCCGAGAAGGTGGGAATCCCTGGCCATCGACAACTCCTCGAGAAGGTGGGAATCCACGGCCATCGACCACTCAAAGAGAAGTTGGGAATACCTGGCCATCGACTACTCCCCGAGAAGGTGGGAATCCCTGGCCTTCGACCATTCAAACAGAAGGTGGGAATCCTTGGCCATCGACCACTCCTCTAGGAGTTGGGAATCCCTGGCCATCGACCACCTGAAGAAATGTGAATCCCTGGCCATCGACCACTCAAAGAGAAGTTGGGAATCCCTGGCCATCGGCCACTCAAAGATAAGGTGGGAATCCCTGGGCATCGGCCACTCAAAGAGAAGGTGTGAATCCCTGGGCATTGACCACTCCTCGAGAAGATGGGAATCCCTGGACATTAGTCACTCAAAGCGAAGTTGGGAATACCTGGCAACCGACCACTCCTTGAGAAGGTGGGAATCTCTGGCCATCAACCACTCAAAGAGAAGTTGGGAATCCCTGGGCATCGACCACTTAAAGAAATGTTGGGAAACCCTGACCATCGACCACTCAAAGTGAAGGTGGGAATCTCTGGCCATCGGCCACTCAAAGAGAAGGTGGGAATCCCTGGGCATTGACCACTCCTCGAGAAGATGGGAATCCCTGGTCATCAGTCACTCAAAGCGAAGTTGGGAATACCTGGCCATCGACCACTCAAAGAGAAGGTGGGAATCCCAAGCCATCGACCACACCTCGAGAAGGTGGGAATACCTGGCCATCGACCACTTAAAAAAATGTTCGGAATCCAAAGCCATCGACCACACCTCGAGAAGGTGGGAATCCCTGGCCATCGACCACTTAAAGAAATGTTGGGAATCCCTGGCCATTGGCCACTCAAAGAGAAGGTGGGAATCCCTGGGCATTGACCACACCTCGAGAAGATGGGAATCCCTGGTCATCAGTCACTGAAAGCGAAGTTGGGAATACCTGGCAACCGACCACTCCTTGAGAAGGTGGGAATCTCTGGGCATCGACCACTTAAAGAAATGTTGGGAATCCCTGGCCATCGACCACTCAAAGAGAGGGTGGGAATCCCTGGCCATCGGCGACTCAAAGAGAGTTTGGGAATACCTGGCCATCGACAACTCCTCGAGAAGGTGGGAATCACAGGTCATCGACCATTCAAAGAGAAGGTGCGAATCCCTGGCCATCGACCACTCCTCTAGATGGTGGGAATCCCCGGCCATCGACCACTCAAAGAGACGTTGGCAATCCCTGGCCATCGAGAAAGCCTCGAGAATGAGCGAATCACTGGTCATCGACCACTCAAAGAGAAGGTGGGAATTCCTGGCCATCGACCACTCAAAGAGAAGTTGGGAATACCTGGCCATCAACTAGCCCCGAGAAGGTGGGAATCCCTGGCCATCGACAACTCCTCGAGAAGGTGGGAATCCACGGCCATCGACCACTCAAAGAGAAGTTGGGAATACCTGGCCATCGACTACTCCCCGAGAAGGTGGGAATCCCTGGCCTTCGACCATTCAAACAGAAGGTGTGAATCCTTGGCCATCGACCACTCCTCTAGGAGTTGGGAATCCCTGGCCATCGACCACCTGAAGAAATGTTGTGAATCCCTGGCCATCGACCACTCAAAGAGTAGTTGGGAGTCCCTGGCCATCGGCCACTCAAAGAGAAGGTGGGAATCCCTGGGCATCGGCCACTCAAAGAGAAGAAGTGAATCCCTGGGCATTGACCACTCCTCGAGAAGATGGGAATCCCTGGACATCAGTCACTCAAAGCGAAGTTGGGAATACCTGGCAACCGACCACTCCTTGAGAAGGTGGGAATCTCTGGCCATCAACCACTCAAAGAGAAGTTGGGAATCCCTGGCCATCGACCACTCAAAGAGAAGTTGGGAGTCCCTGGCCATCGGCCACTCAAAGAGAAGGTGGGAATCCCTGGGCATCGGCCACTTAAAGAAATGTTGGGAATCCATGGACATCGTCCACTCAAAGAGAAGGTGGGAATCCCTGGCCATCGGCCACTCAAAGAGAAGTTGGGAATACCTGGCCATCGACTACTCCCCGAGAAGGTGGGAATCCCTGGCCATCGAGAACGCCTCGAGAAGGTGGGAATCCCTGGCCTTCGACCATTCAAACAGAAGGTGGGAATCCTTGGCCATCGACCACTCCTCTAGAAGTTGGGAATCCCTGGCCATCGACCACTTGAAGAAATGTTGTGAATCCCTGGCCATCGACCACTCAAAGAGAAGTTGGGAGTCCCTAGCCATCGGCCACTCAAAGAGAAGGTGGGAATCCCTGGGCATCGGCCACTTAAAGAAATGTTGGGAATCCCTGGCCATCGGCCACTCAAAGAGAAGGTGTGAATCCCTGGGCATTGACCACTCTTCGAGAAGATGGGAATCCCTGGACATCAGTCACTCAAAGCGAAGTTGGGAATACCTGGCAACCGACCACTCAAAGAGAAGGTGGGAATCCCAAGCCATCGACCAGTTAAAGAAATGTTGTGAATCCCTGGCCATCGACCACTCAAAGAGAAGGTGGGAATCCCTGGCCATCGGCCACTCAAAGAGAAGGTGGGAATCCCTCGGCATCGACCACTTAAAGAAATGTTGGGAATCCCTGGCCATCGACCACTCAAAGTGAAGATGGGAATCTCTGGCCATCGGCCACTCAAAGAAAAGGTGGGAATCCCTGGGCATTGACCACTCAAAGAGAAGGTGGGAATCCTTGGGCATCGACCACTTAAAGAAATGTTGGGAATCCCTGACCATCGACCACTCAAAGAGAAGGTGGGAATCCCTGGCCATCGGCCACTCAAAGAGAAGGTGGGAATCCCTGGGCATCGACCACTTAAAGAAATGTTGGGAATCCCTGAGCATCGACCACTCAAAGAGAAGGTGGGAATCCCTGGGCATTGACCACTCAAAGAGAAGGTGGGAATCCTTGGGCATCGACCACTTAAAGAAATGTTGGGAATCCCTGACCATCGACCACTCAAAGAGAAGGTGGGAATCCCTGGCCATCGGCCACTCAAAGAGAAGGTGGGAATCCCTGGGCATCGACCACTTAAAGAAATGTTGGGAATCCCTGAGCATCGACCACTCAAAGAGAAGGTGGGAATCCCTGGGCATTGACCACTCCTCGAGAAGATGGGAATCCCTGGTCATCAGTCACTCAAAGCGATGTTGGGAATACCTGGCCAACGACCACTCAAAGAGAAGGTGGGAATCCCAAGCCATCGACCACACCTCGAGAAGGTGGGAATCCCTGGTCATCGACCACTCAAAGAGAGTGTGGGAATCCCTGGCCATCGGCCACTCAAAGAGAGTTTGGGAATACCTGGCCATCGACAACTCCTCGAGAAGGTGGGAATCCCAGGTCATCGACCATTCAAAGAGAAGGTGCGAATCCCTGGCCATCGACCACTCCTCTAGAAGGTGGGAATCCCCGGCCATCGACCACTCAAAGAGACGTTGGCAATCCCTGGCCATCGAGAAAGCCTCGAGAATGAGCGAATCACTGGTCATCGACCACTCAAAGAGAAGGTGGGAATTCCTGGCCATCGACCACACAAAGAGATGTTGGGAATACCTGGCCATCAACTAGCCCCGAGAAGGTGGGAAACCCTGGCCATCGACAACTCCTCGAGAAGGTGGGAATCCACGGCCATCGACAACTCAAAGAGAAGTTGGGAATACCTGCCATCGACTACTCCCCGAGAAGGTGGGAATCCCTGGCCTTCGACCATTCAAAGAGAATGTGGGAATCCCTGGCCATCGACCACTCCTTGAGAAGGTGGGAATCCCTGGCCATCGACCACTTGAAGAAATGTTGTGAATCCCTGGCCATCGACCACTCAAAGAGAAGTTGGGAGTCCCTGGCCATCGACTATTCAAAGAGAAGGTGGGATTCCTGGCCATCTGTCACTCAATTTGAAGGTGGGAATCCCTGGTCATCAACTAGCCCCGGGAAGGTAGGAATCCCTGGCCATCGACAACTCCTCGAGAAGGTGGGAATCCCTGGCCATCGAGAACGCCTCGAGAAGGTGGGAATCCCTGGCCTTCGACCATTCAAACAGAAGGTGGGAATCCTTGGCCATCGACCACTCCCCTAGAAGTTGGGAATCCCTGGCCATCGACCACTTGAAGAAATGTTGTGAATCCCTGGCCATCGACCACTCAAAGAGAAGTTGGGAGTCCCTGGCCATCGGCCACTCAAAGAGAAGGTGGGAATCCCTGGGCATCGGCCACTTAAAGAAATGTTGGGAATCCCTGGCCATCGACCACTCAAAGAGAAGGTGGGAATCCCTGGCCATCGGCCACTCAAAGAGAAGGTGGGAATCCCTGGGCATCGACCACTTAAAGAAATGTTGGGAATCCCTGGCCATCGACCACTCAAAGTGAAGATGGGAATCTCAGGCCATCGGCCACTGAAAGAGAAGGTGGGAATCCCTGGGCATTGACCACTCCTCGAGAAGATGGGAATCCCAGGTCATCAGTCACTCAAAGCGAAGTTGGGAATACCTGGCCATCGACCACTCAAAGAGAAGGTGGGAATCCCAAGCCATCGACAACACCTCGAGAAGGTGGCAATACCTGGCCATCGACCACTTAAAAAAATGTTGGGAATCCCAAGCCATCGACCACACCTCGAGAAGGTGGGAATCCCTGGCCATCGACCACTTAAAGAAATGTTGCGAATCCCTGGCCATCTGCCACTCAAAGAGAAGGTGGGAATCCCTGGGCATTGACCACTCCTCGGGAAGATGGGAATCCCTGGACATCGAGAACGCCTCGAGAAGGTGGGAATCCCTGGCCTTCGACCATTCAAAGAGAATGTGGGAATCCCTGGCCATCGACCACTCCTCTAGAAGGTGGGAATCCCCGGCCATCGATCATTCAAAGAGAAGTTGGGAATCCCTGGCCATCGACTATTCAAAGAGAAGGTGGGATTCCTGGCCATCTGTCACTCAATTTGAAGGTGGGAATCCCTGGTCATCGACCACTCAAAGAGAAGGTGGGAATCCCTGGGCATCGAGAACGCCTCGAGAAGGTGGGAATCCCTGGCCTTCGACCATTCAAAGAGAATGTGGGAATCCCTGGCCATCGAACACTCCTCGAGAAGTTGGGAATCCTTGGCCATTGACCAGTCAACAAGAAGGTGGAAATAACTGACAATCAGCCACTCAATGACAAGATGGGAATCACTGGCCAAGGATCACAGAAAGAGAAGGTGGGAATCCCTGGCCATCGGCCACTCAAATAGAAGTTGGGAAGCCCAAGCCATCAACAGCACCTCAAGAAGGTGGGAATCCCAGGACATCGACCACACCTCAAGAAGGTGGGACTCCCTGGCCATCGAGAACGCCTCGAGAAGGTGGGAATCCCTGGCCTTCGACCATTCAAACAGAAGGTGGGAATCCTTGGCCATCGACCACTCCTCTAGAAGTTGGGAATCCCTGGCCATCGACCACTTGAAGAAATGTTGTGAATCCCTGGCCATCGACCACTCAAAGAGAAGTTGGGAGTCCCTGGCCATCGGCCACTCAAAGAGAAGGTGGGAATCCCTGGGCATCGGCCACTTAAAGAAATGTTGGGAATCCCTGGCGATCGGCCACTCAAAGAGAAGGTGTGAATCCCTGGGCATTGACCACTCCTCGAGAAGATGGGAATCCCTGGACATCAGTCACTCAAAGCGAAGTTGGGAATACCTGGCAACCGACCACTCCTTGAGAAGGTGGGAATCTCTGGCCATCAACCACTCAAAGAGAAGTTGGGAATCCCTGGGCATCGACCACTTAAAGAAATGTTGGGAAACCCTGTCCATCGACCACTCAAAGTGAAGGTGGGAATCTCTGGCCATCGGCCACTCAAAGAGAAGGTGGGAATCCCTGGGCATTGACCACTCCTCGAGAAGATGGGAATCCCTGGTCATCAGTCACTCAAAGCGAAGTTGGGAATACCTGGCAAGCGACCACTCCTTGAGAAGGTGGGAATCCCTGGGCATCGACCAGTTAAAGAAATGTTGGGAATCCCTGGCCATCGACCACTCAAAGAGAAGGTGGGAATCCCTGGGCATCAACCACTTAAAGAAATGTTGGGAATCCCTGACCATCGACCACTCAAAGAGAAGGTGGGAATCCCTGGGCATTGACCACTCCTCGAGAAGATGGGAATCCCTGGGCATCGACCAGTTAAAGAAATGTTGGGAATCCCTGGCCATCGACCACTCAAAGAGAAGGTGGGAATCCCTGGCCATCGGCCACTCAAAGAGAAGTTGGGAATCCCTGGGCATCAACCACTTAAAGAAATGTTGGGAATCCCTGACCATCGACCACTCAAAGAGAAGGTGGGAATCCCTGGGCATTGACCACTCCTCGAGAAGATGGGAATCCCTGGGCATCGACCAGTTAAAGAAATGTTGGGAATCCCTGGCCATCGACCACTCAAAGAGAAGGTGGGAATCCCTGGCCATCGGCCACTCAAAGAGAAGGTGGGAATCCCTGGGCATCAACCACTTAAAGAAATGTTGGGAATCCCTGACCATCGACCACTCAAAGAGAAGGTGGGAATCCCTGGGCATTGACCACTCCTCGAGAAGATGGGAATCCCTGGTCATCAGTCACTCAAAGCGAAGTTGGGAATACCTGGCCATCGACCACTCAAAGAGAAGGTGGGAATCCCAAGCCATCGACCACACCTCGAGAAGGTGGGAATACCTGGCCATCGACCACTTAAAAAAAAGTTGGGAATCCCAAGCCATCGACCACACCTCGAGAAGTTGGGAATCCCTGGCCATCGACCACTTAAAGAAATGTTGGGAATCCCTGGCCATCGGCCACTCAAAGAGAAGGTGGGAATCCCTGGGCATTGACCACTCCTCGAGAAGATGGGAATCCCTGGTCATCAGTCACTGAAAGCGACGTTGGAAATACCTGGCAACCGACCACTCCTTGATAAGGTGGGAATCTCTGGGCATCGACCACTTAAAGAAATGTTGGGAATCCCTGGCCATCGACCACTCAAAGAGAGGGTGGGAAACCCTGGCCATCGGCCACTCAAAGAGAGTTTGGGAATACCTGGCCATCGACAACTCCTCGAGAAGGTGGGAATCCCAGGCCATCGACCATTCAAAGAGAAGGTGCGAATCCCTGGCCATCGACCACTCCTCTAGAAGGTGGGAATCCCCGGCCATCGACCACTCAAAGAGACGTTGGCAATCCCTGGCCATCGAGAAAGCCTCGAGAAGGAGCGAATCACTGGCAATCGACCACTCAAAGAGAAGGTGGGAATTCCTGGCCATCGACCACTCAAAGAGAAGTTGGGAATACCTGGCCATCAACTAGCCCCGGGAAGGTAGGAATCCCTGGCCATCGACAACTCCTCGAGAAGGTGGGAATCCCTGGCCATCGAGAACGCCTCGAGAAGGTGGGAATCCCTGGCCTTCGACCATTCAAACAGAAGGTGGGAATCCTTGGCCATCGACCACTCCCCTAGAAGTTGGGAATCCCTGGCCATCGACCACTTGAAGAAATGTTGTGAATCCCTGGCCATCGACCACTCAAAGAGAAGTTGGGAGTCCCTGGCCATCGGCCACTCAAAGAGAAGGTGGGAATCCCTGGGCATCGGCCACTTAAAGAAATGTTGGGAATCCCTGGCCATCGACCACTCAAAGAGAAGGTGGGAATCCCTGGCCATCGGCCACTCAAAGAGAAGGTGGGAATCCCTGGGCATCGACCACTTAAAGAAATGTTGGGAATCCCTGGCCATCGACCACTCAAAGTGAAGATGGGAATCTCAGGCCATCGGCCACTGAAAGAGAAGGTGGGAATCCCTGGGCATTGACCACTCCTCGAGAAGATGGGAATCCCAGGTCATCAGTCACTCAAAGCGAAGTTGGGAATACCTGGCCATCGACCACTCAAAGAGAAGGTGGGAATCCCAAGCCATCGACAACACCTCGAGAAGGTGGCAATACCTGGCCATCGACCACTTAAAAAAATGTTGGGAATCCCAAGCCATCGACCACACCTCGAGAAGGTGGGAATCCCTGGCCATCGACCACTTAAAGAAATGTTGCGAATCCCTGGCCATCTGCCACTCAAAGAGAAGGTGGGAATCCCTGGGCATTGACCACTCCTCGGGAAGATGGGAATCCCTGGACATCGAGAACGCCTCGAGAAGGTGGGAATCCCTGGCCTTCGACCATTCAAAGAGAATGTGGGAATCCCTGGCCATCGACCACTCCTCTAGAAGGTGGGAATCCCCGGCCATCGATCATTCAAAGAGAAGTTGGGAATCCCTGGCCATCGACTATTCAAAGAGAAGGTGGGATTCCTGGCCATCTGTCACTCAATTAGAAGGTGGGAATCCCTGGTCATCGACCACTCAAAGAGAAGGTGGGAATCCCTGGGCATCGAGAACGCCTCGAGAAGGTGGGAATCCCTGGCCTTCGACCATTCAAAGAGAATGTGGGAATCCCTGGCCATCGAACACTCCTCGAGAAGTTGGGAATCCTTGGCCATTGACCAGTCAACAAGAAGGTGGAAATAACTGACAATCAGCCACTCAATGACAAGATGGGAATCACTGGCCAAGGATCACAGAAAGAGAAGGTGGGAATCCCTGGCCATCGGCCACTCAAATAGAAGTTGGGAAGCCCAAGCCATCAACAGCACCTCAAGAAGGTGGGAATCCCAGGACATCGACCACACCTCAAGAAGGTGGGACTCCCTGGCCATCGAGAACGCCTCGAGAAGGTGGGAATCCCTGGCCTTCGACCATTCAAACAGAAGGTGGGAATCCTTGGCCATCGACCACTCCTCTAGAAGTTGGGAATCCCTGGCCATCGACCACTTGAGGAAATGTTGTGAATCGCTGGCCATCGACCACTCAAAGAGAAGTTGGGAGTCCCTGGCCATCGGCCACTCAAAGAGAAGGTGGGAATCCCTAGGCATCGGCCACTTAAAGAAATGTTGGGAATCCCTGGCGATCGGCCACTCAAAGAGAAGGTGTGAATCCCTGGGCATTGACCACTCCTCGAGAAGATGGGAATCCCTGGACATCAGTCACTCAAAGCGAAGTTGGGAATACCTGGCAACCGACCACTCCTTGAGAAGGTGGGAATCTCTGGCCATCAACCACTCAAAGAGAAGTTGGGAATCCCTGGGCATCGACCACTTAAAGAAATGTTGGGAAACCCTGTCCATCGACCACTCAAAGTGAAGGTGGGAATCCCTGGGCATCAACCACTTAAAGAAATGTTGGGAATCCCTGGCCATCGACCACTCAAAGAGAAGGTGGGAATCCTTGGGCATCGACCACTTAAAGAAATGTTGGGAATCCCTGTCCATCGACCACTCAAAGAGATGGTGGGAATCCCTGACCATCGGCAACTCAAAGAGAAGGTGGGAATCCCTGGGCATCGACCACTCAAAGAGAAGTTGGGAATACCTGGCCATCGACTACTCCCCGAGAAGGTGGGAATCCCTGGCCTTCGACCATTCAAACAGAAGGTGTGAATCCTTGGCCATCGACCACTCCTCTAGGAGTTGGGAATCCCTGGCCATCGACCACCTGAAGAAATGTTGTGAATCCCTGGCCATCGACCACTCAAAGAGTAGTTGGGAGTCCCTGGCCATCGGCCACTCAAAGAGAAGGTGGGAATCCCTGGGCATCGGCCACTCAAAGAGAAGAAGTGAATCCCTGGGCATTGACCACTCCTCGAGAAGATGGGAATCCCTGGACATCAGTCACTCAAAGCGAAGTTGGGAATACCTGGCAACCGACCACTCCTTGAGAAGGTGGGAATCTCTGGCCATCAACCACTCAAAGAGAAGTTGGGAATCCCTGGCCATCGACCACTCAAAGAGAAGTTGGGAGTCCCTGGCCATCGGCCACTCAAAGAGAAGGTGGGAATCCCTGGGCATCGGCCACTTAAAGAAATGTTGGGAATCCATGGACATCGACCACTCAAAGAGAAGGTGGGAATCCCTGGCCATCGGCCACTCAAAGAGAAGTTGGGAATACCTGGCCATCGACTACTCCCCGAGAAGGTGGGAATCCCTGGCCATCGAGAACGCCTCGAGAAGGTGGGAATCCCTGGCCTTCGACCATTCAAACAGAAGGTGGGAATCCTTGGCCATCGACCACTCCTCTAGAAGTTGGGAATCCCTGGCCATCGACCACTTGATGAAATGTTGTGAATCCCTGGCCATCGACCACTCAAAGAGAAGTTGGGAGTCCCTAGCCATCGGCCACTCAAAGAGAAGGTGGGAATCCCTGGGCATCGGCCACTTAAAGAAATGTTGGGAATCCCTGGCCATCGGCCACTCAAAGAGAAGGTGTGAATCCCTGGGCATTGACCACTCTTCGAGAAGATGGGAATCCCTGGACATCAGTCACTCAAAGCGAAGTTGGGAATACCTGGCAACCGACCACTCAAAGAGAAGGTGGGAATCCCAAGCCATCGACCAGTTAAAGAAATGTTGTGAATCCCTGGCCATCGACCACTCAAAGAGAAGGTGGGAATCCCTGGCCATCGGCCACTCAAAGAGAAGGTGGGAATCCCTCGGCATCGACCACTTAAAGAAATGTTGGGAATCCCTGGCCATCGACCACTCAAAGTGAAGATGGGAATCTCTGGCCATCGGCCACTCAAAGAAAAGGTGGGAATCCCTGGGCATTGACCACTCAAAGAGAAGGTGGGAATCCTTGGGCATCGACCACTTAAAGAAATGTTGGGAATCCCTGACCATCGACCACTCAAAGAGAAGGTGGGAATCCCTGGCCATCGGCCACTCAAAGAGAAGGTGGGAATCCCTGGGCATCGACCACTTAAAGAAATGTTGGGAATCCCTGAGCATCGACCACTCAAAGAGAAGGTGGGAATCCCTGGGCATTGACCACTCCTCGAGAAGATGGGAATCCCTGGTCATCAGTCACTCAAAGCGAAGTTGGGAATACCTGGCAAGCGACCACTCCTTGAGAAGGTGGGAATCCCTGGGCATCGACCAGTTAAAGAAATGTTGGGAATCCCTGGCCATCGACCACTCAAAGAGAAGGTGGGAATCCCTGGGCATCAACCACTTAAAGAAATGTTGGGAATCCCTGACCATCGACCACTCAAAGAGAAGGTGGGAATCCCTGGGCATTGACCACTCCTCGAGAAGATGGGAATCCCTGGGCATCGACCAGTTAAAGAAATGTTGGGAATCCCTGGCCATCGACCACTCAAAGAGAAGGTGGGAATCCCTGGCCATCGGCCACTCAAAGAGAAGTTGGGAATCCCTGGGCATCAACCACTTAAAGAAATGTTGGGAATCCCTGACCATCGACCACTCAAAGAGAAGGTGGGAATCCCTGGGCATT
Source organism: Hypanus sabinus (assembly GCF_030144855.1). Classification (NCBI taxonomy): domain Eukaryota; kingdom Metazoa; phylum Chordata; class Chondrichthyes; order Myliobatiformes; family Dasyatidae; genus Hypanus; species Hypanus sabinus. The sequence goes on from NC_082711.1 coordinate 130,847,899, forward strand.
GACCACTCCTCGAGAAGATGGGAATCCCTGGGCATCGACCAGTTAAAGAAATGTTGGGAATCGCTGGCCATCGACCACTCAAAGAGAAGGTGGGAATCCCTGGCCATTGACCACTCCTCGAGAAGATGGGAATCCCTGGGCATCGACCAGTTAAAGAAATGTTGGGAATCCCTGGCCATCGACCACTCAAAGAGAAGGTGGGAATCCCTGGCCATCGGCCACTCAAAGAGAAGGTGGGAATCCCTGGGCATCAACCACTTAAAGAAATGTTGGGAATCCCTGACCATCGACCACTCAAAGAGAAGGTGGGAATCCCTGGGCATTGACCACTCCTCGAGAAGATGGGAATCCCTGGTCATCAGTCACTCAAAGCGAAGTTGGGAATACCTGGCCATCGACCACTCAAAGAGAAGGTGGGAATCCCAAGCCATCGACCACACCTCGAGAAGGTGGGAATACCTGGCCATCGACCACTTAAAAAAAAGTTGGGAATCCCAAGCCATCGACCACACCTCGAGAAGTTGGGAATCCCTGGCCATCGACCACTTAAAGAAATGTTGGGAATCCCTGGCCATCGGCCACTCAAAGAGAAGGTGGGAATCCCTGGGCATTGACCACTCCTCGAGAAGATGGGAATCCCTGGTCATCAGTCACTGAAAGCGACGTTGGAAATACCTGGCAACCGACCACTCCTTGATAAGGTGGGAATCTCTGGGCATCGACCACTTAAAGAAATGTTGGGAATCCCTGGCCATCGACCACTCAAAGAGAGTTTGGGAATCCCTGGGCATTGACCACTCCTCGAGAAGATGGGAATCCCTGGTCATCAGTCACTGAAAGCGACGTTGGAAATACCTGGCAACCGACCACTCCTTGATAAGGTGGGAATCTCTGGGCATCGACCACTTAAAGAAATGTTGGGAATCCCAGGCCATCGACCATTCAAAGAGAAGGTGCGAATCCCTGGCCATCGACCACTCCTCTAGAAGGTGGGAATCCCCGGCCATCGACCACTCAAAGAGACGTTGGCAATCCCTGGCCATCGAGAAAGCCTCGAGAAGGAGCGAATCACTGGCCATCGACCACTCAAAGAGAAGGTGGGAATTCCTGGCCATCGACCACTCAAAGAGAAGTTGGGAATACCTGGCCATCAACTAGCCCCGGGAAGGTAGGAATCCCTGGCCATCGACAACTCCTCGAGAAGGTGGGAATCCCTGGCCATCGAGAACGCCTCGAGAAGGTGGGAATCCCTGGCCTTCGACCATTCAAACAGAAGGTGGGAATCCTTGGCCATCGACCACTCCCCTAGAAGTTGGGAATCCCTGGCCATCGACCACTTGAAGAAATGTTGTGAATCCCTGGCCATCGACCACTCAAAGAGAAGTTGGGAGTCCCTGGCCATCGGCCACTCAAAGAGAAGGTGGGAATCCCTGGGCATCGGCCACTTAAAGAAATGTTGGGAATCCCTGGCCATCGACCACTCAAAGAGAAGGTGGGAATCCCTGGCCATCGGCCACTCAAAGAGAAGGTGGGAATCCCTGGGCATCGACCACTTAAAGAAATGTTGGGAATCCCTGGCCATCGACCACTCAAAGTGAAGATGGGAATCTCAGGCCATCGGCCACTGAAAGAGAAGGTGGGAATCCCTGGGCATTGACCACTCCTCGAGAAGATGGGAATCCCAGGTCATCAGTCACTCAAAGCGAAGTTGGGAATACCTGGCCATCGACCACTGAAAGAGAAGGTGGGAATCCCAAGCCATCGACAACACCTCGAGAAGGTGGCAATACCTGGCCATCGACCACTTAAAAAAATGTTGGGAATCCCAAGCCATCGACCACACCTCGAGAAGGTGGGAATCCCTGGCCATCGACCACTTAAAGAAATGTTGCGAATCCCTGGCCATCTGCCACTCAAAGAGAAGGTGGGAATCGCTGGGCATTGACCACTCCTCGGGAAGATGGGAATCCCTGGACATCGAGAACGCCTCGAGAAGGTGGGAATCCCTGGCCTTCGACCATTCAAAGAGAATGTGGGAATCCCTGGCCATCGACCACTCCTCTAGAAGGTGGGAATCCCCGGCCATCGATCATTCAAAGAGAAGTTGGGAATCCCTGGCCATCGACTATTCAAAGAGAAGGTGGGATTCCTGGCCATCTGTCACTCAATTAGAAGGTGGGAATCCCTGGTCATCGACCACTCAAAGAGAAGGTGGGAATCCCTGGGCATCGAGAACGCCTCGAGAAGGTGGGAATCCCTGGCCTTCGACCATTCAAAGAGAATGTGGGAATCCCTGGCCATCGAACACTCCTCGAGAAGTTGGGAATCCTTGGCCATTGACCAGTCAACAAGAAGGTGGAAATAACTGACAATCAGCCACTCAATGACAAGATGGGAATCACTGGCCAAGGATCACAGAAAGAGAAGGTGGGAATCCCTGGCCATCGGCCACTCAAATAGAAGTTGGGAAGCCCAAGCCATCAACAGCACCTCAAGAAGGTGGGAATCCCAGGACATCGACCACACCTCAAGAAGGTGGGACTCCCTGGCCATCGAGAACGCCTCGAGAAGGTGGGAATCCCTGGCCTTCGACCATTCAAACAGAAGGTGGGAATCCTTGGCCATCGACCACTCCTCTAGAAGTTGGGAATCCCTGGCCATCGACCACTTGAGGAAATGTTGTGAATCGCTGGCCATCGACCACTCAAAGAGAAGTTGGGAGTCCCTGGCCATCGGCCACTCAAAGAGAAGGTGGGAATCCCTAGGCATCGGCCACTTAAAGAAATGTTGGGAATCCCTGGCGATCGGCCACTCAAAGAGAAGGTGTGAATCCCTGGGCATTGACCACTCCTCGAGAAGATGGGAATCCCTGGACATCAGTCACTCAAAGCGAAGTTGGGAATACCTGGCAACCGACCACTCCTTGAGAAGGTGGGAATCTCTGGCCATCAACCACTCAAAGAGAAGTTGGGAATCCCTGGGCATCGACCACTTAAAGAAATGTTGGGAAACCCTGTCCATCGACCACTCAAAGTGAAGGTGGGAATCCCTGGGCATCAACCACTTAAAGAAATGTTGGGAATCCCTGGCCATCGACCACTCAAAGAGAAGGTGGGAATCCTTGGGCATCGACCACTTAAAGAAATGTTGGGAATCCCTGTCCATCGACCACTCAAAGAGATGGTGGGAATCCCTGACCATCGGCAACTCAAAGAGAAGGTGGGAATCCCTGGGCATCGACCACTCAAAGAGAAGTTGGGAATACCTGGCCATCGACTACTCCCCGAGAAGGTGGGAATCCCTGGCCTTCGACCATTCAAACAGAAGGTGTGAATCCTTGGCCATCGACCACTCCTCTAGGAGTTGGGAATCCCTGGCCATCGACCACCTGAAGAAATGTTGTGAATCCCTGGCCATCGACCACTCAAAGAGTAGTTGGGAGTCCCTGGCCATCGGCCACTCAAAGAGAAGGTGGGAATCCCTGGGCATCGGCCACTCAAAGAGAAGAAGTGAATCCCTGGGCATTGACCACTCCTCGAGAAGATGGGAATCCCTGGACATCAGTCACTCAAAGCGAAGTTGGGAATACCTGGCAACCGACCACTCCTTGAGAAGGTGGGAATCTCTGGCCATCAACCACTCAAAGAGAAGTTGGGAATCCCTGGCCATCGACCACTCAAAGAGAAGTTGGGAGTCCCTGGCCATCGGCCACTCAAAGAGAAGGTGGGAATCCCTGGGCATCGGCCACTTAAAGAAATGTTGGGAATCCATGGACATCGACCACTCAAAGAGAAGGTGGGAATCCCTGGCCATCGGCCACTCAAAGAGAAGTTGGGAATACCTGGCCATCGACTACTCCCCGAGAAGGTGGGAATCCCTGGCCATCGAGAACGCCTCGAGAAGGTGGGAATCCCTGGCCTTCGACCATTCAAACAGAAGGTGGGAATCCTTGGCCATCGACCACTCCTCTAGAAGTTGGGAATCCCTGGCCATCGACCACTTGAAGAAATGTTGTGAATCCCTGGCCATCGACCACTCAAAGAGAAGTTGGGAGTCCCTAGCCATCGGCCACTCAAAGAGAAGGTGGGAATCCCTGGGCATCGGCCACTTAAAGAAATGTTGGGAATCCCTGGCCATCGGCCACTCAAAGAGAAGGTGTGAATCCCTGGGCATTGACCACTCTTCGAGAAGATGGGAATCCCTGGACATCAGTCACTCAAAGCGAAGTTGGGAATACCTGGCAACCGACCACTCAAAGAGAAGGTGGGAATCCCAAGCCATCGACCAGTTAAAGAAATGTTGTGAATCCCTGGCCATCGACCACTCAAAGAGAAGGTGGGAATCCCTGGCCATCGGCCACTCAAAGAGAAGGTGGGAATCCCTCGGCATCGACCACTTAAAGAAATGTTGGGAATCCCTGGCCATCGACCACTCAAAGTGAAGATGGGAATCTCTGGCCATCGGCCACTCAAAGAAAAGGTGGGAAGCCCTGGGCATTGACCACTCAAAGAGAAGGTGGGAATCCTTGGGCATCGACCACTTAAAGAAATGTTGGGAATCCCTGACCATCGACCACTCAAAGAGAAGGTGGGAATCCCTGGCCATCGGCCACTCAAAGAGAAGGTGGGAATCCCTGGGCATCGACCACTTAAAGAAATGTTGGGAATCCCTGAGCATCGACCACTCAAAGAGAAGGTGGGAATCCCTGGGCATTGACCACTCCTCGAGAAGATGGGAATCCCTGGTCATCAGTCACTCAAAGCGAAGTTGGGAATACCTGGCCAACGACCACTCAAAGAGAAGGTGGGAATCCCAAGCCATCGACCACACCTCGAGAAGGTGGGAATCCCTGGTCATCGACCACTCAAAGAGAGGGTGGGAATCCCTGGCCATCGGCCACTCAAAGAGAGTTTGGGAATACCTGGCCATCGACAACTCCTCGAGAAGGTGGGAATCCCAGGTCATCGACCATTCAAAGAGAAGGTGCGAATCCCTGGCCATCGACCACTCCTCTAGAAGGTGGGAATCCCCGGCCATCGACCACTCAAAGAGACGTTGGCAATCCCTGGCCATCGAGAAAGCCTCGAGAATGAGCGAATCACTGGTCATCGACCACTCAAAGAGAAGGTGGGAATTCCTGGCCATCGACCACACAAAGAGATGTTGGGAATACCTGGCCATCAACTAGCCCCGAGAAGGTGGGAAACCCTGGCCATCGACAACTCCTCGAGAAGGTGGGAATCCACGGCCATCGACAACTCAAAGAGAAGTTGGGAATACCTGCCATCGACTACTCCCCGAGAAGGTGGGAATCCCTGGCCTTCGACCATTCAAAGAGAATGTGGGAATCCCTGGCCATCGACCACTCCTTGAGAAGGTGGGAATCCCTGGCCATCGACCACTTGAAGAAATGTTGTGAATCCCTGGCCATCGACCACTCAAAGAGAAGTTGGGAGTCCCTGGCCATCGACTATTCAAAGAGAAGGTGGGATTCCTGGCCATCTGTCACTCAATTTGAAGGTGGGAATCCCTGGTCATCAACTAGCCCCGGGAAGGTAGGAATCCCTGGCCATCGACAACTCCTCGAGAAGGTGGGAATCCCTGGCCATCGAGAACGCCTCGAGAAGGTGGGAATCCCTGGCCTTCGACCATTCAAACAGAAGGTGGGAATCCTTGGCCATCGACCACTCCCCTAGAAGTTGGGAATCCCTGGCCATCGACCACTTGAAGAAATGTTGTGAATCCCTGGCCATCGACCACTCAAAGAGAAGTTGGGAGTCCCTGGCCATCGGCCACTCAAAGAGAAGGTGGGAATCCCTGGGCATCGGCCACTTAAAGAAATGTTGGGAATCCCTGGCCATCGACCACTCAAAGAGAAGGTGGGAATCCCTGGCCATCGGCCACTCAAAGAGAAGGTGGGAATCCCTGGGCATCGACCACTTAAAGAAATGTTGGGAATCCCTGGCCATCGACCACTCAAAGTGAAGATGGGAATCTCAGGCCATCGGCCACTGAAAGAGAAGGTGGGAATCCCTGGGCATTGACCACTCCTCGAGAAGATGGGAATCCCAGGTCATCAGTCACTCAAAGCGAAGTTGGGAATACCTGGCCATCGACCACTCAAAGAGAAGGTGGGAATCCCAAGCCATCGACAACACCTCGAGAAGGTGGCAATACCTGGCCATCGACCACTTAAAAAAATGTTGGGAATCCCAAGCCATCGACCACACCTCGAGAAGGTGGGAATCCCTGGCCATCGACCACTTAAAGAAATGTTGCGAATCCCTGGCCATCTGCCACTCAAAGAGAAGGTGGGAATCCCTGGGCATTGACCACTCCTCGGGAAGATGGGAATCCCTGGACATCGAGAACGCCTCGAGAAGGTGGGAATCCCTGGCCTTCGACCATTCAAAGAGAATGTGGGAATCCCTGGCCATCGACCACTCCTCTAGAAGGTGGGAATCCCCGGCCATCGATCATTCAAAGAGAAGTTGGGAATCCCTGGCCATCGACTATTCAAAGAGAAGGTGGGATTCCTGGCCATCTGTCACTCAATTTGAAGGTGGGAATCCCTGGTCATCGACCACTCAAAGAGAAGGTGGGAATCCCTGGGCATCGAGAACGCCTCGAGAAGGTGGGAATCCCTGGCCTTCGACCATTCAAAGAGAATGTGGGAATCCCTGGCCATCGAACACTCCTCGAGAAGTTGGGAATCCTTGGCCATTGACCAGTCAACAAGAAGGTGGAAATAACTGACAATCAGCCACTCAATGACAAGATGGGAATCACTGGCCAAGGATCACAGAAAGAGAAGGTGGGAATCCCTGGCCATCGGCCACTCAAATAGAAGTTGGGAAGCCCAAGCCATCAACAGCACCTCAAGAAGGTGGGAATCCCAGGACATCGACCACACCTCAAGAAGGTGGGACTCCCTGGCCATCGAGAACGCCTCGAGAAGGTGGGAATCCCTGGCCTTCGACCATTCAAACAGAAGGTGGGAATCCTTGGCCATCGACCACTCCTCTAGAAGTTGGGAATCCCTGGCCATCGACCACTTGAAGAAATGTTGTGAATCCCTGGCCATCGACCACTCAAAGAGAAGTTGGGAGTCCCTGGCCATCGGCCACTCAAAGAGAAGGTGGGAATCCCTGGGCATCGGCCACTTAAAGAAATGTTGGGAATCCCTGGCGATCGGCCACTCAAAGAGAAGGTGTGAATCCCTGGGCATTGACCACTCCTCGAGAAGATGGGAATCCCTGGACATCAGTCACTCAAAGCGAAGTTGGGAATACCTGGCAACCGACCACTCCTTGAGAAGGTGGGAATCTCTGGCCATCAACCACTCAAAGAGAAGTTGGGAATCCCTGGGCATCGACCACTTAAAGAAATGTTGGGAAACCCTGTCCATCGACCACTCAAAGTGAAGGTGGGAATCTCTGGCCATCGGCCACTCAAAGAGAAGGTGGGAATCCCTGGGCATTGACCACTCCTCGAGAAGATGGGAATCCCTGGTCATCAGTCACTCAAAGCGAAGTTGGGAATACCTGGCAAGCGACCACTCCTTGAGAAGGTGGGAATCCCTGGGCATCGACCAGTTAAAGAAATGTTGGGAATCCCTGGCCATCGACCACTCAAAGAGAAGGTGGGAATCCCTGGGCATCAACCACTTAAAGAAATGTTGGGAATCCCTGACCATCGACCACTCAAAGAGAAGGTGGGAATCCCTGGGCATTGACCAGTCCTCGAGAAGATGGGAATCCCTGGGCATCGACCAGTTAAAGAAATGTTGGGAATCCCTGGCCATCGACCACTCAAAGAGAAGGTGGGAATCCCTGGCCATCGGCCACACAAAGAGAAGTTGGGAATCCCTGGGCATCAACCACTTAAAGAAATGTTGGGAATCCCTGACCATCGACCACTCAAAGAGAAGGTGGGAATCCCTGGGCATTGACCACTCCTCGAGAAGATGGGAATCCCTGGGCATCGACCAGTTAAAGAAATGTTGGGAATCCCTGGCCATCGACCACTCAAAGAGAAGGTGGGAATCCCTGGCCATCGGCCACTCAAAGAGAAGGTGGGAATCCCTGGGCATCAACCACTTAAAGAAATGTTGGGAATCCCTGACCATCGACCACTCAAAGAGAAGGTGGGAATCCCTGGGCATTGACCACTCCTCGAGAAGATGGGAATCCCTGGTCATCAGTCACTCAAAGCGAAGTTGGGAATACCTGGCCATCGACCACTCAAAGAGAAGGTGGGAATCCCAAGCCATCGACCACACCTCGAGAAGGTGGGAATACCTGGCCATCGACCACTTAAAAAAAAGTTGGGAATCCCAAGCCATCGACCACACCTCGAGAAGTTGGGAATCCCTGGCCATCGACCACTTAAAGAAATGTTGGGAATCCCTGGCCATCGGCCACTCAAAGAGAAGGTGGGAATCCCTGGGCATTGACCACTCCTCGAGAAGATGGGAATCCCTGGTCATCAGTCACTGAAAGCGACGTTGGAAATACCTGGCAACCGACCACTCCTTGATAAGGTGGGAATCTCTGGGCATCGACCACTTAAAGAAATGTTGGGAATCCCTGGCCATCGACCACTCAAAGAGAGGGTGGGAAACCCTGGCCATCGGCCACTCAAAGAGAGTTTGGGAATACCTGGCCATCGACAACTCCTCGAGAAGGTGGGAATCCCAGGCCATCGACCATTCAAAGAGAAGGTGCGAATCCCTGGCCATCGACCACTCCTCTAGAAGGTGGGAATCCCCGGCCATCGACCACTCAAAGAGACGTTGGCAATCCCTGGCCATCGAGAAAGCCTCGAGAAGGAGCGAATCACTGGCCATCGACCACTCAAAGAGAAGGTGGGAATTCCTGGCCATCGACCACTCAAAGAGAAGTTGGGAATACCTGGCCATCAACTAGCCCCGGGAAGGTAGGAATCCCTGGCCATCGACAACTCCTCGAGAAGGTGGGAATCCCTGGCCATCGAGAACGCCTCGAGAAGGTGGGAATCCCTGGCCTTCGACCATTCAAACAGAAGGTGGGAATCCTTGGCCATCGACCACTCCCCTAGAAGTTGGGAATCCCTGGCCATCGACCACTTGAAGAAATGTTGTGAATCCCTGGCCATCGACCACTCAAAGAGAAGTTGGGAGTCCCTGGCCATCGGCCACTCAAAGAGAAGGTGGGAATCCCTGGGCATCGGCCACTTAAAGAAATGTTGGGAATCCCTGGCCATCGACCACTCAAAGAGAAGGTGGGAATCCCTGGCCAGCGGCCACTCAAAGAGAAGGTGGGAATCCCTGGGCATCGACCACTTAAAGAAATGTTGGGAATCCCTGGCCATCGACCACTCAAAGTGAAGATGGGAATCTCAGGCCATCGGCCACTGAAAGAGAAGGTGGGAATCCCTGGACATTGACCACTCCTCGAGAAGATGGGAATCCCAGGTCATCAGTCACTCAAAGCGAAGTTGGGAATACCTGGCCATCGACCACTCAAAGAGAAGGTGGGAATCCCAAGCCATCGACAACACCTCGAGAAGGTGGCAATACCTGGCCATCGACCACTTAAAAAAATGTTGGGAATCCCAAGCCATCGACCACACCTCGAGAAGGTGGGAATCCCTGGCCATCGACCACTTAAAGAAATGTTGCGAATCCCTGGCCATCTGCCACTCAAAGAGAAGGTGGGAATCCCTGGGCATTGACCACTCCTCGGGAAGATGGGAATCCCTGGACATCGAGAACGCCTCGAGAAGGTGGGAATCCCTGGCCTTCGACCATTCAAAGAGAATGTGGGAATCCCTGGCCATCGACCACTCCTCTAGAAGGTGGGAATCCCCGGCCATCGATCATTCAAAGAGAAGTTGGGAATCCCTGGCCATCGACTATTCAAAGAGAAGGTGGGATTCCTGGCCATCTGTCACTCAATTTGAAGGTGGGAATCCCTGGTCATCGACCACTCAAAGAGAAGGTGGGAATCCCTGGGCATCGAGAACGCCTCGAGAAGGTGGGAATCCCTGGCCTTCGACCATTCAAAGAGAATGTGGGAATCCCTGGCCATCGAACACTCCTCGAGAAGTTGGGAATCCTTGGCCATTGACCAGTCAACAAGAAGGTGGAAATAACTGACAATCAGCCACTCAATGACAAGATGGGAATCACTGGCCAAGGATCACAGAAAGAGAAGGTGGGAATCCCTGGCCATCGGCCACTCAAATAGAAGTTGGGAAGCCCAAGCCATCAACAGCACCTCAAGAAGGTGGGAATCCCAGGACATCGACCACACCTCAAGAAGGTGGGACTCCCTGGCCATCGAGAACGCCTCGAGAAGGTGGGAATCCCTGGCCTTCGACCATTCAAACAGAAGGTGGGAATCCTTGGCCATCGACCACTCCTCTAGAAGTTGGGAATCCCTGGCCATCGACCACTTGAGGAAATGTTGTGAATCGCTGGCCATCGACCACTCAAAGAGAAGTTGGGAGTCCCTGGCCATCGGCCACTCAAAGAGAAGGTGGGAATCCCTAGGCATCGGCCACTTAAAGAAATGTTGGGAATCCCTGGCGATCGGCCACTCAAAGAGAAGGTGTGAATCCCTGGGCATTGACCACTCCTCGAGAAGATGGGAATCCCTGGACATCAGTCACTCAAAGCGAAGTTGGGAATACCTGGCAACCGACCACTCCTTGAGAAGGTGGGAATCTCTGGCCATCAACCACTCAAAGAGAAGTTGGGAATCCCTGGGCATCGACCACTTAAAGAAATGTTGGGAAACCCTGTCCATCGACCACTCAAAGTGAAGGTGGGAATCCCTGGGCATCAACCACTTAAAGAAATGTTGGGAATCCCTGGCCATCGACCACTCAAAGAGAAGGTGGGAATCCTTGGGCATCGACCACTTAAAGAAATGTTGGGAATCCCTGTCCATCGACCACTCAAAGAGATGGTGGGAATCCCTGACCATCGGCAACTCAAAGAGAAGGTGGGAATCCCTGGGCATCGACCACTTAAAGAAATGTTGGGAATCCCTGACCATCGACCACTCAAAGAGAAGGTGGGAATCCCTGGGCATTGACCACTCCTCGAGAAGATGGGAATCCCTGGTCATCAGTCACTCAAAGCGAAGTTGGGAATACCTGGCCATCGACCACTCAAAGAGAAGGTGGGAATCCCAAGCCATCGACCACACCTCGAGTATGTGGGAATACCTGGCCATCGACCACTTAAAAAAATGTTGGGAATCCCAAGCCATCGACCACACCTCGAGAAGTTGGGAATTGCTGGCCATCGACCACTTAAAGAAATGTTGGGAATCCCTGGCCATCGGCCACTCAAAGAGAGGGTGGGAATCCCTGGCAATCGGCCACTCAAAGAGAGTTTGGGAATACCTGGCCATCGACAACTCCTCGAGAAGGTGGGAATCCCAGGCCATCGACCATTCAAAGAGAAGGTGCGAATCCCTGGCCATCGACCACTCCTCTAGATAGTGGGAATCCCCGGCCTTCGACCACTCAAAGAGACGTTGGCAATCCCTGGCCATCGAGAAAGCCTCGAGAAGGAGCGAATCACTGGCCATCGACCACTCAAAGAGAAGGTGGGAATTCCTGGCCATCGACCACTCAAAGAGAAGTTGGGAATACCTGGCCATCAACTAGCCCCGGGAAGGTAGGAATCCCTGGCCATCGACAACTCCTCGAGAAGGTGGGAATCCCTGGCCATCGAGAACGCCTCGAGAAGGTGGGAATCCCTGGCCTTCGACCATTCAAACAGAAGGTGGGAATCCTTGGCCATCGACCACTCCCCTAGAAGTTGGGAATCCCTGGCCATCGACCACTTGAAGAAATGTTGTGAATCCCTGGCCATCGACCACTCAAAGAGAAGGTGGGAATCCCTGGGCATCGGCCACTTAAAAAATGTTGGGAATCCCTGGCCATCGGCCACTCAAAGAGAAGGTGTGAATCCCTGGGCATTGACCACTCCTCGAGAAGATGGGAATCCCTGGACATCAGTCACTCAAAGCGAAGTTGGGAATACCTGGCAACCGACCACTCCTTGAGAAGGTGGGAATCTCTGGCCATCAACCACTCAAAGAGAAGTTGGGAATCCCTGGGCATCGACCACTTAAAGAAATGTTGGGAAACCCTGTCCATCGACCACTCAAAGTGAAGGTGGGAATCTCTGGCCATCGGCCACTCAAAGAGAAGGTGGGAATCCCTGGGCATTGACCACTCCTCGAGAAGATGGGAATCCCTGGTCATCAGTTACTCAAAGCGAAGTTGGGAATACCTGGCAAGCGACCACTCAAAGAGAAGGTGGGAATCCCTGGGCATCAACCACTTAAAGAAATGTTGGGAATCCCTGGCCATCGACCACTCAAAGTGAAGATGGGAATCTCTGGCCATCGGCCACTCAAAGAGAAGGTGGGAATCCCTGGGCATTGACCACTTCTCGAGAAGATGGGAATCCCTGGTCATCAGTCACTCAAAGCGAAGTTGGGAATACCTGGCCATCGACCACTCAAAGAGAAGGTGGGAATCCCAAGCCATCGACCACACCTCGAGTATGTGGGAATACCTGGCCATCGACCACTTAAAAAAATGTTGGGAATCCCAAGCCATCGACCACACCTCGAGAAGTTGGGAATTCCTGGCCATCGACCACTTAAAGAAATGTTGGGAATCCCTGGCCATCGGCCACTCAAAGAGAAGGTGGGAATCCCTGGGCATTGACCACTCCTCGAGAAGATGGGAATCCCTGGTCATCAGTCACTGAAAGCGAAGTTGGGAATACCTGGCAACCGACCACTCCTTGAGAAGGTGGGAATCTCTGGGCATCGACCACTTAAAGAAATGTTGGGAATCCCTGGCCATCGACCACTCAAAGAGAGGGTGGGAATCCCTGGCCATCGGCCACTCAAAGAGAGTTTGGGAATACCTGGCCATCGACAACTCCTCGAGAAGGTGGGAATCCCAGGCCATCGACCATTCAAAGAGAAGGTGCGAATCCCTGGCCATCGACCACTCCTCTAGAAGGTGGGAATCCCCGGCCATCGACCACTCAAAGAGACGTTGGCAATCCCTGGCCATCGAGAAAGCCTCGAGAAGGAGCGAATCACTGGCCATCGACCACTCAAAGAGAAGGTGGGAATTCCTGGCCATCGACCACTCAAAGAGAAGTTGGGAATACCTGGCCATCAACTAGCCCCGGGAAGGTAGGAATCCCTGGCCATCGACAACTCCTCGAGAAGGTGGGAATCCCTGGCCATCGAGAACGCCTCGAGAAGGTGGGAATCCCTGGCCTTCGACCATTCAAACAGAAGGTGGGAATCCTTGGCCATCGACCACTCCCCTAGAAGTTGGGAATCCCTGGCCATCGACCACTTGAAGAAATGTTGTGAATCCCTGGCCATCGACCACTCAAAGAGAAGTTGGGAGTCCCTGGCCATCGGCCACTCAAAGAGAAGGTGGGAATCCCTGGGCATCGGCCACTTAAAAAATGTTGGGAATCCCTGGCCATCGGCCACTCAAAGAGAAGGTGTGAATCCCTGGGCATTGACCACTCCTCGAGAAGATGGGAATCCCTGGACATCAGTCACTCAAAGCGAAGTTGGGAATACCTGGCAACCGACCACTCCTTGAGAAGGTGGGAATCTCTGGCCATCAACCACTCAAAGAGAAGTTGGGAATCCCTGGGCATCGACCACTTAAAGAAATGTTGGGAAACCCTGTCCATCGACCACTCAAAGTGAAGGTGGGAATCTCTGGCCATCGGACACTCAAAGAGAAGGTGGGAATCCCTGGGCATTGACCACTCCTCGAGAAGATGGGAATACCTGGTCATCAGTCACTCAAAGAAATGTTGGGAATCCCTGGCCATAGACCACTCAAAGTGAAGATGGGAATCTCTGGCCATCGGCCACTCAAAGAGAAGTTGGGAATCCCTGGGCATTGACCACTCAAAGAGAAGGTGGGAATCCTTGGGCATCGACCACTTAAAGAAATGTTGGGAATCCCTGACCATCGACCACTCAAAGAGAAGGTGGGAATCCCTGGCCATCGGCCACTCAAAGAGAAGATGGGAATCCCTGGTCATCAGTCACTCAAAGCGAAGTTGGGAATACCTGGCCATCGACCACTCAAAGAGATGGTGGGAATCCCAAGCGATCGTCCACACCTCGAGAAGGTGGGAATACCTGGCCATCGACCACTTAAAAAAATGTTGGGAATCCCAAGCCATCGACCACACCTCGAGAAGGTGGGAATCCATGGCCATCGACCACTTAAAGAAATGTTGGGAATCCCTGGCCATCTGCCACTCAAAGAGAAGGTGGGAATTCCTGGGCATTGACCACTCCTCGAGAAGATGGGTATCCCTGGACATCGAGAACGCCTCGAGAAGGTGGGAATCCCTGGCCTTCGACCATTCAAAGAGAATGTGGGAATCCCTGGCCATCGACCACTCCTCTAGAAGGTGGGAATCCCCGGCCATCGATCATTCAAAGAGAAGTTGGGAATCCCTGGTCATCGACTATTCAAAGAGAAGGTGGGATTCCTGGTCATCTGTCACTCAATTAGAAGGTGGGAATCCCTGGTCATCGACCACTCAAAGAGAAGGTGGGAATCCCTGGGCATCGAGAACGCCTCGAGAAGGTGGGAATCCCTGGCCTTCGACCATTCAAAGAGAATGTGGGAATCCCTGGCCATCGAACACTCCTCGAGAAGTTGGGAATCCTTGGCCATTGACCAGTCAACAAGAAGGTGGAAATAACTGTCAATCAGCCACTCAATGACAAGATGGGAATCATTGGCCAAGGATCACTGAAAGAGAAGGTGGGAATCCCTGGCCATCGGCCACTCAAATAGAAGTTGGGAAGCCCAAGCCATCAACAGCACCTCAAGAAGGTGGGAATCCCAGGACATCGACCACACCTCAAGAAGGTGGGAATCCCTGGCCATCGACCACTCTTCAAGAAGGTGGGAATCACTGACCACCGACCATTCAAAGAGAAGGTGGGAATCCTTGGCCATCGACCACTCCTCTAGAAGTTGGGAATCCCTGGCCATCGACCACTTGAAGAAATGTTGTGAATCCCTGGCCATCGACCACTCAAAGAGAAGTTGGGAGTCCCTGGCCATCGGCCACTCAAAGAGAAGGTGGGAATCCCTGGGCATCGGCCACTTAAAGAAATGTTGGGAATCCCTGGCCATCGGCCACTCAAAGGGAAGGTGTGAATCCCTGGGCATTGACCACTCCTCGAGAAGGTGGGAATCCCTGGACATCAGTCACTCAAAGCGAAGTTGGGAATACCTGGCAACCGACCACTCCTTGAGAAGGTGGGAATCTCTGGCCATCAACCACTCAAAGAGAAGTTGGGAATCCCAGGGCATCGACCACTTAAAGAAATGTTGTTAAACCCTGTCCATCGACCACACAAAGTGAAGGTGGGAATCTCTGGCCATCGGCCACTCAAAGAGAAGGTGGGAATCCCTGGGCATTGACCACTCCTCGAGAAGATGGGAATCCCTGGTCATCAGTCACTCATAGCGAAGTTGGGAATCCCTGGCCATCGACCACTCTTCAAGAAGGTGGGAATCACTGACCACCGACCACTCAAAGAGAAGGTGGGAGTTCCTGGCCATCGGCCACACGAAGATAAGTTGGGAATTGCTGCCCATCCTCCACTCCTCGAGAACGTGGGAATCCCTGGCCATCGGCCACTCAAATAGAAGTTCGGAAGCCCAAGCCATGAACAGCCCCTCCAGAAGGTGGGAATACCTGGCCATCGACTACTCCCCGAGAAGTTGGGAATCCCCGGCCATCGACCACTGAAAGAGAAGGTGGGAATCCCTGGCCATCGAACACTCCTCGAGAAGTTGGGAATCCTTGGCCATTGACCAGTCAACAAGAAGGTGGAAATAACTGACAATCAGCCACTCAATGACAAGATGGGAATCACTGGCCAAGGATCACAGAAAGAGAACGTGGGAATCCCTGGGCATCGACCACTTAAAGAAATGTTGTGAATCCCTGGCCATCGACCACTCAAAGAGAAGTTGGGAGTCCCTGGCCATCGGCCACTCCTCGAGAAGGTGGGAATCCCTGGACATCAGTCACTCAAAGCGAAGTTGGGAATACCTGGCAACCGACCACTCCTTGAGAAGGTGGGAACCTCTGGCCATCAACCACTCAAAGAGAAGTTGGGAATCCCAGGGCATCGACCACTTAAAGAAATGTTGTTAAACCCTGTCCATCGACCACTCAAAGTGAAGGTGGGAATCTCTGGCCATCGGCCACTCAAAGAGAAGGTGGGAATCCCTGGGCATTGACCACTCCTCGAGAAGATGGGAATCCCTGGTCATCAGTCACTCATAGCGAAGTTGGGAATCCCTGGCCATCGACCACTCTTCAAGAAGGTGGGAATCACTGACCACCGACCACTCAAAGAGAAGGTGGGAATCCTTGGGCATCGACCACTTAAAGAAATGTTGGGAATCCCTGACCATCGACCACTCAAAGAGAAGGTGGGAATCCCTGGCCATCGGCCACTCAAAGAGAAGATGGGAATCCCTGGTCATCAGTCACTCAAAGCGAAGTTGGGAATACCTGGCCATCGACCACTCAAAGAGATGGTGGGAATCCCAAGCGATCGTCCACACCTCGAGAAGGTGGGAATACCTGGCCATCGACCACTTAAAAAAATGTTGGGAATCCCAAGCCATCGACCACACCTCGAGAAGGTGGGAATCCATGGCCATCGACCACTTAAAGAAATGTTGGGAATCCCTGGCCATCTGCCACTCAAAGAGAATGTGGGAATTCCTGGGCATTGACCACTCCTCGAGAAGATGGGTATCCCTGGACATCGAGAACGCCTCGAGAAGGTGGGAATCCCTGGCCTTCGACCATTCAAAGAGAATGTGGGAATCCCTGGCCATCGACCACTCCTCTAGAAGGTGGGAATCCCCGGCCATCGATCATTCAAAGAGAAGTTGGGAATCCCTGGTCATCGACTATTCAAAGAGAAGGTGGGATTCCTGGTCATCTGTCACTCAATTAGAAGGTGGGAATCCCTGGTCATCGACCACTCAAAGAGAAGGTGGGAATCCCTGGGCATCGAGAACGCCTCGAGAAGGTGGGAATCCCTGGCCTTCGACCATTCAAAGAGAATGTGGGAATCCCTGGCCATCGAACACTCCTCGAGAAGTTGGGAATCCTTGGCCATTGACCAGTCAACAAGAAGGTGGAAATAACTGTCAATCAGCCACTCAATGACAAGATGGGAATCATTGGCCAAGGATCACAGAAAGAGAAGGTGGGAATCCCTGGCCATCGGCCACTCAAATAGAAGTTGGGAAGCCCAAGCCATCAACAGCACCTCAAGAAGGTGGGAATCCCAGGACATCGACCACACCTCAAGAAGGTGGGAATCCCTGGCCATCGACCACTCTTCAAGAAGGTGGGAATCACTGACCACCGACCATTCAAAGAGAAGGTGGGAATCCTTGGCCATCGACCACTCCTCTAGAAGTTGGGAATCCCTGGCCATCGACCACTTGAAGAAATGTTGTGAATCCCTGGCCATCGACCACTCAAAGAGAAGTTGGGAGTCCCTGGCCATCGGCCACTCAAAGAGAAGGTGGGAATCCCTGGGCATCGGCCACTTAAAGAAATGTTGGGAATCCCTGGCCATCGGCCACTCAAAGGGAAGGTGTGAATCCCTGGGCATTGACCACTCCTCGAGAAGGTGGGAATCCCTGGACATCAGTCACTCAAAGCGAAGTTGGGAATACCTGGCAACCGACCACTCCTTGAGAAGGTGGGAATCTCTGGCCATCAACCACTCAAAGAGAAGTTGGGAATCCCAGGGCATCGACCACTTAAAGAAATGTTGTTAAACCCTGTCCATCGACCACTCAAAGTGAAGGTGGGAATCTCTGGCCATCGGCCACTCAAAGAGAAGGTGGGAATCCCTGGGCATTGACCACTCCTCGAGAAGATGGGAATCCCTGGTCATCAGTCACTCATAGCGAAGTTGGGAATCCCTGGCCATCGACCACTCTTCAAGAAGGTGGGAATCACTGACCACCGACCACTCAAAGAGAAGGTGGGAGTTCCTGGCCATCGGCCACACGAAGATAAGTTGGGAATTGCTGCCCATCCTCCACTCCTCGAGAACGTGGGAATCCCTGGCCATCGGCCACTCAAATAGAAGTTCGGAAGCCCAAGCCATGAACAGCCCCTCCAGAAGGTGGGAATACCTGGCCATCGACTACTCCCCGAGAAGTTGGGAATCCCCGGCCATCGACCACTGAAAGAGAAGGTGGGAATCCCTGGCCATCGAACACTCCTCGAGAAGTTGGGAATCCTTGGCCATTGACCAGTCAACAAGAAGGTGGAAATAACTGACAATCAGCCACTCAATGACAAGATGGGAATCACTGGCCAAGGATCACAGAAAGAGAACGTGGGAATCCCTGGCCATCGGCCACTCAAAGAGAAGGTGGGAATCCTTGGGCATCGACCACTTAAAGAAATGTTGTGAATCCCTGGCCATCGACCACTCAAAGAGAAGTTGGGAGTCCCTGGCCATCGGCCACTCAAAGAGAAGGTGGGAATCCCTGGGCATCGGCCACTTAAAGAAATGTTGGGAATCCCTGGCCATCGGCCACTCAAAGGGAAGGTGTGAATCCCTGGGCATTGACCACTCCTCGAGAAGGTGGGAATCCCTGGACATCAGTCACTCAAAGCGAAGTTGGGAATACCTGGCAACCGACCACTCCTTGAGAAGGTGGGAATCTCTGGCCATCAACCACTCAAAGAGAAGTTGGGAATCCCAGGGCATCGACCACTTAAAGAAATGTTGTTAAACCCTGTCCATCGACCACTCAAAGTGAAGGTGGGAATCTCTGGCCATCGGCCACTCAAAGAGAAGGTGGGAATCCCTGGGCATTGACCACTCCTCGAGAAGATGGGAATCCCTGGTCATCAGTCACTCATAGCGAAGTTGGGAATCCCTGGCCATCGACCACTCTTCAAGAAGGTGGGAATCACTGACCACCGACCACTCAAAGAGAAGGTGGGAGTTCCTGGCCATCGGCCACACGAAGATAAGTTCGGAATTGCTGCCCATCCTCCACTCCTCGAGAACGTGGGAATCCCTGGCCATCGGCCACTCAAATAGAAGTTCGGAAGCCCAAGCCATGAACAGCCCCTCCAGAAGGTGGGAATACCTGGCCATCGACTACTCCCCGAGAAGTTCGGAATCCCCGGCCATCGACCACTGAAAGAGAAGGTGGGAATCCCTGGCCATCGAACACTCCTCGAGAAGTTGGGAATCCTTGGCCATTGACCAGTCAACAAGAAGGTGGAAATAACTGACAATCAGCCACTCAATGACAAGATGGGAATCACTGGCCAAGGATCACAGAAAGAGAACGTGGGAATCCCTGGCCATCGGCCACTCAAATAGAAGTTCGGAAGCCCAAGCCATGAACAGCCCCTCCAGAAGGTGGGAATACCTGGCCATCGACTACTCCCCGAGAAGTTGGGAATCCCCGGCCATCGACCACTGAAAGAGAAGGTGGGAATCCCTGGCCATCGAACACTCCTCGGGAAGTTGGGAATCCTTGGCCATTGACCAGTCAACAAGAAGGTGGAAATAACTGACAATCAGCCACTCAATGACAAGATGGGAATCACTGGCCAAGGATCACAGAAAGAGAAGGTGGGAATCCCTGGCCATCGGCCACTCAAATAGAAGTTGGGAAGCCCAAGCCATCATCAGCACCTCCAGAAGGTGGGAATCCCAGGACATCGACAACACCTCAAGAAGGTGGGAATCCCTGGCCATGGGCCACAACTCGAGAAGTTGGGAATCCCTGGCCATCGACCACTCTTCAAGAAGGTGGGAATCACTGACCACCGAACACTCAAAGAGAAGGTGGGAATCACTGGCCATCGGCTACTCCTGAAGAAGGTGGGAATCCGTGGCCATCGGCCACTCAAGCAGTTAGTGGGAATCCCTGGCCATCGTCCATTCAAATAGAAGTTGGGAATCCCTGGCCATCGACAACCCCTCGAGAAGGTCGATATCCCAGGCCATCGACCACTTTAAGAGACGGTGGGAATCCCCGGCCATCGACCACACCTCAAGCAGTTGGGAATCTCTGGCCATCGGCCACTCCTTGAGAAGCTGGGAACCCCTGGCCATCGACCACACCTCGTTAAGGTGGGAATCACTGCCGATGACCACTCAAAGAGAATGTGGGAATCCTTGGCCATCAACCACTCCTCGACAAGGTGGGAATCCCTGGCCATCGACCACACCTCGAGAAGGTGGGAATCCCAGGCCATCGACCACACCTCAAGCAGTTGGGAATCTCTGGCCGTCGACCACTCCTCCAGAAGTTCAGAATCCCTGGGTATCGACTACTCAAAGAGTAGGTGGGAATCCCTGGCCATCGACAACTCCTCGAGAAGGTGGGAATCCCAGGTCATCGACCATTCAAAGAGAAGGTGCGAATCCCTGGCCATCGACCACTCCTCTAGAAGGTGGGAATCCCCGGCCATCGACCACTCAAAGGGACGTTGGCAATCCCTGGCCATCGAGAAAGCCTCGAGAATGAGCGAATCACTGGTCATCGACCACTCAAAGAGAAGGTGGGAATTCCTGGCCATCGACCACTCAAAGAGAAGTTGGGAATACCTGGCCATCAACTAGCCCCGAGAAGGTGGGAATCCCTGGCCATCGACAACTCCTCGAGAAGGTGGGAATCCACGGCCATCGACCACTCAAAGAGAAGTTGGGAATACCTGGCCATCGACTACTCCCCGAGAAGGTGGGAATCCCTGGCCTTCGACCATTCAAACAGAAGGTGGGAATCCTTGGCCATCGACCACTCCTCTAGAAGTTGGGAATCCCTGGCCATCGACCACTTGAAGAAATGTTGTGAATCCCTGGCCATCGACCACTCAAAGAGAAGTTGGGAGTCCCTGGCCATCGGCCACTCAAAGAGAAGGTGGGAATCCCTGGGCATCGGCCACTTAAAGAAATGTTGGGAATCAATGGACATCGACCACTCAAAGAGAAGGTGGGAATCCCTGGGCATCGGCCACTTAAAGAAATGTTGGGAATCAATGGACATCGACCACTCAAAGAGAAGGTGGGAATACCTGGCCATCGGCCACTCAAAGAGAAGGTGTGAATCCCTGGGCATTGACCACTCCTCGAGAAGATGGGAATCCCTGGACATCAGTCACTCAAAGCGAAGTTGGGAATACCTGGCAACCGACCACTCCTTGAGAAGGTGGGAATCTCTGGCCATCAACCACTCAAAGAGAAGTTGGGAATCCCTGGGCATCGACCACTTAAAGAAATGTTGGGAAACCCTGTCCATCAGTCACTCATAGCGAAGTTGGGAATACCTGGCCATCGACCACTCAAAGAGATGGTGGGAATCCCAAGCGATCGTCCACACCTCGAGAAGGTGGGAATACCTGGCCATCGACCACTTAAAAAAATGTTGGGAATCCCAAGCCATCGACCACACCTCGAGAAGGTGGGAATCCATGGCCATCGACCACTTAAAGAAATGTTGGGAATCCCTGGCCATCTGCCACTCAAAGAGAAGGTGGGAATTCCTGGGCATTGACCACTCCTCGAGAAGATGGGTATCCCTGGACATCGAGAACGCCTCGAGAAGGTGGGAATCCCTGGCCTTCGACCATTCAAAGAGAATGTGGGAATCCCTGGCCATCGACCACTCCTCTAGAAGGTGGGAATCCCCGGCCATCGATCATTCAAAGAGAAGTTGGGAATCCCTGGTCATCGACTATTCAAAGAGAAGGTGGGATTCCTGGTCATCTGTCACTCAATTAGAAGGTGGGAATCCCTGGTCATCGACCACTCAAAGAGAAGGTGGGAATCCCTGGGCATCGAGAACGCCTCGAGAAGGTGGGAATCCCTGGCCTTCGACCATTCAAAGAGAATGTGGGAATCCCTGGCCATCGAACACTCCTCGAGAAGTTGGGAATCCTTGGCCATTGACCAGTCAACAAGAAGGTGGAAATAACTGTCAATCAGCCACTCAATGACAAGATGGGAATCATTGGCCAAGGATCACTGAAAGAGAAGGTGGGAATCCCTGGCCATCGGCCACTCAAATAGAAGTTGGGAAGCCCAAGCCATCAACAGCACCTCAAGAAGGTGGGAATCCCAGGACATCGACCACACCTCAAGAAGGTGGGAATCCCTGGCCATCGACCACTCTTCAAGAAGGTGGGAATCACTGACCACCGACCATTCAAAGAGAAGGTGGGAATCCTTGGCCATCGACCACTCCTCTAGAAGTTGGGAATCCCTGGCCATCGACCACTTGAAGAAATGTTGTGAATCCCTGGCCATCGACCACTCAAAGAGAAGTTGGGAGTCCCTGGCCATCGGCCACTCAAAGAGAAGGTGGGAATCCCTGGGCATCGGCCACTTAAAGAAATGTTGGGAATCCCTGGCCATCGGCCACTCAAAGGGAAGGTGTGAATCCCTGGGCATTGACCACTCCTCGAGAAGGTGGGAATCCCTGGACATCAGTCACTCAAAGCGAAGTTGGGAATACCTGGCAACCGACCACTCCTTGAGAAGGTGGGAATCTCTGGCCATCAACCACTCAAAGAGAAGTTGGGAATCCCAGGGCATCGACCACTTAAAGAAATGTTGGGAAACCCTGTCCATCGACCACTCAAAGTGAAGGTGGGAATCTCTGGCCATCGGCCACTCAAAGAGAAGATGGGAATCCCTGGGCATTGACCACTCCTCGAGAAGATGGGAATCCCTGGTCATCAGTCACTCATAGCGAAGTTGGGAATCCCTGGCCATCGACCACTCTTCAAGAAGGTGGGAATCACTGACCACCGACCACTCAAAGAGAAGGTGGGAGTTCCTGGCCATCGGCCACACGAAGATAAGTTGGGAATTGCTGCCCATCCTCCACTCCTCGAGAACGTGGGAATCCCTGGCCATCGGCCACTCAAATAGAAGTTCGGAAGCCCAAGCCATGAACAGCCCCTCCAGAAGGTGGGAATACCTGGCCATCGACTACTCCCCGAGAAGTTGGGAATCCCCGGCCATCGACCACTGAAAGAGAAGGTGGGAATCCCTGGCCATCGAACACTCCTCGAGAAGTTGGGAATCCTTGGCCATTGACCAGTCAACAAGAAGGTGGAAATAACTGACAATCAGCCACTCAATGACAAGATGGGAATCACTGGCCAAGGATCACAGAAAGAGAACGTGGGAATCCCTGGCCATCGGCCACTCAAAGAGAAGGTGGGAATCCTTGGGCATCGACCACTTAAAGAAATGTTGTGAATCCCTGGCCATCGACCACTCAAAGAGAAGTTGGGAGTCCCTGGCCATCGGCCACTCAAAGAGAAGGTGGGAATCCCTGGGCATCGGCCACTTAAGGAAATGTTGGGAATCCCTGGCCATCGGCCACTCAAAGGGAAGGTGTGAATCCCTGGGCATTGACCACTCCTCGAGAAGGTGGGAATCCCTGGACATCAGTCACTCAAAGCGAAGTTGGGAATACCTGGCAACCGACCACTCCTTGAGAAGGTGGGAATCTCTGGCCATCAACCACTCAAAGAGAAGTTGGGAATCCCAGGGCATCGACCACTTAAAGAAATGTTGTTAAACCCTGTCCATCGACCACACAAAGTGAAGGTGGGAATCTCTGGCCATCGGCCACTCAAAGAGAAGGTGGGAATCCCTGGGCATTGACCACTCCTCGAGAAGATGGGAATCCCTGGTCATCAGTCACTCATAGCGAAGTTGGGAATCCCTGGCCATCGACCACTCTTCAAGAAGGTGGGAATCACTGACCACCGACCACTCAAAGAGAAGGTGGGAGTTCCTGGCCATCGGCCACACGAAGATAAGTTGGGAATTGCTGCCCATCCTCCACTCCTCGAGAACGTGGGAATCCCTGGCCATCGGCCACTCAAATAGAAGTTCGGAAGCCCAAGCCATGAACAGCCCCTCCAGAAGGTGGGAATACCTGGCCATCGACTACTCCCCGAGAAGTTGGGAATCCCCGGCCATCGACCACTGAAAGAGAAGGTGGGAATCCCTGGCCATCGAACACTCCTCGAGAAGTTGGGAATCCTTGGCCATTGACCAGTCAACAAGAAGGTGGAAATAACTGACAATCAGCCACTCAATGACAAGATGGGAATCACTGGCCAAGGATCACAGAAAGAGAACGTGGGAATCCCTGGGCATCGACCACTTAAAGAAATGTTGTGAATCCCTGGCCATCGACCACTCAAAGAGAAGTTGGGAGTCCCTGGCCATCGGCCACTCCTCGAGAAGGTGGGAATCCCTGGACATCAGTCACTCAAAGCGAAGTTGGGAATACCTGGCAACCGACCACTCCTTGAGAAGGTGGGAACCTCTGGCCATCAACCACTCAAAGAGAAGTTGGGAATCCCAGGGCATCGACCACTTAAAGAAATGTTGTTAAACCCTGTCCATCGACCACTCAAAGTGAAGGTGGGAATCTCTGGCCATCGGCCACTCAAAGAGAAGGTGGGAATCCCTGGGCATTGACCACTCCTCGAGAAGATGGGAATCCCTGGTCATCAGTCACTCATAGCGAAGTTGGGAATCCCTGGCCATCGACCACTCTTCAAGAAGGTGGGAATCACTGACCACCGACCACTCAAAGAGAAGGTGGGAATCCTTGGGCATCGACCACTTAAAGAAATGTTGGGAATCCCTGACCATCGACCACTCAAAGAGAAGGTGGGAATCCCTGGCCATCGGCCACTCAAAGAGAAGATGGGAATCCCTGGTCATCAGTCACTCAAAGCGAAGTTGGGAATACCTGGCCATCGACCACTCAAAGAGATGGTGGGAATCCCAAGCGATCGTCCACACCTCGAGAAGGTGGGAATACCTGGCCATCGACCACTTAAAAAAATGTTGGGAATCCCAAGCCATCGACCACACCTCGAGAAGGTGGGAATCCATGGCCATCGACCACTTAAAGAAATGTTGGGAATCCCTGGCCATCTGCCACTCAAAGAGAATGTGGGAATTCCTGGGCATTGACCACTCCTCGAGAAGATGGGTATCCCTGGACATCGAGAACGCCTCGAGAAGGTGGGAATCCCTGGCCTTCGACCATTCAAAGAGAATGTGGGAATCCCTGGCCATCGACCACTCCTCTAGAAGGTGGGAATCCCCGGCCATCGATCATTCAAAGAGAAGTTGGGAATCCCTGGTCATCGACTATTCAAAGAGAAGGTGGGATTCCTGGTCATCTGTCACTCAATTAGAAGGTGGGAATCCCTGGTCATCGACCACTCAAAGAGAAGGTGGGAATCCCTGGGCATCGAGAACGCCTCGAGAAGGTGGGAATCCCTGGCCTTCGACCATTCAAAGAGAATGTGGGAATCCCTGGCCATCGAACACTCCTCGAGAAGTTGGGAATCCTTGGCCATTGACCAGTCAACAAGAAGGTGGAAATAACTGTCAATCAGCCACTCAATGACAAGATGGGAATCATTGGCCAAGGATCACAGAAAGAGAAGGTGGGAATCCCTGGCCATCGGCCACTCAAATAGAAGTTGGGAAGCCCAAGCCATCAACAGCACCTCAAGAAGGTGGGAATCCCAGGACATCGACCACACCTCAAGAAGGTGGGAATCCCTGGCCATCGACCACTCTTCAAGAAGGTGGGAATCACTGACCACCGACCATTCAAAGAGAAGGTGGGAATCCTTGGCCATCGACCACTCCTCTAGAAGTTGGGAATCCCTGGCCATCGACCACTTGAAGAAATGTTGTGAATCCCTGGCCATCGACCACTCAAAGAGAAGTTGGGAGTCCCTGGCCATCGGCCACTCAAAGAGAAGGTGGGAATCCCTGGGCATCGGCCACTTAAAGAAATGTTGGGAATCCCTGGCCATCGGCCACTCAAAGGGAAGGTGTGAATCCCTGGGCATTGACCACTCCTCGAGAAGGTGGGAATCCCTGGACATCAGTCACTCAAAGCGAAGTTGGGAATACCTGGCAACCGACCACTCCTTGAGAAGGTGGGAATCTCTGGCCATCAACCACTCAAAGAGAAGTTGGGAATCCCAGGGCATCGACCACTTAAAGAAATGTTGTTAAACCCTGTCCATCGACCACTCAAAGTGAAGGTGGGAATCTCTGGCCATCGGCCACTCAAAGAGAAGGTGGGAATCCCTGGGCATTGACCACTCCTCGAGAAGATGGGAATCCCTGGTCATCAGTCACTCATAGCGAAGTTGGGAATCCCTGGCCATCGACCACTCTTCAAGAAGGTGGGAATCACTGACCACCGACCACTCAAAGAGAAGGTGGGAGTTCCTGGCCATCGGCCACACGAAGATAAGTTGGGAATTGCTGCCCATCCTCCACTCCTCGAGAACGTGGGAATCCCTGGCCATCGGCCACTCAAATAGAAGTTCGGAAGCCCAAGCCATGAACAGCCCCTCCAGAAGGTGGGAATACCTGGCCATCGACTACTCCCCGAGAAGTTGGGAATCCCCGGCCATCGACCACTGAAAGAGAAGGTGGGAATCCCTGGCCATCGAACACTCCTCGAGAAGTTGGGAATCCTTGGCCATTGACCAGTCAACAAGAAGGTGGAAATAACTGACAATCAGCCACTCAATGACAAGATGGGAATCACTGGCCAAGGATCACAGAAAGAGAACGTGGGAATCCCTGGCCATCGGCCACTCAAAGAGAAGGTGGGAATCCTTGGGCATCGACCACTTAAAGAAATGTTGTGAATCCCTGGCCATCGACCACTCAAAGAGAAGTTGGGAGTCCCTGGCCATCGGCCACTCAAAGAGAAGGTGGGAATCCCTGGGCATCGGCCACTTAAAGAAATGTTGGGAATCCCTGGCCATCGGCCACTCAAAGGGAAGGTGTGAATCCCTGGGCATTGACCACTCCTCGAGAAGGTGGGAATCCCTGGACATCAGTCACTCAAAGCGAAGTTGGGAATACCTGGCAACCGACCACTCCTTGAGAAGGTGGGAATCTCTGGCCATCAACCACTCAAAGAGAAGTTGGGAATCCCAGGGCATCGACCACTTAAAGAAATGTTGTTAAACCCTGTCCATCGACCACTCAAAGTGAAGGTGGGAATCTCTGGCCATCGGCCACTCAAAGAGAAGGTGGGAATCCCTGGGCATTGACCACTCCTCGAGAAGATGGGAATCCCTGGTCATCAGTCACTCATAGCGAAGTTGGGAATCCCTGGCCATCGACCACTCTTCAAGAAGGTGGGAATCACTGACCACCGACCACTCAAAGAGAAGGTGGGAGTTCCTGGCCATCGGCCACACGAAGATAAGTTCGGAATTGCTGCCCATCCTCCACTCCTCGAGAACGTGGGAATCCCTGGCCATCGGCCACTCAAATAGAAGTTCGGAAGCCCAAGCCATGAACAGCCCCTCCAGAAGGTGGGAATACCTGGCCATCGACTACTCCCCGAGAAGTTCGGAATCCCCGGCCATCGACCACTGAAAGAGAAGGTGGGAATCCCTGGCCATCGAACACTCCTCGAGAAGTTGGGAATCCTTGGCCATTGACCAGTCAACAAGAAGGTGGAAATAACTGACAATCAGCCACTCAATGACAAGATGGGAATCACTGGCCAAGGATCACAGAAAGAGAACGTGGGAATCCCTGGCCATCGGCCACTCAAATAGAAGTTCGGAAGCCCAAGCCATGAACAGCCCCTCCAGAAGGTGGGAATACCTGGCCATCGACTACTCCCCGAGAAGTTGGGAATCCCCGGCCATCGACCACTGAAAGAGAAGGTGGGAATCCCTGGCCATCGAACACTCCTCGGGAAGTTGGGAATCCTTGGCCATTGACCAGTCAACAAGAAGGTGGAAATAACTGACAATCAGCCACTCAATGACAAGATGGGAATCACTGGCCAAGGATCACAGAAAGAGAAGGTGGGAATCCCTGGCCATCGGCCACTCAAATAGAAGTTGGGAAGCCCAAGCCATCATCAGCACCTCCAGAAGGTGGGAATCCCAGGACATCGACAACACCTCAAGAAGGTGGGAATCCCTGGCCATGGGCCACAACTCGAGAAGTTGGGAATCCCTGGCCATCGACCACTCTTCAAGAAGGTGGGAATCACTGACCACCGAACACTCAAAGAGAAGGTGGGAATCACTGGCCATCGGCTACTCCTGAAGAAGGTGGGAATCCGTGGCCATCGGCCACTCAAGCAGTTAGTGGGAATCCCTGGCCATCGTCCATTCAAATAGAAGTTGGGAATCCCTGGCCATCGACAACCCCTCGAGAAGGTCGATATCCCAGGCCATCGACCACTTTAAGAGACGGTGGGAATCCCCGGCCATCGACCACACCTCAAGCAGTTGGGAATCTCTGGCCATCGGCCACTCCTTGAGAAGCTGGGAACCCCTGGCCATCGACCACACCTCGTTAAGGTGGGAATCACTGCCGATGACCACTCAAAGAGAATGTGGGAATCCTTGGCCATCAACCACTCCTCGACAAGGTGGGAATCCCTGGCCATCGACCACACCTCGAGAAGGTGGGAATCCCAGGCCATCGACCACACCTCAAGCAGTTGGGAATCTCTGGCCGTCGACCACTCCTCCAGAAGTTCAGAATCCCTGGGTATCGACTACTCAAAGAGTAGGTGGGAATCCCTGGCCATCGACAACTCCTCGAGAAGGTGGGAATCCCAGGTCATCGACCATTCAAAGAGAAGGTGCGAATCCCTGGCCATCGACCACTCCTCTAGAAGGTGGGAATCCCCGGCCATCGACCACTCAAAGGGACGTTGGCAATCCCTGGCCATCGAGAAAGCCTCGAGAATGAGCGAATCACTGGTCATCGACCACTCAAAGAGAAGGTGGGAATTCCTGGCCATCGACCACTCAAAGAGAAGTTGGGAATACCTGGCCATCAACTAGCCCCGAGAAGGTGGGAATCCCTGGCCATCGACAACTCCTCGAGAAGGTGGGAATCCACGGCCATCGACCACTCAAAGAGAAGTTGGGAATACCTGGCCATCGACTACTCCCCGAGAAGGTGGGAATCCCTGGCCTTCGACCATTCAAACAGAAGGTGGGAATCCTTGGCCATCGACCACTCCTCTAGAAGTTGGGAATCCCTGGCCATCGACCACTTGAAGAAATGTTGTGAATCCCTGGCCATCGACCACTCAAAGAGAAGTTGGGAGTCCCTGGCCATCGGCCACTCAAAGAGAAGGTGGGAATCCCTGGGCATCGGCCACTTAAAGAAATGTTGGGAATCAATGGACATCGACCACTCAAAGAGAAGGTGGGAATCCCTGGGCATCGGCCACTTAAAGAAATGTTGGGAATCAATGGACATCGACCACTCAAAGAGAAGGTGGGAATACCTGGCCATCGGCCACTCAAAGAGAAGGTGTGAATCCCTGGGCATTGACCACTCCTCGAGAAGATGGGAATCCCTGGACATCAGTCACTCAAAGCGAAGTTGGGAATACCTGGCAACCGACCACTCCTTGAGAAGGTGGGAATCTCTGGCCATCAACCACTCAAAGAGAAGTTGGGAATCCCTGGGCATCGACCACTTAAAGAAATGTTGGGAAACCCTGTCCATCAGTCACTCAAAGCGAAGTTGGGAATACCTGGCCATCGACCACTCAAAGAGATGGTGGGAATCCCAAGCGATCGTCCACACCTCGAGAAGGTGGGAATACCTGGCCATCGACCACTTAAAAAAATGTTGGGAATCCCAAGCCATCGACCACACCTCGAGAAGGTGGGAATCCATGGCCATCGACCACTTAAAGAAATGTTGGGAATCCCTGGCCATCTGCCACTCAAAGAGAAGGTGGGAATTCCTGGGCATTGACCACTCCTCGAGAAGATGGGTATCCCTGGACATCGAGAACGCCTCGAGAAGGTGGGAATCCCTGGCCTTCGACCATTCAAAGAGAATGTGGGAATCCCTGGCCATCGACCACTCCTCTAGAAGGTGGGAATCCCCGGCCATCGATCATTCAAAGAGAAGTTGGGAATCCCTGGTCATCGACTATTCAAAGAGAAGGTGGGATTCCTGGTCATCTGTCACTCAATTAGAAGGTGGGAATCCCTGGTCATCGACCACTCAAAGAGAAGGTGGGAATCCCTGGGCATCGAGAACGCCTCGAGAAGGTGGGAATCCCTGGCCTTCGACCATTCAAAGAGAATGTGGGAATCCCTGGCCATCGAACACTCCTCGAGAAGTTGGGAATCCTTGGCCATTGACCAGTCAACAAGAAGGTGGAAATAACTGTCAATCAGCCACTCAATGACAAGATGGGAATCATTGGCCAAGGATCACAGAAAGAGAAGGTGGGAATCCCTGGCCATCGGCCACTCAAATAGAAGTTGGGAAGCACAAGCCATCAACAGCACCTCAAGAAGGTGGGAATCCCAGGACATCGACCACACCTCAAGAAGGTGGGAATCCCTGGCCATCGACCACTCTTCAAGAAGGTGGGAATCACTGACCACCGACCATTCAAAGAGAAGGTGGGAATCCTTGGCCATCGACCACTCCTCTAGAAGTTGGGAATCCCTGGCCATCGACCACTTGAAGAAATGTTGTGAATCCCTGGCCATCGACCACTCAAAGAGAAGTTGGGAGTCCCTGGCCATCGGCCACTCAAAGAGAAGGTGGGAATCCCTGGGCATCGGCCACTTAAAGAAATGTTGGGAATCCCTGGCCATCGGCCACTCAAAGGGAAGGTGTGAATCCCTGGGCATTGACCACTCCTCGAGAAGGTGGGAATCCCTGGACATCAGTCACTCAAAGCGAAGTTGGGAATACCTGGCAACCGACCACTCCTTGAGAAGGTGGGAATCTCTGGCCATCAACCACTCAAAGAGAAGTTGGGAATCCCAGGGCATCGACCACTTAAAGAAATGTTGGGAAACCCTGTCCATCGACCACTCAAAGTGAAGGTGGGAATCTCTGGCCATCGGCCACTCAAAGAGAAGATGGGAATCCCTGGGCATTGACCACTCCTCGAGAAGATGGGAATCCCTGGTCATCAGTCACTCATAGCGAAGTTGGGAATCCCTGGCCATCGACCACTCTTCAAGAAGGTGGGAATCACTGACCACCGACCACTCAAAGAGAAGGTGGGAGTTCCTGGCCATCGGCCACACGAAGATAAGTTGGGAATTGCTGCCCATCCTCCACTCCTCGAGAACGTGGGAATCCCTGGCCATCGGCCACTCAAATAGAAGTTCGGAAGCCCAAGCCATGAACAGCCCCTCCAGAAGGTGGGAATACCTGGCCATCGACTACTCCCCGAGAAG
This sequence comes from Hypanus sabinus, assembly GCF_030144855.1. NCBI lineage: Eukaryota > Metazoa > Chordata > Chondrichthyes > Myliobatiformes > Dasyatidae > Hypanus > Hypanus sabinus. The sequence goes on from NC_082711.1 coordinate 130,879,286, forward strand.
TTCGGAATCCCCGGCCATCGACCACTGAAAGAGAAGGTGGGAATCCCTGGCCATCGAACACTCCTCGAGAAGTTGGGAATCCTTGGCCATTGACCAGTCAACAAGAAGGTGGAAATAACTGACAATCAGCCACTCAATGACAAGATGGGAATCACTGGCCAAGGATCACAGAAAGAGAACGTGGGAATCCCTGGCCATCGGCCACTCAAAGAGAAGGTGGGAATCCTTGGGCATCGACCACTTAAAGAAATGTTGTGAATCCCTGGCCATCGACCACTCAAAGAGAAGGTGGGAATCCCTGGGCATCGGCCACTTAAGGAAATGTTGGGAATCCCTGGCCATCGGCCACTCAAAGGGAAGGTGTGAATCCCTGGGCATTGACCACTCCTCGAGAAGGTGGGAATCCCTGGACATCAGTCACTCAAAGCGAAGTTGGGAATACCTGGCAACCGACCACTCCTTGAGAAGGTGGGAATCTCTGGCCATCAACCACTCAAAGAGAAGTTGGGAATCCCAGGGCATCGACCACTTAAAGAAATGTTGTTAAACCCTGTCCATCGACCACACAAAGTGAAGGTGGGAATCTCTGGCCATCGGCCACTCAAAGAGAAGGTGGGAATCCCTGGGCATTGACCACTCCTCGAGAAGATGGGAATCCCTGGTCATCAGTCACTCATAGCGAAGTTGGGAATCCCTGGCCATCGACCACTCTTCAAGAAGGTGGGAATCACTGACCACCGACCACTCAAAGAGAAGGTGGGAGTTCCTGGCCATCGGCCACACGAAGATAAGTTGGGAATTGCTGCCCATCCTCCACTCCTCGAGAACGTGGGAATCCCTGGCCATCGGCCACTCAAATAGAAGTTCGGAAGCCCAAGCCATGAACAGCCCCTCCAGAAGGTGGGAATACCTGGCCATCGACTACTCCCTGAGAAGTTGGGAATCCCCGGCCATCGACCACTGAAAGAGAAGGTGGGAATCCCTGGCCATCGAACACTCCTCGAGAAGTTGGGAATCCTTGGCCATTGACCAGTCAACAAGAAGGTGGAAATAACTGACAATCAGCCACTCAATGACAAGATGGGAATCACTGGCCAAGGATCACAGAAAGAGAACGTGGGAATCCCTGGCCATCGGCCACTCAAAGAGAAGGTGGGAATCCTTGGGCATCGACCACTTAAAGAAATGTTGTGAATCCCTGGCTATCGACCACTCAAAGAGAAGTTGGGAGTCCCTGGCCATCGGCCACTCAAAGAGAAGGTGGGAATCCCTGGGCATCGGCCACTTAAGGAAATGTTGGGAATCCCTGGCCATCGGCCACTCAAAGGGAAGGTGTGAATCCCTGGGCATTGACCACTCCTCGAGAAGGTGGGAATCCCTGGACATCAGTCACTCAAAGCGAAGTTGGGAATACCTGGCAACCGACCACTCCTTGAGAAGGTGGGAATCTCTGGCCATCAACCACTCAAAGAGAAGTTGGGAATCCCAGGGCATCGACCACTTAAAGAAATGTTGTTAAACCCTGTCCATCGACCACTCAAAGTGAAGGTGGGAATCTCTGGCCATCGGCCACTCAAAGAGAAGGTGGGAATCCCTGGGCATTGACCACTCCTCGAGAAGATGGGAATCCCTGGTCATCAGTCACTCATAGCGAAGTTGGGAATCCCTGGCCATCGACCACTCTTCAAGAAGGTGGGAATCACTGACCACCGACCACTCAAAGAGAAGGTGGGAGTTCCTGGCCATCGGCCACACGAAGATAAGTTCGGAATTGCTGCCCATCCTCCACTCCTCGAGAACGTGGGAATCCCTGGCCATCGGCCACTCAAATAGAAGTTCGGAAGCCCAAGCCATGAACAGCCCCTCCAGAAGGTGGGAATACCTGGCCATCGACTACTCCCCGAGAAGTTGGGAATCCCCGGCCATCGACCACTGAAAGAGAAGGTGGGAATCCCTGGCCATCGAACACTCCTCGGGAAGTTGGGAATCCTTGGCCATTGACCAGTCAACAAGAAGGTGGAAATAACTGACAATCAGCCACTCAATGACAAGATGGGAATCACTGGCCAAGGATCACAGAAAGAGAAGGTGGGAATCCCTGGCCATCGGCCACTCAAATAGAAGTTGGGAAGCCCAAGCCATCATCAGCACCTCCAGAAGGTGGGAATCCCAGGACATCGACAACACCTCAAGAAGGTGGGAATCCCTGGCCATGGGCCACAACTCGAGAAGTTGGGAATCCCTGGCCATCGACCACTCTTCAAGAAGGTGGGAATCACTGACCACCGAACACTCAAAGAGAAGGTGGGAATCACTGGCCATCGGCTACTCCTGAAGAAGGTGGGAATCCGTGGCCATCGGCCACTCAAGCAGTTAGTGGGAATCCCTGGCCATCGTCCATTCAAATAGAAGTTGGGAATCCCTGGCCATCGACAACCCCTCGAGAAGGTCGATATCCCAGGCCATCGACCACTTTAAGAGACGGTGGGAATCCCCGGCCATCGACCACACCTCAAGCAGTTGGGAATCTCTGGCCATCGGCCACTCCTTGAGAAGCTGGGAACCCCTGGCCATCGACCACACCTCGTTAAGGTGGGAATCACTGCCGATGACCACTCAAAGAGAATGTGGGAATCCTTGGCCATCAACCACTCCTCGACAAGGTGGGAATCCCTGGCCATCGACCACACCTCGAGAAGGTGGGAATCCCAGGCCATCGACCACACCTCAAGCAGTTGGGAATCTCTGGCCGTCGACCACTCCTCCAGAAGTTCAGAATCCCTGGGTATCGACTACTCAAAGAGTAGGTGGGAATCCCTGGCCATCGACAACTCCTCGAGAAGGTGGGAATCCCAGGTCATCGACCATTCAAAGAGAAGGTGCGAATCCCTGGCCATCGACCACTCCTCTAGAAGGTGGGAATCCCCGGCCATCGACCACTCAAAGGGACGTTGGCAATCCCTGGCCATCGAGAAAGCCTCGAGAATGAGCGAATCACTGGTCATCGACCACTCAAAGAGAAGGTGGGAATTCCTGGCCATCGACCACTCAAAGAGAAGTTGGGAATACCTGGCCATCAACTAGCCCCGAGAAGGTGGGAATCCCTGGCCATCGACAACTCCTCGAGAAGGTGGGAATCCACGGCCATCGACCACTCAAAGAGAAGTTGGGAATACCTGGCCATCGACTACTCCCCGAGAAGGTGGGAATCCCTGGCCTTCGACCATTCAAACAGAAGGTGGGAATCCTTGGCCATCGACCACTCCTCTAGAAGTTGGGAATCCCTGGCCATCGACCACTTGAAGAAATGTTGTGAATCCCTGGCCATCGACCACTCAAAGAGAAGTTGGGAGTCCCTGGCCATCGGCCACTCAAAGAGAAGGTGGGAATCCCTGGGCATCGGCCACTTAAAGAAATGTTGGGAATCAATGGACATCGACCACTCAAAGAGAAGGTGGGAATCCCTGGGCATCGGCCACTTAAAGAAATGTTGGGAATCAATGGACATCGACCACTCAAAGAGAAGGTGGGAATACCTGGCCATCGGCCACTCAAAGAGAAGGTGTGAATCCCTGGGCATTGACCACTCCTCGAGAAGATGGGAATCCCTGGACATCAGTCACTCAAAGCGAAGTTGGGAATACCTGGCAACCGACCACTCCTTGAGAAGGTGGGAATCTCTGGCCATCAACCACTCAAAGAGAAGTTGGGAATCCCTGGGCATCGACCACTTAAAGAAATGTTGGGAAACCCTGTCCATCAGTCACTCAAAGCGAAGTTGGGAATACCTGGCCATCGACCACTCAAAGAGATGGTGGGAATCCCAAGCGATCGTCCACACCTCGAGAAGGTGGGAATACCTGGCCATCGACCACTTAAAAAAATGTTGGGAATCCCAAGCCATCGACCACACCTCGAGAAGGTGGGAATCCATGGCCATCGACCACTTAAAGAAATGTTGGGAATCCCTGGCCATCTGCCACTCAAAGAGAAGGTGGGAATTCCTGGGCATTGACCACTCCTCGAGAAGATGGGTATCCCTGGACATCGAGAACGCCTCGAGAAGGTGGGAATCCCTGGCCTTCGACCATTCAAAGAGAATGTGGGAATCCCTGGCCATCGACCACTCCTCTAGAAGGTGGGAATCCCCGGCCATCGATCATTCAAAGAGAAGTTGGGAATCCCTGGTCATCGACTATTCAAAGAGAAGGTGGGATTCCTGGTCATCTGTCACTCAATTAGAAGGTGGGAATCCCTGGTCATCGACCACTCAAAGAGAAGGTGGGAATCCCTGGGCATCGAGAACGCCTCGAGAAGGTGGGAATCCCTGGCCTTCGACCATTCAAAGAGAATGTGGGAATCCCTGGCCATCGAACACTCCTCGAGAAGTTGGGAATCCTTGGCCATTGACCAGTCAACAAGAAGGTGGAAATAACTGTCAATCAGCCACTCAATGACAAGATGGGAATCATTGGCCAAGGATCACAGAAAGAGAAGGTGGGAATCCCTGGCCATCGGCCACTCAAATAGAAGTTGGGAAGCACAAGCCATCAACAGCACCTCAAGAAGGTGGGAATCCCAGGACATCGACCACACCTCAAGAAGGTGGGAATCCCTGGCCATCGACCACTCTTCAAGAAGGTGGGAATCACTGACCACCGACCATTCAAAGAGAAGGTGGGAATCCTTGGCCATCGACCACTCCTCTAGAAGTTGGGAATCCCTGGCCATCGACCACTTGAAGAAATGTTGTGAATCCCTGGCCATCGACCACTCAAAGAGAAGTTGGGAGTCCCTGGCCATCGGCCACTCAAAGAGAAGGTGGGAATCCCTGGGCATCGGCCACTTAAAGAAATGTTGGGAATCCCTGGCCATCGGCCACTCAAAGGGAAGGTGTGAATCCCTGGGCATTGACCACTCCTCGAGAAGGTGGGAATCCCTGGACATCAGTCACTCAAAGCGAAGTTGGGAATACCTGGCAACCGACCACTCCTTGAGAAGGTGGGAATCTCTGGCCATCAACCACTCAAAGAGAAGTTGGGAATCCCAGGGCATCGACCACTTAAAGAAATGTTGGGAAACCCTGTCCATCGACCACTCAAAGTGAAGGTGGGAATCTCTGGCCATCGGCCACTCAAAGAGAAGATGGGAATCCCTGGGCATTGACCACTCCTCGAGAAGATGGGAATCCCTGGTCATCAGTCACTCATAGCGAAGTTGGGAATCCCTGGCCATCGACCACTCTTCAAGAAGGTGGGAATCACTGACCACCGACCACTCAAAGAGAAGGTGGGAGTTCCTGGCCATCGGCCACACGAAGATAAGTTGGGAATTGCTGCCCATCCTCCACTCCTCGAGAACGTGGGAATCCCTGGCCATCGGCCACTCAAATAGAAGTTCGGAAGCCCAAGCCATGAACAGCCCCTCCAGAAGGTGGGAATACCTGGCCATCGACTACTCCCCGAGAAGTTCGGAATCCCCGGCCATCGACCACTGAAAGAGAAGGTGGGAATCCCTGGCCATCGAACACTCCTCGAGAAGTTGGGAATCCTTGGCCATTGACCAGTCAACAAGAAGGTGGAAATAACTGACAATCAGCCACTCAATGACAAGATGGGAATCACTGGCCAAGGATCACAGAAAGAGAACGTGGGAATCCCTGGCCATCGGCCACTCAAAGAGAAGGTGGGAATCCTTGGGCATCGACCACTTAAAGAAATGTTGTGAATCCCTGGCCATCGACCACTCAAAGAGAAGGTGGGAATCCCTGGGCATCGGCCACTTAAGGAAATGTTGGGAATCCCTGGCCATCGGCCACTCAAAGGGAAGGTGTGAATCCCTGGGCATTGACCACTCCTCGAGAAGGTGGGAATCCCTGGACATCAGTCACTCAAAGCGAAGTTGGGAATACCTGGCAACCGACCACTCCTTGAGAAGGTGGGAATCTCTGGCCATCAACCACTCAAAGAGAAGTTGGGAATCCCAGGGCATCGACCACTTAAAGAAATGTTGTTAAACCCTGTCCATCGACCACACAAAGTGAAGGTGGGAATCTCTGGCCATCGGCCACTCAAAGAGAAGGTGGGAATCCCTGGGCATTGACCACTCCTCGAGAAGATGGGAATCCCTGGTCATCAGTCACTCATAGCGAAGTTGGGAATCCCTGGCCATCGACCACTCTTCAAGAAGGTGGGAATCACTGACCACCGACCACTCAAAGAGAAGGTGGGAGTTCCTGGCCATCGGCCACACGAAGATAAGTTGGGAATTGCTGCCCATCCTCCACTCCTCGAGAACGTGGGAATCCCTGGCCATCGGCCACTCAAATAGAAGTTCGGAAGCCCAAGCCATGAACAGCCCCTCCAGAAGGTGGGAATACCTGGCCATCGACTACTCCCTGAGAAGTTGGGAATCCCCGGCCATCGACCACTGAAAGAGAAGGTGGGAATCCCTGGCCATCGAACACTCCTCGAGAAGTTGGGAATCCTTGGCCATTGACCAGTCAACAAGAAGGTGGAAATAACTGACAATCAGCCACTCAATGACAAGATGGGAATCACTGGCCAAGGATCACAGAAAGAGAACGTGGGAATCCCTGGCCATCGGCCACTCAAAGAGAAGGTGGGAATCCTTGGGCATCGACCACTTAAAGAAATGTTGTGAATCCCTGGCTATCGACCACTCAAAGAGAAGTTGGGAGTCCCTGGCCATCGGCCACTCAAAGAGAAGGTGGGAATCCCTGGGCATCGGCCACTTAAGGAAATGTTGGGAATCCCTGGCCATCGGCCACTCAAAGGGAAGGTGTGAATCCCTGGGCATTGACCACTCCTCGAGAAGGTGGGAATCCCTGGACATCAGTCACTCAAAGCGAAGTTGGGAATACCTGGCAACCGACCACTCCTTGAGAAGGTGGGAATCTCTGGCCATCAACCACTCAAAGAGAAGTTGGGAATCCCAGGGCATCGACCACTTAAAGAAATGTTGTTAAACCCTGTCCATCGACCACTCAAAGTGAAGGTGGGAATCTCTGGCCATCGGCCACTCAAAGAGAAGGTGGGAATCCCTGGGCATTGACCACTCCTCGAGAAGATGGGAATCCCTGGTCATCAGTCACTCATAGCGAAGTTGGGAATCCCTGGCCATCGACCACTCTTCAAGAAGGTGGGAATCACTGACCACCGACCACTCAAAGAGAAGGTGGGAGTTCCTGGCCATCGGCCACACGAAGATAAGTTCGGAATTGCTGCCCATCCTCCACTCCTCGAGAACGTGGGAATCCCTGGCCATCGGCCACTCAAATAGAAGTTCGGAAGCCCAAGCCATGAACAGCCCCTCCAGAAGGTGGGAATACCTGGCCATCGACTACTCCCCGAGAAGTTGGGAATCCCCGGCCATCGACCACTGAAAGAGAAGGTGGGAATCCCTGGCCATCGAACACTCCTCGAGAAGTTGGGAATCCTTGGCCATTGACCAGTCAACAAGAAGGTGGAAATAACTGACAATCAGCCACTCAATGACAAGATGGGAATCACTGGCCAAGGATCACAGAAAGAGAACGTGGGAATCCCTGGCCATCGGCCACTCAAATAGAAGTTCGGAAGCCCAAGCCATGAACAGCCCCTCCAGAAGGTGGGAATACCTGGCCATCGACTACTCCCCGAGAAGTTGGGAATCCCCGGCCATCGACCACTGAAAGAGAAGGTGGGAATCCCTGGCCATCGAACACTCCTCGAGAAGTTGGGAATCCTTGGCCATTGACCAGTCAACAAGAAGGTGGAAATAACTGACAATCAGCCACTCAATGACAAGATGGGAATCACTGGCCAAGGATCACAGAAAGAGAAGGTGGGAATCCCTGGCCATCGGCCACTCAAATAGAAGTTGGGAAGCCCAAGCCATCATCAGCACCTCCAGAAGGTGGGAATCCCAGGACATCGACAACACCTCAAGAAGGTGGGAATCCCTGGCCATGGGCCACACCTCGAGAAGTTGGGAATCCCTGGCCATCGACCACTCTTCAAGAAGGTGGGAATCACTGACCACCGAACACTCAAAGAGTAGGTGGGAATCACTGGCCATCGGCTACTCCTGAAGAAGGTGGGAATCCGTGGCCATCGGCCACTCAAGCAGTTAGTGGGAATCCCTGGCCATCGTCCATTCAAATAGAAGTTGGGAATCCCTGTCCATCGACAACCCCTCGAGAAGGTCGATATCCCAGGCCATCGACCACACCTCAAGCAGTTGGGAATCTCTGGCCATCGGCCACTCCTTGAGAAGCTGGGAACCCCTGGCCACCGACCACACCTCGTTAAGGTGGGAATCACTGCCGATGACCACTCAAAGAGAATGTGGGAATCCTTGGCCATCAACCACTCCTCGACAAGGTGGGAATCCCTGGCCATCGACCACACCTCGAGAAGGTGGGAATCCCAGGCCATCGACCACACCTCAAGCAGTTGGGAATCTCTGGCCGTCGACCACTCCTCCAGAAGTACAGAATCCCTGGGTATCGACTACTCAAAGAGTAGGTGGGAATCCCTGGCCATCGACCACTCCTCGAGCAGCTGGGTATCCCTGGCCGTCGACCACTCCTCGAGAAGTTGGGAATCCTTGGCCATTAACCACTCAACGAGAAGGTGGGAATCCCTGTCCAAGGATTACACAAAGAGAAGGTGGGAATCCCTGGCCATCGGACACTCAAATAGAAGTATGGAATCCCAGGCCATCGACCACTCTTCAAGAAGGTGGTAATCCCTGGCCATGGGCCACTCAAAGAGAAGTTGGGAATCCCTGGCCATCGACCACTCTTCAAGAAGGTGGGAATCACTGACCACCGACCACTCAAAGAGAAGGTGGGAATCACTGGACATTGACCACTCAAAGAGAAGGTGGGAATCACTGGCGATCGGCTACTCCTGAAGAAGGTGGGAAACCGTGGCCATCGGCCACTCCTCTTGAATGTGGGAATCACTGCCATCGATCACACCTCGAGAAGGTGGGAATCCCAGGCCATCGTCCACATCTCAAGAAGTTGGGAATCTCTGGCCGTCGACCACTCCTCGAGAAGTTCGGAATCCCTGGGTATCGACTACTCAAAGAGTAGGTGGGAATCCCTGGCTATCGACCACTACTCGAGAAGGTGGGAATCCCTGTCCATCGGCCACTCCTCGAGAAGGTGGGAATCCCTGCCCATCGGCCACTCCTCGAGAAGGTGGGAATCCCTGGCCATCGGCCACTCAAATAGAAGTTGGGAATCCCAGGCCATCGACCAGACCTCGAGAAGGTGGGAATCCCTGGCCATCAACCACTCAAACAGAAGGTGAGATTCGCTGGCTATTGGCTTCTCCTCGAGAAGGTGGGAATCCCTTGCCATCGACGACTCATCGAAAATTTCGGAATCCCTGGCCATCGGCAACTCCTCGAGAATGTGGGAATTCCTGGCCATCGACCACTACTCGGGAAGGTGGGAATCCCTGGCCATCCCCCACTCAAATAGAAGTATGGGAAGCCCAGGCCATCGACCACTCTTCAAGAAGGTGGGAATTCCTGGCCATCGACCAGTCCTCGAGAAGGTGGGAATCCCTGGCCATCGACCACTCAAACAGAAGCTGAGAATTGCAGGCGATCGGCCACTCCTCGAGAAGCTGGGTGTCCCTGGCCATCGAAAACTCCTCGAGAAGTTGGGAATCCTTGGCCATTGACCAGTCAACGAGAAGGTGGAAATACCTGGCCATCGGCCACTCAAAGGCAAGGTGGGAATCCCTGGCCAAGGATCACACAAAGAGAAGGTGGGAATCCCTGGCCACCGGCCACTCAAATAGAAGTTGGGAAGCCCAAGCCGTCAACAGCCCCTCCAGAAGGTGGGAATCCCAGGACATCGACCACACCTCAAGAAGGTGGAAGCTCCTGGCCATCGGCCACACGAAGATAAGGTGGGAATTCCTGACCATCGACCACGCCTCGAGAAGCTGGTAAATGCTGCCCATCGTCCACTCCTCGAGAAGGTGGGAATCCCAGGCCATCGGTCACACCTCAAGAAGTTGGGAATCTCTGGCCATCGACCACTCCTGCAGAAGTTCAGAATCCCTGGGCATCGACTACTCAAAGAGTAGGTGGGAATCCCTGGCCATCGACGACTCAAAGAGAAGGTGGGAATCCCTGGCCATTAACCACTCAACGAGAAGGTGGGAATACCTGGCCATCGGACACTCAAAGGCAAGGTGGGAATCCCTGTCCAAGGATTACACAAAGAGAAGGTGGGAATCCCTGGCCATCGGCCACTCAAAGAGAAGTTGCGAATCGCTCGCCATCGACCACCCCTCGAGAAGGTGGGAATCCCAGGCCATCGGCCACTCCTCGAGAAGGTGGGAATCCCTGGCCATCGGCCACTCCTCGAGAAGGTGGGAATCCCTGGCCATTGAGCACTCAATGAGAAGAAGGGATTTCCGGGCCATGGACCACTCCTCGAGATGTTCGGAATCCCCAGCCATTGACCACTCAAAGAGAAGGTGGGAATACCTGGCCTTCGGCCACTCTAAGTGAAGGTGTGAATCCCTGGCCATCGGCCACTCAAATAGAAGTTGGGAATCCCTGGCCATCAACCACTCAAGCAGAAGGTGAGAATCGCTGGCTATTGGCCTCTCCTCGAGAAGGTGGGAATCCCTTGCCATCGACGACTCCTCGAAAATTTCGGAATCCCTGGCCATCGGCAACTTCTCGAGAATATGGGAATTCCTGGCCATCGACCACTCCTCGAGAAGGTGGAAATCCCTGGACATAGACCACTCAAAGAGAAGCTGGGAATCCCTGGCCATCGACCACTCAAAGAGAAGGTGGGAATCCCTGCCCATCGGCCCCTCCTCCAGAAGGTGGGAATCCCTGGCCATCGACTACTCCTCTTGAAGGTGGGAATCCCTGGCCATCAGACACTCAAAGAGAAGAAGGGATTTCCTGGCCATCAGCCACTCAAATAGACGGTGGGAATCCCTGGCCATCGGCTACGCAATGAGAAGTTGGGAATCCCTGGCAAGCGACAACTCCTAGAGGAGGTGGAAATCCCTGGACATAGACCACTCAAAGAGAAGGTGGGAATCCCTGGCCATCGAACACTCCTCTAGAAGTTGGGAATAATTGGCCTTTGACCTGTCAACGAGAAGGTGGAAATACCTGGCCATCGGCCACTCAAAGGCAAGGTGGGAATCCCTGGCCAAGGATCACACAAAGAGAAGGTGGGAATCCCAAGCCATCAACAGCCCCTCCAGAAGGTGGGAATCCCAGGACATCGACCACACCTCAAGAAGGTGGAAGCTCCTGGCCATCGGCCACACGAAGATAAGGTGGGAATTCCTGACCATCGACCACGCCTCGAGAAGCTGGTAAATGCTGCCCATCGTCCACTCCTCGAGAAGGTGGGAATCCCAGGCCATCGGTCACACCTCAAGAAGTTGGGAATCTCTGGCCATCGACCACTCCTGCAGAAGTTCAGAATCCCTGGGCATCGACTACTCAAAGAGTAGGTGGGAATCCCTGGCCATCGACGACTCAAAGAGAAGGTGGGAATCCCTGGCCATTAACCACTCAACGAGAAGGTGGGAATACCTGGCCATCGGACACTCAAAGGCAAGGTGGGAATCCCTGTCCAAGGATTACACAAAGAGAAGGTGGGAATCCCTGGCCATCGGCCACTCAAAGAGAAGTTGCGAATCGCTCGCCATCGACCACCCCTCGAGAAGGTGGGAATCCCAGGCCATCGGCCACTCCTCGAGAAGGTGGGAATCCCTGGCCATCGGCCACTCCTCGAGAAGGTGGGAATCCCTGGCCATTGAGCACTCAATGAGAAGAAGGGATTTCCGGGCCATGGACCACTCCTCGAGATGTTCGGAATCCCCAGCCATTGACCACTCAAAGAGAAGGTGGGAATACCTGGCCTTCGGCCACTCTAAGTGAAGGTGTGAATCCCTGGCCATCGGCCACTCAAATAGAAGTTGGGAATCCCTGGCCATCAACCACTCAAGCAGAAGGTGAGAATCGCTGGCTATTGGCCTCTCCTCGAGAAGGTGGGAATCCCTTGCCATCGACGACTCCTCGAAAATTTCGGAATCCCTGGCCATCGGCAACTTCTCGAGAATATGGGAATTCCTGGCCATCGACCACTCCTCGAGAAGGTGGAAATCCCTGGACATAGACCACTCAAAGAGAAGCTGGGAATCCCTGGCCATCGACCACTCAAAGAGAAGGTGGGAATCCCTGCCCATCGGCCCCTCCTCCAGAAGGTGGGAATCCCTGGCCATCGACTACTCCTCTTGAAGGTGGGAATCCCTGGCCATCAGACACTCAAAGAGAAGAAGGGATTTCCTGGCCATCAGCCACTCAAATAGACGGTGGGAATCCCTGGCCATCGGCTACGCAATGAGAAGTTGGGAATCCCTGGCAAGCGACAACTCCTAGAGGAGGTGGAAATCCCTGGACATAGACCACTCAAAGAGAAGGTGGGAATCCCTGGCCATCGAACACTCCTCTAGAAGTTGGGAATAATTGGCCTTTGACCTGTCAACGAGAAGGTGGAAATACCTGGCCATCGGCCACTCAAAGGCAAGGTGGGAATCCCTGGCCAAGGATCACACAAAGAGAAGGTGGGAATCCCAAGCCATCAACAGCCCCTCCAGAAGGTGGGAATCCCAGGACATCGACCACACCTCAAGAAGGTGGGAATCCCTGGCCATGGGCCACTCCTCGAGAAGTTGGGAATCCCTGGCCATCGACCACTCTTCAAGAAGGTGGGAATCACTGACCACCGACCACTCAAAGAGAAGGTGGGAGTTCCTGGCCATCGGCCACACGAAGATAAGTTGGGAATTGCTGCCCATCCTCCACTCCTCGAGAACGTGGGAATCCCTGGCCATCGGCCACTCAAATAGAAGTTCGGAAGCCCAAGCCATGAACAGCCCCTCCAGAAGGTGGGAATCCCTGGCCATCGCCCACTCAAGCAGATAGTGGGAATCCCTGGCCATCGTCCATTCAAATAGAAGTTGGGAATCCCTGGCCATCGACAACCCCTCGAGAAGGTCGAAATCCCAGGCCATCGACCGCTCCTCGAGACGTTGCGAATCCCTCGCCATCGGCCACTCCTCGAGAAGGTGGGAATCACTGCCGATCGACCACTCAAAGAGAATGTGGGAATCCTTGGCCATTAACCACTCAACGAGAAGGTGGGAATACCTGGCCATCGGACACTCAAATAGAAGTTTGGAATCCCAGGCCATCGACCACTCTTCAAGAAGGTGGGAATCCCTGGCCATCGGCAATACAATGAGAAGTTGGGAATCCCTGGCAAGCGACAACTCCTAGAGAAGGTGGAAATCCCTGCACATTGACCACTCAAAGAGATGCTGTGAATCCCTGGCCATCGGCCACTCCTCGAGAAGGTGGGAATCCCTGGCCGTCGACCACTCAAAGAGGAGGTGGGAATTACTGGCGATCTGCCACTCCTCGTAAGGGTGGGAATCCGTGGCCATCGACCACTCCTCTTGAAGGTGGGATTCCCTGGCCATCGGCCACACGAAGAGAAGGTGGGAATTCCCGACCATCCATCACCCCTCGAGAAGGTGGGAATCCATAGTCATCGACCACTCCTCGAAAAGCTTGGATTCCGTGGCCATCGACCAGCCAAAGAGAAGGAGGGAATCCCTGGCCATCGACCGAACCTCGAGAAGCTGGGAATCCCTGTACATTGAACACTCAAAGAGATGTTGGGAATCCCTGAGAGTGTGGGAATCCCTGGCCATCGTCCATTCAAATAGAAGTTGGGAATTCCTGGCCATCGACCACTCCTCGTGAAGTTGGGAATTACTGGCCATTGACCTCTCAAAGAGAAGGTGGGATTCCCTTGCCATCGACCATTCAAAGAGAAGGTGGGAATCCCTGGCCATTGTCCACTCCTCGAGAAGGTGGGAATCCCTGGCCATCGACCACTCAAAGAGAAGGTGGGAATCCCTGGCTTTCGGCCACTCCTCGAGAAGGTGGGAATCCCTGGCCTTCGACCACTCCTCGAGAAGTTGGGAATTCCTGGCCATCGGCCATTCAAAGAGAAGGTGGGATCCCTGGCCATCGACCACTCAACGAGAAGAGTCCCAAGGTTCAAATGTTCATTTTATTGTCAAAGTATGCACGTATGTCTCTGATATTTACCTTGTCCAGAAGGCAGTGAAATACAGAATCCACTCCCCACATGAAAAGAAAAAAAATAAACCTCGCAAATCTGAACCAACCCACCCCCCCCATTCCCTGCCTTGCACAAAAACTAACAGAGCCCCACACTGAAAACATCAGACCCCAATCCCCCAGCCCCCATCTTCGCAAAAAGATGGCAACAATAGCATCAAACCCCCAACCCCGCTCTTGCAAAAAAAAATTTGGGGATGATATTGAGGACCTTGCACCCAGGCATTGTGAGCCCCCCCCCCCCCACACCATCATTCACTTCCTGCCCACCTGAGGAAGGGACTGCATTTCCAGTTTTGGCCTCATCAGCCACCCAGAACCCTGTGAAAGCAAAGTCACTCTTGACCCTGAACTACTGCCTGGCGAAGGTGTTCCACATTTCAACTCACTGCACGTTTTATTGTTGTTTGCTCTTGAAGGTCACATTAACAATCTCAGAACAATGGTCCAATCATGTAGCTTTGGTGATGCTCCTGAAGGACCAAGTTACCTACCGACAGGACACTGGCAGTGATCGATGGGACCTCCCCTCACTGGAGGATTCTTGGGCAGGGTGTCACTTATCTCAGGGTTAAGGGTGACCACAGTACCAGCTGATTCACCAAGAGGCAGCAACCACAGCACCACTTTGCAGGCAGGCATCAAAGCCACTCTGTGGGTATTCTGTGGAGCACATGACACTCCAGAAATAAAAACAGCTGTTCTAATCGTAAAATGTAACTCATGCATTATAATGTAGTGGATTCTGGATAACTTGGACACATCGGGTCCAGTACATTTATGCCCAATTAATCAGCTACCCCCAAAAGCCATAGTTTCATGAAAGTAGCTAACAAAGGTTTAATAAAAGACAAACTGAGTAACAAGTTATGTATTTAAATTAAACACAGAACAAATTACAACACTATCAAAAGTACTGCAGAGCTATAAAACTGTGTTAGTTTCCTAATAATTATTGACCGAGGAATTCATCATTCATAATCAGTCCAGGCACTAGTACAGATAATGGACTGCCTTCATACAATGCTACAGAAATCACTGCTTTTTGAACTAAACACACACAAATGACTATCTAAAAACTGTTTGCTCTAAGCACAGCGTGGTGTCTAATGGCCACAACTGATAGTAGTTAGAAACTAGTGAGCAACAATTTCCTGCACCGATTAAGCAGCATAGTGTCCCAATTAAGCGAGAGGAATCCTGGCAATTTTCTCGCTTAGTTTTTGTTCTTTAAGGGTTGTCCCAATTAACTCTTGATGCATTTCAACAAAATCCACTGTACTTCCAGCTTAATGGAGGTAGTTTGTAAACAAAGGAGAGGTGGGCTACAATCTCCTTTCAGAGGCATTGTTGAAATGTCAACTCAGTTTTACTACTGGTAAGAAATAAGAGAAGGCTCGTCTGTAAATCTGAAATATTACAATGAAGTCGAGGACAGCACAGCCCAATGTATACATTAACAGGACAGGAGTGGGAAAAGTACTCTCACGTTGTCACAGTTCACACCACACACAGCATCTTTATTTTCACTGTTGTGA
Organism: Hypanus sabinus; assembly: GCF_030144855.1. NCBI lineage: Eukaryota > Metazoa > Chordata > Chondrichthyes > Myliobatiformes > Dasyatidae > Hypanus > Hypanus sabinus. The sequence continues at coordinate 130,895,044 of NC_082711.1, forward strand.
GTGATGAATCCACTGGGTACTGAAAATATCATTCACTCCCACAGAATAAACAAGCTCCAGCCCCGGTGCGGCTTTGCATTATACTTGTTGGACCTGAAACCACACACAAACTCAGTTTCCAATGGAAACACTCAACACGTAATCACTAACCAACCAGAATGATTCCTGCTGGAACAATAAAGGCAAAATAAAACTGGGCATGAAATTCTTTCCCATCTCCCTTGTTATTTTGAAGTTGATGTGCTTTGTTCAGTCCTAATAACCTCTCACCATTGCTTTCTCGATCTCATGCCTGGTTGCTTCTCCTTAGCCTTTCTCTTCTTTCTTTCTATCATTCACACTTCCTCTCTCTTCCTACTCTCTTCCACTTATATTAAGTGCTCTGTTTCACAAGAAAAGCTTCTGTGCAAGACATGTGCATGCATGGTTTATATAAGCAGGAAATAGTTTCCCTATTTACAGCCAATAAATTCCTACATTACGTGTTGAGGAATGCCAATTTTTTTTGATGAATAGACGGCGACTGTCTGCGGAGAGATATGGGGGGGGGGTCATTACCTCCACACCCCACTGGTACCGAAAGCCTTTCCCCTAATGGCTTTGTGCATAGGCTGCTCCTTCAGTCAGCCCTGGAGCTTGGAGAGTGGCTGTCATTAGCAAAAGGTCACAAATAGTTTCTTTGGGTATATTTAAATTAGAGGTTGATAGATTGTTGATTTGTAAAGCTGTCAAAAGTTACATTGAGAAGGAAAATAAATTAGTCATGATCAAATGCCAAAGCATATTGTGCTTCTTTGTTTTTTTGCTAGAAGGTCAGTTTGACTCAGGCCAGCCACAGAGTTCTCATCCTGCTGGTCTTGATCAGGTCCTTGGGAAAACTGGAAGTGGCTGCATAGATTAATAGGATGCTAATGCTGCAACTAGTTAGACAGTATCTAGATTATTGGATAGGAAAGGCGTGGGGGGTTTGGAGAGGGTTGCTGAAGAGGTTCACTGCCTCGTACAGAGGGCATGCGTTATCACGAGAGGCTGGACAAACTTGGGTCATTTTCTCTGGGGCAGCAGAGGCTGAGGGGAGATCTGGTAGAGGTTTATGAGATTATGAGAGGCAGAGATAGAGCAGAATATTGGTATCCTTTTCCCAGGGTTGAAGTGTCTAATACAGGGGGGCAAGACTGTCAGGTGAGAGGGGGTAGGTTCAAAGGAGACGTGCAGGGCGAGAGTGGTGGGTGGTTGAATGCACTGCCGGATGTGTTGGTGGGAGAGGGCATGAGCGAGATGGTCAGGAGGTTCAGATATGCACGTGAATGTTCAGGAACTGAAAGGATATGACGCTGTGTAGGCAAAGGTGATTAGCTTAGTTGTGCTTTTGATTGTTTCAGCATGGTTTGAATGGCCTGTTCAGGTGCTGCCTTATCATCTATCAAACAAGCCACAGCAGTGGAGAAGTCACTTTCTCCTTTGGGGTCATTTCTTACCCCTTAACCTGGTGCCTTTTGGATATGTGGGGTTTCCCTAGATACTAGAACACTAGAATACTACAGCACAGTACAGGCCCTTCAGCCCTCGATATTGTGCCGACCCATATATTGCTTTAAAAAGTACTAAACCCACACTACCCTGTAACTCTCAGTTTTTCTTTCATCCATGTGCCTGTCCAACAGGCTCTTAAATACCCCTAATGTTTTAGTCTCCACCACCATCCCTGGCAAGTCATTCCAGGCACCCACAACCCTCTGAGTAAAAAACGTAGCCCGATGTCTCCACTAAACTTCCCTCCCTTAATTTTGTACCTATGCCCTCTGGTGTTTACTATTGGTGCCCTGGGAAACAGGTACTGACTATCCACCCTATCTATGTCTCTCATAATCTTGTAGACCTCTATCAAGTCCCCTCTCATTCTTCTATGCTCCAAGAGAAAAGTCCCAGTTCTGCTAACTTTGCCTCATAAGACTTGTTTTCCAATCCAGGCAACATCCTGGTAAATCTCCTCTGCACCCTCTCCATAGCTTCCACATCCTTCCTATGATGAGGTGACCAGAATTGAACACAATACTCTAAGTGCGGTCTCACCAGAGATTTGTAGAGTTGCAACATGACCTCTCTGCTCTTGAACTCAATCCCCCTTTTAATGAAGCCTAGCATCCCAAAGGCCTTCTTAACTTCTTAAAGATCACCACCTCTAAACTCTGGCCCTCTGGTGCTCAATGTGCCGTGCTGGCTAACTTCCTCTTCTACTACCTCCTGTTACTCTTCACCCTCTTCCCAGGCTGCACTTCAACATGGGCAGACCTTACAGAAGTGACCCATCCGCAGCAGAATGCGGTAACCGGCCTTGAGGCTGCCGAGCAGCCGGTGATGGGGGCATCAGGCTGAGCAGCTCCACGCAAGTCTGTGACAGGCGGACCACACACTCTGCCCAGCCTACCTGGCCTGCTGAGTTCCTCCAGCCATTTGTGTGGATCAGCCTACTCAGGTCAGGCAGCGTCTGTGGAGAGAGAGAAGCAGAGTTTATGTTTAGTTCAAAGGCAGAAAGCAGAGTAATTACAGTGGCAGTGGTACTTGCTGAGAGAGGGTGATGGAGGCTAGTTATTCACAACAGTTCAGGTGACGTTTCGACAGCTCCCTCAAGGTCTAGATACCTGTGCACTAACCGTACAGAGTGAGCGTACCCACCCAGAGCACCCGTGCTGAGCTGGGATGGTGCCCACTGCTCCTCCAGCAGGAGGGTGAAGGCAGGTGAGAGTTGGTATTTCCTTTTCCCTCACCTTGATTGCCTGGATCCTGTCATGAAGCTCGTGGCTTTTCAGGAAACATATGACGGGTGATTGATAAGTTCGTGGCCTAAGGTCTATTTTAGAAAGCCTAGCACATTTATTTTTCAACATAGTCCCATCTTACATTTACACACTTAGTCCAGCAGTTGTGGAGCATACGGATCCCTTCTTTGTAGAAGTGGTCCAGAGCAGGGATGATTGATAAGTTCGTGGCCCAAGCTAGAAGGAGATGAGTTATTAACTTCAAACTTTCTGCATTTTGAGTTGACCTGCATGTGCATGTAACGAGAGCTGTACAACTCATCTGCTTCTACCTTAGGCCACAAACTTATCAATCACCCCTCGTAGAAAACCTACAGCACAATACAGGCCCTTTGGCCCAGACAGTTGTGCCGAACATGTCCCTACCTTAGAAATTACTAGGCTTTCCCATAGCCCTATATTTTGCTAAGCTCCATGTACCTATCTAAAAGTCTCTTGAAAGACCAGAAGTCCAAGGACTCAATTCCTCGTGATCATATACACTTCAGTGGCATCACATCAGCCTCCTCCGTGCCAGTCTATCTAGTCTCCCCTTGTAACTCAGACCTTCCAGCCCTGCTAACAGTTGCAATTTTTTCTGCACCCTTTCCGTTTTAATAACATCCTTCCCATACACATAACTGTAACTATAACTGTACACAGAGTGACCAGAACTGTACACATTACTGTGACCATAGATGTACAGAGAGTGACCAGAACTGTACTCAGGATGACCAGAACTGTAATAAGGTGACCAACCCTGTACACAGAATGACCATAGCTATACACAGGGAGACAAGAACTAAACACAGTATGACTGGAACTGTATACAGGGTAACTATAACTGTAGGCTGGGTGACATTCCTGTAATAGAGTAACCAGAACTATACATTGGGTGACCAGAACTCTACACTGGGTGACCAGAACTGTAATAACGTGATGAGAACTGTACACAGAGTGACAAGAACTGTTATATGGTGACCAGAATTGTAATAAGGTGATCAGAACTGTAATAGGATGATGAGAATTTTAATGAGGTGACCAGAACTGTACGAAGAGTGACGAGAACTGTACACAGGTTGTCCAGAACTTAATCAGGTGACCAGAACTGTAATTAAATAGCCTGAACTATACACAGAGTGACCATAACTATAATAAGTTGACCAGAATGATACACAGGGTGACCAAACCAATGTGTTGTCCAGCTGTAACAAGTCATCTTAGCTCCAGCACTCAGTGCACTGACTATTGAATGCACACATACCAAGCATCATCTTGATCACTCTATCTACCGGTGAAGCTACTTTCACAGCAATATGTACCTGCACTGCGAGATCTCTCTGCTCTACAACACCCCTGGGACCCTTCCATTTACTGGGTAAGGCCTACCCCATCTTGTCTTACCAAAATGAAGCACCTCACATTTACCTGAATTAAACTCCATCTGCCAGTTGTTGGCCTACTGACCTTTTATGCTGTGATAACCTCAATGCTAGTTTCTGCAGCCACTGTACACAGTGTCCCAGGTGCTCAGCAGAGCTGCAGAAGCTAGAAAGAAGTGTCGGACTGGTTTCCAAACATTGTTATTCTTCATGGGAACCCGTGTAACAGAGCTGAGGATGAGCCAGCAGGTTTACAAGTAGATGATGGGTGTAACATGAATGTAAGGAAGGACAAACCAATGATTCAGTACAAATAGAGACAGAGAAAGAGTTAAATTGTACCACAGAGGCAAAATTCAAAAGGGTGAAGAATGCAGGACTGAAGGTGCTGTATTTAAAAGCATGTGGCATTCAGAATAAGGTGGACAAACGCATGGCGCAATAAGAGATTGATTAGTATGAATCTGTGGGCATCACTGAGTCGTGGCTGAAAGAAAGTCATAGTTAGGATATATTTTGTATCGAAAGAACAAGCAGGAAGGCAGAGGCAGTGGTGTGGCTCTCTTAGTAAGAGATGGAATCACATCTTTAGGAAGAGGTGACATAGGGTCAGAGAATGTCGAATCTTTGTGGGTGGAGTTAAGAAATTGCAAGGGTGAAAAGACAATTATGGGAATCCAAATAGTAGCCAAGATGTGGAGTTGAGATTGCAAAGAGAGCTGGAAAAGGCTTGTAATAAGGATTGTAATGGGGGACTTCAATATGCAAAGGGATTAGGAAAATCAGGTTGGTGTCGGACTGCAAGAGAGGGAATTTGTTGAATGCCTATGAGATGGATTTTTAGAGCAGCTTGTGCTTAAGCCTGCTCAGGGAAAGGGTATCTTAGATTGGGTGTTGTGTAATAACCCAGATCTTAGGGAGCTTAATGTAAAAGAACCCGTAGGAGGCAGTGGTCACAATATGATTGAAGTTATACTGCAGTTTGAGAGGGAGAAGATGAAGTCACACGTATCAGCATCATTTAAGGACGTGAATTGGGGCAGTGGCTGGTGAAGGAAGAACAAATTTAGAGGAAGTCGGGGGGAGGGGTGATCTGGGAGACCATCAGACAGGAGAAGGGAAATCACCATTGTGGATCCAGGGAACTGCAAAGGAGAGGTAAGGGAGAGTCTCTCTGAGGGAAAGAACACTGGGGCAGGACAGCATGGGGGGAGGGTCAGAACCATGGAGCAGCAGGTTGTTCAGGGAGAGATAATGATTGTAGGGGAGAACGGAGGTGGGTGACGATAACAGGGCATTGACGGTCTGGGTGGGGTGTGGACATTATCAGGATGAAGCACCAAGACAGGAATGCAAGGAGTGAACCTACTGTGTGAGTAGGATCCACAGATTCCAGCAACGTGGTGGGTAGTGAGGGGAAAACCAAGAAAGGACATGCAGTGGAGACACAGCCTGAATGCAGATGAATGCCTTGGACTCTTCAGCCATGTCCAGGTGAGATGAGGTCCTCCTTAAATAAAGTTGGTTCGCTTACACCCTCCAGTTACGATCACTGCTCCCCCTTGGCAGGCAATAATGCAAATGAAGTCAAGGTGAACACAAGAAGTGAGACTCCTCAACGGTGTCTTTACAAGACGGGTGATGCTAGCCATTACCAATACTCTTCAGAGATTGCCTGCCTGGTCACGTAGGCGATATGCACCAACTGCTCATACGACCATCCGCCTCCTGCTCCCGTGGCTGGATGTGATCCTGATCAGGGATACCAAGCAGGTGCAACACCTTGCCCAAGGTGACCTGCAGGCTCGCAGAGGGAAGGAGCACCTTACACCTCTGGTAGAGACCTATCTCCACCTTGCCACCAGCTATAAAAATAAAGGTGGCTATAGACATGTTAGTGAAGGCTTTCCAAAATTCTATCAAACTCAATCCTTCTGAAGCCTAGTGTCTGTTTAATACATAAAAAGTTTGCAAGTGCAGACTTGTGAAACAGTGAGGACAATAGTAACACATTCTAGAGATACAGAAATGGGAAAATGAGCAGGCAGATGGCAGATGGAATGTACTGAGGTGTGTGTAACACTCTGGAAAGGAGATAGTGTTTTTACTCTAAAGTGTGCCGTTTCAGAGGAGCAGGACCATGAGCTACATTTACACAAGTCAGGATTCTACAAGGTCAACACGTACAGAATATAGAAAACCTTTAATGTCTGCCATAGGGAAGGTCATTGCCATTGTCCTTTCTCACTCACCCCCAGCCCGAAGTGCTCATTGCTGAGCTGCAATGGCATGTCCACCTGCACAAAACCTTCACACCACAACGACCCCAAGAGCAACAGTGGGTGCAGCACCAATCACTCTGGGGAACTGGGGAACAATCCTAGATTCTTTCTGAAATTGGCCTGCATTTTATGTTTGCTCCATGATGCCATACAAGCCACGATACAAACTAATGAGGAGGAAGCTGTTATTGGCACCCATTACCATGTTTTGATGGAGACACAGCCTGGATATCTCAGCGAAGACCAGTGTCAAACAAAGCTGACGGGACACTTTCTACAAAGTTCGGATGCTTTCTCAGAGGCTGAGGGGAGGCCTGTTAGAAGTTTAAAAAATTATGAGAAGCATAAGGGTAAGGGTCCGAGTCCTTTTCCCAGGGTAGAAATGTCAAATACAAGAGGGCATGCATTGAAGATGAGAGAGGGGCAGTTCGGAGCAGCTGTGTAGGGTGAATTATTCAGAGTGGTGGGTGTCTGGAACAGGCTCCTCAGAGGTGAGGGGAGCAGAGGGGGAGATGACGGAAGCAGATACCATAGCTGAATTATAAAAATTATTTAGACAGGCAAGGAATGGAGGAATATGGACAATGTGCAGGCACCTGGGATCAGTTTAACTTGGTACGATGGACAGAGTGGCTTTCTTTGTAAGTACAAATGATATTTTACAGTGAAGCCTGAAATAAACAGACACTAGTTCCCACTCCGCAGTCGCCGAACACTACCAACAGTCCGACTTACTGAACTCCATTAACTATCATGACATTTACCAGGGATGTGACATTCCCATTGTGATAGAAGCCAGGGAAGTGACATTCCCGCCAAGATAGATGCCAAGGAAGTGGCATTCCTATTGTGATAGATAACAGGGAAGTGACATTCCCGTCGGGATAGATGCCAGGGAAATAACTTTCCCTTTGTGGCAGATGCCAAGGAAGTGACATTCCCGTCGGTATAAATGCCAAGTAAACGAAATTCCCGTCGGGATTGATGCCAGGGAAGTGACATTCCCATTGAGATAGATGCCAGGAAAGTTGCATTCCCTTTGTGATAGATAACAGGGAGGTGACATTCCCGTCGAGAGAGATACCAGGGAAGTGAAATTCCCATCGAGATAGTTGCCAGGGAAGTGACATTCCCATTATAATAGATGTCAGGGAAGTGACATTCCCGTCGAGATAGTTGCCAGGGAAGTGACATTCCCATTATAATAGATGTCAGGGAAGTGACATTCCCGTCGAGATAGTTGACAGGAAAATGAGATGCCCGTCACGATAGATACTAGGGAAGAGACATTCCCATTGTGATACATCTCAGTAAAGGGACATTCCCATTGTGATAGATGCCAGAGAATTGACATTCACGTCGAGATAGATGCCAGGGAAGTGAAATTCCCATCGAGATAGTTGCCAGGGAAGTGACATTCCCGTCAAGATAGATGCCTGGGAGGAGACATTCCCGCCGAGATAGATGCCAGGGAAATGACATTCCTATTGTGATATATAACAGGGAAGTGTCGTTACCATTGTGATAGTTGCAAGGGAAGTGACATTCACAATGTGATAACTGGTAGGGAAGTGACATTCCCATCGAGATAGATGCCAGGGAAGTGACTTTCCCATTGTGATAGTTGCCAGGGAAGTGACATTCCTATTGCGATAGATCCCAGGGAAGTCGCATTCCCTTTGTGATAGATAACAGGGAAATGACATTCCCATGGTGATAGCTGCCAGGGAGGTGAAATTCCTGTCGAAATAGTTGCCAGGGAAATGACATTCCCATTATAATAAATGTCAGGGAAGTGACATTCCAGTCGAGATAGTTGACAGGAAAATGAGATGTCCGTCAAGATAGATGCTAGGGAAGAGACATTCCCATTGTGATAGATGCCAGAGAATTGACATTCCCGTCGAGATAGATGCCAGGGAACTGACATTCCCATTGTGATAGATGCCAGAGAATTGACATTCCCGTCGAGATAGATGCCAGGGAACTGACATTCCCATTGTGATAGATGCCAGAGAATTGACATTCCCGTCGAGATAGATGCCAGGGAACTGACATTCCCATTGTGATAGATGCCAGAGAATTGACATTCCTATCGAAATAGATTTCAGGGAAGTGACTTTCCTGTTGAGATTGTTGCCAGGGAAGTGAAACTCCTGTCGAGATAGATGCCAGGGAAGTGACATTCCCATTGTGATAGTTGCCAGGGAAGTGACATTCCCAATCTGATACCATCCAGGGAAGTGACAATCCCATTGTGATAGCTGCCAGGGAAGTGTCATTCCCAATGTTACAGATGCCAGGGAAGTGACATTCCTATCGAGATAGATGCCAAGGAAGTTACATTCCCATCGAGATACATGCCAGGGAAGTGATATTCACATTGTGATAGATGCAGACAATTGACAATCCCGTCGAGATAGATGCCAGGGAAGGGACATTCCTATTGTGATATATAACAGGGAAGTGACATTCCCAAGTTGATAGATGCCAGGGAAGTGATATTCCCGTCGAGACAAATGCCTGCGAAAATACATTCCCGTCGAGATAGCTGCCAGGTAAGTGACATTCCCGTCGAGATAAATGCCAGGGAAGTGACATTCCCGTCGAGATAGATGCCAGGGAAGAGACATTCCCTTTGTTATAGATGCCAGGGAAGTGACATTCCTGTCGAGATACTTGCTAGGGAAGTGACATTCTTATCAAGATAGATGCCAGGGAAGTGACATTCCCATTGTGATTGTTGGCAGGGAAGTGAAATTCCCGTCCAGATAGATGCCAGGGAAGTGACATTCCCATCCAGATAGATGCCAAGGAAGTGACATTCCCGTCGTGATAGATGCTATGGAAGTGACATTCCTATTGAAATAGATGGCAGGGAAGTCGCATTCCCGTTGTGATAGATAACAGGGAAGTGAATTTCCCATGGTGATAGATGGCCGGTAAGTGACATTCCCGTCAAGATAAATGCCAGGGAAGTGACATTCCCGTCGAGATAGATGCCAGGGAAGAGACATCCCTTTGTTATAGATGCCAGGGAAGGGACATTCCTATTGTGATATATAACAGGGAAGTGACATTCCCATGTTGATAGATGCCAGGGAAGTGACATTCCCGTCGAGATAGATGCTATGGAAGTGACATTCCTATTGAAATAGATGGCAGGGAAGTCGCATTCCCGTTGTGATAGATAACAGGGAAGTGAATTTCCCATGGTGATAGATGGCCGGTAAGTGACATTCCCGTCAAGATAAATGCCAGGGAAGTGACATTCCCGTCGAGATAGATGCCAGGGAAGAGACATCCCTTTGTTATAGATGCCAGGGAAGGGACATTCCTATTGTGATATATAACAGGGAAGTGACATTCTCATGTTGATAGATGCCAGGGAAGTGACATTCCCGTCGAGATAGATGCCAGGGAAGAGACATCCCTTTGTTAAAGATGCCAGGGAAGTGACATTCCTGTCGAGATAGGTGCCAGGGAAGTGACATTCCTGTCGAGATTGTTGCCAGGGAAGTGACATTCCCATTGTGATTGTTGGCAGGGACGTGAAATTCCCGTCCAGATAGATGCCAGGGAAGTGACATTCCCATCCAGATAGATGCCAGGGAAGTGACATTCCTGTCGAGATACTTGCTAGGGAAGTGACATTCTTATCGAGATAGATGCCAGGGAAGTGACATTCCCATTGTGATTGTTGGCAGGGAAGTGAAATTCCCGTCCAGATAGATGCCAGGGAAGTGACATTCCCATCCAGATAGATGCCAAGGAAGTGACATTCCCGTCGTGATAGATGCTATGGAAGTGACATTCCTATTGAAATAGATGGCAGGGAAGTCGCATTCCCGTTGTGATAGATAACAGGGAAGTGAAATTCCCATGGTGATAGATGGCAGGTAAGTGACATTACCGTCAAGATAGTTGCCAGGGAAGTGACATTCCCATTATAATAGATGTCAGGGAAGTGACATTCCCGTCGAGATAGTTGACAGGAAAATGACATGCCCGTCAAGATAGATGCTAGGGAAGAGACATCCCATTGTGATACGTCTCAGTAAAGGGACATTCCCATTGTGATAGATGCCAGGGAAGAGACATCCCTTTGTTATAGATGCCAGGGAAGTGACATTCCTGTCGAGATAGATGCCAGGGAAGTGACATTCCTGTCGAGATTGTTGCCAGGGAAGTGACATACCGATTGTGAAAGTTGCCAGGGAAGTGACATTCCCATTGTGATTGTTGGCAGGGAAGTGAAATTCCTGTCCAGATAGATGCCAGGGAAGTGACATTCCCATCCAGATAGATGCCAAGGAAGTGACATTCCCGTCGTAATAGATGCTATGGAAGTGACATTCCTATTGAAATAGATGGCAGGGAAGTCGCATTCCCGTTGTGATAGATAACAGGGAAGTGAAATTCCCATGGTGATAGATGGCAGGTAAGTGACATTACCGTCAAGATAGTTGCCAGGGAAGTGACATTCCCATTATAATAGATGTCAGGGAAGTGACATTCCCGTCGAGATAGTTGACAGGAAAATGACATGCCCGTCAAGATAGATGCTAAGGAAGAGACATCCCATTGTGATACGTCTCAGTAAAGGGACATTCCCATTGTGATAGATGCCAGGGATTTGACAGTCACGTCGAGATAGATGCCAGGGAGGTGACATTCCCACCGAGATGATGCGATGAGGTGACATTCCCGTCAAAATAGATGCCAGGGAAGTGACACTTCCATTGTGATAGATGCCAGAAAATTGACATTCTTATTGTGATAGATGCCTGGGAAGTGACATTCCCATGGTAATTGATGGCAGGGAAGTGATATTCCCGTTGAGATAGATGCCAGGGAAGTGACATTCCCGTCGATTTGCATGCCAGGGAACTGACATCCCTATTGTGATAGTTGCCAGGGAATAGACATTCCCGTCGAGATAGATGCCAGTGAAGTGACATTCCCATTGTGATATATAACAGGGAAGAGCCTTTCCCATGGTAACCGAATGCCAGGTATGTGACTTTCACCTCGAGACAGATGCCAGTGAAATGATATTCCCGCTGAGATAGATGCCAGGGTAGTGTCATTCCCATGATGATAGATGCCAGGGAAGTGACATTCCCGTCGAGATGGATGCCAGGGATCTGACATCCCTATTGTGATAGGTGCCAGGGAAGCAACATTACCATTGTATTAGACGTCAGGGAAGTGACATTCCCGTCAAGATACATGCTAGGGAAGTTACATTCCCATTGTTATACGTCCCAGTTAAGGGACATTCCCATTGTGATCGATGCCAGGGAAGTGACATTCCCATCGAGATAGATGACAGGGAAATTATATTCCCGTCGAGCTGCATGCCAGGAATGTTACATTCCCATTGTGATAGACGCCAGGGAAGTGAAATTCCCGTCGAGATAGATGCCAAGGAAGTGACATTCCCGTCGTGATAGATGCTATGGAAGTGACATTCCTATTGAAATAGATGGCAGGGAAGTCGCATTCCCGTTGTGATAGATAACAGGGAAGTGACATTCCCATTATAATAGATGCCAGGGAAGTGACATTCCCATCGAGATAGTTGACAAGAAAATGACATGCCTGTCAAGATAGATGCTAGGGAAGAGACATCCCATTGTGATACGTCTCAGTAAAGGGATATTCCCATTGTGATAGATGCCAGGAATTTGACAGTCACGTCGAGATAGATGCCAGGGAGGTGACATTCCCGCCGAGATGATGTGATGAGGTGACATTCCCGTCAAGATAGATGCCAGGGAAGTGACATTCCCATGGTAATTGATGGCAGGGAAGTGAAATTCCCGTCGAGAAGGATGCCAGGGAAGTGACATTCCCAGTGTGATTGATGCCAGGGAAGTAAAATTCCCGTCGAGATAGATGCCAGGGAAGTGACATTCCCATTATAATAGATATCAGGGAAGTGACATGCCCGTCAAGATAGATGCTAGGGCGGTGACATTCCCATTGTGGTACGTCTCAGTAAAGGGACCTTCCCATTGTGATAGATGCCAGAAAATTGATATTCCCGTCGAGATAGATGCCATGGAAGTGGCATTCCCATTATAATAGATGTCAGGGAAGTGACATTCTCGTCGAGATAGTTGCCAGGGAAGTGAGATGCCCGTCAAGATAGATGCTAGTAAAGTGACATTCCCATTGAGATACATCTCAGTAAAGGGACATTCCCAAAGTGATAGATGCCAGAGAATTGTCATTCCCGTCGAGATAGATGCCTGGGAAGTGACATTCCCATTGAGATAGATGCCAGTGAAGGGAAATTCCCGTCGAGATGGATGCCAGGGTACTAACATCCCTATTGTGATAGTTGCCAGGGAGGTGACATTCCCGCTGAGATAAATGCCAGGGAGGTGACATTCCTGTCAAAATAGATGCCAGGAAAGTGATATTCCTATTGTGATCGTTGCCAGGGGAGTAGCATTCCCATGGTAATAGCTGCGTGGGAAGTGACATTTCCATCGTGATAGATGCCACGGAAGAGGCATTCACATTGAGATAGATGCCAGGGAAGGGACATCCCTATTGTTATAGTTGTCAGGGAAGTGACATTCCCGACGAGATACATGCCAGGGAAATGACATTCCCCTTGAGATATATGCCAGGAATGTGACATTCCCATGGTGATAGATGCCAGGGAAGTCGCATTCTCATTGTGATATATACCAGGGAAGTGATATTCCCGTCAAGACAGATGCAAGGGAAGTGACAGTCACATTGTGATAGATGACAGGGAAGTGACAATCCTTTCGAGATAGATGCCAGGGAAATGACATTCCCGTCAAGATATTTCCCAAGGAAGTAACATTCCCATTGTGATAGATGCCACGGAACTCACATTCCGGATGTGATAGATGCCAGGGAAGTGACGTTCCCGTCGAGACAGATACCAGGGAACTGAACATCCCCATTGTGATAGATGCCACGGAACTGACATTCCCGTCGAGATAGATGCCAGGGAAGTGACATTCCTGTCGAGATAGATGCCAGGGAAGAGACATTCCCTTTATTATAGATGCCAGGGAAGTGACATTCCTGTCGAGATAGATACTAGGGAAGTGACATTCCCATTGTGGTACGTCTCAGTAAAGGGACATGCCCATTGTGATAGATGCCAGAGAATTGACATTCCCGTTGAGATAGATGCCATGGAAATGACAAACCCATTATAATAGATGTCAGGGAAGTGACATTCCCGTCGAGATAGTTGCCAGGGAAGTGACATTCCCATTGAGATAGTTGCCAGGGAAGTGACATTTCCATCGAGATACATGCCAGGGAAGTGACATGCCCGTCAAGATAGATCCCAGGGAACTGATATTCCCATTGTGATAGACGCAAGGTAAGAGACTTCCCGTCGAGATAGATGCCAGGGAAGTGAAACTCCTGTCGAGATAGATGCCTGAGAAGTGATATTCCCATTGTGATAGATGCCAGGGAAGAGACATTCCCATCGAGATAGATGCCAGGGAAGTGACTTCTCATCGAGATAGATGCCAGGGAAGTGACATTCCTGTCGGGATAGATGCCAGGTAAACGACATTCCCGTCGAGATATATGCTAGGGAAATGACATTCCTTTGGTTATAGATTCCAGGGAAGTGAGATTCCCGTCGAAATAGATGCTAGGGAAGAGACATTCCCATTGTGATAGATGCCAGTGAAGTGACATTCCCGTCGGGATAGATATCAGGGAACTGACACTCCCGTCAAGATAGATGCTAGGGAAGTGAAATTCCCATTGTGATAGTTGCCAGGTAAGTGACGTTCCCGTCGAAATAGTTGCCAGTGAAGTGACATTCCCATTGTGAAAGATGCCAGAGAAGTGATATTCCTGTCGAGATAGATGCTAGAGAAGAGATTTTCCTGTCAAGATAGTTGCCAGGGAAGTGACATTCCCTTAGAGATAGATGAGAGGGAAGAGAAATTCCAGTCAAGATAGATTCCGGGGAAGTGACATTCCCATTGTGACAGATGCCAGGGAAGTGACATTCCCGTCGAGATAGCTGCCAGGTAAACGACATTCCCGTCGGGATGGATGCCAGGGAAGCGACTTCTTGTCGAGATAGAAGCCAGGGAAGTGATATTCCCATTGTGATAGATGCCAGTGAAGTGACATTCCCAGTGAGATAGATGCCAGGGAAGTGAAATTCCCGTCGAGATAAATGCGTGAGAAGAGATTTTCCTGTCGAGATAGATGCCAGGGAGGTGACATTCCCGCCGAGATGATGTGATGAGGTGACATTCCCGTCAAGATAGATGCCAGGGAAGTGACATTCCCATGGTAATTGATGGCAGGGAAGTGAAATTCCCGTCGAGAAGGATGCCAGGGAAGTGACATTCCCAGTGTGATTGATGCCAGGGAAGTAAAATTCCCGTCGAGATAGATGCCAGGGAAGTGACATTCCCATTATAATAGATATCAGGGAAGTGACATGCCCGTCAAGATAGATGCTAGGGCGGTGACATTCCCATTGTGGTACGTCTCAGTAAAGGGACCTTCCCATTGTGATAGATGCCAGAAAATTGATATTCCCGTCGAGATAGATGCCATGGAAGTGGCATTCCCATTATAATAGATGTCAGGGAAGTGACATTCTCGTCGAGATAGTTGCCAGGGAAGTGAGATGCCCGTCAAGATAGATGCTAGTAAAGTGACATTCCCATTGAGATACATCTCAGTAAAGGGACATTCCCAAAGTGATAGATGCCAGAGAATTGTCATTCCCGTCGAGATAGATGCCTGGGAAGTGACATTCCCATTGAGATAGATGCCAGTGAAGGGAAATTCCCGTCGAGATGGATGCCAGGGTACTAACATCCCTATTGTGATAGTTGCCAGGGAGGTGACATTCCCGCTGAGATAAATGCCAGGGAGGTGACATTCCTGTCAAAATAGATGCCAGGAAAGTGATATTCCTATTGTGATCGTTGCCAGGGGAGTAGCATTCCCATGGTAATAGCTGCGTGGGAAGTGACATTTCCATCGTGATAGATGCCACGGAAGAGGCATTCACATTGAGATAGATGCCAGGGAAGGGACATCCCTATTGTTATAGTTGTCAGGGAAGTGACATTCCCGACGAGATACATGCCAGGGAAATGACATTCCCCTTGAGATATATGCCAGGAATGTGACATTCCCATGGTGATAGATGCCAGGGAAGTCGCATTCTCATTGTGATATATACCAGGGAAGTGATATTCCCGTCAAGACAGATGCAAGGGAAGTGACAGTCACATTGTGATAGATGACAGGGAAGTGACAATCCTTTCGAGATAGATGCCAGGGAAATGACATTCCCGTCAAGATATTTCCCAAGGAAGTAACATTCCCATTGTGATAGATGCCACGGAACTCACATTCCGGATGTGATAGATGCCAGGGAAGTGACGTTCCCGTCGAGACAGATACCAGGGAACTGAACATCCCCATTGTGATAGATGCCACGGAACTGACATTCCCGTCGAGATAGATGCCAGGGAAGTGACATTCCTGTCGAGATAGATGCCAGGGAAGAGACATTCCCTTTATTATAGATGCCAGGGAAGTGACATTCCTGTCGAGATAGATACTAGGGAAGTGACATTCCCATTGTGGTACGTCTCAGTAAAGGGACATGCCCATTGTGATAGATGCCAGAGAATTGACATTCCCGTTGAGATAGATGCCATGGAAATGACAAACCCATTATAATAGATGTCAGGGAAGTGACATTCCCGTCGAGATAGTTGCCAGGGAAGTGACATTCCCATTGAGATAGTTGCCAGGGAAGTGACATTTCCATCGAGATACATGCCAGGGAAGTGACATGCCCGTCAAGATAGATCCCAGGGAACTGATATTCCCATTGTGATAGACGCAAGGTAAGAGACTTCCCGTCGAGATAGATGCCAGGGAAGTGAAACTCCTGTCGAGATAGATGCCTGAGAAGTGATATTCCCATTGTGATAGATGCCAGGGAAGAGACATTCCCATCGAGATAGATGCCAGGGAAGTGACTTCTCATCGAGATAGATGCCAGGGAAGTGACATTCCTGTCGGGATAGATGCCAGGTAAACGACATTCCCGTCGAGATATATGCTAGGGAAATGACATTCCTTTGGTTATAGATTCCAGGGAAGTGAGATTCCCGTCGAAATAGATGCTAGGGAAGAGACATTCCCATTGTGATAGATGCCAGTGAAGTGACATTCCCGTCGGGATAGATATCAGGGAACTGACACTCCCGTCAAGATAGATGCTAGGGAAGTGAAATTCCCATTGTGATAGTTGCCAGGTAAGTGACGTTCCCGTCGAAATAGTTGCCAGTGAAGTGACATTCCCATTGTGAAAGATGCCAGAGAAGTGATATTCCTGTCGAGATAGATGCTAGAGAAGAGATTTTCCTGTCAAGATAGTTGCCAGGGAAGTGACATTCCCTTAGAGATAGATGAGAGGGAAGAGAAATTCCAGTCAAGATAGATTCCGGGGAAGTGACATTCCCATTGTGACAGATGCCAGGGAAGTGACATTCCCGTCGAGATAGCTGCCAGGTAAACGACATTCCCGTCGGGATGGATGCCAGGGAAGCGACTTCTTGTCGAGATAGAAGCCAGGGAAGTGATATTCCCATTGTGATAGATGCCAGTGAAGTGACATTCCCAGTGAGATAGATGCCAGGGAAGTGAAATTCCCGTCGAGATAAATGCGTGAGAAGAGATTTTCCTGTCGAGATAGATGCCAGGGAGGTGACATTCCCGCCGAGATGATGTGATGAGGTGACATTCCCGTCAAGATAGATGCCAGGGAAGTGACATTCCCATGGTAATTGATGGCAGGGAAGTGAAATTCCCGTCGAGAAGGATGCCAGGGAAGTGACATTCCCAGTGTGATTGATGCCAGGGAAGTAAAATTCCCGTCGAGATAGATGCCAGGGAAGTGACATTCCCATTATAATAGATATCAGGGAAGTGACATGCCCGTCAAGATAGATGCTAGGGCGGTGACATTCCCATTGTGGTACGTCTCAGTAAAGGGACCTTCCCATTGTGATAGATGCCAGAAAATTGATATTCCCGTCGAGATAGATGCCATGGAAGTGGCATTCCCATTATAATAGATGTCAGGGAAGTGACATTCTCGTCGAGATAGTTGCCAGGGAAGTGAGATGCCCGTCAAGATAGATGCTAGTAAAGTGACATTCCCATTGAGATACATCTCAGTAAAGGGACATTCCCAAAGTGATAGATGCCAGAGAATTGTCATTCCCGTCGAGATAGATGCCTGGGAAGTGACATTCCCATTGAGATAGATGCCAGTGAAGGGAAATTCCCGTCGAGATGGATGCCAGGGTACTAACATCCCTATTGTGATAGTTGCCAGGGAGGTGACATTCCCGCTGAGATAAATGCCAGGGAGGTGACATTCCTGTCAAAATAGATGCCAGGAAAGTGATATTCCTATTGTGATCGTTGCCAGGGGAGTAGCATTCCCATGGTAATAGCTGCGTGGGAAGTGACATTTCCATCGTGATAGATGCCACGGAAGAGGCATTCACATTGAGATAGATGCCAGGGAAGGGACATCCCTATTGTTATAGTTGTCAGGGAAGTGACATTCCCGACGAGATACATGCCAGGGAAATGACATTCCCCTTGAGATATATGCCAGGAATGTGACATTCCCATGGTGATAGATGCCAGGGAAGTCGCATTCTCATTGTGATATATACCAGGGAAGTGATATTCCCGTCAAGACAGATGCAAGGGAAGTGACAGTCACATTGTGATAGATGACAGGGAAGTGACAATCCTTTCGAGATAGATGCCAGGGAAATGACATTCCCGTCAAGATATTTCCCAAGGAAGTAACATTCCCATTGTGATAGATGCCACGGAACTCACATTCCGGATGTGATAGATGCCAGGGAAGTGACGTTCCCGTCGAGACAGATACCAGGGAACTGAACATCCCCATTGTGATAGATGCCACGGAACTGACATTCCCGTCGAGATAGATGCCAGGGAAGTGACATTCCTGTCGAGATAGATGCCAGGGAAGAGACATTCCCTTTATTATAGATGCCAGGGAAGTGACATTCCTGTCGAGATAGATACTAGGGAAGTGACATTCCCATTGTGGTACGTCTCAGTAAAGGGACATGCCCATTGTGATAGATGCCAGAGAATTGACATTCCCGTTGAGATAGATGCCATGGAAATGACAAACCCATTATAATAGATGTCAGGGAAGTGACATTCCCGTCGAGATAGTTGCCAGGGAAGTGACATTCCCATTGAGATAGTTGCCAGGGAAGTGACATTTCCATCGAGATACATGCCAGGGAAGTGACATGCCCGTCAAGATAGATCCCAGGGAACTGATATTCCCATTGTGATAGACGCAAGGTAAGAGACTTCCCGTCGAGATAGATGCCAGGGAAGTGAAACTCCTGTCGAGATAGATGCCTGAGAAGTGATATTCCCATTGTGATAGATGCCAGGGAAGAGACATTCCCATCGAGATAGATGCCAGGGAAGTGACTTCTCATCGAGATAGATGCCAGGGAAGTGACATTCCTGTCGGGATAGATGCCAGGTAAACGACATTCCCGTCGAGATATATGCTAGGGAAATGACATTCCTTTGGTTATAGATTCCAGGGAAGTGAGATTCCCGTCGAAATAGATGCTAGGGAAGAGACATTCCCATTGTGATAGATGCCAGTGAAGTGACATTCCCGTCGGGATAGATATCAGGGAACTGACACTCCCGTCAAGATAGATGCTAGGGAAGTGAAATTCCCATTGTGATAGTTGCCAGGTAAGTGACGTTCCCGTCGAAATAGTTGCCAGTGAAGTGACATTCCCATTGTGAAAGATGCCAGAGAAGTGATATTCCTGTCGAGATAGATGCTAGAGAAGAGATTTTCCTGTCAAGATAGTTGCCAGGGAAGTGACATTCCCTTAGAGATAGATGAGAGGGAAGAGAAATTCCAGTCAAGATAGATTCCGGGGAAGTGACATTCCCATTGTGACAGATGCCAGGGAAGTGACATTCCCGTCGAGATAGCTGCCAGGTAAACGACATTCCCGTCGGGATGGATGCCAGGGAAGCGACTTCTTGTCGAGATAGAAGCCAGGGAAGTGATATTCCCATTGTGATAGATGCCAGTGAAGTGACATTCCCAGTGAGATAGATGCCAGGGAAGTGAAATTCCCGTCGAGATAAATGCGTGAGAAGAGATTTTCCTGTCGAGATAGATGCCAGGGAGGTGACATTCCCGCCGAGATGATGTGATGAGGTGACATTCCCGTCAAGATAGATGCCAGGGAAGTGACATTCCCATGGTAATTGATGGCAGGGAAGTGAAATTCCCGTCGAGAAGGATGCCAGGGAAGTGACATTCCCAGTGTGATTGATGCCAGGGAAGTAAAATTCCCGTCGAGATAGATGCCAGGGAAGTGACATTCCCATTATAATAGATATCAGGGAAGTGACATGCCCGTCAAGATAGATGCTAGGGCGGTGACATTCCCATTGTGGTACGTCTCAGTAAAGGGACCTTCCCATTGTGATAGATGCCAGAAAATTGATATTCCCGTCGAGATAGATGCCATGGAAGTGGCATTCCCATTATAATAGATGTCAGGGAAGTGACATTCTCGTCGAGATAGTTGCCAGGGAAGTGAGATGCCCGTCAAGATAGATGCTAGTAAAGTGACATTCCCATTGAGATACATCTCAGTAAAGGGACATTCCCAAAGTGATAGATGCCAGAGAATTGTCATTCCCGTCGAGATAGATGCCTGGGAAGTGACATTCCCATTGAGATAGATGCCAGTGAAGGGAAATTCCCGTCGAGATGGATGCCAGGGTACTAACATCCCTATTGTGATAGTTGCCAGGGAGGTGACATTCCCGCTGAGATAAATGCCAGGGAGGTGACATTCCTGTCAAAATAGATGCCAGGAAAGTGATATTCCTATTGTGATCGTTGCCAGGGGAGTAGCATTCCCATGGTAATAGCTGCGTGGGAAGTGACATTTCCATCGTGATAGATGCCACGGAAGAGGCATTCACATTGAGATAGATGCCAGGGAAGGGACATCCCTATTGTTATAGTTGTCAGGGAAGTGACATTCCCGACGAGATACATGCCAGGGAAATGACATTCCCCTTGAGATATATGCCAGGAATGTGACATTCCCATGGTGATAGATGCCAGGGAAGTCGCATTCTCATTGTGATATATACCAGGGAAGTGATATTCCCGTCAAGACAGATGCAAGGGAAGTGACAGTCACATTGTGATAGATGACAGGGAAGTGACAATCCTTTCGAGATAGATGCCAGGGAAATGACATTCCCGTCAAGATATTTCCCAAGGAAGTAACATTCCCATTGTGATAGATGCCACGGAACTCACATTCCGGATGTGATAGATGCCAGGGAAGTGACGTTCCCGTCGAGACAGATACCAGGGAACTGAACATCCCCATTGTGATAGATGCCACGGAACTGACATTCCCGTCGAGATAGATGCCAGGGAAGTGACATTCCTGTCGAGATAGATGCCAGGGAAGAGACATTCCCTTTATTATAGATGCCAGGGAAGTGACATTCCTGTCGAGATAGATACTAGGGAAGTGACATTCCCATTGTGGTACGTCTCAGTAAAGGGACATGCCCATTGTGATAGATGCCAGAGAATTGACATTCCCGTTGAGATAGATGCCATGGAAATGACAAACCCATTATAATAGATGTCAGGGAAGTGACATTCCCGTCGAGATAGTTGCCAGGGAAGTGACATTCCCATTGAGATAGTTGCCAGGGAAGTGACATTTCCATCGAGATACATGCCAGGGAAGTGACATGCCCGTCAAGATAGATCCCAGGGAACTGATATTCCCATTGTGATAGACGCAAGGTAAGAGACTTCCCGTCGAGATAGATGCCAGGGAAGTGAAATTCCTGTCGAGATAGATGCCCGAGAAGTGATATTCCCATTGTGATAGATGCCAGGGAAGAGACATTCCCATCGAGATAGATGCCAGGGAAGTGACTTCTCATCGAGATAGATGCCAGGGAAGTGACATTCCTGTCGGGATAGATGCCAGGTAAACGACATTCCCGTCGAGATATATGCTAGGGAAATGACATTCCTTTGGTTATAGATTCCAGGGAAGTGAGATTCCCGTCGAAATAGATGCTAGGGAAGAGACATTCCCATTGTGATAGATGCCAGTGAAGTGACATTCCCGTCGGGATAGATATCAGGGAACTGACACTCCCGTCAAGATAGATGTTAGGGAAGTGAAATTCCCATTGTGATAGTTGCCAGGTAAGTGACGTTCCCGTCGAAATAGTTGCCAGTGAAGTGACATTCCCATTGTGAAAGATGCCAGAGAAGTGATATTCCTGTCGAGATAGATGCTAGAGAAGAGATTTTCCTGTCAAGATAGTTGCCAGGGAAGTGACATTACCTCAGAGATAGATGAGAGGGAAGAGAAATTCCAGTCAAGATAGATTCCGGGGAAGTGACATTCCCATTGTGACAGATGCCAGGGAAGTGACATTCCCGTCGAGATAGCTGCCAGGTAAACGACATTCCCGTCGGGATAGATGCCAGGGAAGTGAAATTCCCATCGAGATAAATGCGTGAGAAGAGATTTTCCTGTCGAGATAGATGCCAGGGAAGTGACATTCCATTTGTCATAGTTGCTAGAGAAGTGACATTCCTTTTGAGATAGATGACAGGGAAGTGAAATTCCACTCAAGGTAGATTCCGGGGAAGTGACATTCCCATTGTTATAGATGCCAGGAAAGCGACATTCCCGCCGAGATAGATGCCAGGGAAGTGACATTCCAATTCTGATAGATTCCAGGGAAGTGAAATTCCCGTCGAGATGGATGCCAGGGAAGTGACATTCCCATTGTGATATTTCCCAGCGAATTGACATTCCGATTCTGATTATTGGCAGGGAAGTGACATTCCCATCGAGATACATGCCAGTGAAGTGACATGCCCGTCAAGATAGATGCCAGGGAACTGATATTCCCATTGTGATAGACGCAAGGTAAGAGACTTCCCGTCGAGATAGATGCCAGCAAAGTGAAACTCCTGTCGAGATAGATGCCCGAGAAGTGATATTCCCATTGTGATAGATGCCAGGGAAGAGACATTCCCGTCAAGATAAATGCCAGGGAAGTGACTTCTCATCGAGATAGATGCTAGGGAAATGACATTCCTGTCGGGATAGATGCCAGGTAAACGACATTCCCCTCTGGATAGATGCTAGGGAAATGACATTCCTTTGGTTATAGGTTCCAGGGAAGTGAGATTCCGTCAAAATAGATGCTAGGGAAGAGACATTCCCATTGTGATAGATGCCAGTGAAGTGACATTCCCGTCGGGATAGATATCAGGGAACTGACACTCCCGTCAAGATAGATGCTAGGGAAGTGAAATTCCCATTGTGATAGTTGACAGGTAAGTGACATTCCCGTCGAAATAGTTGCCAGTGAAGTGACATTCCCATTGTGAAAGATGCCAGAGAAGTGATATTCCTGTCGAGATAGATGCTAGAGAAGAGATTTTCCTGTCGAGATAGTTGCCAGGGAAGTGACATTCCCTTAGAGATAGATGAGAGGGAAGTGAAATTCCAGTCAAGATAGATTCCGGGGAAGTGACATTCCCGTCGGGATAGATGCCAGGGAAGCGACTTCTCGTCGAGATAGAAGCCAGGGAAGTGATATTCCCATTGTGATAGATGCCAGTGAAGTGACATTCCCATTGAGATAGATGCCAGGGAAGTGAAATTCCTGTCGAGATAAATGCGTGAAAAGAGATTTTCCGGTCGAGATAGATGCCAGGGAAGTGACATTCCATTTGTCATAGTTGCTAGAGAAGTGACATTCCTTTAGAGATAGATGACAGGGAAGTGAAATTCCACTCAAGATAGATTCCGGGGAAGTGACATTCCCATTGTGATAGATGCTAGGAAAGCGACATTCCCATTCTGTTAGTAGCCGGAGAAGTGACATTCCCGCCGAGATAGATGCCAGGGAAGTGATATCCCCTTTGTGATAGATGCCAGGGAAGTAACATTCCCGTCAAGATAGATGCCAGGTAAACGACATTCCCGTCGAGGTACATGACAGGGAAATGACATTCCCGTCGAGGTACATGACAGGGAAATGACATTCCCATGGTGATAGATTCCAGGGAAGTTACATGTCCATTGTGATAGATGCCAGGCATGTGACATTCCCGTCGAGATAAATGCCAAGGAAGTGATATTCCCGTCGGGATAGATCTCAGGGAAGTGAAACTCCTGTTGAGATAGATGCCAGGGAAGTGATATTCCCATTGTGATAGATCCCAGGTAAGAGACTTCCCCTCGAGATAGATGCCAGGGAAGTGACTTTCCCATTCTGATTGATGCCACTGAAGTGACATTCCCGCCGAGATAGCTGCCAGGTAAACGACATTCCCATCGGGATAGATGCCAGGGAAGTGACTTGCACTTTGTGGCAGATGTCAAGGAAGTGACATTCCCGTCGGTATAAATGCCAGGTAAACGACATTCCCGTCGATATCAATGCAAGGGAAATGACATTGCCTTACTTATAGTTCCCAGGGAAGTCAGATTCCCATTCTGAAAGTAACCAGGGAAGTTACATTCCCATTTTGAGAGATGCCAGGGAAGTGACATTCCCATTGTGATAGATGCCAAGGAAGTGACATTCCCATTGTGGTAAATGCAAGGGAATTGACATACCCATTGTGAATGCTGCCGGGAAAGTGACATTCTCGTCGAAATAGTTGCCAGTGAAGTGACATTCCCATTGTGATAAATGCCAGGGAAGTGATATTCCAATTGTGATAGATTCCAGGGAAGTGAAATTCCCTTCGAGATAGATGCTAGAGAAGAGATTTTCCTGTTGAGATAGATGCCAGGGAAGTGACATTCCCATTGTGGTAAATGCAAGGGAATTGACATACCCATTGTGAATGCTGCCGGGAAAGTGACATTCTCGTCGAAATAGTTGCCAGTGAAGTAACATTTCCATTGTGATCGATGCCAGGAAAGTGACATTCCCATTGTGATCGATGCCAGGGTAGTGACATTCCCTTAGAGATAGATGACAGGGAAGTGAAATTCCAGTCAAGATAGATTCCGGGGAAGTGACATTCCCATTGTTATAGATGCCAGGAAAGTGACATTCCCGCCGAGATAGCTGCCAGGTAAACGACATTCCCGTCGAGGTACATGACAGGGAAATGACATTCCCATGGTGATAGATTCCAGGGAAGTTACATGTCCATTGTGATAGAGGCCAGGCATGTGACATTCCCGTCGAGATAGATGCCAGGGAAGTAATATTCCAGTCGGGATAGATCTCAGGGAAGTAAAACTCCTGTCGAGATACATGCCAGGGAAGTGACATGCCCGTCAAGATAGATGCCAGGGAGGTGACATTCCCATTGTGGTGCGTCTCAGTAAAGGGACCTTCCCATTGTGATAGATGCCAGGGAAGTGAAATTCACATTATAATAGATGTCAGGGAAGTGACATTCCCGTCGAGATAGATGCCAGGGAAGTAATATTCCAGTCGGGATAGATCTCAGGGAAGTAAAACTCCTGTCGAGATACATGCCAGGGAAGTGACATGCCCGTCAAGATAGATGCCAGGGAGGTGACATTCCCATTGTGGTGCGTCTCAGTAAAGGGACCTTCCCATTGTGATAGATGCCAGGGAAGTGAAATTCACATTATAATAGATGACAGGGAAGTGACATTCCCGTCGAGATAGTTGCTAGGGAAGTTACATTCCCACTGTGATACGTCCCAGTTAAGGGTCATTCCCATTGTGATAGATGCCAGAGAATTGACATTCCCGTCGAGATAGATGCCAAAGAAGTGACACTCCCATTGTGATAGATGCCAGGGTCGTGACATTCCCTTAGAGATAGATGACAGGGAAGTGAAATTCCAGTCAAGATAGATTCCGGGGAAGTGACATTTCCATTGTGATAGATGCCAGGGAAGTGACATTCCCATTTTGATAGATGCCAGGTAAGAGACTTCCCCTCGAGAAAGATGCCAGGGAACTGATATTCGCATCGATATAGATGCCAGGTAAGCGACATTCCCGTTGGGATAGATGCCAGGGAAGTGACATTCCCTTCGGGATAGATGCTAGGGAAATGACATTTCTTTGGTTATAGATTCCAGGGAAGTGAGATTCCCGTCGAAATAGATGCTAGGGAAGAGACATTCCCATTGTGATAGATGCCTGTGAAGTGACATTCCCGTCGGGATAGATATCAGGGAACTGACACTCCCGTCAAGATAGTTGCCAGGGAAGTGACATTCCCTTAGAGATAGATGAGAGAGAAGTGAAATTCCAGTCAAGACAGATTCCGGGGAAGTGACATTCCCATTGTGACAGATGCCAGGGAAGTGACATTCCCGTCGAGATAGCTGCCAGGTAAATGACATTCCCGTCAGGATAGATGCCAGGGAAGCGACGTCTCGTCGAGATAGAAGCCAGGGAAGTGATATTCCCATTGTGGTAGATGCCAGTGAGGTGACATTCCCATTGAGATAGATGCCAGGGAAGTGAAATTCCCGTCGAGATAAATGCGTGAAAAGAGATTTTCCTGTCGAGATAGATGCCAGGGAAGTGACATTCCATTTGTCATAGTTGCCATGGAAGTGACATTCCCTTAGAGATAGATGACAGGGAAGTGAAATTCCAGTCAAGATAGATTCTGGGGAAGTGACATTCCCATTGTTATAGATGCCAGGAAAGTGACATTCCCGTCGAGATAGCTGCCAGGTAAACAACATTCCCGTCGGGATAGATGCCAGGGAAGCGACTTCTCGTCGAGATAGATGCCAGGGAAGTGATATTCCCATGGTGATAGTTGCCAGGTAAGTGACATTCCCGTCGAAATAGCAGCCAGTGAAGTGACATTCCCATTGTGATAGATGCCAGTGAAGTGACATTCCCATTGTGATAGATGTCAGTGAAGTGATATTCCCATTGAGATAGATGCCAGGGAAGTGAAATTCCCGTCGAGATAAATGCATGAGAATAGATTTTCCTGTCGAGATAGATGCCAGGAAGTGACATTCCATTTGTCATAGTTGCTAGAGAAGTGACATTCCTTTAGAGATAGATGACAGGGAAGTGAAATTCCCATGGTGATAGTTGCCAGGTAAGTGACATTCCCGTCGAAATAGCAGCCAGTGAAGTGACATTCCCATTGTGATAGATGCCAGTGAAGTGATATTCCCATTGAGATAGATGCCAGGGAAGTGAAATTCCCGTCGAGATAAATGCTAGAGAATAGATTTTCCTGTCGAGATAGATGCCAGGAAGTGACATTCCATTTGTCATAGTTGCTAGAGAAGTGACATTCCTTTAGAGATAGATGACAGGGAAGTGAAATACCACTCAAGATAGATTCCGGGGAAGTGACATTCCCATTGTGATAGATGCTAGGAAAGCGACGTTCCCATTGTGATAGTAGCCAGAGAAGTGACATTCCCGCCGAGATAGATGCCAGGGAAGTGATATCCCCTTTGTGATAGATGCCAGGGAAGTAACATTCCCGTCAAGATAGATGCCCGGTAAACGACATTCCCGTCGAGGTACATGACAGGGAAATGACATTCCCATGGTGATAGATTCCAGGGAAGTTACATGTCCATTGTAATAGATGCCAGGCATGTGACATTCCCGTCGAGATAAATGCCAAGGAAGTGATATTCCCGTCGGGATAGATCTCAGGGAAGTGAAACTCCTGTCGAGATAGAGGCCAGGGAAGTGATATTCCCATTGTGATAGATCCCAGGTAAGAGACTTCCCCTCGAGATAGATGCCAGGGAAGTGACTTTCCCATTCTGATTGATGCCACTGAAGTGACATTCCCGCCGAGATAGCTGCCAGGTAAACGACATTCCCGTCGGGATAGATGCCAGGGAAGTGACATTCCCATTGTGGTAAATGCAAGGAAATTGACATACCCATTGTGAATGTTGCCGGGAAAGTGACATTCTCATCGAAATAGTTGCCAGTGAAGTGACATTCCCATTGTGACAGATGCCAGGGAAGTGACATTCCCGTTGAGATAGCTGCCAGGTAAACGACATTCCCGTCGGGATAGATGCCAGGGAAGTGACTTCTCGTCGAGATAGAAGCCAGGGAAGTGATATTCCCATTGTGATAGATGCCAGTGAAGTGACATTCCCATTGAGATAGATGCCAGGGAAGTGAAATTCCTGTCGAGATAAATGCGTGAAAAGAGATTTTCCGGTCGAGATAGATGCCAGGGAAGTGACATTCCATTTGTCATAGTTGCTAGAGAAGTGACATTCCTTTAGAGATAGATGACAGGGAAGTGAAATTCCACTCAAGATAGATTCCGGGGAAGTGACATTCCCATTGTGATAGATGCTAGGAAAGCGACATTCCCATTCTGTTAGTAGCCGGAGAAGTGACATTCCCGCCGAGATAGATGCCAGGGAAGTGATATCCCCTTTGTGACAGATGCCAGGGAAGTAACATTCCCGTCAAGATAGATGCCAGGTAAACGACATTCCCGTCGAGGTACATGACAGGGAAATGACATTCCCGTCGAGGTATATGACAGGTAAATGACATTCCCATGGTGATAGATTCCAGGGAAGTTACATGTCCATTGTGATAGATGCCAGGCATGTGACATTCCCGTCGAGATAAATGCCAAGGAAGTGATATTCCCGTCGGGATAGATCTCAGGGAAGTGAAACTCCTGTTGAGATAGATGCCAGGGAAGTGATATTCCCATTGTGATAGATCCCAGGTAAGAGACTTCCCCTCGAGATAGATGCCAGGGAAGTGACTTTCCCATTCTGATTGATGCCACTGAAGTGACATTCCCGCCGAGATAGCTGCCAGGTAAACGACATTCCCATCGGGATAGATGCCAGGGAAGTGACTTGCACTTTGTGGCAGATGTCAAGGAAGTGACATTCCCGTCGGTATAAATGCCAGGTAAACGACATTCCCGTCGATATCAATGCAAGGGAAATGACATTGCCTTACTTATAGTTCCCAGGGAAGTCAGATTCCCATTCTGAAAGTAACCAGGGAAGTTACATTCCCATTTTGAGAGATGCCAGGGAAGTGACATTCCCATTGTGATAGATGCCAAGGAAGTGACATTCCCATTGTGGTAAATGCAAGGGAATTGACATACCCATTGTGAATGCTGCCGGGAAAGTGACATTCTCGTCGAAATAGTTGCCAGTGAAGTGACATTCCCATTGTGATAAATGCCAGGGAAGTGATATTCCAATTGTGATAGATTCCAGGGAAGTGAAATTCCCTTCGAGATAGATGCTAGAGAAGAGATTTTCCTGTTGAGATAGATGCCAGGGAAGTGACATTCCCATTGTGGTAAATGCAAGGGAATTGACATACCCATTGTGAATGCTGCCGGGAAAGTGACATTCTCGTCGAAATAGTTGCCAGTGAAGTAACATTTCCATTGTGATCGATGCCAGGAAAGTGACATTCCCATTGTGATCGATGCCAGGGTAGTGACATTCCCTTAGAGATAGATGACAGGGAAGTGAAATTCCAGTCAAGATAGATTCCGGGGAAGTGACATTCCCATTGTTATAGATGCCAGGAAAGTGACATTCCCGCCAAGATAGCTGCCAGGTAAACGACATTCCCGTCAGGATAGATGCCAGGGAAGCGACTTCTCGTCGAGATAGAAGCCAGGGAAGTGATATTCCCATTGTGGTAGATGCCAGTGAGGTGACATTCCCATTGAGATAGATGCCAGGGAAGTGAAATTCCCGTCGAGGTAAATGCGTGAGAAGAGATTTTCCTGTCGAGATAGATGCCAGGGAAGTGACATTCCATTTGTCATAGTTGCCATGGAAGTGACATTCCCTTAGAGATAGATGACAGGGAAGTGAAATTCCAGTCAAGATAGATTCTGGGGAAGTGACATTCCCATTGTTATAGATGCCAGGAAAGTGACATTCCCGTCGAGATAGCTGCCAGGTAAACAACATTCCCGTCGGGATAGATGCCAGGGAAGCGACTTCTCGTCGAGATAGATGCCAGGGAAGTGATATTCCCATGGTGATAGTTGCCAGGTAAGTGACATTCCCGTCGAAATAGCAGCCAGTGAAGTGACATTCCCATTGTGATAGATGCCAGTGAAGTGACATTCCCATTGTGATAGATGTCAGTGAAGTGATATTCCCATTGAGATAGATGCCAGGGAAGTGAAATTCCCGTCGAGATAAATGCATGAGAATAGATTTTCCTGTCGAGATAGATGCCAGGAAGTGACATTCCATTTGTCATAGTTGCTAGAGAAGTGACATTCCTTTAGAGATAGATGACAGGGAAGTGAAATTCCCATGGTGATAGTTGCCAGGTAAGTGACATTCCCGTCGAAATAGCAGCCAGTGAAGTGACATTCCCATTGTGATAGATGCCAGTGAAGTGATATTCCCATTGAGATAGATTCCAGGGAAGTGAAATTCCCGTCGAGATAAATGCTAGAGAATAGATTTTCCTGTCGAGATAGATGCCAGGAAGTGACATTCCATTTGTCATAGTTGCTAGAGAAGTGACATTCCTTTAGAGATAGATGACAGGGAAGTGAAATTCCACTCAAGATAGATTCCGGGGAAGTGACATTCCCATTGTGATAGATGCTATGAAAGCGACGTTCCCATTGTGATAGTAGCCAGAGAAGTGACATTCCCGCCGAGATAGATGCCAGGGAAGTGATATCCCCTTTGTGATAGATGCCAGGGAAGTAACATTCCCGTCAAGATAGATGCCCGGTAAACGACATTCCCGTCGAGGTACATGACAGGGAAATGACATTCCCATGGTGATAGATTCCAGGGAAGTTACATGTCCATTGTAATAGATGCCAGGCATGTGACATTCCCGTCGAGATAAATGCCAAGGAAGTGATATTCCCGTCGGGATAGATCTCAGGGAAGTGAAACTCCTGTCGAGATAGATGCCAGGGAAGTGATATTCCCATTGTGATAGATGCCAGTGAAGTGACATTCCCATTGAGATAGATGCCAGGGAAGTGAAATTCCTGTCGAGATAAATGCGTGAAAAGAGATTTTCCGGTCGAGATAGATGCCAGGGAAGTGACATTCCATTTGTCATAGTTGCTAGAGAAGTGACATTCCTTTAGAGATAGATGACAGGGAAGTGAAATTCCACTCAAGATAGATTCCGGGGAAGTGACATTCCCATTGTGATAGATGCTAGGAAAGCGACATTCCCATTCTGTTAGTAGCCGGAGAAGTGACATTCCCGCCGAGATAGATGCCAGGGAAGTGATATCCCCTTTGTGACAGATGCCAGGGAAGTAACATTCCCGTCAAGATAGATGCCAGGTAAACGACATTCCCGTCGAGGTACATGACAGGGAAATGACATTCCCGTCGAGGTACATGACAGGTAAATGACATTCCCATGGTGATAGATTCCAGGGAAGTTACATGTCCATTGTGATAGAGGCCAGGCATGTGACATTCCCGTCGAGATAGATGCCAGGGAAGTAATATTCCAGTCGGGATAGATCTCAGGGAAGTAAAACTCCTGTCGAGATAGATGCCAGGGAAGTGACATGCCCATCAAGATAGATGCCAGGGAGGTGACATTCCCATTGTGGTGCGTCTCAGTAAAGGGACCTTCCCATTGTGATAGATGCCAGGGAAGTGAAATTCACATTATAATAGATGTCAGGGAAGTGACATTCCCGTCGAGATAGTTGCTAGGGAAGTTACATTCCCATTGTGATACGTCCCAGTTAAGGGTCATTCCCATTGTGATAGATGCCAGAGAATTGACATTCCCGTCGAGATAGATGCCAAAGAAGTGACACTCCCATTGTGATAGATTCCAGGGTCGTGACATTCCCTTAGAGATAGATGACAGGGAAGTGAAATTCCAGTCAAGATAGATTCCGGGGAAGTGACATTTCCATTGTGATAGATGCCAGGGAAGTGACTTTCCCATTCTGATTGATGCCACTGAAGTGACATTCCCGCCGAGATAGCTGCCAGGTAAACGACATTCCCATCGGGATAGATGCCAGGGAAGTGACTTGCACTTTGTGGCACATGTCAAGGAAGTGACATTCCCGTCGGTATAAATGCCAGGTAAACGACATTCCCGTCGATATAAATGCAAGGGAAATGACATTGCCTTACTTATAGTTCCCAGGGAAGTCAGATTCACATTGTGAAAGTAACCAGGGAAGTTACATTCCCATTTTGAAAGATGCCAGGGAAGTGACATTCCCATTGTGATAGATGCCAAGGAAGTGACATTCCCATTGTGGTAAATGCAAGGGAATTGACATACCCATTGTGAATGCTGCCGGGAAAGTGACATTCTCGTCGAAATAGTTGCCAGTGAAGTGACATTCCCATTGTGATAAATGCCAGGGAAGTGATATTCCAATTGTGATAGATTCCAGGGAAGTGAAATTCCCGTCGAGATAGATGCTAGAGAAGAGATTTTCCTGTTGAGATAGATGCCAGGGAAGTGACATTCCCATTGTGGTAAATGCAAGGGAATTGACATACCCATTGTGAATGCTGCCGGGAAAGTGACATTCTCGTCGAAATAGTTGCCAGTGAAGTAACATTTCCATTGTGATCGATGCCAGGAAAGTGACATTCCCATTGTGATCGATGCCAGGGTAGTGACATTCCCTTAGAGATAGATGACAGGGAAGTGAAATTCCAGTCAAGATAGATTCCGGGGAAGTGACATTCCCATTGTTATAGATGCCAGGAAAGTGACATTCCCGCCAAGATAGCTGCCAGGTAAACGACATTCCCGTCAGGATAGATGCCAGGGAAGCGACTTCTCGTCGAGATAGAAGCCAGGGAAGTGATATTCCCATTGTGGTAGATGCCAGTGAGGTGACATTCCCATTGAGATAGATGCCAGGGAAGTGAAATTCCCGTCGAGATAAATGCGTGAGAAGAGATTTTCCTGTCGAGATAGATGCCAGGGAAGTGACATTCCATTTGTCATAGTTGCCATGGAAGTGACATTCCCTTAGAGATAGATGACAGGGAAGTGAAATTCCAGTCAAGATAGATTCTGGGGCAGTGACATTCCCATTGTTATAGATGCCAGGAAAGTGACATTCCCGTCGAGATAGCTGCCAGGTAAACGACATTCCCATCGGGATAGATGCCAGGGAAGCGACTTCTCGTCGAGATATATGCCAGGGAAGTGACATTCCCATGGTGATAGTTGCCAGGTAAGTGACATTCCCATCGAAATAGCAGCCAGTGAAGTGACATTCCCATTGTGATAGATGCCAGTGAAGTGATATTCCCATTGAGATAGATGCCAGGGAAGTGAAATTCCCATCGAGATAAATGCTAGAGAATAGATTTTCCTGTCGAGATAGATGCCAGGAAGTGACATTCCATTTGTCATAGTTGCTAGAGAAGTGACATTCCTTTAGAGATAGATGACAGGGAAGTGAAATTCCACTCAAGATAGATTCCGGGGAAGTGACATTCCCATTGTGATAGATGCTAGGAAAGCGACGTTCCCATTGTGATAGTAGCCAGAGAAGTAACATTCCCGTCAAGATAGATGCCCGGTAAACGACATTCCCGTCGAGGTACATGACAGGGAAATGACATTCCCATGGTGATAGATTCCAGGGAAGTTACATGTCCATTGTGATAGATGCCAGGCATGTGACATTCCCGTCGAGATAAATCCCAAGGAAGTGATATTCCCGTCGGGATAGATCTCAGGGAAGTGAAACTCCTGTCGAGATAGATGCCAGGGAAGTGATATTCCCATTGTGATAGATCCCAGGTAAGAGACTTCCCCTCGAGATAGATGCCAGGGAAGTGACTTTCCCATTCTGATTGATGCCACTGAAGTGACATTCTCGCCGAGATAGCTGCCAGGTAAACGACATTCCCGTCGGGATAGATGCCAGGAAATTGACATACCCATTGTGAATGTTGCCGGGAAAGTGACATTCTCATCGAAATAGTTGCCAGTGAAGTGACATTCCCATTGTGATAAATGCCAGGGAAGTGACTTCTCATCGAGATAGATGCTAGGGAAATGACATTCCTGTCGGGATAGATGCCAGGTAAACGACATTCCCCTCGGGATAGATGCTAGGGAAATGACATTCCTTTGGTTATAGGTTCCAGGGAAGTGAGATTCCGTCAAAATAGATGCTAGGGAAGAGACATTCCCATTGTGATAGATGCCAGTGAAGTGACATTCCCGTCGGGATAGATATCAGGGAACTGACACTCCCGTCAAGATAGATGCTAGGGAAGTGAAATTCCCATTGTGATAGTTGACAGGTAAGTGACATTCCCGTCGAAATAGTTGCCAGTGAAGTGACATTCCCATTGTGAAAGATGCCAGAGAAGTGATATTCCTGTCGAGATAGATGCTAGAGAAGAGATTTTCCTGTCGAGATAGTTGCCAGGGAAGTGACATTCCCTTAGAGATAGATGAGAGGGAAGTGAAATTCCAGTCAAGATAGATTCCGGGGAAGTGACATTCCCATTGTGACAGATGCCAGGGAAGTGACATTCCCGTTGAGATAGCTGCCAGCTAAACGACATTCCCGTCGGGATAGATGCCAGGGAAGCGACTTCTCGTCGAGATAGAAGCCAGGGATAGATCTCAGGGAAGTGAAACTCCTGTCGAGATAGATGCCAGTGAAGTGACATTCCCATTGAGATAGATGCCAGGGAAGTGAAATTCCTGTCAAGATAAATGCGTGAAAAGAGATTT
Organism: Hypanus sabinus; assembly: GCF_030144855.1. Lineage (NCBI taxonomy): Eukaryota > Metazoa > Chordata > Chondrichthyes > Myliobatiformes > Dasyatidae > Hypanus > Hypanus sabinus. The sequence goes on from NC_082711.1 coordinate 130,929,385, forward strand.
TCCGGTCGAGATAGATGCCAGGGAAGTGACATTCCATTTGTCATAGTTGCTAGAGAAGTGACATTCCTTTAGAGATAGATGATAGGGAAGTGAAATTCCACTCAAGATAGATTCCGGGGAGGTGACATTCCCATTGTGATAGATGCTAGGAAAGCGACATTCCCAAGTTGATAGTAGCCGGAGAAGTGACATTCCCGCCGAGATAGATGCCAGGGAAGTGATATCCCCTTTGTGATAGATGCCAGGGAAGTAACATTCCCGCCAAGATAGATGCCAGGTAAACGACATTCCCGTCGAGGTACATGACAGGGAAATGACATTCCCATGGTGATAGATTCCAGGGAAGTTACATGTCCATTGTGATAGATGCCAGGCATGTGACATTCCCGTCGAGATAGATGCCAGGGAAGTGACTTTCCCATTCTGATTGATGCCACTGAAGTGACATTCCCGCCGAGATAGCTGCCAGGTAAACGACATTCCCATCGGGATAGATGCCAGGGAAGTGACTTGCACTTTGTGGCAGATGTCAAGGAAGTGACATTCCCGTCGGTATGAATGCCAGGTAAACGACATTCCCGTCGATATAAATGCAAGGGAAATGACATTGCCTTACTTATAGTTCCCAGGGAAGTCAGATTCCCATTGTGAAAGTAACCAGGGAAGTTACATTCCCATTTTGAGAGATGCCAGGGAAGTGACATTCCCATTGTGGTAAATGCAAGGGAATTGACATACCCATTGTGAATGCTGCCGGGAAAGTGACATTCTCGTCGAAATAGTTGCCAGTGAACTGACATTCCCATTGTGATAAATGCCAGGGAAGTGATATTCCAATTGTGATAGATTCCAGGGAAGTGAAATTCCCGTCGAGATAGATGCTAGAGAAGAGATTTTCCTGTTGCGATAGATGCCAGGGAAGTGATATTCCCATCGAGATAGATGCTAGAGAAGAGATTTTCCTGTTGAGATAGATGCCAGGGAAGTGACATTCCCATTGTGGTAAATGCAAGGGAATTGACATACCCATTGTGAATGCTGCCGGGAAAGTGACATTCTCGTCGAAATAGTTGCCAGTGAAGTAACATTTCCATTGTGATCGATGCCAGGAAAGTGACATTCCCATTGTGATCGATGCCAGGGTAGTGACATTCCCTTAGAGATAGATGACAGGGAAGTGAAATTCCAGTCAAGATAGATTCCGGGGAAGTGACATTCCCATTGTTATAGATGCCAGGAAAGTGACATTCCCGCCAAGATAGCTGCCAGGTAAACGACATTCCGTCCAGGTACATGACAGGGAAATGACATTCCCATGGTGATAGATTCCAGGGAAGTTACATGTCCATTGTGATAGAGGCCAGGCATGTGACATTCCCGTCGAGATAGATGCCAGGGAAGTAATATTCCAGTCGGGATAGATCTCAGGGAAGTAAAACTCCTGTCGAGATAGATGCCAGGGAAGTGACATGCCCGTCAAGATAGATGCCAGGGAGGTGACATTCCCATTGTGGTGCGTCTCAGTAAAGGGACCTTCCCATTGTGATAGATGCCAGGGAAGTGAAATTCACATTATAATAGATCTCAGGGAAGTGACATTCCTGTCGAGATAGTTGCTAGGGAAGTTACATTCCCATTGTGATACGTCCCAGTTAAGGGTAATTCCCATTGTGATAGATGCCTGAGAATTGACATTCCCGTCGAGATAGATGCCAAAGAAGTGACACTCCCATTGTGATAGATGCCAGGGTCGTGACATTCCCTTAGAGATAGATGACAGGGAAGTGAAATTCCAGTCAAGATAGATTCCGGGGAAGTGACATTTCCATTGTGATAGATGCCAGGGAAGTGACATTCCCATTTTGATAGATGCCAGGTAAGAGACTTCCCCTCGAGAAAGATGCCAGGGAACTGATATTCCCATCGATATAGATGCCAGGTAAGTGACATTCCCGTAGGGATAGATGCCAGGGAAGTGACATTCCCCTCGGGATAGATGCTAGGGAAATGACATTCCTTTGGTTATAGATTCCAGGGAAGTGAGATTCCCGTCGAAATAGATGCTAGGGAAGAGACATTCCCATTGTGATAGACGCCAGTGAAGTGACATTCCCGTCGGGATAGATATCAGGGAACTGACACTCCCGTCAAGATAGATGCTAGGGAAGTGAAATTCCCGTCAAGATAGTTGCCAGGGAAGTGACATTCCCTTAGAGATAGATGAGAGAGAAGTGAAATTCCAGTCAAGACAGATTCCGGGGAAGTGACAGTCCCATTGTGACAGATGCCAGGGAAGTGACATTCCCGTCGAGATAGCTGCCAGGTAAACGACATTCCCGTCAGGATAGATGCCAGGGAAGCGACTTCTCGTCGAGATAGAAGCCAGGGAAGTGATATTCCCATTGTGGTAGATGCCAGTGAGGTGACATTCCCATTGAGATAGATGCCAGGGAAGTGAAATTCCCGTCGAGATAAATGCGTGAGAAGAGATTTTCCTGTCGAGATAGCTGCCAGGTAAACGACATTCCCATCGGGATAGATGCCAGGGAAGCGACTTCTCGTCGAGATAGATGCCAGGGAAGTGATATTCCCATGGTGATAGTTGCCAGGTAAGTGACATTCCCGTCGAAATAGCAGCCAGTGAAGTGACATTCCCATTGTGATAGATGCCAGTGAAGTGATATTCCCATTGAGATAGATGCCAGGGAAGTGAAATTCCCGTCGAGATAAATGCTAGAGAATAGATTTTCCTGTCGAGATAGATGCCAGGAAGTGACATTCCATTTGTCATAGTTGCTAGAGAAGTGACATTCCTTTAGAGATAGATGACAGGGAAGTGAAATTCCACTCAAGATAGATTCCAGGGAAGTGATATTCCCATTGTGATAGATGCTAGGAAAGCGACGTTCCCATTGTGATAGTAGCCAGAGAAGTGACATTCCCGCCGAGATAGATGCCAGGGAAGTGATATCCCCTTTGTAATAGATGCCAGGGAAGTAACATTCCCGTCAAGATAGATGTCCGGTAAACGACATTCCCGTCGAGGTACATGACAGGGAAATGACATTCCCGTCGAGGTACATGACAGGGAAATGACATTCCCATGGTGATAGATTCCAGGGAAGTTACATGTCCATTGTGATAGATGCCAGGCATGTGACATTCCCGTCGAGATAAATGCCAAGGAAGTGATATTCCCGTCGGGATAGATCTCAGGGAAGTGAAACTCCTGTCGAGATAGATGCCAGGGAAGTGACTTTCCCATTCTGATTGATGCACTGAAGTGACATTCCCGCCGAGATAGCTGCAAGGTAAACGACATTCCCGTCGGGATAGATGCCAGGGAAGTGACATTCCCATTGTGGTAAATGCAAGGGAATTGACATACCCATTGTGAATGTTGCCGGGAAAGTGAAATTCTCATCGAAATAGTTGCCAATGAAGTGACATTCCCATTGTGATAAATGCCAGGGAAGTGATATTCCAATTGTGATAGATTCCAGGGAAGTGAAATTCCCGTCGAGATAGATGCTAGAGAAGAGATTTTCCTGTTGAGATAGATGCCAGGGAAGTGATATTCCCATCGAGATAGATGCTAGAGAAGAGATTTTCCTGTTGAGATAGATTCCGGGGAAGTGACATTCCCATTGTTATAGATGCCAGGAAAGTGACATTCCCGCCGAGATAGCTGCCAGGTAAACGACATTCCCGTCGAGGTACATGACAGGGAAATGACATTCCCATGGTGATAGATTCCAGGGAAGTTACATGTCCATTGTGATAGAGGCCAGGCATGTGACATTCCCGTCGAGATAGATGCCAGGGAAGTAATATTCCCGTCGGGATAGATCTCAGGGAAGTAAAACTCCTGTCGAGAAACATGCCAGGGAAGTGACTTTCCCATTCTGATTGATGCCACTGAAGTGACATTCCCGCCGAGATAGCTGCCAGGTAAACGATATTCCAGTCAAGATAGATGCCAGGGAGGTGACATTCCCATTGTGGTACGTCTCAGTAAAGGGACCTTCCCTTTGTGATAGATGCCAGGGAAGTGAAATTCACATTATAATAGATGTCAGGGAAGTGACATTCCCGTCGAGATAGTTGCTAGGGAAGTTACATTCCCATTGTGATATGTCCCAGTTAAGGGACATTCCCATTGTGATAGATGCCAGAGAATTGACATTCCCGTCGAGATAGATGCCAAAGAAGTGACACTCCCATTGTGATAGATGCCAGGGTCGTGACATTCCCTTAGAGATAGATGACAGGGAAGTGAAATTCCAGTCAAGATAGATTCCGGGGAAGTGACATTTCCATTGTGATAGATGCCAGGGAAGTGACATTCCCATTTTGATAGATGCCAGGTAAGAGACTTCCCCTCGAGATAGATGCCAGGGAAGTGATATTGCCATCGGGATACAAGTCACGGAAGTGAAACTCTTGTCGAGTTAGATGCCAGGGAAGTGATATTCCCATTGTGATAGATGTCAGGGAAGTCATACTCCCATTGTGATAGATGCCAGGGAAGTGACATTCCCATCGAGATAGCTGCCCGGTAAACCACATTCCCATCGGGATAGATCTCAGGGGAGTGACTATCCCTTTGTGGCATATGCCAAGAAAGTGACAATCCCGTCGGTATAAATGCCAGGTAAACGACATTCCCATCGAGATAGATTCAAGGGAAATTACATTGCCTTAGTTATAGTTCCCAGGGAAGTCAGATTCCCATTCTGATAGTAACCAGGGAAGTTACATTCCCATTTTGAGAGATGCCAGGGAAGTGACATTCCCATTGTGATAGATGCAAGGGAATTGACATACCCATTGTGAATGTTGCTGGGAAAGTGACATTCTCATCGAAATAGTTGCCAGTGTAGTGACATTCCCATTGTGATAAATGCCAGGGAAGTGATATTCCAATAGTGATAGATTCCAGGGAAGTGATATTCCCGTCGAGATAGATGCTAGAGAAGATAATTTCCTGTCGAGATAGATGCTAGAGAAGAGAATTTCCTGTCGAGATAGATGCCAGGGAAGTGACATTCCATTTGTCATAGTTGCCAGGGAAGTGACATTCCCTTAGAGATAGATGACAGGGAAGTGAAATTCCAGTCATGATAGATTCCAGGGAAGTGACATTCCCATTGTTATAGATGCCAGGAAAGTGACATTCCCGTCGAGATAGCTGCCAGGTAAACGACTTTCCCGTCGAGGTACATGACAGGGAAATGATATTCCCATTGTGATAGATCCCAGGTAAGAGACTTCCCCTCGAGATAGATGCCAGGGAAGTGACTTTCCGATTCTGATTGATGCCACTGAAGTGACATTCCCGCCGAGATAGCTGCCAGGTAAACGACATTCCCGTCGGGATAGATGCCAGGGAAGTGACTTGCCCTTTGTGGCTGATGTCAAGGAAGTGACATTCCCGTCGGTATAAATGCCAGGTAAACGACATTCCCGTCGATATAAATGCAAGGGAAATGACATTGCCTTACTTATAGTTCCCAGGGAAGTCAGATTCCCATTGTGAAAGTAACAAGGGAAGTTACATTCCCATTTTGAGAGATGGCAGGGAAGTGACATTCCCATTGTGATAAATGCCAGGGAAGTGATATTCCAATTGTGATAGATTCCAGGGAAGTGATATTCCCGTCAAGATAGATGCTAGAGAAGAGAATTTCCTGTCGAGATAGATGCCAGGGAAGTGACATTCCATTTGTCATAGTTGCCAGGGAAGTGACATTCCCTTAGAGATAGATGACAGGGAAGTGAAATTCCAGTCAAGATAGATTCCGGGGAAATGGCATTCCCATTGTGATAGTTGCCGGGGAAGTGACATTCCCGTCGAGATAGATGCCAGGTAAACGTCATTCCCGTCGAGGTACATGACAGGGAAATGACATTCCCATGGTGATAGATTCCAGGGAAGTGGGATTCCCATTGAGATAGATGCCAGGGAAGTGACTTTCCCATTCTGATTGATGCCAGTGAAGTGACATTCCCGCCAAGATAGCTGCCAGGTAAACAACATTCCCGTCAGGATAGATACCCGGGAAGTGACTTCCGCTTTGCGGCTGATGCCAAGGAAGTGACATTCCCGTCGATATAGATGCCAGTTGAACGACATTCCCATCGAGATAGATGCAAGGGAAATGACTTTGCCTTAGTTATAGATCCCAGGGAAGTCAGATTCCCATTGTGAGAGTAACCAGGGAAGTTACATTCCCATTTTGAGAGATGCCAGGGAAGTGACATTCCCATTGTGGTAAAGGCAAGGGAATTGACATACACATTGTGATGGTTGCCAGGAAAGTGACATTCTCGTCGAAATAGTTGCCATTGAAGTGACATTCCCATTGTGATAGATTCCAGGGAAGTGACATTCCATTTTTGATAGTTGCCAGGCATGTGACATTCCCGTCGAGATAGATGCCAGGGAAGTAATATTCCCGTCGGGATAGATCTCAGGGAAGTAAAACTCCTGTCGAGATACATGCCAGGGAAGTGACTTTCCCATTCTGATCGATGCCACTGAAGTGACATTCCCGCCGAGATAGCTGCCAGGTAAACGACATTCCCGTCGGGATAGATGCCAGGGAGGTGACATTCCCATTGTGGTACGTCTCAGTAAAGGGACCTTCCCATTGTGATAGTTGCCAGGGAAGTGACATTCCCTTAGAGATAGATGACAGGGAAGTGAAATTCCAGTCTAGATAGATTCCGGGAAAGTGACATTCCCATTGTGATAGATGCCAGGAAAGTGACTTTCCCTTTGTGGCAGATGCCAAGGAAATGACATTCCCGCCGAGATAGCTGCCAGGTAAACGACATTCCCGTCGATATAGATGCCAGGGAAGTGATATTCCAATTGTGATAGATGCCAGTGAAGTGACATTCCCATTGTGATAGATGCCAGGGAAGTGAGATTCCCATTGTTATAGATGCCTGAAAGTGACATTCCAGTCGAGATAGATGCCAGGGAAGTGACATTCCCGTCGAGGTAGATAACAGGGAAGTGACATTCCCATTGTGATAGTAACAAGAGAAGTTACATTCCCATTGTGGTAGTAACAAGAGAAGTTACATTCCCATTGTGATAGAGGCCAGGCTTGTGTCATTCCCGTACAGATAGTTGCCAGTGAAGTGACATTCCCGTCGGGATAGGTGTCAGGGAAGTGACACTACCGTCAAGATAGATGCCAGGGAAGTGACATTCCCATTTTGATAGATGCCAGGTAAGAGACTTCCCCTCGAGATAGATGCCAGGGAAGTGATATTGCCATCGGGATACAAGTCACGGAAGTGAAACTCTTGTCGAGTTAGATGCCAGGGAAGTGACATTCCCGTCGAGGTAGATAACAGGGAAGTGACATTCCCATTGTGATAGTTGCCAGGAACTATCCCATGGTGATAGATTCCAGGGAAGTGACATTCCCATTGTGGTAGTAACAAGAGAAGTTACATTCCCATTGTGGTAGTAACAAGAGAAGTGACATTCCCATTGTGGTAGTAACAAGAGAAGTTACATTCCCATTGTGGTAGTAACAAGAGAAGTTACATTCCCATTGTGATAGAGGCCAGGCTTGTGTCATTCCCGTACAGATAGTTGCCAGTGAAGTGACATTCCCGTCGGGATAGGTGTCAGGGAAGTGACACTACCGTCAAGATAGATGCCAGGGAAGTGACATTCCCATTTTGATAGATGCCAGGTAAGAGACTTCCCCTCGAGATAGATGCCAGGGAAGTGATATTGCCATCGGGATACAAGTCACGGAAGTGAAACTCTTGTCGAGTTAGATGCCAGGGAAGTGACATTCCCATTGTGATAGATGCAAGGGAATTGACATACCCATTGTGAATGTTGCTGGGAAAGTGACATTCTCATCGAAATAGTTGCCAGTGAAGTGACATTCCCATTGTGATAAATGCCAGGGAAGTGATATTCCAATTGTGATAGATTCCAGGGAAGTGAAATTCCCGTCGAGATAGATGCTAGAGAAGAGATTTTCCTGTTGAGATAGATGCCACGGAAGTGACATTCCCATTGTGGTAAATGCAAGGGAATTGACATACCCATTGTGAATGCTGCCGGGAAAGTGACATTCTCATCGAAATAGTTGCCAGTGAAGTAACATTTCCATTGTGATCGATGCCAGGGTAGTGACATTCCCTTAGAGATAGATGACAGGGAAGTGAAATTCCAGTCAAGATAGATTCCGGGGAAGTGACATTCCCATTGTTATAGATGCCAGGAAAGTGACATTCCCGCCGAGATAGCTGCCAGGTAAACGACATTCCGTCCAGGTACATGACAGGGAAATGACATTCCCATGGTGATAGATTCCAGGGAAGTTACATGTCCATTGTGATAGAGGCCAGGCATGTGACATTCCCGTCGAGATAGATGCCAGGGAAGTAATATTCCCGTCGGGATAGATCTCAGGGAAGTAAAACTCCTGTCGAGATACATGCCAGGGAAGTGACTTTCCCATTCTGATCGATGCCACTGAAGTGACATTCCCGCCGAGATAGCTGCCAGGTAAACGACATTCCCGTCGGGATAGATGCCAGGGAGGTGACATTCCCATTGTGGTACGTCTCAGTAAAGGGACCTTCCCATTGTGATAGTTGCCAGGGAAGTGACATTCCCTTAGAGATAGATGACAGGGAAGTGAAATTCCAGTCTAGATAGATTCCGGGAAAGTGACATTCCCATTGTGATAGATGCCAGGAAAGTGACTTTCCCTTTGTGGCAGATGCCAAGGAAATGACATTCCCGCCGAGATAGCTGCCAGGTAAACGACATTCCCGTCGATATAGATGCCAGGGAAGTGATATTCCAATTGTGATAGATGCCAGTGAAGTGACATTCCCATTGTGATAGATGCCAGGGAAGTGAGATTCCCATTGTTATAGATGCCTGAAAGTGACATTCCAGTCGAGATAGATGCCAGGGAAGTGACATTCCCGTCGAGGTAGATAACAGGGAAGTGACATTCCCATTGTGATAGTTGCCAGGAACTATCCCATGGTGATAGATTCCAGGGAAGTGACATTCCCATTGTGGTAGTAACAAGAGAAGTTACATTCCCATTGTGGTAGTAACAAGAGAAGTTACATTCCCATTGTGATAGAGGCCAGGCTTGTGTCATTCCCGTACAGATAGTTGCCAGTGAAGTGACATTCCCGTCGGGATAGGTGTCAGGGAAGTGACACTACCGTCAAGATAGATGCCAGGGAAGTGACATTCCCATTTTGATAGATGCCAGGTAAGAGACTTCCCCTCGAGATAGATGCCAGGGAAGTGATATTGCCATCGGGATACAAGTCACGGAAGTGAAACTCTTGTCGAGTTAGATGCCAGGGAAGTGACATTCCCATTGTGATAGATGCAAGGGAATTGACATACCCATTGTGAATGTTGCTGGGAAAGTGACATTCTCATCGAAATAGTTGCCAGTGAAGTGACATTCCCATTGTGATAAATGCCAGGGAAGTGATATTCCAATTGTGATAGATTCCAGGGAAGTGAAATTCCCGTCGAGATAGATGCTAGAGAAGAGATTTTCCTGTTGAGATAGATGCCACGGAAGTGACATTCCCATTGTGGTAAATGCAAGGGAATTGACATACCCATTGTGAATGCTGCCGGGAAAGTGACATTCTCATCGAAATAGTTGCCAGTGAAGTAACATTTCCATTGTGATCGATGCCAGGGTAGTGACATTCCCTTAGAGATAGATGACAGGGAAGTGAAATTCCAGTCAAGATAGATTCCGGGGAAGTGACATTCCCATTGTTATAGATGCCAGGAAAGTGACATTCCCGCCGAGATAGCTGCCAGGTAAACGACATTCCGTCCAGGTACATGACAGGGAAATGACATTCCCATGGTGATAGATTCCAGGGAAGTTACATGTCCATTGTGATAGAGGCCAGGCATGTGACATTCCCGTCGAGATAGATGCCAGGGAAGTAATATTCCCGTCGGGATAGATCTCAGGGAAGTAAAACTCCTGTCGAGATACATGCCAGGGAAGTGACTTTCCCATTCTGATCGATGCCACTGAAGTGACATTCCCGCCAAGATAGCTGCCAGGTAAACGACATTCCCGTCGGGATAGATGCCAGGGAGGTGACATTCCCATTGTGGTACGTCTCAGTAAAGGGACCTTCCCATTGTGATAGATGCCAGGGAAGTGAAATTCACATTATAATAGATGTCAGGGAAGTGACATTCCCGTCGAGATAGTTGCTAGGGAAGTTACATTCCCATTGTGATACGTCCCAGTTAAGGGACATTCCCATTGTGATAGATGCCAGAGAATTGACATTCCCGTCGAGATAGATGCCAAAGAAGTGACACTCCCATTATGATAGATGCCAGGGTCGTGACATTCCCTTAGAGATAGATGACAGGGAAGTGAAATTCCAGTCAAGATAGATTCTGGGGAAGTGACATTTCCATTGTGATAGATGCCAGGGAAGTGACATTCCCATTTTGATAGATGCCAGGTAAGAGACTTCCCCTCGAGAAAGATGCCAGGGAACTGATATTCCCATCGATATAGATGCCAGGTAAGCGACATTCCCGTTGGGATAGATGCCAGGGAAGTGACATTCCCCTCGGGATAGATGCTAGGGAAATGACATTCCTTTGGTTATAGATTCCAGGGAAGTGAGATTCCCGTCGAAATAGATGCTAGGGAAGAGACATTCCCATTGTGATAGATGCCAGTGAAGTGACATTCCCGTCGGGATAGATATCAGGGAACTGACACTCCCGTCAAGATAGTTGCCAGGGAAGTGACATTCCCTTAGAGATAGATGAGAGAGAAGTGAAATTCCAGTCAAGACAGATTCCGGGGAAGTGACATTCCCATTGTGACAGATGCCAGGGAAGTGACATTCCCGTCGAGATAGCTGCCAGGTAAACGACATTCCCGTCAGGATAGATGCCAGGGAAGCGACTTCTCGTCGAGATAGAAGCCAGGGAAGTGATATTCCCATTGTGGTAGATGCCAGTGAGGTGACATTCCCATTGAGATAGATGCCAGGGAAGTGAAATTCCCGTCGAGATAAATGCGTGAGAAGAGATTTTCCTGTCGAGATAGATGCCAGGGAAGTGACATTCCATTTGTCATAGTTGCCATGGAAGTGACATTCCCTTAGAGATAGATGACAGGGAAGTGAAATTCCAGTCAAGATAGATTCTGGGGAAGTGACATTCCCATTGTTATAGATGCCAGGAAAGTGACATTCCCGTCGAGATAGCTGCCAGGTAAACAACATTCCCGTCGGGATAGATGCCAGGGAAGCGACTTCTCGTCGAGATAGATGCCAGGGAAGTGATATTCCCATGGTGATAGTTGCCAGGTAAGTGACATTCCCGTCGAAATAGCAGCCAGTGAAGTGACATTCCCATTGTGATAGATGCCAGTGAAGTGACATTCCCATTGTGATAGATGTCAGTGAAGTGATATTCCCATTGAGATAGATGCCAGGGAAGTGAAATTCCCGTCGAGATAAATGCATGAGAATAGATTTTCCTGTCGAGATAGATGCCAGGAAGTGACATTCCATTTGTCATAGTTGCAAGAGAAGTGACATTCCTTTAGAGATAGATGACAGGGAAGTGAAATTCCACTCAAGATAGATTCCAGGGAAGTGACATTCCCATTGTGATAGATGCTAGGAAAGCGACATTCCCATTGTGATAGTAGCCAGAGAAGTGACATTCCCGCCGAGATAGATGCCAGGGAAGTGATATCCCCTTTGTGATAGATGCCAGGGAAGTAACATTCCCGTCAAGATAGATGCCAGGTAAACGACATTCCCGTCGAGGTACATGACAGGGAAATGACATTCCCATGGTGATAGATTCCAGGGAAGTTACATGTCCATTGTGATAGATGCCAGGCATGTGACATTCCCGTCGAGATAAATGCCAGGGAAGTAATATTCCCGTCGGGATAGATCTCAGGGAAGTGAAGCTCCTGTCGAGATAGATGCCAGGGAAGTGATATTCCCATTGTGATAGATCCCAGGTAAGAGACTTCCCCTCGAGATAGATGCCAGGGAAGTGACTTTCCCATTCTGATTGATGCCACTGAAGTGACATTCCCGCCGAGATAGCTGCCAGGTAAACGACATTCCCGTCGGGATAGATGCCAGGGAAGTGACTTGCCCTTTGTGGCAGATGTCAAGGAAGTGACATTCCCGTCAGTATAAATGCCAGGTAAACGACATTCCCGTCGATATAAATGCAAGGGAAATGACATTGCCTTACTTATAGTTCCCAGGGATGTCAGATTCCCATTGTGAAAGTAACCAGGGAAGTTACATTCCCATTTTGAGAGATGCCAGGGAAGTGACATTCCCATTGTGGTAAATGCAAGGGAATTGACATACCCATTGTGAATGCTGCCGGGAAAGTGACATTCTCGTCGAAATAGTGATCAATGCCAGGGAAGTGACATTCCCATTGTGATCGATGCCAGGGTAGTGACATTCCCTTAGAGATAGATGACAGGGAAGTGAAATTCCAGTCAAGATAGATTCCGGGGAAGTGACATTCCCATTGTTATAGATGCCAGGAAAGTGACATTCCCGCCGAGATAGCTGCCAGGTAAACGACATTCCGTCCAGGTACATGACAGGGAAATGACATTCCCATGGTGATAGATTCCAGGGAAGTTACATGTCCATTGTGATAGAGGCCAGGCATGTGACATTCCCGTCGAGATAGATGCCAGGGAAGTAATATTCCCGTCGGGATAGATCTCAGGGAAGTAAAACTCCTGTCGAGAAACATGCCAGGGAAGTGACTTTCCCATTCTGATTGATGCCACTGAAGTGACATTCCCGCCGAGATAGCTGCCAGGTAAACGATATTCCAGTCAAGATATTTGCCAGGGAGGTGACATTCCCATTGTGGTACGTCTCAGTAAAGGGACCTTCTCATTGTGATAGATGCCAGGGAAGTGAAATTCACATTATAATAGATGTCAGGGAAGTGACATTCCCGTCGAGATAGTTGCTAGGGAAGTTACATTCCCATTGTGATATGTCCCAGTTAAGGGACATTCCCATTGTGATAGATGCCAGAGAATTGACATTCCCGTCGAGATAGATGCCAAAGAAGTGACACACCCATTGTGATAGATGCCAGGGTCGTGACATTCCCTTAGAGATAGATGACAGGGAAGTGAAATAGTGAAATTCCAGTCAAGATAGATTCCGGGGAAGTGACATTTCCATTGTGATAGATGCCAGGGAAGTGACATTCCCATTTTGATAGATGCCAGGTAAGAGACTTCCCCTCGAGATAGATGCCAGGGAAGTGATATTGCCATCGGGATACAAGTCACGGAAGTGAAACTCTTGTCGAGTTAGATGCCAGGGAAGTGATATTCCCATTGTGATAGATGCCAGGGAAGTCATACTCCCATTGTGATAGATGCCAGGGAAGTGACATTCCCGTCGAGATAGCTGCCAGGTAAACCACATTCCCGTCGGGATAGATCTCAGGGAAGTGGCTATCCCTTTGTGGCATATGCCAAGAAAGTGACAATCCCGTCGGTATAAATGCCAGGTAAACGACATTTCCATCGAGATAGATTCAAGGGAAATTACATTGCCTTAGTTATAGTTCCCAGGGAAGTCAGATTCCCATTCTGATAGTAACCAGGGAAGTTACATTCCATTTTGAGAGATGCCAGGGAAGTGACATTCCCATTGTGGTAAATGCAAGGGAATTGACATACCCATTGTGAATGCTGCCGGGAAAGTGACATTCTCGTCGAAATAGTGATCAATGCCAGGGAAGTGACATTCCCATTGTGATCGATGCCAGGGTAGTGACATTCCCTTAGAGATAGATGACAGGGAAGTGAAATTCCAGTCAAGATAGATTCCGGGGAAGTGACATTCCCATTGTTATAGATGCCAGGAAAGTGACATTCCCGCCGAGATAGCTGCCAGGTAAACGACATTCCGTCCAGGTACATGACAGGGAAATGACATTCCCATGGTGATAGATTCCAGGGAAGTTACATGTCCATTGTGATAGAGGCCAGGCATGTGACATTCCCGTCGAGATAGATGCCAGGGAAGTAATATTCCCGTCGGGATAGATCTCAGGGAAGTAAAACTCCTGTCGAGAAACATGCCAGGGAAGTGACTTTCCCATTCTGATTGATGCCACTGAAGTGACATTCCCGCCGAGATAGCTGCCAGGTAAACGATATTCCAGTCAAGATATTTGCCAGGGAGGTGACATTCCCATTGTGGTACGTCTCAGTAAAGGGACCTTCTCATTGTGATAGATGCCAGGGAAGTGAAATTCACATTATAATAGATGTCAGGGAAGTGACATTCCCGTCGAGATAGTTGCTAGGGAAGTTACATTCCCATTGTGATATGTCCCAGTTAAGGGACATTCCCATTGTGATAGATGCCAGAGAATTGACATTCCCGTCGAGATAGATGCCAAAGAAGTGACACACCCATTGTGATAGATGCCAGGGTCGTGACATTCCCTTAGAGATAGATGACAGGGAAGTGAAATAGTGAAATTCCAGTCAAGATAGATTCCGGGGAAGTGACATTTCCATTGTGATAGATGCCAGGGAAGTGACATTCCCATTTTGATAGATGCCAGGTAAGAGACTTCCCCTCGAGATAGATGCCAGGGAAGTGATATTGCCATCGGGATACAAGTCACGGAAGTGAAACTCTTGTCGAGTTAGATGCCAGGGAAGTGATATTCCCATTGTGATAGATGCCAGGGAAGTCATACTCCCATTGTGATAGATGCCAGGGAAGTGACATTCCCGTCGAGATAGCTGCCAGGTAAACCACATTCCCGTCGGGATAGATCTCAGGGAAGTGGCTATCCCTTTGTGGCATATGCCAAGAAAGTGACAATCCCGTCGGTATAAATGCCAGGTAAACGACATTTCCATCGAGATAGATTCAAGGGAAATTACATTGCCTTAGTTATAGTTCCCAGGGAAGTCAGATTCCCATTCTGATAGTAACCAGGGAAGTTACATTCCATTTTGAGAGATGCCAGGGAAGTGACATTCCCATTGTGATAGATGCAAGGGAATTGACATACCCATTGTGAATGTTGCTGGGAAAGTGACATTCTCATCGAAATAGTTGCCAGTGAAGTGACATTCCCATTGTGATAAATGCCAGGGAAGTGATATTCCAATTGTGATAGATTCCAGGGAAGTGATATTCCCGTCGAGATAGATGCTAGAGAAGATAATTTCCTGTCGAGATAGATGCTAGAGAAGAGAATTTCCTGTCGAGATAGATGCCAGGGAAGTGACATTCCATTTGTCATAGTTGCCAGGGAAGTGACATTCCCTTAGAGATAGATGACAGGGAAGTGAAATTCCAGTCATGATAGATTCCAGGGAAGTGACATTCCCATTGTTACAGATGCCAGGAAAGTGACATTCCCGTCGAGATAGCTGCCAGGTAAACGACTTTCCCGTCGAGGTACATGACAGGGAAATGATATTCCCATTGTGATAGATCCCAGGTAAGAGACTTCCCCTCGAGATAGATGCCAGGGAAGTGACTTTCCGATTCTGATTGATGCCACTGAAGTGACATTCCCGCCGAGATAGCTGCCAGGTAAACGACATTCCCGTCGGGATAGATGCCAGGGAAGTGACTTGCCCTTTGTGGCTGATGTCAAGGAAGTGACATTCCCGTCGGTATAAATGCCAGGTAAACGACATTCCCGTCGATATAAATGCCAGGGAAGTGACATTCCCGTCGATATAGATGCCAGTTGAACGACATTCCCATCGAGATAGATGCAAGGGAAATGACGTTGCCTTAGTTATAGATCCCAGGGAAGTCAGATTCCCATTGTGAGAGTAACCAGGGAAGTTACATTCCCATTTTGAGAGATGCCAGGGAAGTGACATTCCCATTGTGGTAAAGGCAAGGGAATTGACATACACATTGTGATGGTTGCCAGGAAAGTGACATTCTCGTCGAAATAGTTGCCATTGAAGTGACATTCCCATTGTGATAGATTCCAGGGAAGTGACATTCCATTTTTGATAGTTGCCAGGGAAGTGACATTCCCTTAGAGATAGATGACAGGGAAGTGAAATTCCAGTCTAGATAGATTCCGGGAAAGTGACATTCCCATTGTGATAGATGCCAGGAAAGTGACTTTCCCTTTGTGGCAGATGCCAAGGAAATGACATTCCCGCCGAGATAGCTGCCAGGTAAACGACATTCCCGTCGATATAGAAGCCAGGGAAGTGATATTCCAATTGTGATAGATGCCAGTGAAGTGACATTCCCATTGTGATAGATGCCAGGGAAGTGAGATTCCCATTGTTATAGATGCCTGAAAGTGACATTCCAGTCGAGATAGATGCCAGGGAAGTGACATTCCCGTCGAGGTAGATAACAGGGAAGTGACATTCCCATTGTGATAGTTGCCAGGAACTATCCCATGGTGATAGATTCCAGGGAAGTGACATTCCCATTGTGGTAGTAACAAGAGAA
The DNA here is from genome assembly GCF_030144855.1 of Hypanus sabinus. NCBI lineage: Eukaryota > Metazoa > Chordata > Chondrichthyes > Myliobatiformes > Dasyatidae > Hypanus > Hypanus sabinus. Next base: position 130,945,939 of record NC_082711.1, read on the forward strand.
GTTACATTCCCATTGTGGTAGTAACAAGAGAAGTTACATTCCCATTGTGATAGAGGCCAGGCTTGTGTCATTCCCGTCCAGATAGTTGCCAGTGAAGTGACATTCCCGTTGGGATAGGTGTCAGGGAAGTGACACTACCGTCAAGATAGATGCCAGGGAAGTGACATTCCCAGTTTGATAGATGCCAGCGAAGTGAGATTCCCGTCGAGATAGATGCAGTGAAGTGATATTCCCATTGTGATAGTTGACAGGAAAGTGACATCTCCATTGTTATAGTTGCCAGGGCAGTGAGATTCCCTTCGTGATAATTCCAGGGAAGTTTCATTCCCATTCTGATAGTTGCCAGGGAAGTGACATTCCCGTCGAGGTAGTTGACAGAGAAGTGAAATTCCCGTCGAGATAGATGCCAGGGAAGTGACATTCCCATGGTGATATTTCCCAGTGAATTGACATTCCCATTCTGATTATTGGCAGGGAAGTGACATTCCCATCGAGATACATGCCAGGGAAGTGACATGCCCGTCAAGATAGATGCCAGGGAAGTGATATTCCCATTGTGATAGACGCCAGGAAAGTGACACTTCCATTGTGATAGTTGATACGAAAGTGACATTCCCATTGTGATAGTTGCCCGGGAAGAGACATTCCCGTCGTGATAGTTGTCAGGGAAGTGACATTCCCATTATACTAGATGCCAGGGCAGTGACATTCCCATCGAGATATATGCCAAGGAAGTGACATGCCAGTCAAGATAGATGCCAGGGAACTGATTTTCCCATTGTGATAGATGCTAGGTAAGTGACATTCCCATTGTTATAGATGCCAGGTAAGTGACTTTCCCGTCGAGATAGATGCCAGGTAAACGACATTCCCGTCGAGATAGATGCAAGGGAAATGACATTGCCTTGGCTATAGATTCCAGGAAGTTAGATTCCCATTGTGAGAGTAAGCAGGGAAGTTACATTCTCATTTTGAGACATGCCAGGCAAGTGACATTCCCATTGTGATAATTGCAAGGGATTTGACATTCCCATTGTGATAATTGCCAGGGGAGTGACATTCCCATTGTGATAATTGCAAGGGATTTGACATACCCATTGTGATAGTTGCCAGGGGAGTGACATTCTCATCGAAATAGTTGCCAGTGAAGTGACATCGCCATTGTGATAGATTCCAGGGAAGTGATATTCCCGTCGAGATTGATGCCAGTGAAGTGACATTCCCATTGTGATAGATTCCAGGGAAGTGATATTCCCATCGAAATAGTTGCCAGTGAAGTGACATTCCCATTGTGACAGATTCAAGAGAAGTGATATTCCAATTGTGATAGATTCCAGGGAAGTGAAATTCCCGTCGAGATAGATGTTAGAGAAGAGATTTTCCTGTCGAGATAGATGCCAGGGAAGTGATATTCCATTTGTCATAGTTGCCATGTAAGTGACATTCCCTTAGAGATAGATTCCAGGGAAGTGACATTCCCATTGTTATAGATGCCAGGGAAGTGACATTCCCATGGTGATAGATTCCAGGGAAGTGACATTCCCATTGTGGTAGTAACAAGAGAAGTTACATTCCCATTGTGATAGAGGCCAGGCTCGTGTCATTCCCGTCCAGATAGTTGCCAGTGAAGTGACATTCCCGTTGGGATAGGTGTCAGGGAAGTGACACTACCGTCAAGATAGATGCCAGAGAAGTGACATTCCCATTTTGATAGATGCCAGCGAAGTGAGATTCCCATCGAGATAGATGCAGTGAAGTGATATTCCCATTGTGATAGTTGACAGGAAAGTGACATTTCCATTGTTATAGTTGCCAGGGCAGTGAGATTCCCTTCATGATAATTCCAGGGAAGTTTCATTCCCATTCTGATAGTTGCCAGGGAATTGACATTCCCGTCGAGGTAGTTGACAGAGAAGTGAAATTCCCGTCGAGATAGATGCCAGGGAAGTGACATTCCCATGGTGATATTTCCCAGTGAATTGACATTCCCATTCTGATTATTGGCAGGGAAGTGACATTCCCATCGAGATACATGCCAGGGAAGTGACATGCCCGTCAAGATAGATGCCAGGGAAGTGATATTCCCATTGTGATAGACGTCAGGAAAGTGACACTTCCATTGTGATAGTTGATAGGAAAGTGACATTCCCATTGTGATAGTTGCCCGGGAAGAGACATTCCCGTCGAGATAGTTGTCAGGGAAGTGACATTCCCATTATACTAGATGCCAGGGCAGTGACATTCCCATCGAGATATATGCCAGGGAAGTGACATGCCAGTCAAGATAGATGCCAGGGAATTGATTTTCCCATTGTGATAGATGTCAGGTAAGTGACATTCCCGTCGAGATAGATGCCAGGTAAACGACATTCCCGTCGAGATAGATGCAAGGGAAATGACATTCCCGTCGAGGTAGATGCAAGGGAAATGACATTGCCTTGGCTGTAGATTCCAGGAAGTTGGATTCCCATTGTGAGAGTAAGCAGGGAAGTTACATTCTCATTTTGAGACATGCCAGGGAAGTGACATTCCCATTGTGATAATTGCAAGAGATTTGACATACCCATTGTGATAGTTGCCAGGGGAGTGACATTCCTGTCAAAATAGCAGCCAGTGAAGTGACATTCCCATTGTGATAGATGCCAGTGAAGTGACATTCCCACTGAGATAGATGCCAGGGAAGTGAAATTCCCGTCGAGATAAATGCTAGAGAATAGATTTTCCTGTTGAGATAGATGCCAGGGAAGTGACATTCCATTTGTCATAGTTGCCAGGGAAGTGATATTCCTTGAGAGATAGATGACAGGGAAGTGAAATTCCAGTCAAGATAGATTCCAGGGAAGTGATATTCCCGTCGAAATAGCAGCCAGTGAAGTGACATTCCCATTGTGATAGATTCCAGGGAAGTGATATTCCCATCGAAATAGTTGCCAGTGAAGTGACATTCCCATTGTGATAGATTCAAGAGAAGTGATATTCCAATTGTTATAGATTCCAGGGAAGTGAAATTCCCGTCGAGATAGATGCTAGAGAAGAGATTTTCCTGTCGAGATAGATGCCAGGGAAATGACATTCCATTTGTCATAGATGCCATGTAAGTGACATTCCCTTAGAGATAGATGACAGGGAAGTGAAATTCCAGTCAAGATAGATTCCAGGGAAGTGACATTCCCATTGTTATAGATGCAAGGAAAGTGACATTCCCGTCGAGATAGCTGCCAGGTAAACGACATTCCCGTCGGGATAGATGCCAGGGAATCGACTTCTCTTCGAGATAGTTGCCAGGTAAGTGACATTCCCGTCGAAATAGCAGCCAGTGAAGTGACATTCCCATTGTGATAGATGCCAGTGAAGTGACATTCCCACTGAGATAGATGCCAGGGAAGTGAAATTCCCGTCGAGATAAATGCTAGAGAATAGATTTTCCTGTTGAGATAGATGCCAGGGAAGTGACATTCCATTTGTCATAGTTGCCAGGGAAGTGATATTCCTTGAGAGATAGATGACAGGGAAGTGAAATTCCACTCAAGATAGATTCCGGGGAAGTGACATTCCTATTGTGATAATTGCCGGGGAAGTGACATTCCCGTCAAGATAGATGCCAGGGAAGTGATATTCCCATTGTGATAGACACCAGGAATGTGACACTTCCATTGTGATAGTTGATAGGAAAGTGACAATCCGATTGTGATAGTTGTCCGGGAAGAGACATTCCCGTCAAGATAGTTGTCAAGGAAGTGACATTCCCATTATACTAGATGCCAGGGCAGTGACATTCCCATCGACATATATGCCAAGGAAGTGACATGCCAGTCAAGATAGATGCCAGGGAACTGATATTCTCATTGTGATAGACACCAGGTAAGAGACTTCCCGTCGAGATAGATGCCAGGGAAGTGATATTCCCGTCGGGATAGATGTCATGGATGTGAAATCCCTGTCCAGATAGCTGCCAGGGAAATGATATTCCCTTCGAGATAGATGCCAGGGAAGTGACATTCCCATTGTGATAGTTGCCAGGTAAGTGACATTCCCGTCGAAATAGCTGCCAGTGAAGTGACATTCCCACTTTGATAGATGACAGGGAAGTGAAATTCCAATCAAGATAGATTCCGGGGAAGTGACATTCCCATTGTGATAATTGCCGGGGAAGTGACATTCCCGCCGAGATCGATGCCAGGGAAGTAACATTCCCGTCGAGATAGATCCCAGGTAAACGACATTCCCGTCGAGGTACATGACAGGGAAATGACATTTCCATGGCGATAGAGTCCAGGGAAGTTACATTCCCATTTTGATAGAGGCCAGGCATGTGACATTCCCGTCGAGATAGATGCCTGGGAAGTGATATTCCCGTCGGGTTAGATCTCAGCGAAGTGAAACTCCTGTCGAGATAGATGCCAGGGAAGTGAGATTCCCATTGTGGTAAATGCAAGGGAATTGACATACCCTTTGTGAATGTTGCCGGGAAAGTGACATTCTCGTTGAAATATTCCCATTGTGACATTCCCATTGTGATAGATGCCAGGGAAGTGATATTCCCATTGTGATAGATCCCAGGTAAGAGACTTCCCCTCGAGATAGATGCCAGGGAAGTGACTTTCCCATTCTGATTGATGCCAGTGAAGTGACATTCCCGCTGAGATAGATGCCAGGTAAACGACATTCCCGTCGAGATAGATGCAAGGGAAATGACATTGCCTTGGCTATAGATTCCAGGAAGTTAGATTCCCATTGTGAGAGTAAGCAGGGAAGTTACATTCTCATTTTGAGACATGCCAGGCAAGTGACATTCCCATTGTGATAATTGCAAGGGATTTGACATTCCCATTGTGATAATTGCCAGGGGAGTGACATTCCCATTGTGATAATTGCCGGGGAAGTGACATTCCCGCCGAGATCGATGCCAGGGAAGTAACATTCCCGTCGAGATAGATCCCAGGTAAACGACATTCCCGTCGAGGTACATGACAGGGAAATGACATTTCCATGGCGATAGAGTCCAGGGAAGTTACATTCCCATTTTGATAGAGGCCAGGCATGTGACATTCCCGTCGAGATAGATGCCTGGGAAGTGATATTCCCGTCGGGTTAGATCTCAGCGAAGTGAAACTCCTGTCGAGATAGATGCCAGGGAAGTGAGATTCCCATTGTGGTAAATGCAAGGGAATTGACATACCCTTTGTGAATGTTGCCGGGAAAGTGACATTCTCGTTGAAATATTCCCATTGTGACATTCCCATTGTCATAGATGCCAGGGAAGTGATATTCCCATTGTGATAGATCCCAGGTAAGAGACTTCCCCTCGAGATAGATGCCAGGGAAGTGACTTTCCCATTCTGATTGATGCCAGTGAAGTGACATTCCTGCTGAGATAGATGCCAGGTAAACGACATTCCCGTCGAGATAGATGCAAGGGAAATGACATTGCCTTAGTTATAGTTCCCAGGGAAGTCAGATTCCCATTGTGAAAGTAACCAGGGAAGTTACATTCCCATTTTGAGAGATGCCAGGGAAGTGACATTCCCATTGTGGTAAATGCAAGGGAATTGACATACCCATTGTGAATGTTGCCGGGAAAGTGACATTCTCGTCGAAATAGTTGCCAGTGAAGTGACATTCCCATTGTGATAAATGCCAGGGAAGTGATATTCCAATTGTGATAGATTCCAGGGAAGTGAAATTCCCTTCGAGATAGATGCTAGAGAAGAGATTTTCCTGTGGAGATAGATGCCAGGGAAGTGAAATTCCAGTCAAGATAGATGCTAGAGAAGAGATTTTCCTGTGGAGATAGATGCCAGGGAAGTGAAATTCCAGTCAAGATAGATTCCTGGGAAGTGACATTCCCGCCGAGATAGCTGCCAGGTAAACGACATTCCCGTCGGGATAGATGCCAGGGAAGCGACTTCTCATCGAGATAGATGCCAGGGAAGTGACATTCCCATTGTGGTAGTAACAAGAGAAGTTACATTCCCATTGTGATAGAGGCCAGGCTCGTGTCATTCCCGTCCAGATAGTTGCCAGTGAAGTGACATTCCCGTTGGGATAGGTGTCAGGGAAGTGACACTACCGTCAAGATAGATGCCAGAGAAGTGACATTCCCATTTTGATAGATGCCAGCGAAGTGAGATTCCCATCGAGATAGATGCAGTGAAGTGATATTCCCATTGTGATAGTTGACAGGAAAGTGACATTTCCATTGTTATAGTTGCCAGGGCAGTGAGATTCCCTTCATGATAATTCCAGGGAAGTTTCATTCCCATTCTGATAGTTGCCAGGGAATTGACATTCCCGTCGAGGTAGTTGACAGAGAAGTGAAATTCCCGTCGAGATAGATGCCAGGGAAGTGACATTCCCATGGTGATATTTCCCAGTGAATTGACATTCCCATTCTGATTATTGGCAGGGAAGTGACATTCCCATCGAGATACATGCCAGGGAAGTGACATGCCCGTCAAGATAGATGCCAGGGAAGTGATATTCCCATTGTGATAGACGTCAGGAAAGTGACACTTCCATTGTGATAGTTGATAGGAAAGTGACATTCCCATTGTGATAGTTGCCCGGGAAGAGACATTCCCGTCGAGATAGTTGTCAGGGAAGTGACATTCCCATTATACTAGATGCCAGGGCAGTGACATTCCCATCGAGATATATGCCAGGGAAGTGACATGCCAGTCAAGATAGATGCCAGGGAATTGATTTTCCCATTGTGATAGATGTCAGGTAAGTGACATTCCCGTCGAGATAGATGCCAGGTAAACGACATTCCCGTCGAGATAGATGCAAGGGAAATGACATTCCCGTCGAGGTAGATGCAAGGGAAATGACATTGCCTTGGCTGTAGATTCCAGGAAGTTGGATTCCCATTGTGAGAGTAAGCAGGGAAGTTACATTCTCATTTTGAGACATGCCAGGGAAGTGACATTCCCATTGTGATAATTGCAAGAGATTTGACATACCCATTGTGATAGTTGCCAGGGGAGTGACATTCCTGTCGAAATAGCAGCCAGTGAAGTGACATTCCCATTGTGATAGATGCCAGTGAAGTGACATTCCCACTGAGATAGATGCCAGGGAAGTGAAATTCCCGTCGAGATAAATGCTAGAGAATAGATTTTCCTGTTGAGATAGATGCCAGGGAAGTGACATTCCATTTGTCATAGTTGCCAGGGAAGTGATATTCCTTGAGAGATAGATGACAGGGAAGTGAAATTCCACTCAAGATAGATTCCAGGGAAGTGACATTCCCATTGTTATAGATGCCAGGAAAGTGACATTCCCGTCGAGATAGCTGCCAGGTAATCGACATTCCCGTCGGGATAGATGCCAGGGAATCGACTTCCCGTCGAGATAGTTGCCAGGTAAGTGACACCGTCGAAATAGCAGCCAGTGAAGTGACATTCCCATTGTGATAGATGCCAGTGAAGTGACATTCCCACTGAGATAGATGCCAGGGAAGTGAAATTCCCGTCGAGATAAATGCTAGAGAATAGATTTTCCTGTTGAGATAGATGCCAGGGAAGTGACATTCCATTTGTCATAGTTGCCAGGGAAGTGATATTCCTTGAGAGATAGATGACAGGGAAGTGAAATTCCAGTCAAGATAGATTCTGGGGAAGTGACATTCCCATTGTTATAGATGCCAGGAAAGTGACATTCCCGTCGAGATAGCTGCCAGGTAAACGACATTCCCGTCGGGATAGATGCCAGGGAATCGACTTCTCATCGAGATAGTTGCCAGGTAAGTGACATTCCCGTCGAAATAGCAGCCAGTGAAGTGACATTCCCATTGTGATAGATGCCAGTGAAGTGACATTCCCACTGAGATAGATGCCAGGGAAGTGAAATTCCCGTCGAGATAAATACTAGAGAATAGATTTTCCTGTTGAGATAGATGCCAGGGAAGTGATATTCCATTTGTCATAGTTGCCAGGGAAGTGATATTCCTTGAGAGATAGATGACAGGGAAGTGAAATTCCACTCAAGATAGATTCCGGGGAAGTGACATTCCTATTGTGATAATTGCCGGGGAAGTGACATTCCCGTCAAGATAGATGCCAGGGAAGTGATATTCCCATTGTGATAGACGCCAGGAATGTGACACTTCCATTGTGATAGTTGATAGGAAAGTGAAAATCCGATTGTGATAGTTGCCCGGGAAGAGACATTCCCGTCAAGATAGTTGTCAAGGAAGTGACATTCCCATTATACTAGATGCCAGGGCAGTGACATTCCCATCGACATATATGCCAAGGAAGTGACATGCCAGTCAAGATAGATGCCAGGGAACTGATATTCTCATTGTGATAGACACCAGGTAAGAGACTTCCCGTCGAGATAGATGCCAGGGAAGTGACTTTCCCATTCTGATTGATGCCAGTGAAGTGACATTCCCGCTGAGATAGATGCCAGGTAAACGACATTCCCGTCGAGATAGCTGCCAGGTAATCGACATTCCCGTCGGGATAGATGCCAGGGAATCGACTTCTCGTCGAGATAGTTGCCAGGTAAGTGACATTCCCGTCGAAATAGCAGCCAGTGAAGTGACATTCCCATTGTGATAGATGCCAGTGAAGTGACATTCCCACTGAGATAGATGCCAGGGAAGTGAAATTCCCGTCGAGATAAATGCTAGAGAATAGATTTTCCTGTTGAGATAGATGCCAGGGAAGTGACATTCCATTTGTCATAGTTGCCAGGGAAGTGATATTCCTTGAGAGATAGATGACAGGGAAGTGAAATTCCAGTCAAGATAGATTCTGGGGAAGTGACATTCCCATTGTTATAGATGCCAGGAAAGTGACATTCCCGTCGAGATAGCTGCCAGGTAAACGACATTCCCGTCGGGATAGATGCCAGGGAATCGACTTCTCATCGAGATAGTTGCCAGGTAAGTGACATTCCCGTCGAAATAGCAGCCAGTGAAGTGACATTCCCATTGTGATAGATGCCAGTGAAGTGACATTCCCACTGAGATAGATGCCAGGGAAGTGAAATTCCCGTCGAGATAAATACTAGAGAATAGATTTTCCTGTTGAGATAGATGCCAGGGAAGTGATATTCCATTTGTCATAGTTGCCAGGGAAGTGATATTCCTTGAGAGATAGATGACAGGGAAGTGAAATTCCACTCAAGATAGATTCCGGGGAAGTGACATTCCTATTGTGATAATTGCCGGGGAAGTGACATTCCCGTCAAGATAGATGCCAGGGAAGTGATATTCCCATTGTGATAGACGCCAGGAATGTGACACTTCCATTGTGATAGTTGATAGGAAAGTGACAATCCGATTGTGATAGTTGCCCGGGAAGAGACATTCCCGTCAAGATAGTTGTCAAGGAAGTGACATTCCCATTATACTAGATGCCAGGGCAGTGACATTCCCATCGACATATATGCCAAGGAAGTGACATGCCAGTCAAGATAGATGCCAGGGAACTGATATTCTCATTGTGATAGACACCAGGTAAGAGACTTCCCGTCGAGATAGATGCCAGGGAAGTGATATTCCCGTCGGGATAGATGTCATGGATGTGAAATCCCTGTCCAGATAGCTGCCAGGGAAATGATATTCCCTTCGAGATAGATGCCAGGGAAGTGACATTCCCATTGTGATAGTTGCCAGGTAAGTGACATTCCCGTCGAAATAGCTGCCAGTGAAGTGACATTCCCACTTTGATAGATGCCAGGGAAGTGAAATTCCCATCGAGATAAATACTAGAGAAGAGATTTTCCTGTCGAGATAGATGCCAGGGAAGTGACATTCCATTTGTCATAGTTGCCAGGGAAGTGACATTCCTTTAGAGATAGATGACAGGGAAGTGAAATTCCAATCAAGATAGATTCCGGGGAAGTGACATTCCCATTGTGATAATTGCCGGGGAAGTGACATTCCCGCCGAGATCGATGCCAGGGAAGTAACATTCCCGTCGAGATAGATCCCAGGTAAACGGCATTCCCGTCGAGGTACATGACAGGGAAATGACATTTCCATGGCGATAGAGTCCAGGGAAGTTACATTCCCATTTTGATAGAGGACAGGCATGTGACATTCCCGTCGAGATAGATGCCTGGGAAGTGATATTCCCGTCGGGATAGATCTCAGCGAAGTGAAACTCCTGTCGAGATAGATGCCAGGGAAGTGAGATTCCCATTGTGGTAAATGCAAGGGAATTGACATACCCTTTGTGAATGTTGCCGGGAAAGTGACATTCTCGTTGAAATATTCCCATTGTGACATTCCCATTGTCATAGATGCCAGGGAAGTGATATTCCCATTGTGATAGATCCCAGGTAAGAGACTTCCCCTCGAGATAGATGCCAGGGAAGTGACTTTCCCATTCTGATTGATGCCAGTGAAGTGACATTCCCGCTGAGATAGATGCCAGGTAAACGACATTCCCGTCGAGATAGATGCAAGGGAAATGACATTGCCTTAGTTATAGTTCCCAGGGAAGTTACATTCCCATTTTGAGAGATGCCAGGGAAGTGACATTCCCATTGTGGTAAATGCAAGGGAATTGACATACCCATTGTGAATGTTGCCGGGAAAGTGACATTCTCGTCGAAATAGTTGCCAGTGAAGTGACATTCCCATTGTGATAAATGCCAGGGAAGTGATATTCCAATTGTGATAGATTTCAGGGAAGTGAAATTCCCGTCGAGATAGATGCTAAAGAATAGATTTTCCTGTCGAGATAGATGCCAGGGAAGTGATATTCCCGTCGAGATAGATGCTAGAGAAGAGATTTTCCTGTCGAGATAGATGCCAGGGAAGTGACATTCCCTTAGAGATAGATGACAGGGAAGTGAAATTCCAGTCAAGATAGATTCCTGGGAAGTGACATTCCCGCCGAGATAGCTGCCAGGTAAACGACATTCCCGTCGGGATAGATGCCAGGGAAGCGACTTCTCATCGAGATAGATGCCAGGGAAGTGATATTCCCATGGTGTTAGTTGCCAGGTAAGTGACATTCCCGTCGAAATAGCAGCCAGTGAAGTGACATTCCCATTGTGATAGATGCCAGTGAAGTGACATTCCCATTGTGATAGATGCCAGTGAAGTGACATTCCCATTGAGATAGATGCCAGGGAAGTGAAATTCCCGTCGAGATATATGCCAAGGAAGTGACATGCCAGTCAAGATAGATGCCAGGGAACTGATATTCCCATTGTGATAGATGCCAGGTAAGTGACTTTCCCGTTGAGATAGATGCCAGGTAAACGACATTCACGTCGAGATAGATGCCAGGTAAACGACATTCCCATCGAGATAGATGCCAGGGAAATGACATTCCCGTCGAGATAGATGCCAGGTAAACGACATTCCCGTCGAGATAGATGCCAGGTAAATGACATTCCCGTCGAGATAGATGCAAGGGAAATGACATTGCCTTGGCTATAGATTTCAAGAAGTGAGATTCCCATTGTGAGAGTAAGCAGGGAAGTTACATTCTCATTTTGAGACATGCCAGGGATGTGACATTCCCATTGTGATAATTGCAAGGGATTTGACATACCCATTGTGATAGTTGCCAGGGGAGTGACATTCTCATCGAAATAGTTGCCAGTGAAGTGACATCGCCATTGTGATAGATTCCAGGGAAGTGATATTCCCGTCGAGATTGATGCCAGTGAAGTGACATTCCCATTGTGACAGATTCCAGGGAAGTGATATTCCAATTGTGATAGATGCCAGGGAGGTGAGATTCCCATCGAGATAGATGCCAGTGAAGTGACATTCCCATCGGGATAGATGTCAGGGAAGTGAAACTCCCATCCAGATTGATGCCAGTGAAATGACATTCCCATTGTGATAGTTGCCAGGGAAGTGACATTCCTATTGTGATAGTTGCCAGGGAAGTGACATTCCTATTGTGATAGTTGCCAGGGAAGTTACGTTCCCATTGTGATAGATGCCAGGGAAGTGACATTCCCATTGTTATAGATGCCTGAAAGTGACATTCCAGTCGAGATAGATGCCAGGGAAGTGACATTCCCGTCGAGATAGATACCAGGGAAGTGACATTCGCATTGTGATAGTTTCCAAGTAAGTGACATTCCTGTCGAGATCGATTCCAGAGAAGTGGCATTCCCATTATGAGTGATGACAGGAAAATGACATTCCCGTTCTGATAGATGCCAGGGAAGTGACATTCCAATTCTGATCATTGCTAGGGAATTTACATTCCTGTCGAGATAGATTCCTGGGAAGTGACATTCCCAATGTGATATATACCAGGGAAGTGACATTCCTGTTGAGATAGATTCCATGGAAGTGACATACCCATTCTGATAGATGCCAGGAAAGTGACACTCCCAGTATGATAGTTGCCCGGGAAGTGACATTCCCGTCAAGATAGATTCCAGGGAAGTGACATTCCCATTGTGATAGTTGCCAGGGAAATGAAAATCCCTTTGTGATTGATGCCAGGGATGTGACATTCATATTGTGATAGATGCCAGGGAAGTGACATTCCCGTTGTGATAGATTCCAGGGAAGTGAGATTCCAATTGTGATAGATTCCAGGGGAGTGATATTCTCATCGAAATAGTTGCCAGTGAAGTGACATTCCCATCGGGATAGATGTCAGGGAAGTGAAACTCCCATCCAGATAGATGCCAGGGTAGTGACATTCCATTTGTCATAGTTGCCAGGGAAGTGACATTCCCGTCAAGATAGATGCCAGGGAAGTGATATTCCCATTGTGATAGACGCCAGGAATGTGACACTTCCATTGTGATAGTTGATAGGACAGTGACAATCCGATTGTGATAATTGCCCGGGAAAAGACATTCCCGTCAAGATAGTTGTCAAGGAAGTGACATTCCCATTATACTAGATGCCAGGGCAGTGACATTCCCATCGACATATATGCCAAGGAAGTGACATGCCAGTCAAGATAGATGCCAGGGAACTGATATTCTCATTGTGATAGACACCAGGTAAGAGACTTCCCGTCGAGATAGATGCCAGGGAAGTGATATTCCCGTCGGGATAGATGTCATGGATGTGAAACCCCTGTCCAGATAGCTGCCAGGGAAATGATATTCCCTTCGAGATAGATGCCAGGGAAGTGACATTCCCATTGTGATAGTTGCCAGGTAAGTGACATTCCCGTCGAAATAGCTGCCAGTGAAGTGACATTCCCACTTTGATAGATGCCAGGGAAGTGACATTCCATTTGTCATAGTTGCCAGGGAAGTGACATTCCTTTAGAGATAGATGACAGGGAAGTGAAATTCCAATCAAGATAGATTCCGGGGAAGTGACATTCCCATTGTGATAATTGCCAGGGAAGTGACATTCCCGCCGAGATCGATGCCAGGGAAGTAACATTCCCGTCGAGATAGATCCCAGGTAAACGACATTCCCGTCGAGGTACATGACAGGGAAATGACATTTCCATGGCGATAGAGTCCAGGGAAGTTACATTCCCATTTTGATAGAGGCCAGGCATGTGACATTCCCGTCGAGATAGATGCCTGGGAAGTGATATTCCCGTCGGGTTAGATCTCAGCGAAGTGAAACTCCTGTCGAGATAGATGCCAGGGAAGTGAGATTCCCATTGTGGTAAATGCAAGGGAATTGACATACCCTTTGTGAATGTTGCCGGGAAAGTGACATTCTCGTTGAAATATTCCCATTGTGACATTCCCATTGTCATAGATGCCAGGGAAGTGATATTCCCATTGTGATAGATCCCAGGTAAGAGACTTCCCCTCGAGATAGATGCCAGGGAAGTGACTTTCCCATTCTGATTGATGCCAGTGAAGTGACATTCCCATTGTGATCGATGCCAGGGTAGTGACATTCCCTTAGAGATAGATGACAGGGAAGTGAAATTCCAGTCAAGATAGATTCCGGGGAAGTGACATTCCCATTGTTATAGATGCCAGGAAAGTGACATTCCCGCCGAGATAGCTGCCAGGTAAACGACATTCCGTCCAGGTACATGACAGGGAAATGACATTCCCATGGTGATAGATTCCAGGGAAGTTACATGTCCGTTGTGATAGAGGCCAGGCATGTGACATTCCCGTCGAGATAGATGCCAGGGAAGTAATATTCCAGTCGGGATAGATCTCAGGGAAGTAAAACTCCTGTCGAGATAGATGCCAGGGAAGTGACATTCCATTTGTCATAGTTGCCATGGAAGTGACATTCCCTTAGAGATAGATGACAGGGAAGTGAAATTCCAGTCAAGATAGATTCTGGGGAAGTGACATTCCCATTGTTATAGATGCCAGGAAAGTGACATTCCCGTCGAGATAGCTGCCAGGTAAACGACATTCCCGTCGGGATAGATGCCAGGGAATCGACTTCTCGTCGAGATAGTTGCCAGGTAAGTGACATTCCCGTCGAAATAGCAGCCAGTGAAGTGACATTCCCATTGTGATAGATGCCAGTGAAGTGACATTCCCATTGAGATAGATGCCAGGGAAGTGAAATTCCCGTCGAGATAAATGCTAGAGAATAGATTTTCCTGTTGAGATAGATGCCAGGGAAGTGACATTCCATTTGTCATAGTTGCCAGGGAAGTGATATTCCTTGAGAGATAGATGACAGGGAAGTGAAATTCCACTCAAGATAGATTCCGGGGAAGTGACATTCCTATTGTGATAATTGCCGGGGAAGTGACATTCCCGTCAAGATAGATGCCAGGGAAGTGATATTCCCATTGTGATAGACGCCAGGAATGTGACACTTCCATTGTGATAGTTGATAGGAAAGTGACAATCCGATTGTGATAGTTGCCCGGGAAGAGACATTCCCGTCAAGATAGTTGTCAAGGAAGTGACATTCCCATTATACTAGATGCCAGGGCAGTGACATTCCCATCGACATATATGCCAAGGAAGTGACATGCCAGTCAAGATAGATGCCAGGGAACTGATATTCTCATTGTGATAGACACCAGGTAAGAGACTTCCCGTCGAGATAGATGCCAGGGAAGTGATATTCCCGTCGGGATAGATGTCATGGATGTGAAACCCCTGTCCAGATAGCTGCCAGGGAAATGATATTCCCTTCGAGATAGATGCCAGGGAAGTGACATTCCCATTGTGATAGTTGCCAGGTAAGTGACATTCCCGTCGAAATAGCTGCCAGTGAAGTGACATTCCCACTTTGATAGATGCCAGGGAAGTGAAATTCCCGTCGAGATAAATACTAGAGAAGAGATTTTCCTGTCGAGATAGATGCCAGGGAAGTGACATTCCATTTGTCATAGTTGCCAGGGAAGTGACATTCCTTTAGAGATAGATGACAGGGAAGTGAAATTCCAAACAAGATAGATTCCGGGGAAGTGACATTCCCATTGTGATAATTGCCGGGGAAGTGACATTCCCATTATACTAGATGCCAGGGCAGTGACATTCCCATCGAGATATATGCCAGGGAAGTGACATGCCAGTCAAGATAGATGCCAGGGAATTGATTTTCCCATTATGATAGATGTCAGGTAAGTGACATTCCCGTCGAGATAGATCCCAGGTAAACGACATTCCCGTCGAGGTACATGACAGGGAAATGACATTTCCATGGCGATAGAGTCCAGGGAAGTTACATTCCCATTTTGATAGAGGCCAGGCATGTGACATTCCCGTCGAGATAGATGCCAGGGAAGTGAGATTCCCATTGTGGTAAATGCAAGGGAATTGACATACCCTTTGTGAATGTTGCCGGGAAAGTGACATTCTCGTTGAAATATTCCCATTGTGACATTCCCATTGTCATAGATGCCAGTGAAGTGATATTCCCATTGTGATAGATCCCAGGTAAGAGACTTCCCCTCGAGATAGATGCCAGGGAAGTGACTTTCCCATTCTGATTGATGCCAGTGAAGTGACATTCCCGCTGAGATAGATGCCAGGTAAACGACATTCCCGTCGAGATAGATGCCAGGTAAATGACATTCCCATCGAGATAGATGCCAGGGAAATGACATTCCCGTCGAGATAGATGCCAGGTAAACGACATTCCCGTCGAGATAGATGCCAGGTAAACGACATTCCCGTCGAGATAGATGCAAGGGAAATGACATTGCCTTGGCTATAGATTCCAAGAAGTGAGATTCCCATTGTGAGAGTAAGCAGGGAAGTTACATTCTCATTTTGAGACATGCCAGGGATGTGACATTCCCATTGTGATAATTGCAAGGGATTTGACATACCTTTTTGTGATAGTTGCCAGGGGAGTGACATTCTCATTGAAATAGTTGCCAGTGAAGTGACATCGCCATTGTGATAGATTCCAGGGAAGTGATATTCCTGTCGAAATTGATGCCAGTGAAATGACATTCCCATTGTGACAGATTCCAGGGAAGTGATATTCCAATTGTGATAGATTCCAGGGAAGTGATATTCCCGTCGAGATTGATGCCAGTGAAGTGACATTCCCATTGTGACAGATTCCAGGGAAGTGATATTCCAATTGTGATAGATTCCAGGGAAGTGATATTCCCGTCGAGATTGACGCCAGTGAAGTGACATTCCCATTGTGATAGATTCCAGGGAAGTGATATTCCAATTGTGATAGATGCCAGTGAAATGACATTCCCATTGTGATAGTTGCCAGGGAAGTGACATTCCTATTGTGATAGTTGCCAGGGAAGTGACATTCCTATTGTGATAGTTGCCAGGGAAGTTATGTTCCCATTGTGATAGATGCCAGGGAAGTGACATTCCCATTGTTATAGATGCCTGAAAGTGACATTCCAGTCGAGATAGATGCCAGGGAAGTGACATTCCCGTCGAGATAGATACCAGGGAAGTGACATTCGCATTGTGATAGTTTCCAAGTAAGTGACATTCCTGTCGAGATCGATTCCAGAGAAGTGGCATTCCCATTATGAGTGATGCCAGGAAAATGACATTCCCGTTCTGATAGATGCCAGGGAAGTGACATTCCAATTCTGATCATTGCTAGGGAATTTACATTCCTGTCGAGATAGATTCCTGGGAAGTGACATTCCCAATGTGATATATACCAGGGAAGTGACATTCCTGTTGAGATAGATTCCATGGAAGTGACATTCCCATTCTGATAGATGCCAGGAAAGTGACACTCCCAGTATGATAGTTGCCCGGGAAGTGACATTCCCGTCAAGATAGATTCCAGGGAAGTGACATTCCCATTGTGATAGTTGCCAGGGAAATGAAAATCCCTTTGTGATTGATGCCAGGGATGTGACATTCATATTGTGATAGATGCCAGGGAAGTGACATTCCCGTTGTGATAGATTCCAGGGAAGTGAGATTCCAATTGTGATAGATTCCAGGGGAGTGATATTCTCATCGAAATAGTTGCCAGTGAAGTGACATTCCCATCGGGATAGATGTCAGGGAAGTGAAACTCCCGTCCAGATAGATGCCAGGGTAGTGACATTCCCATTGTGATAGATTCCAGGGAAGTGACATTCCCATTGTGATAGATGCCAGGGAAGTGAAATTCCCATTGTTATAGATGCCTGAAAGTGTCATTCCAGTCGAGATAGATTCCAGGGAAGTGATATTCCCATTGTGATAGTTGCCAGGAAAATGACATTCCCGTCAAGATAGATACCTCTGAAGTGACATTGCCATTCTGATAGATGCCAGGAAAGTGACATTCCCAATGTGATAGTTGCCAGGGAAGTGACATTCCCATTCTGATAGATGCCAGGAAAGTGACATTCCCATTGTGATAGTTGCCAGGGAAGTGACATTCCCATTGTGATAGATGCCAGGAAAGTGACATTCCCATTGTGATAGTTGCCAGGGAAGTATCACCTGAAATACTCCTTCTCCACTTGGATGAGTCATGGACCAGAATTTCCTTGGAGTCAGTGGAGGGGGGAAGCTGTTGCATTTTCTCAAGGAATCTTTGAAAACATCTTTCCTTCTGTTTGGCTTGTAATCTATCATTAAATCAACATATGGTGCTTCCGTATGTACATGTCCTAACTGTCCTTCTTAAATATGCCAGAAGTTGGGCAACATTCAGCAGCTGGGTGATAAAGATCCCCTTCCAACTTGTCTTCACCCTGCAACACCATTCCTCTGACAACGGTGTGAGATGAGGCCACAGAGGAGGTGGATCCCCTTTTTCTGGGGAGACACCTCACAGCAACATCACATCAATATCAATATCAAACTTTGGCTCCAGTGCGCCCTTTGCCAGCTTACAACCAGGGTGCTTGAAGTCTGAAACCTGATGCACAATGGGCTGTCGACCAGGCAGCAGTGGTCAGGGTGATGAGCTGCCTATAGCAGTCATCTCAAGTACTGGAAAGCTACCACCAGCTCTGTCTCACCTAAATTCATTTACAGGTGGGCAAACTACATGAGAGACAGGTCCGTACCTGACTATTGACCGTTATTCAGGAAGCTGGTCTGTATCACTGAGGAGGAATTTATCCCAATTTGAAAGAGGAATTCTGTGAGAATGATGCAAAATGTATTAATTAAGTAGAAGCGAGGTCAGGAACAATGCAAAATTGAAATGCAGGGTAGACAAAGTGGCAAGGCCTATTTGTAGGCCGGATGAAAGGGGACAGTTTTAGGATCCACCAACAGAAGTCTATAAAGCTGATATGGAGGGAGGGAAGTAACACTGAAAGAAAGCATGAGCGTAATATCAGAAGAAACTGTAAGCTGGTCAGTTGGTTTATTATTATCCCATGTAAAGTGAACAGTGAAAATCTTACTGTACTTACTGTTCATGCAGGTCAATTCATTACAACAGAGCAGTGAGACAGTGCAGGAAGGTACAACACCAGAGTGATGGTGAACAGTTCCAATACAAAGTAAGTGCAGTGCAGGTAGGCAGTTGGATGCAAGGCCACAAGGTAGATTGTGAGGGCAAGAGTCCAACTTATTCTACAAGGGAAACATTCAATAGTTTTATAACAGTGAAGAAGAAACTGTCCTGGACCTTAGTGGTGTGTGTCTTTGGGCTTTTTCCATCTTTTGCCTGACAGGTAGGAGGAGATTACAGCATGTCTGAGGTGGGAGAGGTCTTTTATTATGTTAACTGCTTTACTGAAGCGAAGAGAAGGGTCGACAGAGTCCATGAAGGTGAGGCTGCGTTCCATGATGCACTGAATTGTGCCCCACAACTCTCTGTAGTTTTGTGCTCATGAGCAGAGCAGCTGCTGTACCAAGCCAAGAGGCATCTAGACAGGACGCTTTCTGTGGTCCATTAGCAATGCTCAAGGTTCTTTAGCCTCCTGAGAAAGTTGATGTCTGGTGAGCTTACTTGACTGTGGTGTCAATATGGTCAGAACAGAACAAGCTGTTGGTGACATTCACTCCGCGGAACTGGAAACTCTCAACTATCACTGTTGGTGTGTATGAGTTTCCGTAGGAAGAAGGTGGCTAAAGTATTTATTTACTTGTTTGTTTGTTTGTTTATTATTATTTATTGAGATACAGCACAGAATAGTCCTTTCTGGCCCTACGAGCTGCACTGCCAGCAACCCCTCGATTTAAACCCACCCCAAGCACTGGACAATTTCCAGTGACTAACCAATCAGTCTTTGGACTGCGGAGGGAAAGCAGGGACAATTTTCAGTGACTAGTAAGTCTTTGGATTGTGAACTGTGGAGGGCTGAAACCAGGGAAATGTCATACATTTCAGAGGGAGGATGTACAGCCTACTTACAGATGACACCAGAATTGAACTCTGAACTCTGACGCCCTAAGCAGCAATAGAGTCGCACTATCCACTCTGGTGCCATGGTGCCAAACTGTAGTGGCAAAACATCGAAAGAGCATGACTGATGAGTTATAAAAGGAAACAAATAAATGGGCAATATGTTAAATCAACCTTCACCCTGGAGATGCTGCAAATATCCCTACGATAGCAGGTGGGCTGACTTCAGACGACAGGAAGGAACTTTTGAAAATCCCAGTGACAAGGGATAAAGAATTGGAGAAACTCAGAAGGCTAAAGGTGGCCAAATCAAAGGTTTGTGAAGGAAGCAGCTGCAGAGATAGTGGACCCATTGGGTGAAGTATTTCAGAATGCACTCCGTTTCAGTCTCTCTCTCTTCTTCAAATAGAGAGGAGAAGCAACCGTAGGCCAGCGTTTTAACATCTATTGCTGACAAGAAGCCAGAGTTACTAATCACAGAGGAAGTAACTAATCATTTATGAAAGCTAAGTATAATCTGACCTAGTCAATGTGGTTGAATAAAGGGTAAAATATCTTTGACAAGTTTGCTCAAATCCTTTGAAGATGTGGCAGGGAGAGTTGATAGAGGGGAACCGGTAGAGTTAGTGTATTTGATTCCACAATTGATTTGGCTAGGTGCCACATAAATTCAAAGCCCAAGCTATCAAAGGGAGTGTACTTCATGGATTGAAAAACTGGTTGTCACATTGAAGGCAGAGAGTTGGAATAAGTGAGTGCTTTTCAGGGTGGAGGGGTATAACAGGCGGAGTCTCCATGCTTCAGTTGTTGTCCCTCAGTTGTTTACTATTAATTAGGGTGGTAACTGTCAGTTGGGATGTCACAGTTAGCACGCATGTTCTACAGCACCAACAATCAGCGACCAGAGTTCAATTCCCACTGCTGTCTGTAAGGAGTCTCCCCATGACCATGTGGATCTCCTCCAGGTGCTCCAGTTCCCTCCCACCTTCCAAAGACGTACTGTTAGGGTTAGTATGTTGTGGGCATGTTGTGTTGTGTTTGCACCCAAAGCGTGGTGACATTGCAAGCTGCCCCCCCCACCCCCACTGCATCAGAGTCAGGTTTAATATCACTGGAGTATAACGTGAAATTTGTAATGTGGCAACAAGGTTCATTTTATTGTCAATGTACAATACAACACTGATATTCATCTTCTCCGGATAACCACAACATACAGAAAGGCCATGGGGTTGCTGAAAGAAAAATCATCATCTCCTCCACCCTCCTGCACAAAAAGAAGAAGAAACAAAACTCACAATTCCCAAAACCCCCATAACCCCTCCCAGGCAGAGAAAAAACAGCAAGAATAGCATCAAATCCTTGACCCCTTCCCAAAGGAAAAACAGCATCAAATCCCCGACCCCCTCCCCACAGAAAAAATAGCGACAATACCATTAAATCCCCAATCTCATACCCACAGAAAAAGTGACAATAACTTCAACTACCTCCCCACAGAAAAAAACACAGCGACAATAACATCAAATCTTCCAGCCCCCAGAGGAAAAATACACAGCAGAAGTAGCATCAAATCCCCTGCCCCCTCCCTGCAGAAAAAAAGTGACAATAACAATCTCTGACCCCCTCACTCACAGAAAAAAACATCAACAATCGCATCAAACCCCCACCCCCCCACACACACAAAACTAACCGATCACCCACCCGCCACTGAGAAACGGAAGGAGACCAATCTAATCACACAAATCTCAAAACATCAATATCATCGTCCCGGCAGTATTCGAGGAGAGCAGCCTCATGGATTCAGTCCTTCCATGAAGAGTGACTGCCCCACCAGGTTCGAACACCAACCATCATCGCCCCTGTGGCCTCTGGTGAGAGTGATCGCCGACCCCCTCCAGACACCAGAGCACTAGATCATTCAGTCGAATCCTAAACTGCACGCTCCAACAGATTATGTAATACAGTCAAGACAAAAAGAACAATTAAATAAGGAGGGCAAAAAGAGAAAAAAATAATGAGGTAGTGTTTATGTGTTCAATGGCCATTCAGAAATCTGATGGCAGAGGGGAAGAAGCCGTTCCTGAATCATTGAGTGTGTGCCTTCATTGGAGCAAAGAGAAAAGGGTATGACCTGGGTGATGGGGGTCCTTAATGATAGATGCTACCTTTCTGAGGCATCGCTCCTTGAAGATGTCCTGGGTGCTGTGGAGGTTATTGCCCATGATGGAGCTGACTGAGTTTACAACTGTCCACGGCTTATTTAATGCAAATGATCATTTCACTGCATGTTTTGACATTTAAAAAAAGTTAATCTAATCCAGGAGGTGGAACGGCTAACGGACTGGTGCAGAGCCAAGAACCTGTCTCTAAATGTGAACAAAAGAGATGGTTGCTGACTTCAGAAGGGAACGGAGCAACCAGTCCCTGCTGAACATTGACGGCTCCTCGGTAGAGATCATTAAGAGCACCAAATTTCTTGGTTTTCACCTGGCTCCTAAGCTCCAGAACCTGGGTCTTAGCACTCAGATCTGCAGCTGGATCGTCAGCTTCCTCACAGACAGGGCCCAGGCTGTAAAAATACGCAACAAGCTCTCCTCTACAATCACTCTGAGTACCGGTGCCCCACAAGGCTGTGCACTCAGCCCCCTGCTGTACTCAATGTACACCCATGATTGTGTAGCCAAGTTTCCATTGAACTTAATATATAAGTTTGCTGATGACACCACAATTGTAGGCCGTATCTTGGATAATGATGAGTTGGAGTACAGAGAGGAAATTAAGAACCTGGTGGCATGGTGTGAAGACAATAACCTATCTCTCAACATCAGCAAGACGAAGGAATTGGTTGTTGACTTCAGAAGGAGTAGCGGACCACACAACCCCATCTACATCGGTGGTGCACAGATGTAACAGGTCAAAAGATTTAATTTCCTCGGGGTGAATATCACAAATGGCCTGATTTGGTCTAACCAAGCAGAGTCCACTGCCAAGAAGGCCCACCAACGCCTTTACTTCCTGAGAAAGCTGAAGAAATTTGGCCTGTCCCCTAAAACCCTCACTAATTTTTATAGGTGCACCATAGAAAGCACTCTTCGAGGGAGCATCACAAGCTTGTATGGAAGTTGTCCTGTCCAAGACTGGAAGAAGCTGCAGAAGATCGTGAACACAGCCCAGCACATCACACAAACCAATCTTCCATCCTTGGACTCACTTTACACAGTACGCTGTCGGAGCAGTGCTGCCAGGATAATCAAGGACACAACCCACCCAGCCAACACACTTTTTGTCCCTCTTCCCTCCGGGAGAAGGTTCAGGAGCTTGAAGACTCATACGGCCAGATTTGGGAACAGCTTCTTTCCAACTGGGATAAGACTGCTGAACGGATCCTGACCCGGATCTGGGCCGTACCTTCCAAATATCCGGACCTGACTTGCACTGCCTTACTTTCCCTTTTCTATTTTCTAATTATGACTTATAATTTAATTTTTTATTATATTTACTTTGATTTGTAATTCAGGGAGCACAAAGCGCAGAATCAAATATCGCTGTGATGATTGTACGCTCTAGTATCAATTGTTTGGTGACAATAAAGTGAAGTAAATTAAACACCAGCTCCATAGCAAAGAAAGCCCAGCAGCATCCCTACTTTCTGTGAAGGCTGAGGAAAGTCCATCTCCCACCCCCATCCTCATCACATTCTACAGGGGTTGTATTGAGAGCATCCTGAGCAGCTGCATCACTGCCTGGTTCGGAAATTACACCATCTCGGATCACAAGACCCTGCAGCGGATAGTGAGGTCAGCTGAGAAGATCATCAGGGTCTCTCTTCCCACCATCACGGACATTTACACTACACGCTGCATCCGCAAAGGAAACAGCATTATGAAGGACCCCATGCACCCCTCATACAATCTCTTCTCCCTCCTGCTGTCTGGGGAAAGGCTCCGAAGCATTCAGGCTCTCACGACCAGACTATATAACAGTTTCTTCCCCCAAGCTATCAGACTCCTCAATACCCAGAACCTGGACTGACACCTTGCCCGATTGTCCTGTTTATTATTTATTGTAATGCCTAAACTGTTTTTGTATACTTTACGCAGTCCTGTGTAGGTCTGTAGTCTAGTTTTTGTACTGTGTCATGTAACATCATGGTCCTGAAAAACATTGTCTCATTTTTACTATGCACTGTATCAGCAGTTACAGTCGAAATGACGATAAAAGCGACTTGACTTGACTTGACTTTTTCTTAACAATGATCTGGAGGAGGAAACAAACTGTAAAGTTTGCGATTTGCTGATCTATTGTGTACAGTTCTGGTCACCGAATTATAGGAAAGATGTCAACAAATTAGAAAGAGTACAGAGGAGATTTACTAGAATGTTACCTGGGTTTCAGCACCTAAGTTACAGAGAAAAGGTGAACAAGTTAGGTCTTTATTATTTGGAGCGTAGAAGGTTGAGGGGGGACTTGATAGAGGTATTTAAAATTATGAAGGGGATAGATAGAGTTGACGTGGATAGGCTTTTTCCATTGAGAGTAGGGGAGATTCAAACAAGAGGACATGAGTTGAGAGTTAAGGGGCAAAAGTTTAAGGATAACATGAGGGGCAACTTCTTTACACAGAGAGCGGTAGCTGTGTGGAAAGAGCTTCCAGTAGAAGTGATAGAAGCAGGTTCGATTTTGTCATTTAAAGTAAAATTAGATAGGTATATGGAAAGGAAAGGAATGGAGGGTGTGTTGCCTTTATGGCAGTTATTTAGTTTATAATATTTTCGCTTAGTTATTCATTTGTTAGTATTTTCTAGTTAGAATTAGAATTGTTTAAAGTATATTCATTGCCTGTAAAATATATCGGCATGTGATGACGTCAAATCCGATTTCGCCGCGTCTTGTGGGAAAATACCGGTTTGGGATCGACACAAGGGTGGGGGCTCGCACGAGGGAGACCAGAGCAAGAAGTTGTTTGTAAGCATTAGAAATCACAGTGAGAGCAACGCTATAAGTTAATAGATAATTGATATGTTGAATTAAAATGTTAACGCCGATCCCGTTAAAAGTAACGACGGCTGATGAGGTTTATGTTTTCGTTAGTTAAAGAGTTGTGGATAGTTTGTGTTGAAGTGTATTTAAAGTAGTCCATGGCGTAGGTAGATTCTGACTGCATGCTGCACTTTAATGCAATGTAGTTGTAGTTTACTTTTACAAGTATTTACAATGTAAATGTGATATCAAGAAGGGAACAAATACTGTATCAATCTTGTATTGTTTTATCAACAGTTTTCACCATACGTTAATGTGAAGAGTGAACAGTAAATGGTTAATCTTACTGCGACCTTGTTTTCATTGACTACGGTTTATCTCGGCGTTTAATTCGGCGTTTCATTACACCCGAGCAAGAACGCTACAGTGAAAAAGCGGCATTATCAGGTGTTTCAAGTGCTGCAATGTCATCTCGATCCAGCATCAAGTCGATGCCACCCAGCGACAAAGCAGTAGGGCATCATCAAGTAAGGCCACCCAGACAAGAGCTAAAGCAGATGCCGCCCATGTGCGGGTGGGCTACGCCAAGCGAGCAGCAAAATTGAAAATGGAAGTGGCTGCCAAAGAAGCCGAAATCCAGAAGGAAAAGGCTGCCAGAGAAATGGAAGCGGCTGCCAGAGAAGCCGAAATC
The DNA here is from genome assembly GCF_030144855.1 of Hypanus sabinus. NCBI lineage: Eukaryota > Metazoa > Chordata > Chondrichthyes > Myliobatiformes > Dasyatidae > Hypanus > Hypanus sabinus. The sequence continues at coordinate 130,971,246 of NC_082711.1, forward strand.
CAGTTGGAAAAGGCAAGGATATCAGCAGAGTTGGAAGTGCTGGAGCTAGAAGGAGAAGAAGAAGCTGCCAAGGTGGAAGCAGAGTACATAGAAGAAGCTGAAGGATTGCATAATCTGACCGACGTAAGATCTACTTCAGAAAGGACCAGATTGGAACGCACAAGCGACTATGTCCGATCTCAAATAGACAGGAAGGCTCGTCCTTCCTCTCCATACGTATTCGATAACATCCCATGTCATGAGGAACCTCAGGGAGGCCCGATTGCATCACATCCATACGAGGAAGACAATTTACCCTCGCAACTCCGTGATGAAGTCAAGAATGAAAGAGCTGACAACCAATACTTCTCAACACCAAACTTACAAGATTTGGGGAGAAGAGATGCAGAGGTCGAATTCAGGACAGCAAATTCCATAAGAAATGTACGCCCTCAGTCATATACACGCCAACATATTTCCCCAGCCCGCATGCCACTTACAGTTGATCCCATGATGCAGTTTTTAGCACGACGGGATCTCGTCACTTCGGGACTGTACCAGTTTGACGATAAACCTGAAAATGGTACTCCACATTCACCAACGCTATCGATGGAGTCCAGCTCAGAGCAACCCAAGAGTTGGATCTTATGGCGAAATGGCTGGGAAAAGAATCACGCGAACAGGTTCAGTGTACATCAACAAACCCAAGCTAGCCTTAAGCAAAGCATGGGAGAGACTTTGGGAGGGCTATGGGGCCCCCGAAATTATTGAAGCGGTGCTATATCGACGTCTGGAAAACTTTCCTAACGTGTCAGCCAAAGATCACATTAAGTTAAGAGAACTCGGAGATTTACTCATGGAGATCCAAGGCGCCAAAGAAGATGGCTACTCAGCTGGTCTAGTGTACCTAGATACTCCATCCGGGATTAGACAAATCGTGGACAAACTTCCATTTGGGCTGCAGGACAGGTGGCTGTCTGTTGCCTCAGAGTACAAGGAAGACCACGATGGTCGATTTCCTCCCTTTAAGCTCCTCACTAGGTTTGTGTGCAAGGAGGCGAAGATGCGAAACGACCCTAGCCTCACGGGTCCAGGAAGCAATACGATTTTCACCAAGCCAGGTAGATCCTCTTTGAATACTTTCAACATTGATAAACCCGTCTCAGTGCTTAAGACTGAAGTCTTTACAACTAACCACGACCCTAGCAAGAATTGCCCATCGCATAACAAACCCCACCCCCTCAGAAGATGCAGAACGTTTAGGGAAAAACCCCTTGAAGAGAGGATGGCCCTTCTCAAGGAGAAAAGAATATGTTTTAAATGCTGTTCCTCAACCTCTCACCTCACCAGAGAGTGTACGACCGCCGTGAAGTGCCCGGAATGTAATAGCACTAATCACGATGGGGCCATGCATCCCGGCCTGTCACCACAAACCGACAACACTCCTTCACCCCCACAACAGGACGTCAGGGAGGGAGAGGCTCACTCCAGGACAACTGTTGTCAGCTCGAGCTGCAAAGAAGTTTGCGGTCAAGCTCAGTCAAGCCGTTCTTGTTCAAAGTTCTGCCTCACTAAGGTGTACCCTAAGGGAGCCAAAGACAAGGCCATCAAAGCCTATGTAATTCTGGACGATCAGAGCAATCGCTCACTAGTCAGTCCAGAGTTCTTTGACTTGTTCAACATTGAGAGTAATCAGTTCCCATACTACCTTAGAACTTGCTCAGGCAACGCGGAAACTCATGGAAGGAAGGCAGAAGGCTTCCAGCTCGAGTCCCTGGATGGTAAAGTTGTCATCTGTCTCCCTCCACTCTTAGAGTGCAATGAAATCTTGAATAACCGCACTGAGATCCCGACGCCGTGCGGTGCTACACCAGCCACATCTCCGCCACATCGCCAAACACATCCCAGAACTGGATCCAAAAGCAGAAATACTCCTGCTATTAGGAAGAGATGTTCTCCGGATGCACAAGGTTCGGCAGCAGGTCAGTGGACCACATGACGCCCCCTTTGCGCAACGCCTGGATCTAGGCTGGGTGGTGATAGGAGAGGTGTGCCCTGGCAATGTACACAAACCGACGATTAGCACACTCAAGACCAATGTACTAGGGAGTGGCAGCCATTCAATTTTCCAACCCTGCACAAGTGTCCCGTGTATTAAGGAAGCACGACAAGACTTCAACAAATGTAAAGTAACTGACGAGACGCTGGGTTAGTCAGTCTTCGTTCAAACTGAGCATGGTAATAAACTTGCTCAATCAGCTCAAGATGCCATTTTCTTAAAAACAAAGGACACCAAGGTCTTCAGAGATGAAGCAAATAATGGGGTCGCCCCATTGCCTTTCAGAGAACCACGCCAGTGCTTGCCAAACAACAAAGAGCAGGCGGTCAAACGGTTCACGTCCTTACAAAAAACCCTGAAAAGGAAACCTGAGATGCAGCAATGCACCCGATTGACCCACGAGGTGCTGTGCACCCTAATGGCAGAGGTCACAGCCATTATAAATGCACGACCACTCCTACCTGTGTCTTCTGACCCAGAAAACCTCTTCATACTCTCGCCATCAATGCTCCTTACGCAGAAGGCAGGAGCTTCCCCTCCACCAGGAGACTTCTCAGACAAGGATTTGTACACAAAGCAGTGGAGACAAGTCCAAGCTCTGGCAAATCAGTTCAGGTCTCGCTGGAGACAGGAATATCTACCTTTGTTGCAACACAGACAAAAGTGGATAGAACCCCACAGGAATCTTCAAGTTGGAGACTTAGTCCTGCTCAGGGACAAGCAAATCACCCGCAACAGCTGGCCAATGGCTGGAATCACTGCTACATTCCCTAGTTGGGATGGACATGTCAGGAAGGTCGAGTTGAAGACTACCGACCAAGGCGATGTGAAAATTTACCAAAGGCCAGTTACAGAAGTCATTCTACTTCTACCTAATGACTGATTTAGAGACCAAGTTTTGTATTATGTTCATTGTGACCTTACGAAGGTCAAGCGGGGAGTGTGTTGCCTTTATGGCAGTTATTTAGTTTATAATATTTTCGCTTAGTAATTCATTTGTTAGTATTTTCTAGTTAGAATTAGAATTGTTTAAAGTATATTCATTGCCTGTAAAATATATCGGCATGTGATGACGTCAAATCCGATTTCGCCGCGTCTTGTGGGAAAATACCGGTTTGGGATCAACACAAGGGTGGGGGCTCGCACGAGGGAGACCAGAGCAAGAAGTTGTTTGTAAGCATTAGAAATCACAGTGTGAGCAACGCTGTAAGTTAATAGATAATTGATATGTTGAATTAAAATGTTAACGCCGATCCCGTTAAAAGTAACGATGGCCGATGAGGTTTATGTTTTCGTTAGTTAAAGAGTTGTGGATAGTTTGTGTTGAAGTGTATTTAAAGTGGTCCATGGCATAGGTAGATTCTGACTGTATGCTGCACTTTAATGAAATGTAGTTGTAGTTTACTTTTACAAGTATTTACAATGTAAATGTGATATCAAGAAGGGAACAAATACTGTATCAATCTTGTATTGTTTTATCAACAGTTTTCACCATACGTTAATGTGAAGAGTGAACAGTAAATGGTTAATCTTACTGCGACCTTGTTTTCATTGACTACGGTTTATCTCGGCGTTTAATTCGGCGTTTCATTACACCCGAGCAAGAACGCTACAGAGGGTTATGGGCTTAGTGCAGGTCAGTGGGATTAGGTGAGAGTAAGCATTCGGCACGGACTAGAAGGGCCGAGATGGCCTGTTTCCGTGCTGTAATTGTTATATAGTGATATGGATATCTGTGAAAATTGGTTGAAGGGAATGTAGTGATGAGAACACTGTGATTCTGTAACAAAAATTATTGTGCATAGATTGGGAGACTGGGAAAAACTCACAAAGAAAGTTATTTTTGTGGGTAGGTGTATTATTTTTGATAGGCGTAGTTATTTTTGTGTCATACCCTTCAGTATGAGGGATCAAAAGGTAATTTTTTCATCTAAAGAGAGAGAGTGACTATAAATGAGTGAAGTTCAGAGGGATCTAGGTGTTCTAGTGCTTGGGTCACAAAAATATAGCAGGCAGGTCCAACAAGTAGTTTTGAAGCTACATTGCCTTTTATTGCAAAGAAGTTGCGGTTCTACAAGATACTAGTGAGGCTGCACTGGGAATACTGTTTCAAACCCCTTACCTAACTGGAATTAGAGACAGTCCAAAGGCACTTAGAAGAGTAACGGGTGACTTTATTCAAACATGTAAGATCCTCAGGGGGCTTGCCAGGGTAGATATAGGGATGTTTTCATGAGTGGGAGTGTCACAGACAAGGGGGGGGGGGTAGTTACAGGATAAGGAGACCACCATATAAAAATGAGGGTCACAGAAATTTCTTCTGTCAGAAAGTGAACCTCTGGAATTGTCTTCCAAAAGGCAGAACATTACATATATATAATATTTGAAAGATCAGGGAATAGCGGGTTATGGAGAAAAAGCACTAAGGAGGAGTGTAGATCAGTCATAGCCATAATTATACTGACAAATTGGACTGACCTATTCCTTTTATTTTCTTGAGGACTGATGTTCTTTCTTGTGTCCTTGTGTAAGCTTCCTCTCCCCAGCACTGAACCTCTAATTATGTTCTGTCTCTTCTGATGAGTAATCCTCACCATTCACAATGCCTGACAACACGCTTTCAATAGCAGGCACTCTACTCTAAAGCCTGTTATGGGAAAAAGTTATGAGAAGGAAAGAGAAAATGTACCAAGGTTGTCTTCAAAGACTCTTTGAAACTAATGTAATATCTCCATCAACTCCCGGGCCCCTGGCAAATAGCCACTCGAGCTGGTAAAGGGGCTTTCAGGGTGGCACTGGCCTCTTCTTCAGGAATTTTTGGTGAGGTGATTAGCCATTCAGTTTACCTTCTGTGCTCCGGAATATCATGTATTACAAAATAAAGACCCCAGCCACCGCACAGGTTCTGTCTAGAGGAATTTTTCCTCGTTTTCCATTTTTCCCCACCTCTCCCTCAGGCCAAGCGGCCAGAGGGTTTTGCTCTCAAAGCTGTTTATTTATTGATTGAGATACAGCCTGGAATAGGCCCTTCCGGCCTTTTCGGGCTTTGCCACCCAGCAGTGTCCTGACTTAACTCTAGATGAATCACGGGATAATTTACAATGAGCAATTAACTTACCAACTGGTAGGTCTTTGATCTGTGAGAGAACACCAGAGTCACAGGGAGAATATCCAAACTCCTTACAGACAGTGGCAGGAATTTAACCCTACTCCACCATGCTCATTCTGGTCTCTGGTGCCTTCATGTTCAAAGTCAACGTTGAGACTTTTGTCATATGGACAAGCATGCAATTATGTTTGCTCTTGTCCAGACCAGCTCACTATTCCCAGCATGTGCTGCATTTATTTTAGATTTTCAGCTCCTGCAGGGTTTTGCTTTTCAAATGGATTTATGCATTGGTTGGAGTACAAGTTACTCTGTCATTCATTACACAGCTATCCATGGAAGCTTGAGCTCCACCTTTGCAGTGCATTACCACAGTGGCTGCCCTTCACAATAGTGCTAGGTGGTGAAGTTGTGAAATATCCTGCACAATACAATTCCTAACTATAGGATAAACCTTTGGATCAGTGGTCAATTTGTTAAAACTCCCAGTCAATACAGGGACATTTACAAGATACTTTTGTGGTATATCTGTTCTACCAATGGACACATGATGCACCCTTTGATTTTTGCATAGTGAAGTTTGCCTTGCAAATGCTTGTTTCAGATGGATGTAAATTCATACAGATTCCACATGAGATATTCTGCAGATGCTAACAAATTGGAGCGACACACAAAATGCTGGTGGAACTCAGTATCAATGGAGGGGAATAAAAAGTTGATATTTGGCCCTCCATCAGCACTCATGACTTCACTCCCTCAATGCTGAACTGACTCCACAAGCTATAGATTAACTTATGAGATCTCCTCAACTCGTGTCCTCAGTATTATGTATTTACATTCTGATTATTTGCATGACTTCTCTTCTTTGGCACATTGGTTGTAGGGCAGCTTTTGTTATTTATAGTTTTTCATAAATTCAGTTGTCTTTCCTTATTTTCCTGTAAATGCCTGCATGGAAATGAATCTCCGAATGGTATATGGTGACTTTGATAATAAATTTCCTTTTCATTTGAACTTTACTTTGAAATCCTCTGATAAGCAAGCTGAGGTTACAGAATGGACAAAAGAATGGACAGAAATGTTCATTGTTAGTTCAGGGGAATCATATGTTACTTAACCTAGTTTCCAAATGTCAGCTTCCAGTTATACAATATTTAAAATGCAGTATTCCTTTAAGAATTCTGTAAGAGGCATTAAAATAAATTGACAGCATTTTAAACACATTCAGTACCAGTTGTGCCTTTGTTCAATGGCCACACCAATTTTATTAATCAAACTATGTTTTATAGCTCTTCGTGATTTTTATAAATGACCTGGATGAGGAAGTGGAGGGATGGGTTTGTAAATTTGCTGATGACACAAAGGTTGGGGGTGTTGTGGATAGTGTGGAGGACTGTCAGAGGTTACAGCAGGACATTGATAGGATGCAAAACTGGGCTGAGAAGTGGCAGATGGAGTTTAACCCAGATAAGTGTGAAGTGGTTCATTTTGGTAGGTCAAATATGATGGCAGGATATGGTATTAATGGTAAGACTCTTGGCAGTGTGGAAGATCAGAGGGATCTTGGGGTCCGAGTCCATAGGACGCTCAAAGCAGCTGCGCAAGTTGACTCTGTGGTTAAGAAGGCATACGGTGCATTGGCCTTCATCAATCATGGAATTGATTGTAGGAACCATGAGGTAATGTTGCAGCTATATAGAGCCCTGGTCAGACCCCACTTGGAGTACTGTGTTCAGTTCTGGTCGCCTCACTACAGGAAGGTTGTGGTAACTATAGAAAGGCTACAGAGGAGATTTACAGGGATGTTGCCTGGATTGGGGAGCATGCCTTATAAGAATAGGTTGAGTGAACTTGGAGCGAAGGAGGGTGAGAGGTGTCCTGATATATAAGGTGATGAAGGGCATTGATTGTGTGGATAGTCAGAGGCTTTTTGCCAAGGCTGAAATAGCTAACACGAGAGGGCACAGTTTTAAGGTGCTTGGAAGTAGGTACAGAGGAGATGTCAGGGGTAAGTGTTTTACGCAGGAAGTGGTGAATGGGCTGCCGGCGACGGTGGTGGAGGCGGATACAACGGGGTCTTTTAAGAGACTCCTGGATAGGTACATGGAGCTCAGAAAAATAGAGGGCTATGGGTAACCCCGGGTAAGTGATGTACGTGTTTGTAAGTAAGTAAGTACATGTTCGGCACAGCGTTGTCGCCGAAGGGCTTGTATTGTGCTGTAGATTTTCTATGTTTCTATATTTATAAGAATTTTAGCTGACAAAGTTGACTCCAAATTAGTCATGAACTTTTTGCTCTAATACTCTGCATCTCTATTTATAAATCCAGGGTCCAGTTTCCTTTTTAAACCACTTCCTTAAGTTGTCCAACCAATTTCAATGCCAATGCACATATGCTCTCTGATCCCTCTGTTGGTGAGGTTTTTGAGAATTGTGCTCTCTGGTTAATATTACCTCTTCTAGGAAGGAGCAGAGAAGGTCAAGCAGAGGGTGTGGAGGGAAATGGATAGGTGATGCTTTCAGTCAGTGGAAGAAAGGGTGAAGAGGGAATGAAGAAATATAAATTCATCCTGTGGATGATGGGGTCTGGATTCACTGCCTGAAAGGATGGGAGAGTCCAAAACAGGCTTTCTTAGATGTCTACTTGTGGGAGAGGGACATGAGATGAGGCTAGGGAATGTTTTCTTGACCAGTTTGGGTGCTAGTAGCCAAATGGCCTCCTTTATCTAGTAAATTTACCAAGTGAAACATCTGATGAATCAATTAAACATTCCACAGAATTATCTGAGGATCAGCATTTACCCCTCGGGCAGCATATTATCACATTGCTGTTCGGAGGCTCTTGCTGGGTAACAAATGGCTGCTATATTCCCCACATTAGAACAGTGATTACACTTCCACTGATTGTAATGCATTTGGAGTCGTTTTGTGGTTGAAAATGTTCTAAATAATGCAAATTCTTACTTTGCAAAGCATAAGGCCATACCTTGGCGTTTCTGATGTGGTACAGAGAGCCAAGTCAACCTCTACCAATTGAGAACAAAGAGAATTACCTAACTACACTCTAAGGCGGGAGTTCCCATCCTGGGGTCCACGGACCCCTCAGTTAACAGTAGGGGTCCATGGCATCAAAAAGGCTGGGAACCCCTGCTCTCAGGTGATATTTTGAATCATTCTAAACCTTACATAACACACACTTCCTTTTCAGTCCTGAAGAAGGATCTTGGCCCAAAACATCAACTGTTTATTCATTTCCATTTCCATAGAGGCTGCCTGGCCTGCTGAGTTCCTCCAGCATTTTGAGTGTTGCTTTGGATTTCCAGCAGAATTTCTCATATTAAAGATTAATACCGAAGCTTTTCTCATCTCCTATGTATTCACAGAGTTTGCAATGTCTGGAATAGATGTTAAAATTTACTGGAGATGAATGCACTCAGTAAGGCTGACTAGTACTTTCCAATTACTGCTATGGACTTCCTTGCTAGCAGGGCTGTCCTTACTGAGGGTACTGTACTTTCTCAGCTGAGAAAGAAAACAGGCAACAGTTAAGGATGTAGAAACGATACTATATAGTTATTACACACTTAAATATAAAACATGAATCAAAATGGCCTGATCAGTGTTTCAGGTTTCATATATACATGTACTCAAGTGGTCTCTTTAAAGTTCAAAGTAAAATTTATAATCAGAGTGCATACATGTCACCACATACTGCCCTGAGATTCTTTTTCTGCGGGCATACTTAGCAAATCTATACAACAGTAGCTGTAAACATCAGGACCTATAAGCTGTAAACAAACTCTTCAAATTCAGATATAAGTAATAGCAATAAATAATGAGCATGAAATAACAATATAGCAGAGTCTTTAAATGAGTGTAGCTATCCCCTTTTGTTCAAGAGCCTGATGATTGAGGGGTAGTAACTGTTCTTGAACCTGGTGTGAATCCTGACATTCTTGTACCTTCTACCTGATGGCAGCAGTGAGAACGGCCTGGGCACGGCCTGGGCGGTGAGGATCTTTGATGATGGATGCTGCTTTTCTATGGCAACGTTTCATGAAGATGTGCTCAGTGGTTGGGAGAGTTTTACCCGTGATGCACTGGGCTGAATCCACTACCTTTTGTAGGATTTTCACTCAAAGGCATTGGTGATCCCATACCAGGTGGTAATGCAGTCAGTCAGCACACTTTCCACCACACAGCTATAGAAGTTTGCCAAGGTTTTCGATGACGTGCCGAATCTCCGCAGACTCCTGAGGAAGTAGAGGAGCTGCGTGCTTTTTTCACAATAATGTTTACATGATGAATCAAGTCAGGTCCTCTGAGATAGTGACACCCAGGAATTTAGAGTTACTGACCCCTTCCACTTCTGATCCTCTGATGACCACTAGCTCATGGTCCTCTGGTTTCCCGAAGTCTACAATCAGTTCCTTGCTCTTACTGACATTGAATGAGAATTTGTTGTTATTACACCACTCAGCCAAATTTCAATCTCTCTCCTGTATGCTGATTCATCACACCCTTTGGCACAACCCACAACAGTGGTGTCAGCGGCAAACTTGTATATGGTGTTGGCGCGTGGCCAAGTGGTTCATCTAGTGATCTGAAGGTCGCTAGTTCGAGTCTTGGCTGAGGCTGCGTGTGTGTCCTTGAGTAAGGCACTTAATCACTCATTGCTCTGCGACAGCACTGGTGCCAAGCTGTATGGGTCTTAATGCCCTTCCCTTGGACAACATTGGTGGCATGGAGAGGAGTGACTTGCAGCTTGGGCAACTGCTGGTCTTCCATTAAAAAAAACCCTTGCCCAGGCTTGCGCCCTGGAAACTTTCCAAAGTGCAAATCCATGCCTTGGATTACTTGGAGACTAACAAGGCCTACATGTATATGGTGTTGGAGCTGTACTTTGCCACAATCATAGGTGTAAAACCTGTAGAGCAGGGGGCTAAGCACACATCCCTGTGGTGCTCCTGTGCTGATTCAGATTGTGGAGGAGATGTTTTTGCCAATCAGAACCAAATGGGGTCTACAAGTGAGGAAATCCAGAATCCAATTGCACAAGATGGTACTGAGGCCCAGGGCTTCGAGTTTACTGATTAGTTTTGAGGGGATGATGGTGGTAAATGCTGAGCTGTCATCAATAAAGAGCATCTTGATGTATGGATCTTTGATGTCCAGATGTTCTAGAGTTGTGTGAAGAGCCAATGAATTGGCAACGATTAATTAGTCACCTCCTGTACTCATTGAAGTGGCCATTGAATGTATGTTCATCGGCCTCAGCTGCTGTTGCCCATCCACTTCAAAGTTCAACGTGTTGTGCATTCAGAGATGCTCTTCTGCACATCACTGTTACAATGCGTGGTTATTTGAGTTACTGTCACCTTCCCATCAGTTTGGCCATTTCCCTCTGACGTCTCTCATTGACGTCTCAAGATGTTTTCATGGCCATCACAGATGCTGCTTGGCCTATTGTCTTCCTCTGTACTTTGTGGGTTGCTCCAGATTCCAGCAGGCTCCAAAAATTAAATCAAACTGTGTTTGCATTTAACAAATCCACGCTGGCTTTTTGTTATCAGCTCAGACTTACTGCTTTGAAAATCAGTAGACAATTTAATCAGACTGATTTGCACCATCCAGAAAGAAACAGCACTATTTTATACTGACGCGGCTGCGGACCTTCACTCGCTGTGAAGTGGAAGGAAAAGGGCAACAGGGAATTGAGAATACCACCATCTCTAGATCTCATCTAAATCAAACTCCAATTTGGGAACTTACTCTTTGGGGGAGTCCTTCACCACATGGTCCACAGTGGTTGAAGGAAATGTTCACCATTAAAAGAGCTTGGTAAAATCAATCTACATAACATGGAAAATATGAATTATGAAGGCCATTACTTATAACTCCAGGTACTTTCAACATCAGTTTCCTGGGTGACCAAGTGATTGGATCGACTTGTACAGCTTAGTTATGCCTTTCTGGAAAACTAGATGGACAGATGTACACTCAATGTCTACCTTAACAGACCTGTACACCTGCTTTTTAATGATAATATCTAATCTGTCAATTGTGTGGTAGCAGTTCCATACATAAAAGTATGTAGCCATGGGGAAGCAATGTGATCTCAGTGACTTTGACCTTGGAATGATTATTGGTGCCAGATGGGGTGGTTTGAGTATCTCAGAAACTGCTGATCTCCTGACATTTTCACACACAAGAGTCTCCCGAGCTTACAGAGAAGATGCAAAACACAAATAACTATCCAGCCAGCAGCAGTTCTGTGCACACAATAAGGCTGACTAGTACTTCACAGTTGCTGCGATGGCATCGGCTGATGTTGTGTTCTTAGATTTTCAGACGGCCCCTAACAAGATGCTACACATAAGGCTGTTTAACGAGCTACAAGCCCATGGCATTACAGAAAAGATTTTTTTAAAAGATAAAGAAAAAATGGATAAAGCAGTGGCTCATTGGCAGGAAGCAAAGATTGGGAATAAAGGGAGCCTTTACTGGTTGGCTGCCAGTGACCAGTGGTGTTCCACAGGGGTCTGTGTTGGATCCTGTTATGTTATATGTCAATGACTTAGATGATGGAATTGATGGCTTTGTTGCAAAGTTTGTGGACAATATTAAATAGGCAGACTGGCAGGTAGCTTTGAGGAAGTAAGAAGGCCACAGAAGGACTTAGATAATTTGGAGAAAGGGTAAAGAACTGACAGATGAAACACAGTGTCAGGCACTTTGATACAAGAAATAAAAAGGTAGCTTATCTTCTAAATGGAGAGAAAACTCAAAATTCTGAGGTGCAAAGGGACTTGGGAGTCCTTGTGCAGGATTCCCTAAAGGCTAATCTGCAAGTTGAATCTGTGGTGAGAATGGCAATGTTATCATTCACTCCAAGAGGACTAGAATATAAAAGCAAGGATGTAATGTTGAGGCTTTATAAAGCACTGGTGAGGCCTCACTTCGAGTATTGTAAGCAATTTTGGCCCCTTAAAAAGGATGTGCTGACGCTGGAGAGGGTTCAAAGGAGGTTCACAAAAATGATTCCAGGATTGAATGGCTTGTCATTTGTTGGCTCTGGACTTGTATTCACTAGAATTCAGAGAATGAGGGGTGACCTCATTGAAACCTATCGAATGGTGAAAGGCCTTGAAAGAGTGGATGTGATAAAGCTGCTTCCTATAGTGGGAGACTCTACGACTAGAAGATGGTCTTTTGAAATGATAACACCAAGAAATTAAAAGTTGCTGAACCTCTCCACCTCAGATCCGTGAATGAGGGCTGGCTTATGGACCTTCGGTTATCTCCTCCTGAGGTCAATAATCAACTCCTTGATCTTGCTAACATTGAGTGAGAGGTTGTTGTTGTGGCACCACTCAGCAAAATTTTCGGTCCCCCCCATATGCTGATTTGTCACCACATTTGATTCAGAAAACTTAAATGTGGCGTTGGACCTGTGCTTAGCCTCACAATCACAAGTATAAAGCAAGAAGAGCAGGGGGCTAATCACACAGCCTTCTGGTTCACAAGGTGATGGTGATTTTGGAAGTTGTGATCCTGCAATGGGATACGGATAGACTGAATAATGATAGATAGGAAGAAATGTTGGCAAATGGGATTAGCATGACTAAAATTCAAAGTAAATTTAATACCAAAGTAGGTGGCTGTCCAACTACAACATCACTGGGCGACCACATTCAGTGTGGAATGGTAATAATATCTCCCCTCGCTTCAGGGATGTGTGCTTAACTCACTGCTCTACTCTCTCTACACTGATAAATCTGTGGCAAAGCATAGCTCAAGTCCCATCTATAAATTCACTGATGACAGACACCACTGTTGTCAGTAGCATCTCAGATGACAAAGAAGAGGCACACAGGATTGAGTTAGCTCATGTGGTTGAACGGTACTGTAGCAGCAACTTTGCACTCAACATCAGCAATTAACTGCGAATTCAGGAGGATACACTGAGAGGTCTGTGGTGAGTTCTTGGGCATCAACATCTATCCTGGGCAAGCACGCTGGAGGTTATACTTCATCAGGCGATTGAGAGGAGTTGGTATGTCACCAGAGACTCTTGCAAATTTCTAAAGATCTCTGGAGGTGAAGAGCATTCTGACAGGTTGCATCACAGCCATTATGGAGGATCCAGTGCTCGGGATTGAAAGAGGCAGCAGTGGGCTAGAACTCATCAGCTCTATCATAGGCACAATCTCCCCCATCACTGATGATATCTTCAAAAGGCCAGTGTGCAGGTACACTGGCTACAGATTGAAGTAAGAGTAATTTAGAAGATGTACATTTATAACTTTTATAAGCTGCCTGCGAAGTGTCACCATGTTTCACTAGCACCATCTTGGATCAGATTTCCAATTCTGGCGTCACAATAAATCACAATCCATCTTCCACCTACTTTCCAGCAAACTTGGAAACTTTACATTTTCTTCCATTCTCAAAGAAGTTTTTAATAAAGAACCAACTCCTCCAGCTATGTCCTTACAGCCTCATTTATTCTAACTCTCTGTTTTCCAGGTAACAGCCAGTTTTCAGCCAATGCTAACACATTCTTCCAAAACAATGGGTTCTTATCTCATGTGGCATTTTATCAAAAGTCTTGTGGGAAGCTAAGTAATCTACATCTCTCATTTCCCTTCTATCAACCCTCCTTGCCACATCCTTAAAGAATTTGAGCAAATTTGTCAACATGATTTACCTTTCATTAAGCCACATTGACTGGGTTTGATTTTGTTCAGTTCTTCTAAATGATTAGTAAGCTCCTCTGTGATTTTTGTCTCCAGCACCTTGCCAACAATAAATGTTGAACTGGTCTACCTCTCCTCACCTTCTTTCTTCCGCCACTGTTGAACACTATCTTTTTAATATTTTTCTCTTTCTAATTTGCTTGCAATTCCACTTTTTTAAGGCACAATTTTATGTGAGAAATTTAACTGTACAGAGAGCTGATGTCAGTATTTAACCACCTTTATAAAGCATTTAAAACATGGCTGAGAACTCTGTGTTGATACAATGAGTTCCACAGGCCTGGTTCCAAAGGAAATGAAGCAAACTAGTCCCTTCATGGGGGGGGGGGCGGTGGAGTTGTTTCAGTATGAACTATGAGGAGGAGTGAGACGAAAGGAAAAGATAAATGAGGTAAAAGTAACATAGAGCTTCAGAAATTCAAAATGATCTTCCCTTCTAAGCACCTGTACGACTTCCCAGCCCCACTAACACACTTCAACTTGTCTTGAATGGAAACTAGAATTTACATTGAAATTACAACATGTTCTCATCACTACCAGCAAAATTGAAATCTTTGATAGTTGCAACATTTCAATCAATGTGCTTGATGAGAATTTAAATTGTTTGCTCTACAGTTAGCCCTGCAATGCAGTATTTTCTATTAATGTGAATCTACAGAAGGAACTGATTGAAATTAGCACTGGGAATAACTTTGAGTTATAAAATGCACAAAAAAATCTTATTTTAATAAACATGCAAGAATATAGAACAATTTGCAATTCATTTATGCAGCTGGACCTTTTCCAAATTAAGATGCACATCTGTACTCCAGCAGATCTCATTTCAATGCCTGGACTCACCATGCCTTCCTTTGCCTGCAGATAAGATTATTTCATATTTCCAAAGACACAGAAGGCTATTCAGTCCATTAAGTTTATATATCACTCAGAGCATTCCCATCAGTCACCTTTCCCTACTTATTTTTCTTGTCTCACATCAACAAGAGATAAAAGATGAAATATGAAGGAAAGCTAGCCAATAATATCAAAAAGGATACCAGAAGTTTTTTTTAGATCTATGAAGTGTACAAGAGAGGCAAGAGTAGATATTTTACCACTGCAAAATGATGCTGGAGAGGTAGTAATGGTGGACAAACTCAATAAGTTATTTTTTGTCAGTCTTCACTGTGGAAGACACCAGCAATTCGAGAGGCCCAGGTGGAAAAAGTGTGTTACTGAGGAGAAGGTGCTTGAGAAGCTAAAAGTCTGAAGGTAGAAGAATTACCTGTTCCAGTTCTGAAAGAGGTGGCTGAAAAGATTGTAGAGACATTAGTAGTGATCTTTTAAGAATCACTAGATTCGGGAATTTTTTCCGGAGGACTGGAAAATTGCAAGTGTCACCCCACTCCTTAAGAAGGGAGGGAGGCAGAAGACAGTAAACTACAGGCCAGTTAGTCTGACTTCAAAGGCTGGCAAGATGTTGAAGTACATTACTAAAGATCAGATTTTAGTGTTCTTGGAGGCATATGATTAAAAAGATCACAGTCAGAATGGTTTCCTTGAGGGGAAATCTTGCCTGACAAATCTGTTGGAATTCTTTAAAGGAACAACAGGCAGGATAGACAGAGAGTCAATGGGTGTTGTTTACCTGGATTTTCAAAACTCCTTTGACAAAGTGCTGTACATGAAGCTGCTAACAGCAGTGTTTTTGGAAAGATACTAGCATGGACAGAAGATTGGCAGACTGGCAGGAGGCAAAGATCGAAATTAAAAGGCATCCTTTCTGGTTGGTTATCAGTGGTGTTCTGCAGAGGTTGGTGCAGGCTCTGCTATTGTTCAAATTTTATGATAATAATCTGAATAACTACATTGATGGCTTTGTGGCCAAGATCGCAGATGATGGAATACAGTGTCGGAAAGTGTATGGTCATGAACTTCGGAAGAAGGAATAAAGGTACAGACTGCTTTCTAAACGGGGAACCCATTCTGAAATTAGAGGTGCAAAGGGACTTAGAAGTCCTAGTGCAAGATCCCCTAAAGGTGCATTTGCAGTTGAGTCAGTGGTGAAGGAGGCAGATGCAATGTTAGCATTCGTTTTGAGAGGAGTAGAATATAAAAGCAAGGACGTAATGCTGAGTTCTATAAGGCTCTGGTCCGACTGCACTTGGAATATGGTGAGCAGATTTGGGCCCCTTATCTAAGAAAGGATGTGCTGGCATTGAAGACAGTCCAGAGGAGTTTCCAGGAATGATCCTGGGAATGAGGAGCATTTGACGACTCTAGACCTGTACTCACTGGAATTTAGACAAATGGGGAGGGGGGATATCTCATTGAAACCTACCGAATATTGCAAGGCTAGATAGCGTGGATGTAGAGAGGATGTTTCCTGTAGTGGGGGAGTCTAGGACCAGAGGACACAGCATCAGAATAGAAGGATGTTCCTTAAGAACAGCAATAAGGAGAATTTTTTTCCAACCAAAGGTTGGTAAATCTGTAGAATTCTTTGCCAAAGACAGCTGTGGAGGCCAAGTCATTGGGTATATTTAAAGAGGAGGTTGATAGGTACTTAATTTATAAGGGTATCAATGGTTATAGGAAGGAGGCAGGAGAGTGGGTTTGAGAGGGCTAATAAATCAGCCATGATGGAGCAGACTCAATGGGCCAAGTACCTACATTCTAGTTCTCTGTCTTCAGTTCTTATGGTCTGAACTCTCCCCCAGCTCTCCAACTACTCAGCGCATCAGGGTCAATCTAGACATATACAAACATGTCTTTTGAGATGAAAGAAGAAACCAGAACTTCTGGAGGAAACACGTACAGGGAGAACATGCAAACTCCACATGGACTCCATCTGGGTCTGGGACCCACTCCAGCTACAGCACCCATGCTGCCCCAGATTTGACATGACATGCTTACGTTGACAAAGTAGTCAGTAGATTAGAAATGCATATCCTTAAAATTAAAGTGCACTTATCAGAAAAGTATGTATGCAGTATACAATTCTGAGATTAGTTTTCCTGCAGGTAGCTATGAAACCAAGAAACACCACGGAACCTGTTCAAAGAAAACACCAAACACCCAACATACGAAAAAAAAGCAAATTGTGGAAACGACAAAAATGAGGGAAAAAAAGAATATTAAACATCAGACAACCTGGAAGCAGTACAGGAATCTCAGTTCAGCTCAGTTTAGGCTGTGTTTTCATTGACTGCGGGCTGCAGAGTCAGTCCACGCCGATCAGAATCGTGCAGAAAGTGTAATCAGAAACCAGAAACTCTTAAGATGAACTGCAGAGTCCAATCCACAAACCATGCCCAAGACCCAAGACTCCTGCACCTTATGGAGACCAGTCACCCACTCGCCTTCCACTCTCGTCCACTTCGATTTCAATCTTGTTCAACACTTTAAATGGCAAGATCAGTGAGTAATGGATAGGTTTGTGCTCCACCATTAGGCTGCACATTCCTCACTCCCAACCATGCCAAATTCCCTCAGTAAAATCACCAGATCACACAGTCAGCCCAAAAACACACTATCAAAATGTAAACGACAGGCTCCATTCACATAACGATTAGTAGTAGTAGAAGTACATTTAAAAGATGAAGAGAAAGAAGAAATAGTTTTCTGAACTGTCTGTTAGAATACCTTTTCACAAAAGAGTGATGAATATTCTACAAAAGGGTATCAAGGTGAGACCAATTGAAAACTTCAAAACTATGACAGACAGGTTCTTGTTAAACAAGGACCAAGGATCATGGAACGGGATATGGACGATGGTAGCTTGCAAATTGCCAAAGGGCATAACAAGCAGCTGGGAGCTGAGACTTATTCTTATATTCTTCTTTAAGCCAGACTTGTTTCAGACATGTGCCTGTACACTGTATATCTGATGCACTGAGAGTATCCTGGTGCTTTCAGGGATGGCCAGGGGAGCTTTGTGAGAGGTGGGTTCTCCCTCTATTTGGCAAGTGTTAAGGCAAGAAATCGGGAGCCTCTGCTTCTGAGACAGGCACTGTGAAAGTGCGACCACGCTTTCCCATAAAAACTAGAGGAATCTTCAGGTTTGCTTCCTCAGTTTTCTGATTGAGTGGTGTTGAGCTAATTTGAGCTTGATTTTGCTACAATTAACTTTGTGCATGTAGCACCCTCACATTTAGATTTATTCATTGGTGGCTGGTGAAGGGGAGAGTCTACTTGAGCACTGATCGGTAGTTGGGTGGGAGGTTCTTCGAAATTCCTCTTCAGCGAAGGTCTATTCCATGGGAAGCTGCCTTGGCTATATGGACAGCTCCAGCCTGCAAATTTGGACCTCCTCAGACGATGAGATCTGCTAAAGCCTGCATCTCTCGAAGGGTTACCAGGTGTCACATTTCGTGAAAATAGCTCCTGTAGGTGGAAGAGGATTTTAGGTAATAAAACTACAAAATGCAAGGCAGACTCGGCAAGTCAAGCAACATCTATGGAGAGAGAAACAGAGTTGACATTTCACGTAACTAACCTTTGAGTGCCTTGTGCCAGTGAGCCAAGATTTATTTCACTTGTGAAGTTACACTGGTGACCATTGCACATTTTATCGTTTAAAGGCTCATCACCAGCTTGACAAAGTTGTCTGTATTAAACATTAGGTAAATCCCTGCAAGATAAGGCTCATGTGTTTAAATAGTAGAGAGATCTGGAAGGATAAATAGGGAGAAAATATTTTTCTCATCAGTAGGATCCAAGGCAACGCTGAAGTTAAAGCAAGACCATACAAAATATTCAGGAGAAATCAGGAACACAAGGAAATCTGCAGATGCTGGAAATTCAAGCAACACACAAAATGCTGGTGGAATGCAACAAGCCAGGCAGCATCTGTAGGAAGAAGTACAGTCAACACTTCGGGCCAAGACAGTTAGTCCTGACGAAGGGTCTCGGCCCGAAATGTCAACTGTACGTCTTCCTATAGATTCTGTCTGGCCTGCTGTGTTCCACCAGCAGTTTGTGAGAAGAAATCAGGAACCATTTTCTCACTTGAGAGATTTTCTCCACCAATAGCCTGTTCTCATCAACAATCAATTGAAGTGAGTTCGCAAGTAGTTGGGAAAAGTCAAAGTCAAGTTTATTACCATCTGCACAAGTGCAGCTATATTCAGGTGCAATGAGAAACCAATTGGGAGTAGCATCACAGGCATATAGTATTGTAAACACAACAAAAAACAGGAAGAAGAACATAAATTTACAAAATTTTACAAGGAAGAACATTTGGAACAAAAAAACATTAAAGTCCATTGTAGTGCAAAGTGGTCTAGGTGGTTATAGTGAGGTAGTGATTAGGGTTGTGCAGGTTGGTTCACAAACCGAATGGGAAGTTATTGAAAGATGTAAAGCAATGAAGAGACAAGGCTGCTGATGCACAGTTGTGATTGAACAAATTGGATGGGCTGAGCAGCCTCTTTATATTCCACTAGTTCATGGCTTCAATGAGCTGCCCACGCATCCTGATGAATGAAAATGCTTCTGTTGGATTAGGTAATAAATTGCATTTATCTTGTAGTTTAACATTCTTTTGTGCTCACTTATATGATTGTATAATCACCTGTTCAGTGTATTTTCAGTAATCTGTAGCATAGTTGCTTCTGTACTTCTGTAATCTTATGGTATTGGCAGCAAGTTCTTGTCTCATACGTACATTATCAGAGAATTCCTTTATCTAGCCAGTTGGATCTAGTGTTTTTATAAAAAGACCAACCAGGAACCCATGGCAGAGTCTTCAATTCCTACACCCATCTCACCAGCCAGCTCAGAACATGTGGAAAAAGTCAGTCATCCTCAATCCTCAGTGAACGGCTGAGGAGAATTACTTCCTGGTCCAGAAGGAAGGGATAGAACACTGAGGGGGATTATTGATAGAAAGTTAAAGCTACTACTGGGAAGGTAACTGTTAGCAGCCATATTTAAACACTTCAGATAACATCAGAAAATGGGCAGAAAGGAATTTTAATTACCTCCAGGCAACCATTGTATTACAGTGTTGTGTCAACCTACTGCAGGCTCCTGATGATATTGATATCTCCGTGCAGTCCAAGCCAGTTGCACTGTTGCTCCGGGTGAGTAGAGCATGGGCCTTGTTCCCTATCAGGAAGACCAAATCCAAGCTCCCTGTCCCAGCGTCTGCCAGCCTGGCTTGTACTGGTCCATGCCAAGAAAGTCCAGGCTGTAGTCAAGCCTTCTGGTCCCAAAGTGCCTGAGATCATTCTCTAAGGCCATTTTTAGTTACATAAAGTCACATGGCATAGAACAGGGTTTTTGCCCAACATGTAGCAGTTCTACAGGGAGGGAGCAATGAAATCCCACAATGTTTGTGATACCAGACAAACACTTGAAACATCAAGGCATAGAAGTCCATGCGCAAGTGCTGCACATTTGGTCTTTTGTAATACTGTAGGTTGATTTGGGTTTCTTTGTTTGTGGCTGCCTGTAAGCAGAGGAATCTCAAGCTTGTACTTCGATAATAAATGTAGTCTGACCTTTGAACCTTGAAAGGGGTATCAGTATAGATGGTTATTTTTATTTGTTAATTAAGAAACATCATGGAGTAGGCCCTTCCAGCCCTTTGAGCCATGCCATGCAGCGATCCCCCTAGTCACAGGATCATTTACAATGACCAGTCTCCAATATAACCCAAGCCTAGTCACAGGATCATTTACAATGACCAATCTCCAATATAACCCAAGCCTCGTCATATTATCATTTACAATGACCAATCTCCAATATAACCCAAGCCTCGTCACATTATCATTTACAATGACCAATCTCCAATACAACCTGAGCCTAGTCACAGGATCATTTACAATGACCAATTAGCCTATCAAACGGTATGTCTTTGGGAAGAGACTGGAGCATGCAGAGGAAACCCACATGGTCAAGGGGACAACATACAAACTCCTTACAGACAGTGGTGGGAATTGAACCTGTGTTGCTGGTATTGTAAAACGCTGTGTTAACCACTACGCTACCATGTCACCCCATATCTGATGGGGTGGGTCAAACATTCAAGGGGTTGATGGGTTCAATGCTCTGATTTGTTATCAGAGAACATACACAGTATATAACCTGAAATACTTGCCTTTGCAGACATCCAGGAAAAATAGAACCCTAAAAGAATGAACGACAGAAAGCAAGGAGTAGCAAAATCCCCTCTCCACACCCCACCCCACACAAGCAGCAGCCTTCCCCCCTGCCCTATCCGTTTCAACAAAAGCATCAGCTCGCACCACCCACAAAGCAAGGAGTAGCAAAGTCCCCACAGAGAGACCATGAATGCAGTCAACAAAATCTGTTGTTCACCTGACATGCCACAGGCTCTGCCTCACTAACCCATTTCACAGTGAAAGGGGAGAGTAACAGTCACTGCTACAGTGTTACACTCTGCCACGTCGTTTTTTATTCCGAGATTCTCCGACTCGAGAACCAGCGGCAAATTCTCCCCACCATCAAGAGAAAGAGAGAGGGAAAGCGGTCACTCGACTACAGAGGCTACCAACCACAGCATCCTCCACTGCCAAATCTCAGTTCCTTCTCCCATGACGCCTCAGTCAGCAACACCGGGCTGGAATCGGTTGTCCACAGGGCCACATCCTGCACCCCACACCCCAATATCATCCATACCGTCAGGGCCACACCCTGCACCCTGCTTCTTCCAGGCATTCAGGACCACACCCTGCACCCTGCACCCCAACATCTTCAATGCCATCAGGACCACATCCTGCACCCCACACCCCAACATCTTCCATACCATCAGGACCACACCCTGCACCCCAACATCTTCCATACCGTCAGGGCCACACGCTGCACCCCACACCCCACAATCTTCCATACCATCAGGACCACACCCAGCACCCCACACCCCAACATCTTCCATACCATCAGGGACACACCCTGCACCCCACACCTCAACATCTTCCATACCATCAGGGACACACCCTGCACCCCACACCCCACAATCTTCCATACCATCAGGGACACACCCTGCACCCCACACCTCAACATCTTCCATACCATCAGGGACACACCCTGCACCCCACACCTCAACATCTTCCATACCATCAGGGCCACACCCAGCACCCCACACCACAACATCTTCCATACCATCAGGGACACACCCTGCACCCCACACCTCAACATCTTCCATACCATCAGGGCCACACCCAGCACCCCACACCTCAACATCTTCCATACCATCAGGGACACACCCTGCACCCCACACCCCAACATCTTCCATACCATCAGGGACACACCCTGCACCCCACACCCCAACATCTTCCATACCATCAGGACCACACCCTGCACCCCACACCCCACAATCTTCCATACTATCAGGACCACACCCTGCACCCCGCACCCCACAATCTTCCATACCATCAGGACCACACCCTGCACCCCACACCCCAACATCTTCCATACCATCAGGACCACACCCTGCACCCCACACCCCAACATCTTCCATACCATCAGGGCCACACCCTGCACCCCGCACCCCACAATCTTCCATACCATCAGGACCACACCCTGCACCCCACACCCCAACATCTTCCATACCATCAGGGACACACCCTGCACCCCACACCCCACAATCTTCCATACCATCAGGACCACACCCTGCACCCCACACCCCACAATCTTCCATACCATCAGGGACACACCCTGCACCCCATACCTCAACATCTTCCATACCATCAGGGCCACACCCTGCAACCCACACCCCAACATCTTCCATACCATCAGGGACACACCCTGCACCCCACACCCAAACATCTTCAATACCATCAGGGCCACACCTTGCACCCCACACCCTAACATCTTCCAGACCATCAGGGACACAGCCTGCACCCCATGCCCCAACATCTTCCATACCATCAGGGGCACACCCTGCACCCCACACCCCACAATCTTCCATACCATCAGGGACACACCCTGCACCCCACACCCCACAATCTTCCACACCATCAGGACCACACCCTGCACCCCACACCCCACAATCTTCCATACCATCAGGGACACACCCTGCACCCCACAATCTTCCATACCATCAGGACCACACCCTGCACCCCACACCCCACAATCTTCCATACCATCAGGACCACACCCTGCACCCCACACCCCACAATCTTCCATACCATCAGGGCCACACCCTGCACCCCACACCCCAACATCTTCCATACCATCAGGACCACACCCTGCACCCCACACCCCAACATCTTCCATACCATCAGGGCCACACCCTGCACCCCGCACCCCACAATCTTCCATACCATCAGGACCACACCCTGCACCCCACACCCCAACATCTTCCATACCATCAGGGACACACCCTGCACCCCACAATCTTCCATACCATCAGGACCACACCCTGCACCCCACACCCCACAATCTTCCATACCATCAGGACCACACCCTGCACCCCACACCCCACAATCTTCCATACCATCAGGGACACACCCTGCACCCCATACCTCAACATCTTCCATACCATCAGGGCCACACCCTGCAACCCACACCCCAACATCTTCCATACCATCAGGGACACACCCTGCACCCCACACCCAAACATCTTCAATACCATCAGGGCCACACCTTGCACCCCACACCCTAACATCTTCCAGACCATCAGGGACACAGCCTGCACCCCATGCCCCAACATCTTCCATACCATCAGGGGCACACCCTGCACCCCACACCCAAACATCTTCAATACCATCAGGGCCACACCTTGCACCCCACACCCTAACATCTTCCAGACCATCAGGGACACAGCCTGCACCCCATGCCCCAACATCTTCCATACCATCAGGGGCACACCCTGCACCCCACACCCCAACATCTTCCATACCATCAGGGACACACCCTGCACCCGCACACCAACATCTTCCATACCATCAGGACCACACCTTGCACTCCACACCCCACAATCTTCCATACCATCAGGGACACACCCTGCACCCCGCACCCCACAATCTTCCACACCATCAGGACCACACCCTGCACCCCACACCCCACAATCTTCCATACCATCAGGGACACACCCTGCACCCCACAATCTTCCATACCATCAGGACCACACCCTGCACCCCACACCCCACAATCTTCCATACCATCTGGACCACACCCTGCACCCCACACCCCAACATCTTCCATACCATCAGGGACACACCCTGCACCCCACACCCCACAATCTTCCATACCATCAGGGACACACCCTGCACCCCATACCTCAACATCTTCCATACCATCAGGGCCACACCCTGCACCCCACACCCCAACATCTTCCATACCATCAGGGACACACCCTGGACCCCACACCCAAACATTTTCCATACCATCAGGGACACACCCTGGACCCCACACCCCACAATCTTCCATACCATCAGGGACACACCCTGCATCCCATACCTCAACATCTTCCATACCATCAGGGACACACCCTGCACCCCACACCCCACAATCTTCCATACCATCAGGACCACACCCTGCACCCCACACCCCAACATCTTCCATACCATCAGTGACACACCCTGCACCCCGCACCCCACAATCTTCCATACCATCAGGACCACACCCTGCACCCCATACCTCAACATCTTCCATACCATCAGGGCCACACCCTGCAACCCACACCCCAACATCTTCCATACCATCAGGGACACACCCTGCACCCCACACCCAAACATCTTCAATACCATCAGGGCCACACCTTGCACCCCACACCCTAACATCTTCCAGACCATCAGGGACACAGCCTGCACCCCATGCCCCAACATCTTCCATACCATCAGGGACACACCCTGCACCCCATACCTCAACATCTTCCATACCATCAGGGCCACACCCTGCACCCCACACCCCAACATCTTCCATACCATCAGGGACACACCCTGGACCCCACACCCAAACATTTTCCATACCATCAGGGACACACCCTGGACCCCACACCCCACAATCTTCCATACCATCAGGGACACACCCTGCATCCCATACCTCAACATCTTCCATACCATCAGGGACACACCCTGCACCCCACACCCCACAATCTTCCATACCATCAGGACCACACCCTGCACCCCACACCCCAACATCTTCCATACCATCAGGGACACACCCTGCACCCCGCACCCCACAATCTTCCATACCATCAGGACCACACCCTGCACCCCACACCCCACAATCTTCCATACCATCAGGACCACACCCTGCACCCCACACCCCACAATCTTCCATACCATCAGGGCCACACCCTGCACCCCACACCCCACAATCTTCCATACCATCAGGACCACACCCCACACCCCAACATCTTCCATACTGTCAGGGCCACACCCTGCACCCTGCACCCCGGATTCTTCCCTGCCATGGCTGGGGGACATCAGAAAACGGCCGGTTGGTCGGAGAGCTCCAGAAAAAATGCAGTTTGCATGTTGTTGCAGATGAGGGACCTCAATAGAATTCCAGCCATCTTGCAAAGGAAATAAAGAGACAGCAACGAGAGAAATTTGAGGTGTTTCTGCAGGTGAGCTTGAAGAGGCAGCCACTTGGTGCCATCTTAACTCTGGCCTGTTTCTGTGCTGCCTGACTCTGAGCCTCTGCAAGTGACCCCATTGGAACACCTTCACCAGTACAACAAGCAAGTGATGAGAAATCTCCGAGGCACACCAACACACGTAAGATATGATATTTGGCAACAATTTCTCCATAAATTACGGCATCCTCCTGTCAGCCCCCACAACCTTTCAGAGAGTTGTTGCCATGACAATAACACCTAAAAAGCTTGAATCACATTCTTTAGAAAATAGCAGCTGCCCTGCTCTTATTTTGAGTAATATTCTGGCCTATTTTATCTTCCACAGATGTCCCACTGGCCGGAATCCAACATAGACACATGCCAATCTTGTCTCGGTGATGCTGGAGAAGATGAGGCGTTCTTCACTGCAAAACTGGCTATCAGCTAGTACGTGAGGGGAAACTTGCCACATTTGCATTCCTGACCAACGCTCTCTCTCAGCGGCCTAGTGTTAAACCAAAACTGACTAAAGGAGAACTTCTGTGAAAACCCAGATGTGGGAAGTGGAGTGAGGCTTCCAATCTGGCTCTGCCAGCTCCTCCAAGAAAATGAAACACTTCAGATCCTGGAAATCGGATGTAAAAACTGAGTTCTGATAGAGGATTCACAACTTGAAACATTAACTGTTTCTCTCTCCACAGATGCTGTCTGACCTGCTGAGGGTTTCCCACACTTTTCATTATAGTCATCAGATCCTGAGGTCATAGGTCATAGAATCATTCAGTGTAGAAACAAGCCCTTTAGATCACAGACTCTATGTTGACCTATTCACACTAATTCCATACTAATAGCATTTTATTGTCCTCACATTACTTACAGCTTTTCCCAGATCCTACCATTCAATCTCTCTACTGCCCATTATGATGCTGGTGTTTAGGGCAGCAGTGAGGGATCTTTGTCTCTGGCAGTGTTCAGGGCTTCTTTCATCGTGTCAGTGGTTCAGTTTTCACTACTGTCAGTCATGCAAGTCCCGGGTGGAGACTCAGGAATATCATCACACTCAGATGTAGAAGGATTCTTCATTGCTGTTTCTGTAACAAACCAGTGGACCACTCTTAGTTTGCCCTCTACCCAGAGTCAAAGCATAAAGCCCCGACTCCAGCCAACATAGCTCTCCGGGTCATTGAGGCACGCAAGCCTCCAAATCCAATGACAAGGTTGTGGTTCTCTTGGAGGTCAGCTGGGGACACTTTACTACCAAACCTAGAGATGTCTTTGGGAAGTGGAGGAAAACTAGAGCACCTGGAGGAAACTCACATCGTCACAGGGTCAGGGTTGAACCATGGCTGGTGGAGCTGAGAAGCTGCAGCTCTGTCATTGTGCTGTTGCCATTGAACATCAGCAATGACAGACAGAGGGGGAGTCGATTGAGGAGGTGCTGCAGGAGGACAGCATTGGAGCAATCACAGAAAATACAGGGATAATTAGCACAAATATATATACAAAATGGTTTAATTTATACTGTATATTTTAACCTACCAGATATAGAAAGGCCAAGATAGATTGGACGTGGAAATGATGAGAGAGTCTAGGATCAGAGGGTGCAGCCTCAGAGTAGAAGTTCTCCCCTTTAGAACAGAGATAAGAAGGGATTCCTTTAGTCAGAGCATGGCGAATCTATGGAATTCATTGCTACAGATGGCTGTGGCGGCCAAGTTACAGGTATATTTAAAGTAGTGGTTGACAGGTACAATTTGTAAAGTTTTCAATGGTTATGGGAAGCTGGCAGGAGAATGGAGTTGAGAGGGAAAATAAATCAGCCCTGATCAAATATGGAGTAGACTCAATGGGCTGAATGGCCTAATTCTGCTGCCCTGTCCTACAGTGTTGCTTAGTTTGTTTTGCAGTGGATTTTATTTGTACAGAATGGCCGTGGAAGCAGGTTATCAACATCAGACAGATAGGAGAAGGGGGGACTGGTGGTTACGGTTACTGCTACTAAAGTTGAATTATTTATTCACGGGGCAGTAAGTGGATGTGGGATGACTGGGTTAATGTTTACAGTAAGTGTGTGTGGTCAATGTCCTCTACGATGGAATTTTAGAAGGACACACCTGCCCAGGAACTTCCATCTGCTTTCATCTTGAATTCAGGACCTACAGAGCTGGAAGCAAATAACTGACTGACATGCCAGTACATCATTCAGATTTCCTACAGCTCTTCCCACCAGAGGCAGCCTCCATCCAATCAAATCATTGCTGACAATCCAACCTAATATGAACTCGCTGGAGGCTGGTTCACACACAATCTGTTCTGCACTGTTTTTGGCATTGTGCATCTTACTTATTTTAGGAAAAGTGCTGTGTTTTTTTCCACCTTGTCCTACAAGATGAGGAAAAATGTTTATATTTTTCAGGGTTTAGCTCAACCTTGCAGAGACAGGTCACACATTTAATTAGTGGTCCAGTTCAGTTCCAGCCTGCTGATTATTTGATGCTGGAGCTAAAGCATAGCTATTAAACACGTGAACACATATTATTTAGCACAGTTAGAGTCATTGAGACATGGAGAAGTACAACTCAGAAACAGGCCCTTCTGCCCATCTAATCTGCTCCTGAGTGAGGGTTGATACTGTTGATAGTCCACGCTGTAGCCCTTCAATACTTAACTCTGTAAGGTTACCAGACATTAGCCCAACAAAGGGATGGCTGCTGCGGTGGACTTACTTGTGTTATTAAAAACAAAGGAGCCCTTCCCATCTCCCCAGTGAAGCCGGCAGTCAAGAACTGTCCACTGTGTCCTCCTGCAGAGAAATGACCATCATGTGACCCACACAGCATGCCACCCAGTGGGAGGTTCTCTACACCAGCTATGTGAGAGCATAGCCGTACTTCAGTTCATCTTATTGAGCCAAATGTTGGGCATTTGTAATGGAGACAGATGGAATATGGTAGACAGTGGTGGTAAGAACTAGAGGACCAAGGCTGTGTGAGTAGCCTTGTGGGGATGGTGGAATAATTTGAAACCTGTGCTGTAGTTGAGAGTGGAGGCTGTGGAAAGAGCAGCCAAGGCCTGGGATGGACAGGAATGAGGATTGTCTAGGGATGGTGATGGAGAGTTGGAGGGGTGCAATCAGACATAGGCGCCTTTCATTAGGGGCCAAGGTCAGACGAAGGTGCGCTAAAGGTTGGGTGAAGATTCAGGGTGAGGCTGGGGAGACTGCAGAGGCACTGGAGGTTAAAAGGATTCAAAACCCTCAGGACGGGCAAGATGTGAAAAGGACCAGAGGCTTTTGGGATTAGAAGAATTGGAACAGGGTGGAGAGTTTGAGGGGCTGATGTTCCTAGAGAGTTGAATCTGACATTAGGGTGAGCAAACAACTGAAGATTAAACAGGAAGTGTTTAACCTCTCGGTCCCCAATACTTCCCTGTGTCACTTCAAGGGCTCCTAATCCAGCAATCCAGCATCCCAGTCCGATGCCACCAGCTGTATTCCAAATGCAGAATGATGGGACTGAATTGTGGATTTCACTAGGACATGGCAGTAATTCTGACCTGACATGAAGAGACCATTTCACTGAAAATCGAAACCTGCAGATGCCGGAAACCTGAAAGAAAAAGGTAGAAACACTCAGAAGATCAGGAAGCTTCTATAAGAAGAGAAATTGTCACCACTCCTCCTCCTGCCCCCTCTTCTTCCCACTCCACCTCCTCCTCCTCCTCTGCCCCTCCTCTTTCTCCTCCTTCCCCTCCTCCTCCCTTCTCCACACTCCTCCCCTTCCTCCTTCCCAGCTTTCATTTGGTTTGGCACAGCATTGTGGGCCGAATGGTCTGTTCTGTGTTCTCCTCTGCTTGATCTCCCCCTCCTGAGTCACTGAGTGAAGCTGAGAACATCACACCCTGACTCCCCACATTGAGAAGCGCCTGTACAACCAATGAGGGTCCGAACCCCTCTCACGTAGGCCAACGAGACACACCATGAGACCCATGGCCATCGACTGCCTTTGGCTGACAGCATCTGGATCTTATCCCTTGGTTCCTCAAGGGTGCAACCAGCCTTAGTGATGAATGATCTGCACTAAAGTTCAAAGCTCAAAGTAAAATTTATTATCGACTACTTACATGTCACCACATACATTCTGAGATTCTTCTTCCTGCAGGCATGCTTAGCAAATCTATAGAACAGTAACTGTAAACAGGATCAATGGACAACAAACTGTGCACATGCAGATATAAATAAATAGCAATTAGTAACAAGCATGAAATAACAAGATAAAAGAGTCCTTACATGAGTGTAGTTACCCCCTTTTCTTCAAGATCCTGACGGATGAGACGTAGTAACTGTTCTTGAACCTGGTGGTGCGAGTCCTGAGGCACTTGTACCTTCTACCTGATGGCAGCAGTGAGAAAAGAGCATGGCCTGGGTGGTGAGGATCTTTGATGATGGATGCTGCTTTCCTACAGCAATGTTTCATGTAGTTCAGTGTAGCTCAGTGGTTGGGAGGGTTTTACCTGTGATGTCCTGGACCGAACCCGAAGAGGAGAGAAGTGATGGGTGGGTACTGTGGAACCTCGTGTAAAAGCAGAAGTACCAGCTGCACATTAATGGAGTGGTGCCCCTGGCAGCTGATGGCACTGGGAGATCCGGGTTGCCTTCACTGATACAGTCACTGATCTGCTGTGCTCATCCAAGGTAGATAAGGCCCAAATACCAAGCTTGCAGTCACTGACTACCCCCATCCCAAGTCACTTTCAAACTCTTAGAACTGACTGCTTGGAGAACCAAGTATTATAGACCTTCCTTTGTGTTTATACCAGAACCTGAATGTTACCACCCAATTGCTTTGAGGATTCTGCACTATCCGCTGTAGTCACTTTAATAGCTGCTGGTAGGGCATTGGCTCGGGGTGTTGTCCAGTCTCTGCCTCAGCCTTGCATGTTCATCCAGACAAGTGGGAGCATCTGCTTGTCTGATGCTCCTTACAGTTGGTGGACACGTCCCCCTGGTCCTCCCGTCCTGCGTAGCTGTAGATATACTGCTGCTCTTCTTCATTGCCACCCTGAGTCTGATGGTCAAAGGTGCCCAAGGTGGCTGGGTTGCAGGAAGCAGCAAAGTATAATTAGCAAGTTGGCAGCTCAAATTCCAAAGAAAGCACCTCCAAAGCTTGTTCAAATGTCCCACAACATGCACGTGAAACATTCCTACAAGTCCACTCAAAATTCAGCTGTGGGACTCCAATCATTAGGCAATGCCCACCACCCAGGACATGTCCTCTTCTCATTGTTACTGTCAGGAAGGAGTTTCAGAAGCCTGAAGACACACACTCAGCTTCTTCCCCCTGTCATTTGATTTCCAAATGGACATTGAACCCATGAACACTACCTCACTATTTTTCGTACTACTTATTTAAGTTTATTATATATTTACTGTAATTCACAGTTTTTTCTATATTATCATTGTACTGCTGCCACAAAGTTAACAAATGTCATGACATATACCTGTGATGTTAAAGCTGTTTCTGACTCGGATGTCTGCACAGTGCATCAGGGACAGTTTTACTGGAGAGTTCCTCCTCATCCCTCCTCTAAACACACTCACTTTCACCCCCGCAAACAGGAAATCGAAAAACTCTACCTCGGAAAGTTAATAAGAAATTGTTAACCAACCTAATTAGCAGCAGAGCTTTTCAGAAGCTGCCACCAAGCAACTTTGCTCCAGAGCAGAGTTTCCAGCTAGCTCTTTATAATTCAGTGTGTTTATCTCCAATAAACAGCAGAAATCTTGCAGAAGTTCAAAAGGTCAGCACAACATCGTGGGCTGATCTCTAATGTACTGTTCTATGTTCTAAATGCTGCCCAGAATCTGATAACAAGGGGAGCTAAATATGACTTTTGTAACAATAGGAATTGTCACATAAAGTCAGGTGCAGTAGCATGAGAGAGAAAGGATGAAGTGTGGATGTGGAGGGAGCATATATAATCATGAAATGTAATGAAATACGGCCGGCACTTTGTAATATTATATGGCCGACAGCTGCTGGTAGGTTCATTCACTCTTTGCCAAGGTTGAAAATCGAGTTGATTAGTCTGACTGGAGTCCTTTGTACAGGACAATGGATTGGCCCCCTTGCTGGGAATGAGGTGAAGAGGTGACACAGTGACACGCCTGCTACACAGCTCCAGTGTGCCGGGGTCAATTCTGAACTCGGGTGCTGTCTGTGTGGAGTTTGCATGTTCTCCCTGTGGTTCTGTGGATTTTCTCCCACATCCCAATGATATGTGGGTTGGCAGGTTAGTTGTTCGTTGTAAGTTGCCCTTAGTGTGTAGACCATAACAGAATTAGACTATTCAGCACTTTGGATCTGCTCTGTCAATTTATCATGGCTGAATTATTATCCCTCTCAATCCCATTCTCATGACTTCTCCCCCGACCTTTGTCGCCCTGGCTAACCAAGAACCTATCAACTCCACTTTATAGCATGGCCTCCACAGCTGTCTGTGGCAATGAATTCTCGAGATTCTTTACCCTCTAGTCAAAGGAATTTGTCCTCATCTCTGTTGAATGTGAACACCTGTCCACTCAGGTGAGTGTTTGAACTGTTGAGATGTGGATGTGGAGCAAATGTAGGGAGAGTAGGATTCGTGTCATGGGTCCTGACAGTCAACACAGCTCAGTGGTTGAAGGTTTTGCTGTTACATTCCACAAAATGAAAAGGTACAGTGAGCATTAGAGTGAGCTGACAGCGATGGACTAACCTACCCTCGTCTCAGGTGGCAGGGTGGAGATATATCTCCACCAAAGGAGGTGTAAGATACTCCTTCCCTCTGCTAGCCTGCAGGTCACCCTTGAGAAAGGGATAGCACCTGCTTAGCTTCACCCCCACCCTCACCATTCAGGGTCACGTGAAGCCATGGGAGCAGGCGATGGATGGTCGTAGGAGCAGCTGGTGCAGATCACAAGTCCTGCTTAAGTGACCACTGACACCAGGCTGACAATGTCTGAAGAGTATTGATAATGGCTGGGGTCACCCGTCTTGTAAAGACACTGCCCGGAAGAAGACAATGACAAACTACTTCTGCAGAAAAATTTGCCAGGAACAGTTGTGGACATAGGAAGATTACGATTGCCCATGTAATACGACAAGGCACATAATGCACGATCGAACCCTCCTTCTGTGCCATAAAGATAGATAGGAACTGTAACACCCACTCAGGCAAGTAGTCTAGTCAGCAGCTTAGTGATGGTTTGTCATTAAAGACATTGATTTCAATGGGCAGGAAAGTGGGAACTTAAACTGAGCTGTTGAACTGAGAGCAAAATAACTTTTTGACCTGACCTAAAATTCCTTTTCACGCATAAATGCTGCTTCACCTGCTGAATTCCTCCAGCAGATTATCTGTTGAGCCAAAAATTACACAATTATTAATGAGGATCAAAGGTGGCGACTGAAAGGCCAGCAGAGAAAATGGAAGCACAACCTTTCAGAGAAGGGAGATCAAATCCATGCAGTTGAGAGAGGTTGAATCACATTCAAAATGAGCATCAAGGTTAGAATGGGAGAGGGAGGAAAAGATCTTCTTTGTAAGTAAAGTTGTTAGGACGATGGCTTTTGCAAATGCCCCTGATTAAACTCTGAAACCACAGAAGGAACGAAAGCATATCTCAGACAGTCATGGTTGAGAAAATCATCAATGCATTAGACCACTGGGAAACAGGCCAGTTCAGCTGCAGCATTCCCTCCCCATGCAGACTGACATTTCAGATCTATAGAGTGTAAGTGGTGATAATCCACAGTCAAATCACCACCCCCCACCCCCCCTTACCATCCCATTCCCACTAGGTGAGCTGCTTCTGTTAAAAAGTAGACCCTGAATTAAAATGAAATTTATTCATTGCAAGGGAAGGATTTTCCAAGATGGATGTGGTGAACTGTGCAATGATTGTTGGTATGGATAGGTCTGGTTCTGAGGACTGTTGTCTGTGAAATCTTATCCTGCAAACCCACACTACCACCTTGACTGAGGTCCCAGCTGGGCCAGTACCCACAGCATCACTGCAGTTAGTCCAGCCATTGCTGCATCCTTCCTGCCAGCTGACTGGGGAACGAAAGTAGACCAGAACACTTCAAGTCAGCAGGTCTTTAACACTGATTGCTTCATTCCCAAGGTGCACTCATCATTAGACAGGCTGGTGCTGGGAGGAAAGGTCTTGGATTTCCATAGCACCCCAGAACCGGCAGCATACGTGGAGGTGTAGTCACAGCCAGGAAACACTACAGCCTACCTTAGCACAGTATACTGCCACAAGCGATGATTAATCATAGGCCTGGGGGAGTTTGTAGGTTCTCCCAGTGACCACATGGGTTGCCTCTAGTGCTCTGGTGTCCTCCCACACTCCAAAGGCCTACAGATTGAGGGTTAATTGGTCACATGGAATCTTGTGGTGTGGGCTTGTTGGGCTGAAAGGGCCCGTTATTGTGCTCTATCTCAAAATAAAATACAAATACTGACCAGTCAGCTTAGGTGGTATTGGGGAGCTCAGAAATGGAGAGATCTCTCTGTTTGCTGTTAAATTGCACCGTGTTCCTATACACGGAGGCATATTTGGAACTATTTTCCACATGTGACAAGTAGAGTTAAGCCACCTGTAGGTGGTGATGAGGTTCATGGGGGGTGGGGTAAGTATCCGGCTGTTGACGATTTCTTCTGCGAGTTCAAGTCAGAGTGCAGATGCAGTTCCCGTTCGAACCCCAGAGCAGCCCTGTTGGGCCAGGTGGACTAGTTCTGCTCCAAACGTATCTTACAGAGAGCTGCGTCAGCCTCAGGCTGCACAGGTTCTCCTGACACAAACTCGTAACACAATTGTAAAACTCAAGGCTGCCAATTAGCCATGGTTGCAACAGAAATGCATTATATTTAATAAACGCATGACTCGCGTGTATTCTGTGCACGTAAACTGATGGTAGTTGTGTGAAGAGCTGACAGGTTGGGTGATGGTTGCTCAGGTAACTGGGATGCATCTGCAGAACTGGACACAGCAAAACACCTAGACCCTAGCACCGAGTTATGAGCAGAGATTTAGGGTGTATTCCCTGGGAGCCAGTTTAAGAAGTAATTAAAGCTCTGAGGATAGTAGGAACAGCCAATAGGACGGAAAGGAAAGATTTCTGCTGATTGGGAAGGGAGAATAGTCTGACAATCAAAGCCAGGCCTTTTTGGATTGAATGGAAGAACACAGTTTTCCATAAATGACAAATATTTAGGTTGTAGATCAGCCATGATGGGTGGATGATGCTCAGAGGGTTTATTCCGCTACTGCTGTTGATTTTTCCTCTGCTCTTTCAAGTGCTGAAGAAGAAGGCACCAGTGAACAACACGACCCATGGCAACATCCTTCAGTTAGTTCACAAAACTACTTTTACTTCTTTCAAATCTGATTCACTATGATTGGAACTGTGGTTTACATTTTGCTGGTGTGATTTCAGGCCAGTTGAGTGGTCTGAAACTTTAAGGTTTTGAGTAGAGTTTGTGGCCTGGAGTCCAGGAAGCTTGGAGCTCTCATCAATTCCATTTCTCACCAATCTCGCCAGTTAAAGCTCTTGAGCAAGGTCAATATCAACGAGAACAAGAATGGAATGCAAGTAAGTGGTGAGCACTGCCTGCCTTCATTTGACCCGTCTTGCTCGAAGCTGAGGTTTAATCGTTGCAGTCTGTGGATTGGACTCCCGTTACGCGGTGTTTCTGCTTTTCTGTTACTCCTTTTTTATTGCTATTTCGTGCAATTTCAATCGGGCCGAGATTTCATGTGAGTTTTTTTTAACAGTGGTTTTCTCACTCTCCCATAAAGCTGCAGCTGGTGAAGCACCCGGGCAACAGTTGATGTATGTGCAGACTCTCCCATCTCAGGCACTGAAGCTTGTAACTCCTCCAGAGTTGTCATAGGTCTCTTAGTGGCCTCTCTCACTCGTCCCCTTACACGGTCACTCAGTTTTTGAGGACAGCCTGCTGTAGGCAGATTTACAGCTGTGGCATATTCTGTCCATTAGGGGTTTGACTTAAGGGATATTCAATGACTTGGACATTTTCTTGTATCTATCTCCTGACTTCTGCTTTTCAATGACATTTTGGCAGAGTTGCTTGGAGTGTTCTTTTGTTTTCATGGTGTAGTTTTTGCCAGGATACTGACTCACCAGCAACTGGACCCTGCAGCCACAGTGCATTCTTACTACGATCGACACACAGTGATCTCCATTTAACTAATTATATGACTTATAAAACCAATTGACTGCACAAGTGATGATTTATTATGTCAATTTAAAGGTGTGGGGGTGAATACTTATGCAATCAATTATATTGTGTTTTATATTTGTAATTAATTTAGATCACTTTTCACTTTGACATGAGTCTTTTTCTGTTGATCAGTGTCAAGAAAAGCTAAATTAAATCCACTGTGAGTCAATGTTGTAGAACAATAAAACATGAAAACGTTCAAGTTGGGGGGGTGAATACTTTTTATAGACATTCTATGTATAAATATCTATCTATCTATAGATCTATCTATATATTCACACACACACACACGGGGTGATTGATAAGTTCATGGCCTAAGGTAGAAGGAGATGAGTTATACAGCTCTCGTTACATGCACATGCAGGTCAACTCTTTGAGTGATTATGCAGGAAGTTTCGAGTTAATAACCCATCTCCTTCTCTGTTCCAGATCCCCTGCTTTTCTACTCTTTGTGATTTTTATAAATGACTTGGATGAGGAAGTGTAAGGGTGGGTTAGACACAAAGTTTTGTGGTTTGAATAATGTAGAAATTCAGGACAAGCTGGCAACAAGCAATAGTCTCTGTTGAGGTCATTGTGTGTTTAATGTTTCAATAGTGTTTGAGTAATCTTGTATATATATTGCTTGATTAAGCATTGTTGTTTGTTTAAATAATTAATTATAGCTTTTTTGTAAGAATATGTTAATTGCTTACATCATCAGGCTACCATGTGATATGTGTGTGTCTCACTTAAAATAAACTCAAACTACACTTGCATTTTGGACTCCTGGTGTCTTTCTTCGAATAGCTTAATGTTTTGGAAGTTACAAAATATAACAGTCATGACTCAGGCTTAATAGTTTTTTAGGTTCACAGGTGCGGTTTTGGGAATGGAGAGGGGAGTTGGGGTCAGGCATGTGGGAGAATGAGAGTTGAGGCCTGAGTCTTGGCCTCCACTGCACATTTGAAGACCAGTGACATGGATGTGTGACAAAGGACAGCCATGATCTGATGTCGGGCTGGAAGACCAGTGAGAACAAGGGCTGGGACCCCCCATCGTTCAGCACATGGTCAACAGATTCTGGGATCAGTGTTCCATGCGGGTAGCAGGCACAATTGCCCACTCCATAATGTACTGGTTAGGCACAGGAGTACGTTCAGACAGAGACTCATTCCACCGAGATGCAACACTGAGCGTCATAGGAAGTCATTCGTGCCTGTGGCCATCAAACTTTACAACTCCTCCCTCGGCGTGTCAGATACCCTGAGCCAATAGGCTGGTCCTGGACTTATTTCCAATTGGAATAAGTTACTTATAATTATTCAATTATTTGTGGTTTTATATTGCTATATTTCTACACTATTCTTGGTTGGTGCGACTGTAATGAAACCCAATTTCCCTCGGGATCAATAAAGTATGTCTGTCTGTCTGTCAACAAGACCAGAGTTCGAGGGTTAGTGTTCAGGGTACCGTCATCAGCAAGTATGGAGTTTGAGGCCTGGGGTTCAGGGTCTTCATCCAAGGTACCAAGATCGTAGTCCAAAGGCCTAATGAACAGAGCCCCGAATCTGCGAGTCTCCAAGCCCGCAGGACGCTGGAGGCCACAGACAACTTGCCCTGGGGTTCCAGGCGGGTGACACCGAACTGTGTGGCAATACTTGCACACTGCTCCCAGCACACAGTTAAGTTGTTAGTGCCAATGGCGCATTTGACTGCAGCTTCTGATGTATGGCTGGTAAAGGAATGAATCTGAATCTGAAGTTGCTGGAGATTACAACAGGGTGCAGTGATGGGCTGAGAAATGGCAGAGGGAGTTCAATCCGGAAAAGTGCAAAATGATTCACTTTGGAATATTGAAATTAAAGGTAGAATATAGGATTCTTAGCAGTGTGGACTAACAAGGAGAGCTGAGTCACCAAGTCCTTAAAACTCTCAAAGTTACCACACAAGTGATTAAGAAGGCGTATGGTGTGTTGGTCTTCATTAGTCAGGGGACTGAGTTGGAATGTTGCGAGGTAATGTTGCAGATCTATAAAACTCTGTTCAGATGATACTTGCATCATTGTGTTCAGCTCTGGTCGCCTCATGGTAGGAAAGATGTGGAAGGTTTAGAGAGGATGCAGAGGAGATTCACCAGGATGCTGCCTGGATTGGAGAGGGTGCAGAGGAGATTCATCAGGATGCTGCCTGGACAGGAGAGAGTGCAGAGGAGATTCACCAGGATGCTGCCTGGATTGGAGAGGATGCAGAGGAGATTCACCAGGATGCTGCCTGGATTGGAGAGGATGCAGAGGAGATTCACCAGGATGCTGACTGGATTGGAGAGGATGCAGAGGAGATTCATCAGGATGCTGCCTGGATTAGAGAGAGTGCAGAGGAGATTCATCAGGATGCTGCCTGGACAGGAGAGAGTGCAGAGGAGATTCACCAGGATGCTCCCTGGATTGGAGAGGATGCAGAGGAGATTCACCAGGATGCTGCCTGGATTGGAGAGGATGCAGAGGAGATTCACCAGGATGCTGCCTGGATTGGAGAGGATGCAGAGGAGATTCACCAGGATGCTGCCTGGATTGCAGAGGAGATTCACCAGGATGCTGCCTGGACTGGAGAGAGTGCAGAGGAGATTCACCAGGATGCTGCCTGGATTGGAGAGAGTGCAGAGGAGATTCACCAGGATGATGCCTGGATTGGAGAGGATGTAGAGGAGATTCACCAGGGTGCTGCCTGGATTAGAGAGAGTGCAGAGGAGATTCTTCAGGATGCTGCCTGGATTGGAGAGGATGTAGAGGAGATTCACCAGGATGCTGCCTGGATTAGAGAGAGTGCAGAGGAGATTCTTCAGGATGCTGCCTGGATTGGAGAGGATGTAGAGGAGATTCACCAGGATGCTGCCTGGATTAGAGAGGATGCAGAGGAGATTCACCAGGATGATGCCTGGATTGGAGAGGATGTAGAGGAGATTCACCAGGATGCTGCCTGGATTGGAGAGAGTGCAGAGGAGAATCACCAGGATGCTGCCTGGATTGGAGAGGATGTAGAGGAGATTCATCAGGATACTAACTGGATTGGAGAGAGTGCAGAGGAGATTCACCAGGATGCTGCCTGGATTGGAGAGGATGCAGAGGAGATTCACCAGGATGCTGCCTGGATTAGAGAGACTGCAGAGGAGATTCACCAGGATGCTGCCTTGATTGGAGAGAGTGCAGAGGAGATTCACCAGGATGCTGCCTGGATTAGAGAGAGTGCAGAGGAGATTCACCAGGAAGCTGTCTGGATTGGAGAGAGTGCAGAGGAGATTCATCAGGATGCTGCCTGGACAGGAGAGAGTGCAGAGGAGATTCACCAGGATGCTGCCTGGATTAGAGAGAGTGCAGAGGAGATTCACCAGGATGCTGCCTGGATTAGAGAGAGTGCAGAGGAGATTCATCAGGATGCTGCCTGGACAGGAGAGAGTGCAGAGGAGATTCACCAGGATGCTGCCTGGAATGGAGAGAGTGCAGAGGAGATTCACCAGGATGCTGCCTGGATTGGAGAGGATGCAGAGAAGATTCACCAGGATGCTGCCTGGATTGGAGAGGATGCAGAGGAGATTCACCAGGATGCTGCCTGGATTAGAGAGGGTGCAGAGGAGATTCACCGGGATGCTGCCTGGATTAGAGAGAGTGCAGAGGAGATTCACCAGGATGCTGCCTGGATTGGAGAGAGTGCTGAGGAGATTCACCAGGATGCTGCCTGGATTAGAAAGAGTGCAGAGGAGATTCATCAGGATGCTGCCTGGACTGGAGAGAGTGCAGAGGAGATTCACCAGGATGCTGCCTGGATTGGAGAGAGTGCAGAGGAGATTCACCAGGATGCTGCCTGGACTGCAGAGAGTGCAGAGGAGATTCACCAGGATGCTGCCTGGATTGGAGAGAGTGCAGAGGAGATTCACCAGGATGCTGCCTGGATTGGAGAGGATGCAGAGGAGATTCATCAGGATGCTGCCTGGATTGGAGAGAGTGCAGAGGAGATTCACCAGGATGCTGTCTGGATTGGAGAGAGTGCAGAGGAGATTCACCAGGATGCTGCCTGGATTAGAGAGGGTGCAGAGGAGATTCACCAGGATGCTGCCTGGATTAGAGAGAGTGCAGAGGAGATTCATCAGGATGCTGCCTGGACAGGAGAGAGTGCAGAGGAGATTCACCAGGATGCTGCCTGGACTGGAGAGAGTGCAGAGGAGATTCACCAGGATGCTGCCTGGATTGGAGAGGGTGCAGAGGAGATTTACCAGGGTGCTGCCTGGATTGGAGAGGGTGCAGAGGAGATTCATCAGGATGCTGCCTGGATTAGAGAGGGTGCAGAAGAGATTTACCAGGATGGTGCCAGGATTAGAGAGGATATAGAGGAGATTCACCAGGATGCTGCCTGGATTAGAGAGGATGCAGAGGAGATTCACCAGGATGCTGCCTGGATTGGAGAGAGTGCAGAGGAGATTCATCAGGATGCTGCCTGGATTGGAGAGGATGCAGAAAAGATTCACCAGGATGCTGGCTGGATTGGAGAGAGTGCAGAGGAGATTCATCAGGATGCTGCCTGGATTGGAGAGGATGCAGAAAAGATTCAACAGGATGCAGCCTGGATTGGAGAGAGTGCAGAGGAGATTCACCAGGATGCTGCCTGGATTGGAGAGAGTGCAGAGGAGATTCATCAGGATGCTGTCTGGATTGGAGAGAGTGCAGAGGAGATTCATCAGGATGCTGCCTGGATTAGAGAGAGTGCAGAGGAGATTCACCAGGATGCTGCCTGGATTGGAGAGAGTGCAGAGGAGATTCATCAGGATGCTGCCTGGATTGGAGAGGATGCAGAAAAGATTCACCAGGATGCTGGCTGGATTGGAGAGGATGCAGAGGAGATTCACCAGGATGCTGCCTGGATTGGAGAGAGTGCAGAGGAGATTCACCAAAATGCTGTCTGGATTGGAGAGAGTGCAGAAGAGATTTACCAGGATGCTGCCTGGATTGGACAGGATGCAGAGGAGATTCATCAGGATGCTGCCTGGATTAGAGAGGGTGCAGAAGAGATTCACCAGGATGCTGCCTGGATTGGAGAGGGTGCAGAGGAGATTCATCAGGATGCTGCCTGGATTAGAGAGGGTGCAGAAGAGATTTACCAGGATGCTGCCTGGATTGGAGAGGATGCAGAGGAGATTCACCAGCATGCTGCCTGGATTGGAGAGAGTGCAGAGGAGATTCACCAGGGTGCTGCCTGGATTGGAGAGGATGCAGAGGAGATTCACCAGGGTGCTGCCTGGATTGGAGAGGATGCAGAGGAGATTCACCAGGATGCTGCCTGGATTGGAGAGAGTGCAGAGGAGATTCACCAGGATGCTGCCTGGATTGGAGAGAGTGCAGAGGAGATTCACCAGGATGCTGCCTGGACTGGAGAGAGTGCAGAGGAGATTCATCAGGATGCTGCCTGGATTGGAGAGGATGCAGAGGAGATTCACCAGGATGCTGTCTGGATTAGAGAGGATGCAGAGGAGATTGACCAGGATGCTGCCTGGATTGGAGAGGGTGCAGTGGAGATTCATCAGGATGCTGCCTGGATTGGAGAGGGTGCAGAGGAGATTCATCAGGATGCTGTCTGGATTGGAGAGAGTGCAGAGGAGATTCATCAGGATGCTGCCTGGATTAGAGAGAGTGCAGAGGAGATTCACCAGGATGCTGCCTGGATTGGAGAGAGTGCAGAGGAGATTCATCAGGATGCTGCCTGGATTGGAGAGGATGCAGAAAAGATTCACCAGGATGCTGGCTGGATTGGAGAGGATGCAGAGGAGATTCACCAGGATGCTGCCTGGATTGGAGAGAGTGCAGAGGAGATTCACCAGGATGCTGTCTGGATTGGAGAGAGTGCAGAAGAGATTTACCAGGATGCTGCCTGGATTGGACAGGATGCAGAGGAGATTCATCAGGATGCTGCCTGGATTAGAGAGGGTGCAGAAGAGATTCACCAGGATGCTGCCTGGATTGGAGAGGGTGCAGAGGAGATTCATCAGGATGCTGCCTGGATTAGAGAGGGTGCAGAAGAGATTTACCAGGATGCTGCCTGGATTGGAGAGGATGCAGAGGAGATTCACCAGCATGCTGCCTGGATTGGAGAGAGTGCAGAGGAGATTCACCAGGGTGCTGCCTGGATTGGAGAGGATGCAGAGGAGATTCACCAGGGTGCTGCCTGGATTGGAGAGGATGCAGAGGAGATTCAACAGGATGCTGCCTGGATTGGAGAGAGTGCAGAGGAGATTCACCAGGATGCTGCCTGGATTGGAGAGAGTGCAGAGGAGATTCACCAGGATGCTGCCTGGACTGGAGAGAGTGCAGAGGAGATTCACCAGGATGCTGCCTGGATTGGAGAGGATGCAGAGGAGATTCACCAGGATGCTGCCTGGATTGGAGAGAGTGCAGAGGAGATTCACCAGGATGCTGTCTGGATTAGAGAGGATGCAGAGGAGATTCACCAGGATGCTGCCTGGATTGGAGAGGGTGCAGAGGAGATTCATCAGGATGCTGCCTGGATTGGAGAGGGTGCAGAGGATATTTACCAGGATGCTGCCTGGATTGGAGAGAGTGCAGAGGAGATTCATCAGGATGCTGCCTGGATTAGAGAGGGTGCAGAGGAGATTCACCAGGATGCTGCTTGGAATGGAGAGGGTGCAGAGGAGATTTACCAGGATGCTGCCTGGATTGGAGAGGGTGCAGAGGAGATTCATCAGGATGCTGCCTGGATTAGAGAGGGTGCAGAAGAGATTTACCAGGATGGTGCCAGGATTAGAGAGGATATAGAGGAGATTCACCAGGATGCTGCCTGGATTAGAGAGGATGCAGAGGAGATTCACCAGGATGCTGCCTGGATTGGAGAGGGTGCAGAGGAGATTCATCAGGATGCTGTCTGGATTGGAGAGAGTGCAGAGGAGATTCATCAGGATGATGCCTGGATTAGAGAGAGTGCAGAGGAGATTCACCAGGATGCTGCCTGGAATGGAGAGAGTGCAGAGGAGATTCATCAGGATGCTGCCTGGATTGGAGA
Source organism: Hypanus sabinus (assembly GCF_030144855.1). NCBI lineage: Eukaryota > Metazoa > Chordata > Chondrichthyes > Myliobatiformes > Dasyatidae > Hypanus > Hypanus sabinus. Next base: position 131,013,995 of record NC_082711.1, read on the forward strand.
GGATGCAGACGAGATTCACCAGGATGCTGGCTGGATTGGAGAGGATGCAGAAGAGATTCACAAGGATGCTGCCTGGATTAGAGAGAGTGCAGAGGAGATTCACCAGGATGCTGCCTGGATTAGAGAGAGTGCATAGGAGATTCACCAGGTTGCTGCCTGGATTGGAGAGAGTGCAGAGGAGATTCACCAGGATGCTGCCTGGATTGGAGAGGATGCAGAGGAGATTCACCAGGGTGCTGCCTGGATTGGAGAGGATGCAGAGGAGATTCACCAGGATGCTGCCTGGATTGGAGAGGATGCAGAGGAGATTCACCAGGATGCTGCCTGGATTGGAGAGAGTGCAGAGGAGATTCACCAGGATGCTGCCTGGATGGGAGAGGATGCAGAGGAGATTCACCAGGATGCTGCCTGGATTAGAGAGAGTGCAGAGGAGATTCACCAGGATGCTGCCTGGATTAGAGAGAGTGCATAGGAGATTCACCAGGATGCTGCCTGGATTGGAGAGAGTGCAGAGGAGATTCACCAGGATGCTGCCTGGATTGGAGAGGATGCAGGGGAGATTCACCAGGGTGCTGCCTGGATTGTAGAGGATGCAGAGGAGATTCACCAGGGTGCTGCCTGGATTGGAGAGAGTGCAGAGGAGATTCACCAGGATGCTGCCTGGATTGGAGAGGATGCAGAGGAGATTCACCAGGATGCTGCCTGGATTAGAGAGGATGCAGAGGAGATTCACCAGGATGCTGCCTGGATTGGAGAGGATGCAGAGGAGATTCACCAGGATGCTGCCTGGATTGGAGAGAGTGCAGAGGAGATTCACCAGGATGCTGCCTGGATTGGAGAGAGTGCAGAGGAGATTCACCAGGATGCTGCCTGGACTGGAGAGAGTGCAGAGGAGATTCACCAGGAAGCTGCCTGGATTGGAGAGAGTGCAGAGGAGATTCACCAGGATGCTGCCTGGATTGGAGAGGATGCAGAGGAGATTCACCAGGATGCTGCCTGGATTAGCGAGGATGCAGAGGAGATTCACCAGGATGCTGCCTGGATTGGAGAGGATGCAGAGGAGATTCACCAGGATGCTGCCTGGATTGGAGAGAGTGCAGAGGAGATTCACCAGTATGCTGTCTGGATTAGAGAGGATGCAGAGGAGATTCACCAGGATGCTGCCTGGATTGGAGAGGGTGCAGAGGAGATTCATCAGGATGCTGCCTGGATTGGAGAGGGTGCAGAGGATATTTACCAGGATGCTGCCTGGACTGGAGAGAGTGCAGAGGAGATTCATCAGGATGCTGCCTGGATTAGAGAGGGTGCAGAGGATATTCACCAGGATGCTGCTTGGAATGGAGAGGGTGCAGAGGAGATTTACCAGGATGCTGCCTGGATTGGAGAGGGTGCAGAGGAGATTCATCAGGATGCTGCCTGGATTAGAGAGGGTGCAGAAGAGATTTACCAGGATGGTGCCAGGATTAGAGAGGATATAGAGGAGATTCACCAGGATGCTGCCTTGATTAGAGAGGATGCAGAGGAGATTCACCAGGATGCTGCCTGGATTGGAGAGGGTGCAGAGGAGATTCATCAGGATGCTGTCTGGATCGGAGAGAGTGCAGAGGAGATTCATCAGGATGCTGCCTGGATTAGAGAGAGTGCAGAGGAGATTCACCAGGATGCTGCCTGGAATGGAGAGAGTGCAGAGGAGATTCATCAGGATGCTGCCTGGATTGGAGAGGATGCAGAGGAGATTCACCAGGATGCTGGCTGGATTGGAGAGGATGCAGAAGAGATTCACCAGGATGCTGCCTGGATTGCAGAGGGCGCAGAGGAGATTCATCAGGATGCTGGCTGGATTAGAGAGGGTGCAGAAGAGATTTACCAGGATGCTGCCTGGATTGGAGAGGGTGCAGAGGAGATTCACCAGCATGATCCCTGGATTGGAGAGGATGCAGAGGAGATTCACCAGGATGCTGCCTGGATTGGAGAGAGTGCAGAGGAGATTCACCAGTATGCAGCCTGGATTGGAGAGGATGCAGAGGAGATTCACCAGGATGCTGCCTGGATTGGAGAGAGTGAATAGGAGATTCACCAGGATGCTGCCTGGATTGGAGAGGATGCAGACGAGATTCACAAGGATGCTGCCTGGATTAGAGAGAGTGCAGAGGAGATTCACCAGGATGCTGCCTGGATTAGAGAGAGTGCATAGGAGATTCACCAGGTTGCTGCCTGGATTGGAGAGAGTGCAGAGGAGATTCACCAGGATGCTGCCTGGATTGGAGAGGATGCAGAGGAGATTCACCAGGGTGCTGCCTGAATTGGAGAGGATGCAGAGGAGATTCACCAGGATGCTGCCTGGATTGGAGAGAGTGCAGAAGAGATTCACCAGGATGCTGCCTGGATTGGAGAGAGTGCAGAGGAGATTCATCAGGATGCTGCCTGGATTGGAGAGGATGCAGAAAAGATTCACCAGGATGCTGGCTGGATTGGAGAGGATGCAGAGGAGATTCACCAGGGTGCTGCCTGGATTGGAGAGGATGCAGAGGAGATTCACCAGGATGCTGCCTGGATTGGAGAGAGTGCAGAGGAGATTCACCAGGATGCTGCCTGGATTGGAGAGAGTGCAGAGGAGATTCATCAGGATGCTGCCTGGATTGGAGAGGATGCAGAAAAGATTCACCAGGATGCTGGCTGGATTGGAGAGGATGCAGAGGAGATTCACCAGGGTGCTGCCTGGATTGGAGAGGATGCAGAGGAGATTCACCAGGATGCTGCCTGGATTGGAGAGGATGCAGAGGAGATTCATCAGGATGCTGCCTGGATTGGAGAGAGTGCAGAGGAGATTCACCAGGATGCTGTCTGGATTGGAGAGAGTGCAGAGGAGATTCACCAGGATGCTGCCTGGATTGGAGAGGGTGCAGAGGAGATTCATCAGGATGCTGTCTGGATTGGAGAGAATGCAGAGGAGATTCATCAGGATGCTGAATGGATTAGGGAGAGTGCAGAGGGTATTCACCAGGATGCTGCCTGGATTGGAGAGAGTGCAGAGGAGATTCATCAGGTTGCTGCCTGGATTGGAGAGGATGCAGAGGAGATTCACCAGGGTGCTGCCTGGATTGGAGAGGATGCAGAGGAGATTCACCAGTTTGCTGCCTGGATTAGAGGGAGTGCAGAGGAGATTCACCAGGATGCTGCCTGGATTAGAGAGAGTGCATAGGAGATTCACCAGGATGCTGCCTGGATTGGAGAGAGTGCAGAGGAGATTCACCAGGATGCTGCCTGGATTGGAGAGGATGCAGAGGAGATTCACCAGGGTGCTGCCTGGATTGGAGAGGATGCAGAGGAGATTCGTCAGGATGCTGCCTGGATTGGACAGGATGCAGAAAAGATTCACCAGGATGCTGGCTGGATTGGAGAGGATGCAGAGGAGATTCACCAGGATGCTGCCTGGATTGGAGAGTGTGCAGAGGAGATTCACCAGGATGCTGTCTGGATTGGAGGGAGTGCAGAAGAGATTTACCAGGATGCTGCCTGGATTGGAGAGGATGCAGAGGAGATTCACCAGGGTGCTGCCTGGATTGGAGAGGATGCAGAGGAGATTCACCAGGATGCTGCCTGGATTGGAGAGAGTGCAGAGGATGCAGAGGAGATTCACCAGGATGCTGCCTGGATTAGAGAGAGTGCAGAGGAGATTCACCAGGATGCTGCCTGGATTAGAGAGATTGCATAGGAGATTCACCAGGATGCTGCCTGGATTGGAGAGAGTGCAGAGGAGATTCACCAGGATGCTGCCTGGATTGGAGAGGATGCAGAGGAGATTCATCAGGATGCTGCCTGGATTGGAGAGAGTGCAGAGGAGATTTACCAGGATGCTGCCTGGATTAGAGAGGGTGCAGAAGAGATTTACCAGGATGGTGCCAGGATTAGAGAGGATATAGAGGAGATTCACCAGGATGCTGCCTGGATTGGAGAGGGTGCAGAGGAGATTCATCAGGATGCTCTCTGGATTGGAGAGAGTGCAGAGGAGATTCATCAGGATGCTGCCTGGATTAGAGAGAGTGCTGAGGAGATTCACCAGGATGCTGCCTGGATTGGAGAGAGTGCAGAGGAGATTCGTCAGGATGCTGCCTGGATTGGACAGGATGCAGAAAAGATTCACCAGGATGCTGGCTGGATTGGAGAGGATGCAGAGGAGATTCAACAGGGTGCTGCCTGGATTGGAGAGTGTGCAGAGGAGATTCAACAGGATGCTGTCTGGATTGGAGGGAGTGCAGAAGAGATTTACCAGGATGCTGCCTGCATTGGAGAGGATGCAGAGGAGATTCATCAGGATGCTGCCTGGATTAGAGAGGGTGCAGAGGAGATTCACCAGGATGCTGCCAGGATTGGAGAGGGTGCAGAGGAGATTCATCAGGATGCTGCCTGGATTAGAGAGGGTGCAGAAGAGATTTACCAGGATGGTGCCAGGATTAGAGAGTATATAGAGGAGATTCACCAGGATGCTGCCTGGATTAGAGAGGATGCAGCGGAGATTCACCAGGATGCTGCCTGGATTGGAGAGGGTGCAGAGGAGATTCATCAGGATGCTGTCTGGATTGGAGAGAGTGCAGAGGAGATTCATCTGGATGCTGCCTGGATTGGAGAGGATGCAGAGGAGATTCACCAGGATGCTGCCTGGAATTGGAGAGGATGCAGAGGAGATTCACCAGGATGATGCCTGGATTAGAGAGGATGCAGAGGAGATTCACCAGGATGCTGCCTGGATTAGAGAGAGTGCAGAGGAGATTCACCAGGATGCTGTCTGGATTAGAGAAGATGCAGAGGAGATTCACCAGGATGCTGCCTGGATTGGAGAGGGTGCAGTGGAGATTCATCAGGATGCTGCCTGGATTGGCGAGGTTGAAGAGGATATTTACCAGGATGCTGCCTGGATTGGAGAGAGTGCAGAGGAGATTCATCAGGATGCTGCCTGTATTAGAGAGAGTGCAGAGGAGATTCACCAGGATGCTGCTTGGATTGGAGAGGGTGCAGAGGAGATTTACCAGGATGCTGCCTGGATTGGAGAGGATATAGAGGAGATTCACCAGGATGCTGCCTGGATTAGAGAGGATGCAGAGGAGATTCACCAGGATGCTGCCTGGATTAGAGAGGATGCAGAGGAGATTCACCAGGATGCTGCCTGGATTGGAGAGGGTGCAGAGGAGATTCATCAGGATGCTCTCTGGATTGGAGAGAGTGCAGAGGAGATTCATCAGGATGCTGCCTGGATTAGAGAGAGTGCTGAGGAGATTCACCAGGATGCTGCCTGGATTGGAGAGAGTGCAGAGGAGATTCGTCAGGATGCTGCCTGGATTGGACAGGATGCAGAAAAGATTCACCAGGATGCTGGCTGGATTGGAGAGGATGCAGAGGAGATTCAACAGGGTGCTGCCTGGATTGGAGAGTGTGCAGAGGAGATTCACCAGGATGCTGTCTGGATTGGAGGGAGTGCAGAAGAGATTTACCAGGATACTGCCTGGATTGGAGAGGATGCAGAGGAGATTCATCAGGATGCTGCCTGGATTAGAGAGGGTGCAGAGGAGATTCACCAGGATGCTGCCAGGATTGGAGAGGGTGCAGAGGAGATTCATCAGGATGCTGCCTGGATTAGAGAGGGTGCAGAAGAGATTTACCAGGATGGTGCCAGGATTAGAGAGTATATAGAGGAGATTCACCAGGATGCTGCCTGGATTAGAGAGGATGCAGCGGAGATTCACCAGGATGCTGCCTGGATTGGAGAGGGTGCAGAGGAGATTCATCAGGATGCTGTCTGGATTGGAGAGAGTGCAGAGGAGATTCATCGGGATGCTGCCTGGATTGGAGAGAGTGCAGAGGAGATTCACCAGGATGCTGCCTGGAATTGGAGAGGATGCAGAGGAGATTCACCAGGATGATGCCTGGATTAGAGAGGATGCAGAGGAGATTCACCAGGATGCTGCCTGGATTAGAGAGAGTGCAGAGGAGATTCACCAGGATGCTGTCTGGATTAGAGAAGATGCAGAGGAGATTCACCAGGATGCTGCCTGGATTGGAGAGGGTGCAGTGGAGATTCATCAGGATGCTGCCTGGATTGGCGAGGTTGAAGAGGATATTTACCAGGATGCTGCCTGGATTGGAGAGAGTGCAGAGGAGATTCATCAGGATGCTGCCTGTATTAGAGAGAGTGCAGAGGAGATTCACCAGGATGCTGCTTGGATTGGAGAGGGTGCAGAGGAGATTTACCAGGATGCTGCCTGGATTGGAGAGGATATAGAGGAGATTCACCAGGATGCTGCCTGGATTAGAGAGGATGCAGAGGAGATTCACCAGGATGCTGCCTGGATTGGAGAGGGTGCAGATGAGATTCATCAGGATGCTCTCTGGATTGGAGAGAGTGCAGAGGAGATTCATCAGGATGCTGCCTGGATTAGAGAGAGTGCAGAGGAGATTCACCAGGATGCTGCCTGGATTGGAGAGAGTGCAGAGGAGATTCATCAGGATGCTGCCTGGATTGCAGAGGATGCAGAGGAGATTCACCAGGATGCTGGCTGGATTGGAGAGGATGCAGAAGAGATTCACCAGGATGCTGCCTGGATTGGAGAGAGTGCAGAGGAGATTCACCAGCATGCTGCCTGGATTGGAGAGGATGCAGAGGAGATTCACCAGCATGCTGCCTGGATTGGAGAGGATGCAGAGGAGATTCACCAGGATGCTGTCTGGATTAGAGAAGATGCAGAGGAGATTCACCAGGATGCTGCCTGGATTGGAGAGGGTGCAGTGGAGATTCACCAGGATGCTGCCTGGATTGGAGAGAGTGCAGAGGAGATTCATCAGGATGCTGCCTGGATTGGAGAGGATGCAGAGGAGATTCACCAGGATGCTGGCTGGATTGGAGAGGATGCAGAAGAGATTCACCAGGATGCTGCCTGGATTGGAGAGAGTGCAGAGGAGATTCACCAGCATGCTGCCTGGATTGGAGAGGATGCAGAGGAGATTCACCAGCATGCTGCCTGGATTGGAGAGGATGCAGAGGAGATTCACCAGGATGCTGCCTGGACTGGAGAGAGTGCCGAGGAGATTCACCAGGATGCAGCCTGGATTGGAGAGGATGCAGAGGAGATTCACCAGGATGCTGCCTGGATTGGAGAGAGTGCAGAGGAGATTCATCAGGATGCTGCCTGGATTTGAGAGAGTGCAGAGGAGATTCACCAGGATGCTGCCTGGATTGGAGAGGATGCAGAGGAGATTCACCAGGATGCTGCCTGGATTGGAGAGCGTGCAGAGGAGATTCACCAGGATGCTGCCTGGATTAGAGAGGATGCAGAGGAGATTCACCAGGATGCTGCCTGGATTGGTGAGGATGCAGAGGAGATTCACCAGGATGCTACCTGGATTGGAGAGAGTGCAGAGGAGATTCATCAGGATGCTGCCTGGATTGGAGAGAGTGCAGAGGAGATTCACCAGGATGCTGCCTGGATTGGAGAGGATGCAGAGGAGATTCACCAGGATGCTCCCTGGATTGGAGAGCGTGCAGAGGAGATTCACCAGGATGCTGCCTGGATTAGAGAGGATGCAGAGGAGATTCACCAGGATGCTGCCTGGATTGGTGAGGATGCAGAGGAGATTCACCAGGATGCTACCTGGATTGGAGAGGATGCAGAGGTGATTCACCAGCATGCTGCCAGGATTGGAGAGAGTGCGGAGGAGATTCATCAGGATGCTGCCTGGATTGGAGAGAGTGCAGAGGAGATTCACCAGGATGCTGCCTGGACTGGAGAGACTGCAGAGGAGATTCATCTGGATGCTGCCTGGATTGGAGAGGATGCAGAGGAGATTCACCAGGATGCTGCCTGGAATTGGAGAGGATGCAGAGGAGATTCACCAGGATGATGCCTGGATTAGAGAGGATGCAGAGGAGATTCACCAGGATGCTGCCTGGATTAGAGAGAGTGCAGAGGAGATTCACCAGGATGCTGTCTGGATTAGAGAGGATGCAGAGGAGATTCACCAGGATGCTGCCTGCATTGGAGAGGGTGCAGTGGAGATTCATCAGGATGCTGCCCGGATTGGCGAGGTTGAAGAGGATATTTACCAGGATGCTGCCTGGATTGGAGAGAGTGCAGAGGAGATTCATCAGGATGCTGCCTGTATTAGAGAGAGTGCAGAGGAGATTCACCAGGATGCTGCTTGGATTGGAGAGGGTGCAGAGGAGATTTACCAGGATGCTGCCTGGATTGGAGAGGATATAGAGGAGATTCACCAGGATGCTGCCTGGATTAGAGAGGATGCAGAGGAGATTCACCAGGATGCTGCCTGGATTTGAGAGGGTGCAGATGAGATTAATCAGGATGCTGTCTTGATTGGAGAGAGTGCAGAGGAGATTCATCAGGATGCTGCCTGGATTAGAGAGAGTGCAGAGGAGATTCACCAGGATGCTGCCTGGATTGGAGAGAGTGCAGAGGAGATTCATCAGGATGCTGCCTGGATTGGAGAGGATGCAGAGGAGATTCACCAGGATGCTGGCTGGATTGGAGAGGATGCAGAAGAGATTCACCAGGATGCTGCCTGGATTGGAGAGAGTGCAGAGGAGATTCACCAGCATGCTGCCTGGATTGGAGAGGATGCAGAGGAGATTCACCAGCATGCTGCCTGGATTGGAGAGGATGCAGAGGAGATTCACTAGGATGCTGCCTGCACTGGAGAGAGTGCCGAGGAGATTCACCAGGATGCAGCCTGGATTGGAGAGGATGCAGAGGAGATTCACCAGGATGCTGCCTGGATTGGAGAGAGTGCATAGGGGATTCACCAGGATGCTGCCTGGATTGGAGAGGATGCAGAGGAGATTCAACAGGATGCAGCCTGGATTGGAGAGGATGCAGAGGAGATTCACCAGGATGCAGCCTGGATTGGAGAGAGTGCAGAGGAGATTCACCAGTATGCTGTCTGGTTTGGAGAGACTGCAGAGGAGATTCACCAGGATGCTGCCTGGATTGGAGAGGATGCAGAGGAGATTCAACAGGGTGCTGCCTGGATTGGAGAGGATGCAGAAGAGATTCACCAGGATGCTACCTGGATTGGAGAGGATGCAGAGGAGATTCACCAGGGTGCTGCCTGGATTGGAGAGGATGCAGAGGAGATTCACCACGGTGCTGCCTGGATTGGAGAGGATGCAGAGGAGATTCACCAGCATGCTGTCTGGATTGGAGAGAGTGCATAGGAGATTCACCAGGATGCTGCCTGGATTGGAGAGGTTGCAGAGGAGATTCACCAGGATGCAGCCTGGATTGGAGAGGATGCAGAGGAGATTCACCAGGATGCAGCCTGGATTGGAGAGAGTGCAGAGCAGATTCACCAGTATGCTGTCTGGTTTGGACAGAGTGCAGAGGAGATTCACAAGGATGCTGCCTGGATTGGAGAGGATGCAGAGGAGATTCACCAGGGTGCTGCCTGGATTGGAGAGGATGCAGAGGAGATTCACCAGCATGCTGCCTGGATTGGGGAGAGTGCATAGGAGATTCACCAGGATGCTGCCTGGATTGGAGAGGATGCAGATGAGATTCACCAGGATGCAGCCTGGATTGGAGAGGATGCAGAGGAGATTCACCAGGATGCAGCCTGGATTGGAGAGAGTGCCGAGGACATTCACCAGGATGCTGTCTGGATTGGAGAGAGTGCAGAGGAGATTCACCAGGATGCTGCCTGGATTGGAGAGGATGCACAGGAGATTCACCAGGATGCTGCCTGGATTGGAGAGGATGCAGAGGAGATTCACCAGGGTGCTGCCTGGATTGGAGAGGATGCAGAGGAGATTCACCAGTGTGCTGCCCGGATTGGAGAGGATGAGGAGGAGATTCACCAGCATGCTGCCTGGATTGGAGAGAGTGCAGAGGAGATTCACCAGGGTGCTGTCTGGATTGGAGGGAGTACAAAGGAGATTCATCAGGATGCTGCCTGGATTAGAGAGGATGCAGAGGAGATTCACCAGAATGCTGCCTGGACTGGAGAGAGTGCAGAGGAGATTCATCAGCATGCTGCCTGGATTGGAGAGGATGCAGAGGAGATTCACCAGGATGCTGCCTGGATTGGAGAGACTGCATAGGAGATTCACCAGGATGCTGCCTGGATTGGAGAGAGTGCAGAGGAGATTCACCAGCATGCTGCCTGGGTTAGAGAGGATGCGAGGAGTTTCACCAGGATGATGCCTGGACTGGAGAGAGTGCAGAGGAGATTCACCAGGATGCTGCCTGGATTAGAGAGGATGCAGTGGAGATTCATCAGGATGCTGCCTGGATTGGAGAGAGTGCAGAGGAGATTCACCAGGATGCTGCCTGGATTGGAGAGGATGCAGAGGAGATTCACCAGGGTGCTGCCTGGATTGGAGAGGATGCAGAGGAGATTCACCAGTGTGCTGCCCGGATTGGAGAGGATGAGGAGGAGATTCACCAGCATGCTGCCTGGATTGGAGAGAGTGCAGAGGAGATTCACCAGGGTGCTGTCTGGATTGGAGGGAGTACAAAGGAGATTCATCAGGATGCTGCCTGGATTAGAGAGGATGCAGAGGAGATTCACCAGAATGCTGCCTGGACTGGAGAGAGTGCAGAGGAGATTCATCAGCATGCTGCCTGGATTGGAGAGGATGCAGAGGAGATTCACCAGGATGCTGCCTGGATTGGAGAGACTGCATAGGAGATTCACCAGGATGCTGCCTGGATTGGAGAGAGTGCAGAGGAGATTCACCAGCATGCTGCCTGGGTTAGAGAGGATGCGAGGAGTTTCACCAGGATGATGCCTGGACTGGAGAGAGTGCAGAGGAGATTCACCAGGATGCTGCCTGGATTAGAGAGGATGCAGTGGAGATTCATCAGGATGCTGCCTGGATTGGAGAGAGTGCAGAGGAGATTCATCAGGATGCTGCCTGGATTGGAGAGAGTGCAGAGGAGATTCACCAGGATGCTGCCTGGATTGGAGAGAGTGCAGAGGAGATTCACCAGGATGCTGCCTGGATTGCAGAGGATGCAGAGGAGATTCACCAGGATGCTGCCTGGATTGGAGAGCGTGCAGAGGAGATTCACCAGGATGCTGCCTCGATTAGAGAGGATGCAGAGGAGATTCACCAGGATGCTGCCTGGATTGGTGAGGATGCAGAGGAGATTCACCAGGATGCTACCTGGATTGGAGAGGATGCAGAGGTGATTCACCAGCATGCTGCCTGGATTGGAGAGAGTGCAGAGGAGATTCATCAGGATGCTGCCTGGATGGGAGAGAGTGCAGAGGAGATTCACCAGGATGCTGCCTGGACTGGAGAGACTGCAGAGGAGATTCATCTGGATGCTGCCTGGAATGGAGAGGATGCAGAGGAGATTCACCCGGATGCTGCCTGGAATTGGAGAGGATGCAGAGGAGATTCACCAGGATGATGCCTGGATTAGAGAGGATGCAGGGGAGATTCACCAGGATGCTGCCTGGATTAGAGAGAGTGCAGAGGAGATTCACCAGGATGCTGTCTGGATTAGAGAAGATGCAGAGGAGATTCACCAGGATGCTGCCTGGATTGGAGAGGGTGCAGTGGAGATTCATCAGGATGCTGCCTGGATTGGCGAGGTTGAAGAGGATATTTACCAGGATGCTGCCTGGATTGGAGAGAGTGCAGAGGAGATTCATCAGGATGCTGCCTGTATTAGAGAGAGTGCAGAGGAGATTCACCAGGATGCTGCTTGGATTGGAGAGGGTGCAGAGGAGATTTACCAGGATGCTGCCTGGATTGGAGAGGATATAGAGGAGATTCACCAGGATGCTGCCTGGATTAGAGAGGATGCAGAGGAGATTCACCAGGATGCTGCCTGGATTGGTGAGGGTGCAGATGAGATTCATCAGGATGCTGTCTGGATTGGAGAGAGTGCAGAGGAGATTCATCAGGATGCTGCCTGGATTAGAGAGAGTGCAGAGGAGATTCACCAGGATACTGCCTGGATTGGAGAGAGTGCAGAGGAGATTCATCAGGATGCTGCCTGGATTGGAGAGGATGCAGAGGAGATTCACCAGGATGCTGGCTGGATTGGAGAGGATGCAGAAGAGATTCACCAGGATGCTGCCTGGATTGGAGAGAGTGCAGAGGAGATTCACCAGCATGCTGCCTGGATTGGAGAGGATGCAGAGGAGATTCACCAGCATGCTGCCTGGATTGGAGAGGATGCAGAGGAGATTCACCAGGATGCTGCCTGGACTGGAGAGAGTGCCGAGGAGATTCACCAGGATGCAGCCTGGATTGGAGAGGATGCAGAGGAGATTCACCAGGATGCTCCCTGGATTGGAGAGCGTGCAGAGGAGATTCACCAGGATGCTGCCTGGATTAGAGAGGATGCAGAGGAGATTCACCAGGATGCTGCCTGGATTGGTGAGGATGCAGAGGAGATTCACCAGGATGCTACCTGGATTGGAGAGGATGCAGAGGTGATTCACCAGCATGCTGCCTGGATTGGAGAGAGTGCGGAGGAGATTCATCAGGATGCTGCCTGGATTGGAGAGAGTGCAGAGGAGATTCACCAGGATGCTGCCTGGACTGGAGAGACTGCAGAGGAGATTCATCTGGATGCTGCCTGGATTGGAGAGGATGCAGAGGAGATTCACCAGGATGCTGCCTGGAATTGGAGAGGATGCAGAGGAGATTCACCAGGATGATGCCTGGATTAGAGAGGATGCAGAGGAGATTCACCAGGATGCTGCCTGGATTAGAGAGAGTGCAGAGGAGATTCACCAGGATGCTGTCTGGATTAGAGAGGATGCAGAGGAGATTCACCAGGATGCTGCCTGCATTGGAGAGGGTGCAGTGGAGATTCATCAGGATGCTGCCCGGATTGGCGAGGTTGAAGGGGATATTTACCAGGATGCTGCCTGGATTGGAGAGAGTGCAGAGGAGATTCATCAGGATGCTGCCTGTATTAGAGAGAGTGCAGAGGAGATTCACCAGGATGCTGCTTGGATTGGAGAGGGTGCAGAGGAGATTTACCAGGATGCTGCCTGGATTGGAGAGGATATAGAGGAGATTCACCAGGATGCTGCCTGGATTAGAGAGGATGCAGAGGAGATTCACCAGGATGCTGCCTGGATTTGAGAGGGTGCAGATGAGATTCATCAGGATGCTGTCTGGATTGGAGAGAGTGCAGAGGAGATTCATCAGGATGCTGCCTGGATTAGAGAGAGTGCAGAGGAGATTCACCAGGATGCTGCCTGGATTGGAGAGAGTGCAGAGGAGATTCATCAGGATGCTGCCTGGATTGGAGAGGATGCAGAGGAGATTCACCAGGATGCTGGCTGGATTGGAGAGGATGCAGAAGAGATTCACCAGGATGCTGCCTGGAATGGAGAGAGTGCAGAGGAGATTCACCAGCATGCTGCCTGGATTGGAGAGGATGCAGAGGAGATTCACCAGCATGCTGCCTGGATTGGAGAGGATGCAGAGGAGATTCACTAGGATGCTGCCTGCACTGGAGAGAGTGCCGAGGAGATTCACCAGGATGCAGCCTGGATTGGAGAGGATGCAGAGGAGATTCACCAGGATGCTGCCTGGATTGGAGAGAGTGCATAGGGGATTCACCAGGATGCTGCCTGGATTGGAGAGGATGCAGAGGAGATTCAACAGGATGCAGCCTGGATTGGAGAGGATGCAGAGGAGATTCACCAGGATGCAGCCTGGATTGGAGAGACTGCAGAGGAGATTCACCAGTATGCTGTCTGGTTTGGAGAGACTGCAGAGGAGATTCACCAGGATGCTGCCTGGATTGGAGAGGATGCAGAGGAGATTCACCAGGGTGCTGCCTGGATTGGAGAGGATGCAGAAGAGATTCACCAGGATGCTACCTGGATTGGAGAGGATGCAGAGGAGATTCACCAGGGTGCTGCCTGGATTGGAGAGGATGCAGAGGAGATTCACCACGGTGCTGCCTGGATTGGAGAGGATGCAGAGGAGATTCACCAGCATGCTGTCTGGATTGGAGAGAGTGCATAGGAGATTCACCAGGATGCTGCCTGGATTGGAGAGGTTGCAGAGGAGATTCACCAGGATGCAGCCTGGATTGGAGAGGATGCAGAGGAGATTCACCAGGATGCAGCCTGGATTGGAGAGAGTGCAGAGCAGATTCACCAGTATGCTGTCTGGTTTGGACAGAGTGCAGAGGAGATTCACAAGGATGCTGTCTGGATTGGAGAGAGTGCAGAGGAGATTCACCAGGATGCTGCCTGGATTGGAGAGGATGCACAGGAGATTCACCAGGATGCTGCCTGGATTGGAGAGGATGCAGAGGAGATTCACCAGGGTGCTGCCTGGATTGGAGAGGATGCAGAGGAGATTCACCAGTGTGCTGCCCGGATTGGAGAGGATGAGGAGGAGATTCACCAGCATGCTGCCTGGATTGGAGAGAGTGCAGAGGAGATTCACCAGGGTGCTGTCTGGATTGGAGGGAGTACAAAGGAGATTCATCAGGATGCTGCCTGGATTAGAGAGGATGCAGAGGAGATTCACCAGAATGCTGCCTGGACTGGAGAGAGTGCAGAGGAGATTCATCAGCATGCTGCCTGGATTGGAGAGGATGCAGAGGAGATTCACCAGGATGCTGCCTGGATTGGAGAGACTGCATAGGAGATTCACCAGGATGCTGCCTGGATTGGAGAGAGTGCAGAGGAGATTCACCAGCATGCTGCCTGGGTTAGAGAGGATGCGAGGAGTTTCACCAGGATGATGCCTGGACTGGAGAGAGTGCAGAGGAGATTCACCAGGATGCTGCCTGGATTAGAGAGGATGCAGTGGAGATTCATCAGGATGCTGCCTGGATTGGAGAGAGTGCAGAGGAGATTCATCAGGATGCTGCCTGGATTGGAGAGAGTGCAGAGGAGATTCACCAGGATGCTGCCTGGATTGGAGAGAGTGCAGAGGAGATTCACCAGGATGCTGCCTGGATTGCAGAGGATGCAGAGGAGATTCACCAGGATGCTGCCTGGATTGGAGAGCGTGCAGAGGAGATTCACCAGGATGCTGCCTCGATTAGAGAGGATGCAGAGGAGATTCACCAGGATGCTGCCTGGATTGGTGAGGATGCAGAGGAGATTCACCAGGATGCTACCTGGATTGGAGAGGATGCAGAGGTGATTCACCAGCATGCTGCCTGGATTGGAGAGAGTGCAGAGGAGATTCATCAGGATGCTGCCTGGATGGGAGAGAGTGCAGAGGAGATTCACCAGGATGCTGCCTGGACTGGAGAGACTGCAGAGGAGATTCATCTGGATGCTGCCTGGAATGGAGAGGATGCAGAGGAGATTCACCAGGATGCTACCTGGAATTGGAGAGGATGCAGAGGAGATTCACCAGGATGATGCCTGGATTAGAGAGGATGCAGAGGAGATTCACCAGGATGCTGCCTGGATTAGAGAGAGTGCAGAGGAGATTCACCAGGATGCTGTCTGGATTAGAGAAGATGCAGAGGAGATTCACCAGGATGCTGCCTGGATTGGAGAGGGTGCAGTGGAGATTCATCAGGATGCTGCCTGGATTGGCGAGGTTGAAGAGGATATTTACCAGGATGCTGCCTGGATTGGAGAGAGTGCAGAGGAGATTCATCAGGATGCTGCCTGTATTAGAGAGAGTGCAGAGGAGATTGACCAGGATGCTGCTTGGATTGGAGAGGGTGCAGAGGAGATTTACCAGGATGCTGCCTGGATTGGAGAGGATATAGAGGAGATTCACCAGGATGCTGCCTGGATTAGAGAGGATGCAGAGGAGATTCACCAGGATGCTGCCTGGATTGGAGAGGGTGCAGATGAGATTCATCAGGATGCTGTCTGGATTGGAGAGAGTGCAGAGGAGATTCATCAGGATGCTGCCTGGATTAGAGAGAGTGCAGAGGAGATTCACCAGGATACTGCCTGGATTGGAGAGAGTGCAGAGGAGATTCATCAGGATGCTGCCTGGATTGGAGAGGATGCAGAGGAGATTCACCAGGATGCTGGCTGGATTGGAGAGGATGCAGAAGAGATTCACCAGGATGCTGCCTGGATTGGAGAGAGTGCAGAGGAGATTCACCAGCATGCTGCCTGGATTGGAGAGGATGCAGAGGAGATTCACCAGCATGCTGCCTGGATTGGAGAGGATGCAGAGGAGATTCACCAGGATGCTGCCTGGACTGGAGAGAGTGCCGAGGAGATTCACCAGGATGCAGCCTGGATTGGAGAGGATGCAGAGGAGATTCACCAGGATGCTGCCTGGACTGGAGAGAGTGCAGAGGAGATTCACCAGGATGCTGCCTGGATTGGAGAGGATGCACAGGAGATTCACCAGGATGCTGCCTGGATTGGAGACGATGCAGAGGAGATTCACCAGGGTGCTGCCTGGATTGGAGAGGATGCAGAGGAGATTCACCAGGGTGCTGCCCGGATTGGAGAGGATGAGGAGGAGATTCACCAGCATGCTGCCTGGATTGGAGAGAGTGCAGAGGAGATTCACCAGGGTGCTGCCCGGATTGGAGAGGATGAGGAGGAGATTCACCAGCATGCTGCCTGGATTGGAGAGAGTGCAGAGGAGATTCACCAGGGTGCTGTCTGGATTGGAGAGAGTACAAAGGAGATTCATCAGGATGCTGCCTGGATTAGAGAGGATGCAGAGGAGATTCACCAGAATGCTGCCTGGACTGGAGAGAGTGCAGAGGAGATTCACCAGGATGCTGCCTGGATTAGAGAGGATGCAGTGGAGATTCATCAGCATGCTGCCTGGATTGGAGAGGATGCAGAGGAGATTCACCAGGATGCTGCCTGGATTGGAGAGACTGCAGAGGAGATTCACCAGGATGCTGCCTGGATTGGAGAGAGTGCAGAGGAGATTCACCAGCATGCTGCCTGGGTTAGAGAGGATGCGAGGAGTTTCACCAGGATGATGCCTGGACTGGAGAGAGTGCAGAGGAGATTCACCAGGATGCTGCCTGGATTAGAGAGGATGCAGTGGAGATTCATCAGGATGCTGCCTGGATTGGAGAGAGTGCAGAGGAGATTCATCAGGATGCTGCCTGGATTGGAGAGAGTGCAGAGGAGATTCACCAGGATGCTGCCTGGATTGGAGAGAGTGCAGAGGAGATTCACCAGGATGCTGCCTGGATTGCAGAGGATGCAGAGGAGATTCACCAGGATGCTGCCTGGATTGGAGAGCGTGCAGAGGAGATTCACCAGGATGCTGCCTCGATTAGAGAGGATGCAGAGGAGATTCACCAGGATGCTGCCTGGATTGGTGAGGATGCAGAGGAGATTCACCAGGATGCTACCTGGATTGGAGAGGATGCAGAGGTGATTCACCAGCATGCTGCCTGGATTGGAGAGAGTGCAGAGGAGATTCATCAGGATGCTGCCTGGATGGGAGAGAGTGCAGAGGAGATTCACCCGGATGCTGCCTGGACTGGAGAGACTGCAGAGGAGATTCATCTGGATGCTGCCTGGATTGGAGAGGATGCAGAGGAGATTCACCAGGATGCTGCCTGGAATTGGAGAGGATGCAGAGGAGATTCACCAGGATGATGCCTGGATTAGAGAGGATGCAGAGGAGATTCACCAGGATGCTGCCTGGATTAGAGAGAGTGCAGAGGAGATTCACCAGGATGCTGTCTGGATTAGAGAAGATGCAGAGGAGATTCACCAGGATGCTGCCTGGATTGGAGAGGGTGCAGTGGAGATTCATCAGGATGCTGCCTGGATTGGCGAGGTTGAAGAGGATATTTACCAGGATGCTGCCTGGATTGGAGAGAGTGCAGAGGAGATTCATCAGGATGCTGCCTGTATTAGAGAGAGTGCAGAGGAGATTCACCAGGATGCTGCTTGGATTGGAGAGGGTGCAGAGGAGATTTACCAGGATGCTCCCTGGATTGGAGAGGATATAGAGGAGATTCACCAGGATGCTGCCTGGATTAGAGAGGATGCAGAGGAGATTCACCAGGATGCTGCCTGGATTGGAGAGGGTGCAGATGAGATTCATCAGGATGCTGTCTGGATTGGAGAGAGTGCAGAGGAGATTCATCAGGATGCTGCCTGGATTAGAGAGAGTGCAGAGGAGATTCACCAGGATGCTGCCTGGATTGGAGAGAGTGCAGAGGAGATTCATCAGGATGCTGCCTGGATTGGAGAGGATGCAGAGGAGATTCACCAGGATGCTGGCTGGATTTGAGAGGATGCAGAAGAGATTCACCAGGATGCTGCCTGGATTGGAGAGAGTGCAGAGGAGATTCACCAGCATGCTGCCTGGATTGGAGAGGATGCAGAGGAGATTCACCAGCATGCTGCCTGGATTGGAGAGGATGCAGAGGAGATTCACCAGGATGCTGCCTGGACTGGAGAGAGTGCCGAGGAGATTCACCAGGATGCAGCCTGGATTGGAGAGGATGCAGAGGAGATTCACCAGGATGCTGCCTGGATTGGAGAGAGTGCATAGGAGATTCACCAGGATGCTGCCTGGATTGGAGAGGATGCAGAGGAGATTCAACAGGATGCAGCCTGGATTGGAGAGGATGCAGAGGAGATTCACCAGGATGCAGCCTGGATTGGAGAGAGTGCAGAGGAGATTCACCAGTATGCTGTCTGATTTGGAGAGACTGCAGAGGAGATTCACCAGGATGCTGCCTGGATTGGAGAGGATGCAGAGGAGATTCACCAGGGTGCTGCCTGGATTGGAGAGGATGCAGAAGAGATTCACCAGGATGCTACCTGGATTGGAGAGGATGCAGATTAGATTCACCAGGGTGCTGCCTGGATTGGAGAGGATGCAGAGGAGATTCACCACGGTGCTGCCTGGATTGGAGAGGATGCAGAGGAGATTCACCAGGATGCTGCCTGGATTGGAGAGAGTGCAGAGGAGATTCACCAGCATGCTGCCTGGGTTAGAGAGGATACAGAGGAGTTTCACCAGGATGATGCCTGGACTGGAGAGAGTGCAGAGGAGATTCACCAGGATGCTGCCTGGATTAGAGAGGATGCAGTGGAGATTCATCAGGATGCTGCCTGGATTGGAGAGAGTGCAGAGGAGATTCATCAGGATGCTGCCTGGATTGGAGAGAGTGCAGAGGAGATTCACCAGGATGCTGCCTGGATTGGAGAGAGTGCAGAGGAGATTCACCAGGATGCTGCCTGGATTGCAGAGGATGCAGAGGAGATTCACCAGGATGCTGCCTGGATTGGAGAGCGTGCAGAGGAGATTCACCAGGATGCTGCCTCGATTAGAGAGGATGCAGAGGAGATTCACCAGGATGCTGCCTGGACTGGAGAGAGTGCAGAGGAGATTCACCAGGATGCTGCCTGGATTGGAGAGGATGCACAGGAGATTCACCAGGATGCTGCCTGGATTGGAGAGGATGCAGAGGAGATTCACCAGGGTGCTGCCTGGATTGGAGAGGATGCAGAGGAGATTCACCAGGGTGCTGCCCGGATTGGAGAGGATGAGGAGGAGATTCACCAGCATGCTGCCTGGATTGGAGAGAGTGCAGAGGAGATTCACCAGGGTGCTGCCCGGATTGGAGAGGATGAGGAGGAGATTCACCAGCATGCTGCCTGGATTGGAGAGAGTGCAGAGGAGATTCACCAGGGTGCTGTCTGGATTGGAGAGAGTACAAAGGAGATTCATCAGGATGCTGCCTGGATTAGAGAGGATGCAGAGGAGATTCACCAGAATGCTGCCTGGACTGGAGAGAGTGCAGAGGAGATTCACCAGGATGCTGCCTGGATTAGAGAGGATGCAGTGGAGATTCATCAGCATGCTGCCTGGATTGGAGAGGATGCAGAGGAGATTCACCAGGATGCTGCCTGGATTGGAGAGACTGCAGAGGAGATTCACCAGGATGCTGCCTGGATTGGAGAGAGTGCAGAGGAGATTCACCAGCATGCTGCCTGGGTTAGAGAGGATGCGAGGAGTTTCACCAGGATGATGCCTGGACTGGAGAGAGTGCAGAGGAGATTCACCAGGATGCTGCCTGGATTAGAGAGGATGCAGTGGAGATTCATCAGGATGCTGCCTGGATTGGAGAGAGTGCAGAGGAGATTCATCAGGATGCTGCCTGGATTGGAGAGAGTGCAGAGGAGATTCACCAGGATGCTGCCTGGATTGGAGAGAGTGCAGAGGAGATTCACCAGGATGCTGCCTGGATTGCAGAGGATGCAGAGGAGATTCACCAGGATGCTGCCTGGATTGGAGAGCGTGCAGAGGAGATTCACCAGGATGCTGCCTCGATTAGAGAGGATGCAGAGGAGATTCACCAGGATGCTGCCTGGATTGGTGAGGATGCAGAGGAGATTCACCAGGATGCTACCTGGATTGGAGAGGATGCAGAGGTGATTCACCAGCATGCTGCCTGGATTGGAGAGAGTGCAGAGGAGATTCATCAGGATGCTGCCTGGATGGGAGAGAGTGCAGAGGAGATTCACCAGGATGCTGCCTGGACTGGAGAGACTGCAGAGGAGATTCATCTGGATGCTGCCTGGATTGGAGAGGATGCAGAGGAGATTCACCAGGATGCTGCCTGGAATTGGAGAGGATGCAGAGGAGATTCACCAGGATGATGCCTGGATTAGAGAGGATGCAGAGGAGATTCACCAGGATGCTGCCTGGATTAGAGAGAGTGCAGAGGAGATTCACTAGGATGCTGTCTGGATTAGAGAAGATGCAGAGGAGATTCACCAGGATGCTGCCTGGATTGGAGAGGGTGCAGTGGAGATTCATCAGGATGCTGCCTGGATTGGCGAGGTTGAAGAGGATATTTACCAGGATGCTGCCTGGATTGGAGAGAGTGCAGAGGAGATTCACCAGCATGCTGCCTGGGTTAGAGAGGATGCGAGGAGTTTCACCAGGATGATGCCTGGACTGGAGAGAGTGCAGAGGAGATTCACCAGGATGCTGCCTGGATTAGAGAGGATGCAGTGGAGATTCATCAGGATGCTGCCTGGATTGGAGAGAGTGCAGAGGAGATTCATCAGGATGCTGCCTGGATTGGAGAGAGTGCAGAGGAGATTCACCAGGATGCTGCCTGGATTGGAGAGAGTGCAGAGGAGATTCACCAGGATGCTGCCTGGATTGCAGAGGATGCAGAGGAGATTCACCAGGATGCTGCCTGGATTGGAGAGCGTGCAGAGGAGATTCACCAGGATGCTGCCTCGATTAGAGAGGATGCAGAGGAGATTCACCAGGATGCTGCCTGGATTGGTGAGGATGCAGAGGAGATTCACCAGGATGCTACCTGGATTGGAGAGGATGCAGAGGTGATTCACCAGCATGCTGCCTGGATTGGAGAGAGTGCAGAGGAGATTCATCAGGATGCTGCCTGGATGGGAGAGAGTGCAGAGGAGATTCACCAGGATGCTGCCTGGACTGGAGAGACTGCAGAGGAGATTCATCTGGATGCTGCCTGGATTGGAGAGGATGCAGAGGAGATTCACCAGGATGCTGCCTGGAATTGGAGAGGATGCAGAGGAGATTCACCAGGATGATGCCTGGATTAGAGAGGATGCAGAGGAGATTCACCAGGATGCTGCCTGGATTAGAGAGAGTGCAGAGGAGATTCACCAGGATGCTGTCTGGATTAGAGAAGATGCAGAGGAGATTCACCAGGATGCTGCCTGGATTGGAGAGGGTGCAGTGGAGATTCATCAGGATGCTGCCTGGATTGGCGAGGTTGAAGAGGATATTTACCAGGATGCTGCCTGGATTGGAGAGAGTGCAGAGGAGATTCATCAGGATGCTGCCTGTATTAGAGAGAGTGCAGAGGAGATTCACCAGGATGCTGCTTGGATTGGAGAGGGTGCAGAGGAGATTTACCAGGATGCTCCCTGGATTGGAGAGGATATAGAGGAGATTCACCAGGATGCTGCCTGGATTAGAGAGGATGCAGAGGAGATTCACCAGGATGCTGCCTGGATTGGAGAGGGTGCAGATGAGATTCATCAGGATGCTGTCTGGATTGGAGAGAGTGCAGAGGAGATTCATCAGGATGCTGCCTGGATTAGAGAGAGTGCAGAGGAGATTCACCAGGATGCTGCCTGGATTGGAGAGAGTGCAGAGGAGATTCATCAGGATGCTGCCTGGATTGGAGAGGATGCAGAGGAGATTCACCAGGATGCTGGCTGGATTTGAGAGGATGCAGAAGAGATTCACCAGGATGCTGCCTGGATTGGAGAGAGTGCAGAGGAGATTCACCAGCATGCTGCCTGGATTGGAGAGGATGCAGAGGAGATTCACCAGCATGCTGCCTGGATTGGAGAGGATGCAGAGGAGATTCACCAGGATGCTGCCTGGACTGGAGAGAGTGCCGAGGAGATTCACCAGGATGCAGCCTGGATTGGAGAGGATGCAGAGGAGATTCACCAGGATGCTGCCTGGATTGGAGAGAGTGCATAGGAGATTCACCAGGATGCTGCCTGGATTGGAGAGGATGCAGAGGAGATTCAACAGGATGCAGCCTGGATTGGAGAGGATGCAGAGGAGATTCACCAGGATGCAGCCTGGATTGGAGAGAGTGCAGAGGAGATTCACCAGTATGCTGTCTGATTTGGAGAGACTGCAGAGGAGATTCACCAGGATGCTGCCTGGATTGGAGAGGATGCAGAGGAGATTCACCAGGGTGCTGCCTGGATTGGAGAGGATGCAGAAGAGATTCACCAGGATGCTACCTGGATTGGAGAGGATGCAGATTAGATTCACCAGGGTGCTGCCTGGATTGGAGAGGATGCAGAGGAGATTCACCACGGTGCTGCCTGGATTGGAGAGGATGCAGAGGAGATTCACCAGGATGCTGCCTGGATTGGAGAGAGTGCAGAGGAGATTCACCAGCATGCTGCCTGGGTTAGAGAGGATGCAGAGGAGTTTCACCAGGATGATGCCTGGACTGGAGAGAGTGCAGAGGAGATTCACCAGGATGCTGCCTGGATTAGAGAGGATGCAGTGGAGATTCATCAGGATGCTGCCTGGATTGGAGAGAGTGCAGAGGAGATTCATCAGGATGCTGCCTGGATTGGAGAGAGTGCAGAGGAGATTCACCAGGATGCTGCCTGGATTGGAGAGAGTGCAGAGGAGATTCACCAGGATGCTGCCTGGATTGCAGAGGATGCAGAGGAGATTCACCAGGATGCTGCCTGGATTGGAGAGCGTGCAGAGGAGATTCACCAGGATGCTGCCTCGATTAGAGAGGATGCAGAGGAGATTCACCAGGATGCTGCCTGGATTGGTGAGGATGCAGAGGAGATTCACCAGGATGCTACCTGGATTGGAGAGGATGCAGAGGTGATTCACCAGCATGCTGCCTGGATTGGAGAGAGTGCAGAGGAGATTCATCAGGATGCTGCCTGGATGGGAGAGAGTGCAGAGGAGATTCACCAGGATGCTGCCTGGACTGGAGAGACTGCAGAGGAGATTCATCTGGATGCTGCCTGGATTGGAGAGGATGCAGAGGAGATTCACCAGGATGCTGCCTGGAATTGGAGAGGATGCAGAGGAGATTCACCAGGATGATGCCTGGATTAGAGAGGATGCAGAGGAGATTCACCAGGATGCTGCCTGGATTAGAGAGAGTGCAGAGGAGATTCACCAGGATGCTGTCTGGATTAGAGAAGATGCAGAGGAGATTCACCAGGATGCTGCCTGGATTGGAGAGGGTGCAGTGGAGATTCATCAGGATGCTGCCTGGATTGGCGAGGTTGAAGAGGATATTTACCAGGATGCTGCCTGGATTGGAGAGAGTGCAGAGGAGATTCATCAGGATGCCGCCTGTATTAGAGAGAGTGCAGAGGAGATTCACCAGGATGCTGCTTGGATTGGAGAGGGTGCAGAGGAGATTTACCAGGATGCTGCCTGGATTGGAGAGGATATAGAGGAGATTCACCAGGATGCTGCCTGGATTAGAGAGGATGCAGAGGAGATTCACCAGGATGCTGCCTGGATTGGAGAGGGTGCAGATGAGATTCATCAGGATGCTGTCTGGATTGGAGAGAGTGCAGAGGAGATTCATCAGGATGCTGCCTGGATTAGAGAGAGTGCAGAGGAGATTCACCAGGATGCTGCCTGGATTGGAGAGAGTGCAGAGGAGATTCATCAGGATGCTGCCTGGATTGGAGAGGATGCAGAGGAGATTCACCAGGATGCTGGCTGGATTGGAGAGGATGCAGAAGAGATTCACCAGGATGCTGCCTGGATTGGAGAGGATGCAGAGGAGATTCACCAGCATGCTGCCTGGATTGGAGAGGATGCAGAGGAGATTCACCAGGATGCTGCCTGGACTGGAGAGAGTGCCGAGGAGATTCACCAGGATGCAGCCTGGATTGGAGAGGATGCAGAGGAGATTCACCAGGATGCTGCCTGGATTGGAGAGAGTGCATAGGAGATTCACCAGGATGCTGCCTGGATTGGAGAGGATGCAGAGGAGATTCAACAGGATGCAGCCTGGATTGGAGAGGATGCAGAGGAGATTCACCAGGATGCAGCCTGGATTGGAGAGAGTGCAGAGGAGATTCACCAGTATGCTGTCTGGTTTGGAGAGACTGCAGAGGAGATTCACCAGGATGCTGCCTGGATTGGAGAGGATGCAGAGGAGATTCACCAGGGTGCTGCCTGGATTGGAGAGGATGCAGAAGAGATTCACCAGGATGCTACCTGGATTGGAGAGGATGCAGATTAGATTCACCAGGGTGCTGCCTGGATTGGAGAGGATGCAGAGGAGATTCACCACGGTGCTGCCTGGATTGGAGAGGATGCAGAGGAGATTCACCAGCATGCTGTCTGGATTGGAGAGAGTGCATAGGAGATTCACCAGCATGCTGCCTGGATTGGAGAGGTTGCAGAGGAGATTCGCCAGGATGCTGCCTGGATTGGAGAGCGTGCAGAGGAGATTCACCAGGATGCTGCCTCGATTAGAGAGAATGCAGAGGAGATTCACCAGGATGCTACCTGGATTGGAGAGGATGCAGAGGTGATTCACCAGCATGCTGCCTGGATTGGAGAGAGTGCAGAGGAGATTCACCAGGATGCTACCTGGATTGGAGAGGATGCAGAGGTGATTCACCAGCATGCTGCCTGGATTGGAGAGAGTGCAGAGGAGATTCATCAGGATGCTGCCTGGATGGGAGAGAGTGCAGCGGAGATTCACCAGGATGCTGCCTGGACTGGAGAGACTGCAGAGGAGATTCATCTGGATGCTGCCTGGATTGGAGAGGATGCAGAGGAGATTCACCAGGATGCTGCCTGGAATTGGAGAGGATGCAGAGGAGATTCACCAGGATGATGCCTGGATTAGAGAGGATGCAGAGGAGATTCACCAGGATGCTGCCTGGATTAGAGAGAGTGCAGAGGAGATTCACCAGGATGCTGTCTGGATTAGAGAAGATGCAGAGGAGATTCACCAGGATGCTGCCTGGATTGGAGAGGGTGCAGTGGAGATTCATCAGGATGCTGCCTGGATTGGCGAGGTTGAAGAGGATATTTACCAGGATGCTGCCTGGATTGGAGAGAGTGCAGAGGAGATTCATCAGGATGCTGCCTGTATTAGAGAGAGTGCAGAGGAGATTCACCAGGATGCTGCTTGGATTGGAGAGGGTGCAGAGGAGATTTACCAGGATGCTGCCTGGATTGGAGAGGATATAGAGGAGATTCACCAGGATGCTGCCTGGATTAGAGAGGATGCAGAGGAGATTCACCAGGATGCTGCCTGGATTGGAGAGGGTGCAGATGAGATTCATCAGGATGCTGTCTGGATTGGAGAGAGTGCAGAGGAGATTCATCAGGATGCTGCCTGGATTAGAGAGAGTGCAGAGGAGATTCACCAGGATGCTGCCTGGATTGGAGAGTGTGCAGAGGAGATTCATCAGGATGCTGCCTGGATTGGAGAGGATGCAGAGGAGATTCACCAGGATGCTGGCTGGATTGGAGAGGATGCAGAAGAGATTCACCAGGATGCTGCCTGGATTGGAGAGAGTGCAGAGGAGATTCACCAGCATGCTGCCTGGATTGGAGAGGATGCAGAGGAGATTCACCAGCATGCTGCCTGGATTGGAGAGGATGCAGAGGAGATTCACCAGGATGCTGCCTGGACTGGAGAGAGTGCCGAGGAGATTCACCAGGATGCTGCCTGGATTGGAGAGGATGCAGAGGAGATTCACCAGGGTGCTGCCTGGATTGGAGAGGATGCAGAAGAGATTCACCAGGATGCTACCTGGATTGGAGAGGATGCAGATTAGATTCACCAGGGTGCTGCCTGGATTGGAGAGGATGCAGAGGAGATTCACCACGGTGCTGCCTGGATTGGAGAGGATGCAGCGGAGATTCACCAGCATGCTGTCTGGATTGGAGAGAGTGCATAGGAGATTCACCAGCATGCTGCCTGGATTGGAGAGGTTGCAGAGGAGATTCACCAGGATGCAGCCTGAATTGGAGAGGATGCAGAGGAGATTCACCAGGATGCTGCCTGGATTCGAGAGGATGCAGAGGAGATTCACCAGGATGCTGCCTGGATTGGAGAGGGTGCAGATGAGATTCATCAGGATGCTGTCTGGATTGGAGAGAGTGCAGAGGAGATTCATCAGGATGCTGCCTCGTTTAGAGAGAGTGCAGAGGAGATTCACCAGGATGCTGCCTGGATTGGAGAGAGTGCAGAGGAGATTCATCAGGATGCTGCCTGGATTGGAGAGGATGCAGAGGAGATTCACCAGGATGCTGGCTGGATTGGCGAGGATGCAGAAGAGATTCACCAGGATGCTGCCTGGATTGGAGAGAGTGCAGAGGAGATTCACCAGCATGCTGCCTGGATTGGAGAGGATGCAGAGGAGATTCACCAGCATGCTGCCTGGATTGGAGAGGATGCAGAGGAGATTCACCAGGATGCTGCCTGGACTGGAGAGAGTGCCGAGGAGATTCACCAGGATGCAGCCTGGATTGGAGTGGATGCAGAGGAGATTCACCAGGATGCTGCCTGGATTGGAGAGAGTGCATAGGAGATTCACCAGGATGCTGCCTGGATTGGAGAGGATGCAGAGGAGATTCAACAGGATGCAGCCTGGATTGGAGAGGATGCAGAGGAGATTCACCAGGATGCAGCCTGGATTGGAGAGAGTGCAGAGGAGATTCACCAGTATGCTGTCTGGTTTGGAGAGACTGCAGAGGAGATTCACCAGGATGCTGCCTGGATTGGAGAGGATGCAGAGGAGATTCACCAGTGTGCTGCCTGGATTGGAGAGGATGCAGAAGAGATTCACCAGGATGCTACCTGGATTGGAGAGGATGCAGATTAGATTCACCAGGGTGCTGCCTGGATTGGAGAGGATGCAGAGGAGATTCACCACGGTGCTGCCTGGATTGGAGAGGATGCAGAGGAGATTCACCAGCCTGCTGTCTGGATTGGAGAGGATGCAGAGGAGATTCACCAGCATGCTGCCTGGATTGGAGAGAGTGCATAGGAGATTCACCAGGAGGCTGCCTGGATTGGAGAGGATGCAGATGAGATTCACCAGGATGCAGCCTGGATTGGAGAGGATGCAGAGGAGATTCACCAGGATGCAGCCTGGATTGGAGAGAGTGCAGAGGACATTCACCAGGGTGCTGCCTGGATTGGAGAGGATGCAGAGGAGATTCACCAGTGTGCTGCCTGGATTGGAGAGGATGAGGAGGAGATTCACCAGCATGTTGCCTGGATTGGAGAGAGTGCAGAGGAGATTCACCACGGTGCTGTCTGGATTGGAGAGAGTACAAAGGAGATTCATCAGGGTGCTGCCTGGATTAGAGAGGATGCAGAGGAGATTCACCAGGATGCTGCCTGGACTGGAGAGAGTGCAGAGGAGATTCACCAGGATGCTCCCTGGATTAGAGAGGATGCAGTGGAGATTCATCAGCATGCTGCCTGGATTGGAGAGGATGCAGAGGAGATTCACCAGGATGCTGCCTGGATTGGAGAGAGTGCAGAGGAGATTCACCAGGATGCAGCCTGGATTGGAGAGGATGCAGAGGAGGTTCACCAGGATGCTGCCTGGATTGGAGAGAGTGCATAGGAGATTCACCAGGATGCTGCCTGGATTGGAGAGGATGCAGAGGAGATTCACCAGGATGCAGCCTGGATTGGAGAGGATGCAGAGGAGATTCACCAGGATGCAGCCTGGATTGGAGAGAGTGCAGAGGAGATTTACCAGTATGCTGTCTGGTTACGAGAGAGTGCAGAGGAGATTCACCAGGATGCTGCCTGGATTGGAGAGGATGCAGAGGAGATTCACCAGGGTGCTGCCTGGATTGGAGAGAATGCAGAGGAGATTCACCAGGATGCTGCCTGGATTGGAGAGGATGCAGAGGAGATTCACCGGGGTGCTGCCTGGATTGGAGAGGATGCAGAGGAGATTCACCAGGGTGCTGCCTGGATTGGAGAGGATGCAGAGGAGATTCACCAGCATGCTGCCTGGATTGGAGAGAGTGCATAGGAGATTCACCAGGATGCTGCCTGGATTGGAGAGGATGCAGAGGAGATTCACCAGGATGCAGCCTGGATTGGAGAGGATGCAGAGGAGATTCACCAGGATGCAGCCTGGATTGGAGAGAGTGCAGAGGAGATTCACCAGGATGCTGTCTGGATTGGAGAGAGTGCAGAGGAGATTCACCAGGATGCTGCCTGGATTGGAGAGGATGCAGAGGATATTCACCAGGATGCTCCCTGGATTGGAGAGGATGCAGAGGAGATTCACCAGGGTGCTGCCTGGATTGGAGAGGATGCAGAGGAGATTCACCAGTGTGCTGCCTGGATTGGAGAGGATGCAGAGGAGATTCACCAGCATGCTGCCTGGATTGGAGAGAGTGCAGAGGAGATTCACCAGGGTGCTGTCTGGATTGGAGAGGATGCAGAGGAGATTCACCAGCATGCTGCCTGGGTTAGAGAGGATGCAGAGGAGATTCACCAGGATGCTGCCTGGACTGCAGAGAGTGCAGAGGAGATTCACCAGGATGCTGCCTGGATTAGAGAGGATGCAATGGAGATTCATCTCTATGCTGCCTGGATTAGAGAGGGTGCAGAAGAGATTTACCAGGATGGTGCCAGGATTAGAGAGGATATAGAGGAGATTCACCAGGATGCTGCCTGGATTAGAGAGGATGCAGAGGAGATTCAGCAGGATGCTGCCTGGATTAGAGAGGGTGCAGAGGGGATTCATCAGGATGCTGCCTGGACTGGAGAGAGTGCAGAGGAGATTCACCAGGATGCTGCCTGGATTGGAGAGGGTGCAGAGGAGATTCATCAGGATGCTGTCTGGATTGGAGAGAGTGCAGAGGAGATTCATCAGGATGCTGCCTGGATTAGAGAGAGTGCAGAGGAGATTCACCAGGATGCTGCCTGGATTGGAGAGAGTGCAGAGGAGATTCATCAGGATGCTGCCTGGATTGGAGAGGATGCAGAGGAGATTCACCAGGATGCTGGCTGGATTGGAGAGGATGCAGAAGAGATTCACCAGGATGCTGCCTGTATTGGAGAGGGTGCAGAGGAGATTCATCAGGATGCTGGCTGGATTAGAGAGGGTGCAGAAGAGATTTACCATGATACTGCCTGGATTGGAGAGGATGCAGAGGAGATTCACCAGCATGCAGCCTGGATTGGAGAGGATGCAGAGGAGATTCACCAGGATGCTGCCTGGATTGGAGAGAGTGCAGAGGAGATTCACCAGGATGCTGCCTGGATTGGAGAGGATGCAGAGGAGATTCACCAGGATGCAGCCTGGATTGGAGAGGATGCAGAGGAGATTCACCAGGGTGCTGCCTGGATCGGAGAGGATGCAGAGGAGATTCACCAGGGTGCTGCCTGGATTGGAGAGGATGCAGAGGAGATTCACCAGCATGCTGCCTGGATTGGAGAGAGTGCATAGGAGATTCACCAGGATGCTGCCTGGATTGGAGAGGATGCCGAGGAGATTCACCAGGATGCAGCCTGGATTGGAGAGAGTGCAGAGGACATTCCCCAGGATGCTGTCTGGATTGGAGAGAGTGCAGAGGAGATTCACCAGGATGCTGCCTGGATTGGAGAGGATGCAGAGGAGATTCACCAGGATGCTGCCTGGATTGGAGAGGATGCAGAGGAGTTTCACCAGGATGCAGCCTGGATTGGAGAGGATGCAGAGGAGATTCACCAGGATGCAGCCTGGATTGGAGAGAGTGCAGAGGACATTCCCCAGGATGCTGTCTGGATTGGAGAGAGTGCAGAGGAGATTCACCAGGATGCTGCCTGGATTGGAGAGGATGCAGAGGAGATTCACCAGGATGCTGCCTGGATTGGAGAGGATGCAGAGGAGATTCACCAGGGTGCTGCCTGGATTGGAGAGGATGCAGAGGAGATTCACCAGGATGCTGCCTGGATTGGAGAGGATGCAGAGGAGATTCAACAGGATGCAGCCTGGATTGGAGAGGATGCAGAGGAGATTCACCAGGATGCAGCCTGGATTGGAGAGAGTGCAGAGGAGATTCACCAGTATGCTGTCTGGTTTGGAGAGACTGCAGAGGAGATTCACCAGGATGCTGCCTGGATTGGAGAGGATGCAGAGGAGATTCACCAGTGTGCTGCCTGGATTGGAGAGGATGCAGAAGAGATTCACCAGGATGCTACCTGGATTGGAGAGGATGCAGATTAGATTCACCAGGGTGCTGCCTGGATTGGAGAGGATGCAGAGGAGATTCACCACGGTGCTGCCTGGATTGGAGAGGATGCAGAGGAGATTCACCAGCCTGCTGTCTGGATTGGAGAGGATGCAGAGGAGATTCACCAGCATGCTGCCTGGATTGGAGAGAGTGCATAGGAGATTCACCAGGAGGCTGCCTGGATTGGAGAGGATGCAGATGAGATTCACCAGGATGCAGCCTGGATTGGAGAGGATGCAGAGGAGATTCACCAGGATGCAGCCTGGATTGGAGAGAGTGCAGAGGACATTCACCAGGGTGCTGCCTGGATTGGAGAGGATGCAGAGGAGATTCACCAGTGTGCTGCCTGGATTGGAGAGGATGAGGAGGAGATTCACCAGCATGTTGCCTGGATTGGAGAGAGTGCAGAGGAGATTCACCACGGTGCTGTCTGGATTGGAGAGAGTACAAAGGAGATTCATCAGGGTGCTGCCTGGATTAGAGAGGATGCAGAGGAGATTCACCAGGATGCTGCCTGGACTGGAGAGAGTGCAGAGGAGATTCACCAGGATGCTCCCTGGATTAGAGAGGATGCAGTGGAGATTCATCAGCATGCTGCCTGGATTGGAGAGGATGCAGAGGAGATTCACCAGGATGCTGCCTGGATTGGAGAGAGTGCAGAGGAGATTCACCAGGATGCAGCCTGGATTGGAGAGGATGCAGAGGAGGTTCACCAGGATGCTGCCTGGATTGGAGAGAGTGCATAGGAGATTCACCAGGATGCTGCCTGGATTGGAGAGGATGCAGAGGAGATTCACCAGGATGCAGCCTGGATTGGAGAGGATGCAGAGGAGATTCACCAGGATGCAGCCTGGATTGGAGAGAGTGCAGAGGAGATTTACCAGTATGCTGTCTGGTTACGAGAGAGTGCAGAGGAGATTCACCAGGATGCTGCCTGGATTGGAGAGGATGCAGAGGAGATTCACCAGGGTGCTGCCTGGATTGGAGAGAATGCAGAGGAGATTCACCAGGATGCTGCCTGGATTGGAGAGGATGCAGAGGAGATTCACCGGGGTGCTGCCTGGATTGGAGAGGATGCAGAGGAGATTCACCAGGGTGCTGCCTGGATTGGAGAGGATGCAGAGGAGATTCACCAGCATGCTGCCTGGATTGGAGAGAGTGCATAGGAGATTCACCAGGATGCTGCCTGGATTGGAGAGGATGCAGAGGAGATTCACCAGGATGCAGCCTGGATTGGAGAGGATGCAGAGGAGATTCACCAGGATGCAGCCTGGATTGGAGAGAGTGCAGAGGAGATTCACCAGGATGCTGTCTGGATTGGAGAGAGTGCAGAGGAGATTCACCAGGATGCTGCCTGGATTGGAGAGGATGCAGAGGATATTCACCAGGATGCTCCCTGGATTGGAGAGGATGCAGAGGAGATTCACCAGGGTGCTGCCTGGATTGGAGAGGATGCAGAGGAGATTCACCAGTGTGCTGCCTGGATTGGAGAGGATGCAGAGGAGATTCACCAGCATGCTGCCTGGATTGGAGAGAGTGCAGAGGAGATTCACCAGGGTGCTGTCTGGATTGGAGAGGATGCAGAGGAGATTCACCAGCATGCTGCCTGGGTTAGAGAGGATGCAGAGGAGATTCACCAGGATGCTGCCTGGACTGCAGAGAGTGCAGAGGAGATTCACCAGGATGCTGCCTGGATTAGAGAGGATGCAATGGAGATTCATCTCTATGCTGCCTGGATTAGAGAGGGTGCAGAAGAGATTTACCAGGATGGTGCCAGGATTAGAGAGGATATAGAGGAGATTCACCAGGATGCTGCCTGGATTAGAGAGGATGCAGAGGAGATTCAGCAGGATGCTGCCTGGATTGGAGAGGGTGCAGAGGAGATTCATCAGGATGCTGTCTGGATTGGAGAGAGTGCAGAGGAGATTCATCAGGATGCTGCCTGGATTAGAGAGAGTGCAGAGGAGATTCACCAGGATGCTGCCTGGATTGGAGAGAGTGCAGAGGAGATTCATCAGGATGCTGCCTGGATTGGAGAGGATGCAGAGGAGATTCACCAGGATGCTGGCTGGATTGGAGAGGATGCAGAAGAGATTCACCAGGATGCTGCCTGTATTGGAGAGGGTGCAGAGGAGATTCATCAGGATGCTGGCTGGATTAGAGAGGGTGCAGAAGAGATTTACCAGGATACTGCCTGGATTGGAGAGGATGCAGAGGAGATTCACCAGCATGCAGCCTGGATTGGAGAGGATGCAGAGGAGATTCACCAGGATGCTGCCTGGATTGGAGAGAGTGCAGAGGAGATTCACCAGGATGCTGCCTGGATTGGAGAGGATGCAGAGGAGATTCACCAGGATGCAGCCTGGATTGGAGAGGATGCAGAGGAGATTCACCAGGATGCAGCCTGGATTGGAGAGAGTGCAGAGGAGATTCACCAGTATGCTGTCTGGTTTGGAGAGAGTGCAGAGGAGATTCACCAGGATGCTGCCTGGATTGGAGAGGATGCAGAGGAGATTCACCAGGATGCTGCCTGGATTCGACAGGATGCAGAGGAGATTCACCAGGGTGCTGCCTGGATCGGAGAGGATGCAGAGGAGATTCACCAGGGTGCTGCCTGGATTGGAGAGGATGCAGAGGAGATTCACCAGCATGCTGCCTGGATTGGAGAGAGTGCATAGGAGATTCACCAGGATGCTGCCTGGATTGGAGAGGATGCCGAGGAGATTCACCAGGATGCAGCCTGGATTGGAGAGAGTGCAGAGGACATTCCCCAGGATGCTGTCTGGATTGGAGAGAGTGCAGAGGAGATTCACCAGGATGCTGCCTGGATTGGAGAGGATGCAGAGGAGATTCACCAGGATGCTGCCTGGATTGGAGAGGATGCAGAGGAGTTTCACCAGGATGCAGCCTGGATTGGAGAGGATGCAGAGGAGATTCACCAGGATGCAGCCTGGATTGGAGAGAGTGCAGAGGACATTCCCCAGGATGCTGTCTGGATTGGAGAGAGTGCAGAGGAGATTCACCAGGATGCTGCCTGGATTGGAGAGGATGCAGAGGAGATTCACCAGGATGCTGCCTGGATTGGAGAGGATGCAGAGGAGATTCACCAGGGTGCTGCCTGGATTGGAGAGGATGCAGAGGAGATTCACCAGTGTGCTGCCTGGATTGGAGAGGATGAGGAGGAGATTCACCAGCATGCTGCCTGGATTGGAGAGAGTGCAGAGGAGATTCACCAGGGTGCTGTCTGGATTGGAGAGAGTACAAAGGAGATTCATCAGGATGCTGCCTGGATTAGAGAGGATGCAGAGGAGATTCACCAGGATGCTGCCTGGACTGGAGAGAGTGCAGAGGAGATTCACCAGGATGCTGCCTGGATTAGAGAGGATGCAGTGGAGATTCATCAGGATGCTGCCTGGATTGGAGAGGGTGCAGAGGAGATTCATCAGGATGCTGGCTGGATTAGAGAGGGTGCAGAAGAGATTTACCAGGATGCTGCCTGGATTGGAGAGGATGCAGAGGAGATTCACCAGCATGCTGCCTGGATTGGAGAGGATGCAGAGGAGATTCACCAGGATGCTGCCTGGATTGGAGAGAGTGCAGAGGAGATTCACCAGGATGCTACCTGGATTGGAGAGGATGCAGAGGAGATTCACCAGGATGCAGCCTAGATTGGAGAGGATGCAGAGGAGATTCACCAGGATGCAGCCTGGATTGGAGAGAGTGCAGAGGAGATTCACCAGTATGCTGTCTGGTTTGGAGAGAGTGCAGAGGAGATTCACCAGGATGCTGCCTGGATTGGAGAGGATGCAGAGCAGATTCACCAGGGTGCTGCCTGGATTGGAGAGGATGCAGAGGAGATTCACCAGGATGCTGCCTGGATTCGACAGGATGCAGAGGAGATTCACCAGGGTGCTGCCTGGATTGGAGAGGATGCAGAGGAGATTCACCAGGGTGCTGCCTGGATTGGAGAGGATGCAGAGGAGATTCACCAGCATGCTGCCTGGATTGGAGAGAGTGCATAGGAGATTCACCAGGATGCTGCCTGGATTGGAGAGGATGCAGATGAGATTCACCAGGATGCAG
Source organism: Hypanus sabinus (assembly GCF_030144855.1). Classification (NCBI taxonomy): domain Eukaryota; kingdom Metazoa; phylum Chordata; class Chondrichthyes; order Myliobatiformes; family Dasyatidae; genus Hypanus; species Hypanus sabinus. The sequence continues at coordinate 131,048,730 of NC_082711.1, forward strand.
CCTGGATTGGAGAGGATGCAGAGGAGATTCACCAGGATGCAGCCTGGATTGGAGAGAGTGCAGAGGACATTCACCAGGATGCTGTCTGGATTGGAGAGAGTGCAGAGGAGATTCACCAGGATGATGCCTGGATTGGAGAGGATGCAGAGGAGATTCACCAGGATGCTGCCTGGATTGGAGAGGATGCAGAGGAGATTCACCAGGGTGCTGCCTGGATTGGAGAGGATGCAGAGGAGATTCACCAGTGTGCTGCCTGGATTGGAGAGGATGAGGAGGAGATTCACCAGCATGCTGCCTGGATTGAAGAGAGTGCAGAGGAGATTCACCAGGGTGCTGTCTGGATTGGAGAGAGTACAAAGGAGATTCATCAGGATGCTGCCTGGATTAGAGAGGATGCAGAGGAGATTCACCAGGATGCTGCCTGGACTGGAGAGAGTGCAGAGGAGATTCACCAGGATGCTGCCTGGATTAGAGAGGATGCAGTGGAGATTCATCAGGATGCTGCCTGGATTGGAGAGAGTGCAGAGGAGATTCACCAGGATGCTGCCTGGATTAGAGAGGGTGCAGAGGAGATTTACCAGGATGCTGCCTGGATTGGAGAGGATGCAGAGGAGATTCACCAGCATGCTGCCAGGATTGGAGAGGATGCAGAGGAGATTCACCAGGATGCTGCCTGGATTGGAGAGAGTGCAGAGGAGATTCACCAGGATGCCGCCTGGATTGGAGAGGATGCAGCGGAGATTCACCAGGATGCTGCCTGGATTGGAGAGAGTGCAGAGGAGATTCACCAGGATTCTACCTGGATTGGAGAGGATGCAGAGGAGATTCACCAGGATGCAGCCTAGATTGGAGAGGATGCAGAGGAGATTCACCAGGATGCAGCCTGGATTGGAGAGAGTGCAGAGGAGATTCACCAGTATGCTGTCTGGTTTGGAGAGAGTGCAGAGGAGATTCACCAGGATGCTGCCTGGATTGGAGAGGATGCAGAGCAGATTCACCAGGGTGCTGCCTGGATTGGAGAGGATGCAGAGGAGATTCACCAGGATGCTGCCTGGATTGGACAGGATGCAGAGGAGATTCACCAGGGTGCTGCCTGGATTGGAGAGGATGCAGAGGAGATTCACCAGGGTGCTGCCTGGATTGGAGAGGATGCAGAGGAGATTCACCAGCATGCTGCCTGGATTGGAGAGAGTGCATAGGAGATTCACCCAGATGCTGCCTGGATTGGAGAGGATGCAGATGAGATTCACCAGGATGCAGCCTGGATTGGAGAGGATGCAGAGGAGATTCGCCAGGATGCAGCCTGGATTGGAGAGAGTGCAGAGGTCATTCACCAGGATGCTGTCTGGATTGGAGAGAGTGCAGAGGAGATTCACCAGGATGATGCCTGGATTGGAGAGGATGCAGAGGAGATTCACCAGGATGCTGCCTGGATTGGAGAGGATGCAGAGGAGATTCACCAGGGTGCTGCCTGGATTGGAGAGGATGCAGAGGAGATTCACCAGTGTGCTGCCTGGATTGGAGAGGATGAGGAGGAGATTCACCAGCATGCTGCCTGGATTGAAGAGAGTGCAGAGGAGATTCACCAGGGTGCTGTCTGGATTGGAGAGAGTACAAAGGAGATTCATCAGGATGCTGCCTGGATTAGAGAGGACGCAGAGGAGATTCACCAGGATGCTGCCTGGACTGGAGAGAGTGCAGAGGAGATTCACCAGGATGCTGCCTGGATTAGAGAGGATGCAGTGGAGATTCATCAGGATGCTGCCTGGATTGGAGAGAGTGCAGAGGAGATTCACCAGGATGCTGCCTGGATTAGAGAGGGTGCAGAAGAGATTTACCAGGATGCTGCCTGGATTGGAGAGGATGCAGAGGAGATTCACCAGCATGCTGCCAGGATTGGAGAGGATGCAGAGGAGATTCACCAGGATGCTGCCTGGATTGGAGAGGATGCAGAGGAGATTCACCAGGATGCAGCCTGGATTGGAGAGGATGCAGCGGAGATTCACCAGGATGCAGCCTGGATTGGAGAGGATGCAGAGGAGATTCACCAGGATGCAGCCTGGATTGGAGAGAGTGCAGAGGAGATTTACCAGTATGCTGTCTGGTTTGGAGAGAGTGCAGAGGAGATTCACCAGGATGCTGCCTGGATTGGAGAGGATGCAGAGGAGATTCAACAGGATGCAGCCTGGATTGGAGAGAGTGCAGAGGAGATTTACCAGTATGCTGTCTGGTTTGGAGAGAGTACAGAGGAGATTCACCAGGATGCTGCCTGGATTGGAGAGGATGCAGAGGAGATTCACCAGGGTGCTGCCTGGATTGGAGAGGATGCAGAGGAGATTCACCAGGATGCTGCCTGGATTGGAGAGGATGCAGAGGAGATTCACCTGGGTGCTGCCTGGATTGGAGAGGATGCAGAGGAGATTCACCAGGGTGCTGCCTGGATTGGAGAGGATGCAGAGGAGATTCACCAGCATGCTGCCTGGATTGGAGAGAGTGCATAGGAGATTCACCAGGATGCTGCCTGGATTGGAGAGGATGCAGAGGAGATTCACCAGGATGCAGCCTGGATTGAAGAGGATGCAGTGGAGATTCACCAGGATGCAGCCTGGATTGGAGAGAGTGCAGAGGAGATTCACCAGGATGCTGTCTGGATTGGAGAGAGTGCAGAGGAGATTCACCAGGATGCTGCCTGGATTGGAGAGGATGCAGAGGAGATTCACCAGGATGCTGCCTGGATTGGAGAGGATGCAGAGGAGATTCACCAGGGTGCTGCCTGGATTGGAGAGGATGCAGAGGAGATTCACCAGTGTGCTGCCAGGATTGGAGAGGATGCAAAGGAGATTCACCAGCATGCTGCCTGGATTGGAGAGAGTGCAGAGGAGATTCACCAGGGTGCTGTCTGGATTGGAGAGGATGCAGAGGAGTTTCACCAGCATGCTGCCTGGGTTAGAGAGGATGCAGAGGAGATTCACCAGGATGATGCCTGGACTGGAGAGAGTGCAGAGGAGATTCACCAGGATGCTGCCTGGATTAGAGAGGATGCAGTGGAGATTCATCAGGATGCTGCCTGGATTGGAGAGAGTGCAGAGGAGATTCATCAGGATGCGGCCTGGATTGGAGAGAGTGCAGAGGAGATTCACCAGGATGCTGCCTGGATTGGAGAGAGTGCAGAGGAGATTCACCAGGATGCTGCCTGGATTGGAGAGGATGCAGAGGAGATTCACCAGGATGCTGCCTGGATTGGAGAGCGTGCATAGGAGATTCACCAGGATGCTGCCTGGATTAGAGAGGATGCAGAGGAGATTCACCAGGATGCTGCCTGGATTGGAGAGGATGCAGAGGAGATTCACCAGGATGCTACCTGGATTGGAGAGGATGCAGAGGAGATTCACCAGCATGCTGCCTGGATTGGAGAGAGTGCAGAGGAGATTCATCAGGATGCTGCCTGGATTGAAGAGAGTGCAGAGGAGATTCACCAGGACGCTGCCTGGACTGGAGAGACTGCAGAGGATATTCATCAGGATGCTGCCTGGATTGGAGAGGATGCAGAGGAGATTCACCAGGATGCTGCCTGGAATTGGAGAGGATGCAGAGGAGATTCACCAGGATGCTGTCTGGATTGGAGAGAGTGCAGAGGAGATTCACCACGGTGCTGCCTGGATTGGAGAGGATGCAGCGGAGATTCACCAGGATGCAGCCTGGATTGGAGAGGATGCAGAGGAGATTCACCAGGATGCAGCCTGGATTGGAGAGAGTGCAGAGGAGATTTACCAGTATGCTGTCTGGTTTGGAGAGAGTGCAGAGGAGATTCACCAGGATGCTGCCTGGATTGGAGAGGATGCAGAGGAGATTCAACAGGATGCAGCCTGGATTGGAGAGAGTGCAGAGGAGATTTACCAGTATGCTGTCTGGTTTGGAGAGAGTACAGAGGAGATTCACCAGGATGCTGCCTGGATTGGAGAGGATGCAGAGGAGATTCACCAGGGTGCTGCCTGGATTGGAGAGGATGCAGAGGAGATTCACCAGGATGCTGCCTGGATTGGAGAGGATGCAGAGGAGATTCACCTGGGTGCTGCCTGGATTGGAGAGGATGCAGAGGAGATTCACCAGGGTGCTGCCTGGATTGGAGAGGATGCAGAGGAGATTCAACAGGATGCAGCCTGGATTGGAGAGAGTGCAGAGGAGATTTACCAGTATGCTGTCTGGTTTGGAGAGAGTACAGAGGAGATTCACCAGGATGCTGCCTGGATTAGAGAGGGTGCAGAAGAGATTTACCAGGATGCTGCCTGGATTGGAGAGGGTGCAGAGGAGATTCATCAGGATGCTGGCTGGATTAGAGAGGGTGCAGAAGAGATTTACCAGGATGCTGCCTGGATTGGAGAGGATGCAGAGGAGATTCACCAGCATGCTGCCTGGATTGGAGAGGATGCAGAGGAGATTCACCAGGATGCTGCCTGGATTGGAGAGAGTGCAGAGGAGATTCACCAGGATGCTACCTGGATTGGAGAGGATGCAGAGGAGATTCACCAGGATGCAGCCTAGATTGGAGAGGATGCAGAGGAGATTCACCAGGATGCAGCCTGGATTGGAGAGAGTGCAGAGGAGATTCACCAGTATGCTGTCTGGTTTGGAGAGAGTGCAGAGGAGATTCACCAGGATGCTGCCTGGATTGGAGAGGATGCAGAGCAGATTCACCAGGGTGCTGCCTGGATTGGAGAGGATGCAGAGGAGATTCACCAGGATGCTGCCTGGATTCGACAGGATGCAGAGGAGATTCACCAGGGTGCTGCCTGGATTGGAGAGGATGCAGAGGAGATTCACCAGGGTGCTGCCTGGATTGGAGAGGATGCAGAGGAGATTCACCAGCATGCTGCCTGGATTGGAGAGAGTGCATAGGAGATTCACCAGGATGCTGCCTGGATTGGAGAGGATGCAGATGAGATTCACCAGGATGCAGCCTGGATTGGAGAGGATGCAGAGGAGATTCACCAGGATGCAGCCTGGATTGGAGAGAGTGCAGAGGACATTCACCAGGATGCTGTCTGGATTGGAGAGAGTGCAGAGGAGATTCACCAGGATGATGCCTGGATTGGAGAGGATGCAGAGGAGATTCACCAGGATGCTGCCTGGATTGGAGAGGATGCAGAGGAGATTCACCAGGGTGCTGCCTGGATTGGAGAGGATGCAGAGGAGATTCACCAGTGTGCTGCCTGGATTGGAGAGGATGAGGAGGAGATTCACCAGCATGCTGCCTGGATTGAAGAGAGTGCAGAGGAGATTCACCAGGGTGCTGTCTGGATTGGAGAGAGTACAAAGGAGATTCATCAGGATGCTGCCTGGATTAGAGAGGATGCAGAGGAGATTCACCAGGATGCTGCCTGGACTGGAGAGAGTGCAGAGGAGATTCACCAGGATGCTGCCTGGATTAGAGAGGATGCAGTGGAGATTCATCAGGATGCTGCCTGGATTGGAGAGAGTGCAGAGGAGATTCACCAGGATGCTGCCTGGATTAGAGAGGGTGCAGAGGAGATTTACCAGGATGCTGCCTGGATTGGAGAGGATGCAGAGGAGATTCACCAGCATGCTGCCAGGATTGGAGAGGATGCAGAGGAGATTCACCAGGATGCTGCCTGGATTGGAGAGAGTGCAGAGGAGATTCACCAGGATGCCGCCTGGATTGGAGAGGATGCAGCGGAGATTCACCAGGATGCTGCCTGGATTGGAGAGAGTGCAGAGGAGATTCACCAGGATTCTACCTGGATTGGAGAGGATGCAGAGGAGATTCACCAGGATGCAGCCTAGATTGGAGAGGATGCAGAGGAGATTCACCAGGATGCAGCCTGGATTGGAGAGAGTGCAGAGGAGATTCACCAGTATGCTGTCTGGTTTGGAGAGAGTGCAGAGGAGATTCACCAGGATGCTGCCTGGATTGGAGAGGATGCAGAGCAGATTCACCAGGGTGCTGCCTGGATTGGAGAGGATGCAGAGGAGATTCACCAGGATGCTGCCTGGATTGGACAGGATGCAGAGGAGATTCACCAGGGTGCTGCCTGGATTGGAGAGGATGCAGAGGAGATTCACCAGGGTGCTGCCTGGATTGGAGAGGATGCAGAGGAGATTCACCAGCATGCTGCCTGGATTGGAGAGAGTGCATAGGAGATTCACCCAGATGCTGCCTGGATTGGAGAGGATGCAGATGAGATTCACCAGGATGCAGCCTGGATTGGAGAGGATGCAGAGGAGATTCGCCAGGATGCAGCCTGGATTGGAGAGAGTGCAGAGGTCATTCACCAGGATGCTGTCTGGATTGGAGAGAGTGCAGAGGAGATTCACCAGGATGATGCCTGGATTGGAGAGGATGCAGAGGAGATTCACCAGGATGCTGCCTGGATTGGAGAGGATGCAGAGGAGATTCACCAGGGTGCTGCCTGGATTGGAGAGGATGCAGAGGAGATTCACCAGTGTGCTGCCTGGATTGGAGAGGATGAGGAGGAGATTCACCAGCATGCTGCCTGGATTGAAGAGAGTGCAGAGGAGATTCACCAGGGTGCTGTCTGGATTGGAGAGAGTACAAAGGAGATTCATCAGGATGCTGCCTGGATTAGAGAGGATGCAGAGGAGATTCACCAGGATGCTGCCTGGACTGGAGAGAGTGCAGAGGAGATTCACCAGGATGCTGCCTGGATTAGAGAGGATGCAGTGGAGATTCATCAGGATGCTGCCTGGATTGGAGAGAGTGCAGAGGAGATTCACCAGGATGCTGCCTGGATTAGAGAGGGTGCAGAAGAGATTTACCAGGATGCTGCCTGGATTGGAGAGGATGCAGAGGAGATTCACCAGCATGCTGCCAGGATTGGAGAGGATGCAGAGGAGATTCACCAGGATGCTGCCTGGATTGGAGAGGATGCAGAGGAGATTCACCAGGATGCAGCCTGGATTGGAGAGGATGCAGCGGAGATTCACCAGGATGCAGCCTGGATTGGAGAGGATGCAGAGGAGATTCACCAGGATGCAGCCTGGATTGGAGAGAGTGCAGAGGAGATTTACCAGTATGCTGTCTGGTTTGGAGAGAGTGCAGAGGAGATTCACCAGGATGCTGCCTGGATTGGAGAGGATGCAGAGGAGATTCAACAGGATGCAGCCTGGATTGGAGAGAGTGCAGAGGAGATTTACCAGTATGCTGTCTGGTTTGGAGAGAGTACAGAGGAGATTCACCAGGATGCTGCCTGGATTGGAGAGGATGCAGAGGAGATTCACCAGGGTGCTGCCTGGATTGGAGAGGATGCAGAGGAGATTCACCAGGATGCTGCCTGGATTGGAGAGGATGCAGAGGAGATTCACCTGGGTGCTGCCTGGATTGGAGAGGATGCAGAGGAGATTCACCAGGGTGCTGCCTGGATTGGAGAGGATGCAGAGGAGATTCACCAGCATGCTGCCTGGATTGGAGAGAGTGCATAGGAGATTCACCAGGATGCTGCCTGGATTGGAGAGGATGCAGAGGAGATTCACCAGGATGCAGCCTGGATTGAAGAGGATGCAGTGGAGATTCACCAGGATGCAGCCTGGATTGGAGAGAGTGCAGAGGAGATTCACCAGGATGCTGTCTGGATTGGAGAGAGTGCAGAGGAGATTCACCAGGATGCTGCCTGGATTGGAGAGGATGCAGAGGAGATTCACCAGGATGCTGCCTGGATTGGAGAGGATGCAGAGGAGATTCACCAGGGTGCTGCCTGGATTGGAGAGGATGCAGAGGAGATTCACCAGTGTGCTGCCAGGATTGGAGAGGATGCAAAGGAGATTCACCAGCATGCTGCCTGGATTGGAGAGAGTGCAGAGGAGATTCACCAGGGTGCTGTCTGGATTGGAGAGGATGCAGAGGAGTTTCACCAGCATGCTGCCTGGGTTAGAGAGGATGCAGAGGAGATTCACCAGGATGATGCCTGGACTGGAGAGAGTGCAGAGGAGATTCACCAGGATGCTGCCTGGATTAGAGAGGATGCAGTGGAGATTCATCAGGATGCTGCCTGGATTGGAGAGAGTGCAGAGGAGATTCATCAGGATGCGGCCTGGATTGGAGAGAGTGCAGAGGAGATTCACCAGGATGCTGCCTGGATTGGAGAGAGTGCAGAGGAGATTCACCAGGATGCTGCCTGGATTGGAGAGGATGCAGAGGAGATTCACCAGGATGCTGCCTGGATTGGAGAGCGTGCATAGGAGATTCACCAGGATGCTGCCTGGATTAGAGAGGATGCAGAGGAGATTCACCAGGATGCTGCCTGGATTGGAGAGGATGCAGAGGAGATTCACCAGGATGCTACCTGGATTGGAGAGGATGCAGAGGAGATTCACCAGCATGCTGCCTGGATTGGAGAGAGTGCAGAGGAGATTCATCAGGATGCTGCCTGGATTGAAGAGAGTGCAGAGGAGATTCACCAGGACGCTGCCTGGACTGGAGAGACTGCAGAGGATATTCATCAGGATGCTGCCTGGATTGGAGAGGATGCAGAGGAGATTCACCAGGATGCTGCCTGGAATTGGAGAGGATGCAGAGGAGATTCACCAGGATGCTGTCTGGATTGGAGAGAGTGCAGAGGAGATTCACCACGGTGCTGCCTGGATTGGAGAGGATGCAGCGGAGATTCACCAGGATGCAGCCTGGATTGGAGAGGATGCAGAGGAGATTCACCAGGATGCAGCCTGGATTGGAGAGAGTGCAGAGGAGATTTACCAGTATGCTGTCTGGTTTGGAGAGAGTGCAGAGGAGATTCACCAGGATGCTACCTGGATTGGAGAGGATGCAGAGGAGATTCAACAGGATGCAGCCTGGATTGGAGAGAGTGCAGAGGAGATTTACCAGTATGCTGTCTGGTTTGGAGAGAGTACAGAGGAGATTCACCAGGATGCTGCCTGGATTGGAGAGGATGCAGAGGAGATTCACCAGGGTGCTGCCTGGATTGGAGAGGATGCAGAGGAGATTCACCAGGATGCTGCCTGGATTGGAGAGGATGCAGAGGAGATTCACCTGGGTGCTGCCTGGATTGGAGAGGATGCAGAGGAGATTCACCAGGGTGCTGCCTGGATTGGAGAGGATGCAGAGGAGATTCACCAGCATGCTGCCTGGATTGGAGAGAGTGCATAGGAGATTCACCAGGATGCTGCCTGGATTGGAGAGGATGCAGAGGAGATTCACCAGGATGCAGCCTGGATTGAAGAGGATGCAGTGGAGATTCACCAGGATGCAGCCTGGATTGGAGAGAGTGCAGAGGAGATTCACCAGGATGCTGTCTGGATTGGAGAGAGTGCAGAGGAGATTCACCAGGATGCTGCCTGGATTGGAGAGGATGCAGAGGAGATTCACCAGGATGCTGCCTGGATTGGAGAGGATGCAGAGGAGATTCACCAGGGTGCTGCCTGGATTGGAGAGGATGCAGAGGAGATTCACCAGTGTGCTGCCAGGATTGGAGAGGATGCAAAGGAGATTCACCAGCATGCTGCCTGGATTGGAGAGAGTGCAGAGGAGATTCACCAGGGTGCTGTCTGGATTGGAGAGGATGCAGAGGAGTTTCACCAGCATGCTGCCTGGGTTAGAGAGGATGCAGAGGAGATTCACCAGGATGATGCCTGGACTGGAGAGAGTGCAGAGGAGATTCACCAGGATGCTGCCTGGATTAGAGAGGATGCAGTGGAGATTCATCAGGATGCTGCCTGGATTGGAGAGAGTGCAGAGGAGATTCATCAGGATGCGGCCTGGATTGGAGAGAGTGCAGAGGAGATTCACCAGGATGCTGCCTGGATTGGAGAGAGTGCAGAGGAGATTCACCAGGATGCTGCCTGGATTGGAGAGGATGCAGAGGAGATTCACCAGGATGCTGCCTGGATTGGAGAGCGTGCATAGGAGATTCACCAGGATGCTGCCTGGATTAGAGAGGATGCAGAGGAGATTCACCAGGATGCTGCCTGGATTGGAGAGGATGCAGAGGAGATTCACCAGGATGCTACCTGGATTGGAGAGGATGCAGAGGAGATTCACCAGCATGCTGCCTGGATTGGAGAGAGTGCAGAGGAGATTCATCAGGATGCTGCCTGGATTGAAGAGAGTGCAGAGGAGATTCACCAGGACGCTGCCTGGACTGGAGAGACTGCAGAGGATATTCATCAGGATGCTGCCTGGATTGGAGAGGATGCAGAGGAGATTCACCAGGATGCTGCCTGGAATTGGAGAGGATGCAGAGGAGATTCACCAGGATGCTGTCTGGATTGGAGAGAGTGCAGAGGAGATTCACCAGGATGCTGCCTGGATTGGAGAGGATGCAGAGGAGATTCACCAGGATGCAGCCTGGATTGGAGAGAGTGCAGAGGAGATTTACCAGTATGCTGTCTGGTTTGGAGAGAGTGCAGAGGAGATTCACCAGGATGCTGCCTGGATTGGAGAGGATGCAGAGGAGATTCACCAGGGTGCTGCCTGGATTGGAGAGAGTGCAGAGGAGATTCACCAGTATGCTGTCTGGTTTGGAGAGACTGCAGAGGAGATTCACCAGGATGCTGCCTGGATTGGAGAGGATGCAGAGGAGATTCACCAGTGTGCTGCCTGGATTGGAGAGGATGCAGAAGAGATTCACCAGGATGCTACCTGGATTGGAGAGGATGCAGATTAGATTCACCAGGGTGCTGCCTGGATTGGAGAGGATGCAGAGGAGATTCACCACGGTGCTGCCTGGATTGGAGAGGATGCAGAGGAGATTCACCAGCCTGCTGTCTGGATTGGAGAGGATGCAGAGGAGATTCACCAGGATGCTCCCTGGATTAGAGAGGATGCAGTGGAGATTCATCAGCATGCTGCCTGGATTGGAGAGGATGCAGAGGAGATTCACCAGGATGCTGCCTGGATTGGAGAGAGTGCAGAGGAGATTCACCAGGATGCAGCCTGGATTGGAGAGGATGCAGAGGAGATTCACCAGGATGCTGCCTGGATTGGAGAGAGTGCATAGGAGATTCACCAGGATGCTGCCTGGATTGGAGAGGATGCAGAGGAGATTCACCAGGATGCAGCCTGGATTGGAGAGGATGCAGAGGAGATTCACCAGGATGCTGGCTGGATTGGCGAGGATGCAGAAGAGATTCACCAGGATGCTGCCTGGATTGGAGAGAGTGCAGAGGAGATTCACCAGCATGCTGCCTGGATTGGAGAGGATGCAGAGGAGATTCACCAGCATGCTGCCTGGATTGGAGAGGATGCCGAGGAGACTCACCAGGATGCTGCCTGGACTGGAGAGAGTGCCGAGGAGATTCACCAGGATGCAGCCTGGATTGGAGTGGATGCAGAGGAGATTCACCAGGATGCTGCCTGGATTGGAGAGAGTGCATAGGAGATTCACCAGGATGCTGCCTGGATTGGAGAGGATGCAGAGGAGATTCAACAGGATGCAGCCTGGATTGGAGAGGATGCAGAGGAGATTCACCAGGATGCAGCCTGGATTGGAGAGAGTGCAGAGGAGATTCACCAGTATGCTGTCTGGTTTGGAGAGACTGCAGAGGAGATTCACCAGGATGCTGCCTGGATTGGAGAGGATGCAGAGGAGATTCACCAGTGTGCTGCCTGGATTGGAGAGGATGCAGAAGAGATTCACCAGGATGCTACCTGGATTGGAGAGGATGCAGATTAGATTCAACAGGGTGCTGACTGGATTGGAGAGGATGCAGAGGAGATTCACCACGGTGCTGCCTGGATTGGAGAGGATGCAGAGGAGATTCACCAGCCTGCTGTCTGGATTGGAGAGGATGCAGAGGAGATTCACCAGCATGCTGCCTGGATTGGAGAGAGTGCATAGGAGATTCACCAGGATGCTGCCTGGATTGGAGAGGATGCAGATGAGATTCACCAGGATGCAGCCTGGATTGGAGAGGATGCAGAGGAGATTCACCAGGATGCAGCCTGGATTGGAGAGAGTGCAGAGGACATTCACCAGGATGCTGTCTGGATTGGAGAGAGTGCAGAGGAGATTCACCAGGATGCTGCCTGGATTGGAGAGGATGCACAGGAGATTCACCAGGATGCTGCCTGGATTGGAGAGGATGCAGAGGAGATTCACCAGGGTGCTGCCTGGATTGGAGAGGATGCAGAGGAGATTCACCAGTGTGCTGCCTGGATTGGAGAGGATGAGGAGGAGATTCACCAGCATGCTGCCTGGATTGGAGAGAGTGCAGAGGAGATTCACCAGGGTGCTGTCTGGATTGGAGAGAGTACAAAGGAGATTCATCAGGGTGCTGCCTGGATTAGAGAGGATGCAGAGGAGATTCACCAGGATGCTGCCTGGACTGGAGAGAGTGCAGAGGAGATTCACCAGGATGCTCCCTGGATTAGAGAGGATGCAGTGGAGATTCATCAGCATGCTGCCTGGATTGGAGAGGATGCAGAGGAGATTCACCAGGATGCTGCCTGGATTGGAGAGAGTGCAGAGGAGATTCACCAGGATGCAGCCCGGATTGGAGAGGATGCAGAGGAGATTCACCAGGATGCTGCCTGGATTGGAGAGAGTGCATAGGAGATTCACCAGGATGCTGCCTGGATTGGAGAGGATGCAGAGGAGATTCACCAGGATGCAGCCTGGATTGGAGAGGATGCAGAGGAGATTCACCAGGATGCAGCCTGGATTGGAGAGAGTGCAGAGGAGATTTACCAGTATGCTGTCTGGTTTGGAGAGAGTGCAGAGGAGATTCACCAGGATGCTGCCTGGATTGGAGAGGATGCAGAGGAGATTCACCAGGGTGCTGCCTGGATTGGAGAGAATGCAGAGGAGATTCACCAGGATGCTGCCTGGATTGGAGAGGATGCAGAGGAGATTCACCAGGGTGCTGCCTGGATTGGAGAGGATGCAGAGGAGATTCACCAGGGTGCTGCCTGGATTGGAGAGGATGCAGAGGAGATTCACCAGCATGCTGCCTGGATTGGAGAGAGTGCATAGGAGATTCACCAGGATGCTGCCTGGATTGGAGAGGATGCAGAGGAGATTCACCAGGATGCAGCCTGGATTGGAGAGGATGCAGAGGAGATTCACCAGGATGCAGCCTGGATTGGAGAGAGTGCAGAGGAGATTCACCAGGATGCTGTCTGGATTGGAGAGAGTGCAGAGGAGATTCACCAGGATGCTGCCTGGATTGGAGAGGATGCAGAGGATATTCACCAGGATGCTCCCTGGATTGGAGAGGATGCAGAGGAGATTCACCAGGGTGCTGCCTGGATTGGAGAGGATGCAGAGGAGATTCACCAGTGTGCTGCCTGGATTGGAGAGGATGCAGAGGAGATTCACCAGCATGCTGCCTGGATTGGAGAGAGTGCAGAGGAGATTCACCAGGGTGCTGTCTGGATTGGAGAGGATGCAGAGGAGATTCACCAGCATGCTGCCTGGGTTAGAGAGGATGCAGAGCAGATTCACCAGGATGCTGCCTGGACTGCAGAGAGTGCAGAGGAGATTCACCAGGATGCTGCCTGGATTAGAGAGGATGCAATGGAGATTCATCTCTATGCTGCCTGGATTAGAGAGGGTGCCGAAGAGATTTACCAGGATGGTGCCAGGATTAGAGAGGATATAGAGGAGATTCACCAGGATGCTGCCTGGATTAGAGAGGATGCAGAGGAGATTCAGCAGGATGCTGCCTGTATTGGAGAGGGTGCAGAGGAGATTCATCAGGATGCTGCCTGGATTGGAGAGGATGCAGAGGAGATTCACCAGGATGCTGGCTGGATTGGAGAGGATGCAGAAGAGATTCACCAGGATGCTGCCTGGATTGGAGAGGGTGCAGAGGAGATTCATCAGGATGCTGGCTGGATTAGAGAGGGTGCAGAAGAGATTTACCAGGATACTGCCTGGATTGGAGAGGATGCAGAGGAGATTCACCAGCATGCAGCCTGGATTGGAGAGGATGCAGAGGAGATTCACCAGGATGCTGCCTGGATTGGAGAGAGTGCAGAGGAGATTCACCAGGATGCTGCCTGGATTGGAGAGGATGCAGAGGAGATTCACCAGGATGCAGCCTGGATTGGAGAGGATGCAGAGGAGATTCACCAGGATGCAGCCTGGATTGGAGAGAGTGCAGAGGAGATTCACCAGTATGCTGTCTGGTTTGGAGAGAGTGCAGAGGAGATTCACCAGGATGCTGCCTGGATTGGAGAGGATGCAGAGGAGATTCACCAGGATGCTGCCTGGATTCGACAGGATGCAGAGGAGATTCACCAGGGTGCTGCCTGGATCGGAGAGGATGCAGAGGAGAATCACCAGGGTGCTGCCTGGATTGGAGAGGATGCAGAGGAGATTCACCAGCATGCTGCCTGGATTGGAGAGAGTGCATAGGAGATTCACCAGGATGCTGCCTGGATTGGAGAGGATGCAGAGGAGATTCACCAGGATGCAGCCTGGATTGGAGAGAGTGCAGAGGACATTCCCCAGGATGCTGTCTGGATTGGAGAGAGTGCAGAGGAGATTCACCAGGATGCTGCCTGGATTGGAGAGGATGCAGAGGAGATTCACCAGGATGCTGCCTGGATTGGAGAGGATGCAGAGGAGATTCACCAGGATGCAGCCTGGATTGGAGAGGATGCAGAGGAGATTCACCAGGATGCAGCCTGGATTGGAGAGAGTGCAGAGGACATTCCCCAGGATGCTGTCTGGATTGGAGAGAGTGCAGAGGAGATTCACCAGGATGCTGCCTGGATTGGAGAGGATGCAGAGGAGATTCACCAGGATGCTGCCTGGATTGGAGCGGATGCAGAGGAGATTCACCAGGGTGCTGCCTGGATTGGAGAGGATGCAGAGGAGATTCACCAGTGTGCTGCCTGGATTGGAGAGGATGAGGAGGAGATTCACCAGCATGCTGCCTGGATTGGAGAGAGTGCAGAGGAGATTCACCAGGGTGCTGTCTGGATTGGAGAGAGTACAAAGGAGATTCATCAGGATGCTGCCTGGATTAGAGAGGATGCAGAGGAGATTCACCAGGATGCTGCCTGGACTGGAGAGAGTGCAGAGGAGATTCACCAGGATGCTGCCTGGATTAGAGAGGATGCAGTGGAGATTCATCAGGATGCTGCCTGGATTGGAGAGGGTGCAGAGGAGATTCATCAGGATGCTGGCTGGATTAGTGAGGGTGCAGAAGAGATTTACCAGGATGCTGCCTGGATTGGAGAGGATGCAGAGGAGATTCACCAGCATGCTGCCTGGATTGGAGAGGATGCAGAGGAGATTCACCAGGATGCTGCCTGGATTGGAGAGAGTGCAGAGGAGATTCACCAGGATGCTACCTGGATTGGAGAGGATGCAGAGGAGATTCACCAGGATGCAGCCTAGATTGGAGAGGATGCAGAGGAGATTCACCAGGATGCAGCCTGGATTGGAGAGAGTGCAGAGGAGATTCACCAGTATGCTGTCTGGTTTGGAGAGAGTGCAGAGGAGATTCACCAGGATGCTGCCTGGATTGGAGAGGATGCAGAGCAGATTCACCAGGGTGCTGCCTGGATTGGAGAGGATGCACAGGAGATTCACCAGGATGCTGCCTGGATTCTACAGGATGCAGAGGAGATTCACCAGGGTGCTGCCTGGATTGGAGAGGATGCAGAGGAGATTCACCAGGGTGCTGCCTGGATTGGAGATGATGCAGAGGAGATTCACCAGCATGCTGCCTGGATTGGAGAGAGTGCATAGGAGATTCACCAGGATGCTGCCTGGATTGGAGAGGATGCAGATGAGATTCACCAGGATGCAGCCTGGATTGGAGTGGATGCAGAGGAGATTCACCAGGATGCAGCCTGGATTGGAGAGAGTGCAGAGGACATTCACCAGGATGCTGTCTGGATTGAAGAGAGTGCAGAGGAGATTCACCAGGATGATGCCTGGATTGGAGAGGATGCAGAGGAGATTCACCAGGATGCTGCCTGGATTGGAGAGGATGCAGATGAGATTCACCAGGGTGCTGCCTGGATTGGAGAGGATGCAGAGGAGATTCACCAGTGTGCTGCCTGGATTGGAGAGGATGAGGAGGAGATTCACCAGCATGCTGCCTGGATTGAAGAGAGTGCAGAGGAGATTCACCAGGGTGCTGTCTGGATTGGAGAGAGTACAAAGGAGATTCATCAGGATGCTGCCTGTATTAGAGAGGATGCAGAGGAGATTCACCAGGATGCTGCCTGGACTGGAGAGAGTGCAGAGGAGATTCACCAGGATGCTGCCTGGATTAGAGAGGATGCAGTGGAGATTCATCAGGATGCTGCCTGGATTGGAGAGGGTGCAGAGGAGATTCATCAGGATGCTGGCTGGATTAGAGAGGGTGCAGAAGAGATTTACCAGGATGCTGCCTGGATTGGAGAGGATGCAGAGGAGATTCACCAGTATGCTGCCTGGATTGGAGAGGATGCAGAGGAGATTCACCAGGATGCTGCCTGGATTGGAGAGAGTGCAGAGGAGATTCACCAGGATGCTACCTGGATTGGAGAGGATGCAGAGGAGATTCACCAGGATGCAGCCTAGATTGGAGAGGATGCAGAGGAGATTCACCAGGATGCAGCCTGGATTGGAGAGAGTGCAGAGGAGATTCACCAGTATGCTGTCTGGTTTGGAGAGAGTGCAGAGGAGATTCACCAGGATGCTGCCTGGATTGGAGAGGATGCAGAGCAGGTTCACCAGGGTGCTGCCTGGATTGGAGAGGATGCACAGGAGATTCACCAGGATGCTGCCTGGATTCGACAGGATGCAGAGGAGATTCACCAGGGTGCTGCCTGGATTGGAGAGGATGCAGAGGAGATTCACCAGGGTGCTGCCTGGATTGGAGATGATGCAGAGGAGATTCACCAGCATGCTGCCTGGATTGGAGAGAGTGCATAGGAGATTCACCAGGCTGCTGCCTGGATTGGAGAGGATGCAGATGAGATTCACCAGGATGCAGCCTGGATTGGAGAGGATGCAGAGGAGATTCACCAGGATGCAGCCTGGATTGGAGAGAGTGCAGAGGACATTCACCAGGATGCTGTCTGGATTGGAGAGAGTGCAGAGGAGATTCACCAGGATGATGCCTGGATTGGAGAGGATGCAGAGGAGATTCACCAGGATGCTGCCTGGATTGGAGAGGATGCAGAGGAGATTCACCAGGGTGCTGCCTGGATTGGAGAGGATGCAGAGGAGATTCACCAGTGTGCTGCCTGGATTGGAGAGGATGAGGAGGAGATTCACCAGCATGCTGCCTGGATTGAAGAGAGTGCAGAGGAGATTCACCAGGGTGCTGTCTGGATTGGAGAGAGTACAAAGGAGATTCATCAGGATGCTGCCTGGATTAGAGAGGATGCAGAGGAGATTCACCAGGATGCTGCCTGGACTGGAGAGAGTGCAGAGGAGATTCACCAGGATGCTGCCTGGATTAGAGAGGATGCAGTGGAGATTCATCAGGATGCTGCCTGGATTGGAGAGAGTGCAGAGGAGATTCACCAGGATGCTGCCTGGATTAGAGAGGGTGCAGAGGAGATTTACCAGGATGCTGCCTGGATTGGAGAGGATGCAGAGGAGATTCACCAGCATGCTGCCAGGATTGGAGAGGATGCAGAGGAGATTCACCAGGATGCTGCCTGGATTGGAGAGAGTGCAGAGGAGATTCACCAGGATGCCGCCTGGATTGGAGAGGATGCAGCGGAGATTCACCAGGATGCTGCCTGGATTGGAGAGAGTGCAGAGGAGATTCACCAGGATGCTACCTGGATTGGAGAGGATGCAGAGGAGATTCACCAGGATGCAGCCTAGATTGGAGAGTATGCAGAGGAGATTCACCAGGATGCAGCCTGGATTGGAGAGAGTGCAGAGGAGATTCACCAGTATGCTGTCTGGTTTGGAGAGAGTGCAGAGGAGATTCACCAGGATGCTGCCTGGATTGGAGAGGATGCAGAGCAGATTCACCAGGGTGCTGCCTGGATTGGAGAGGATGCAGAGGAGATTCACCAGGATGCTGCCTGGATTGGACAGGATGCAGAGGAGATTCACCAGGGTGCTGCCTGGATTGGAGAGGATGCAGAGGAGATTCACCAGGGTGCTGCCTGGATTGGAGAGGATGCAGAGGAGATTCACCAGCATGCTGCACGGATTGGAGAGAGTGCATAGGAGATTCACCAGGATGCTGCCTGGATTGGAGAGGATGCAGATGAGATTCACCAGGATGTAGCCTGGATTGGAGATGATGCAGAGGAGATTCACCAGGATGCAGCCTGGATTGGAGAGAGTGCAGAGGTCATTCACCAGGATGCTGTCTGGATTGGAGAGAGTGCAGAGGAGATTCACCAGGATGATGCCTGGATTGGAGAGGATGCAGAGGAGATTCAGCAGGATGCTGCCTGGATTGGAGAGGATGCAGAGGAGATTCACCAGGGTGCTGCCTGGATTGGAGAGGATGCAGAGGAGATTCACCAGTGTGCTGCCTGGATTGGAGAGGATGAGGAGGAGATTCACCAGCATGCTGCCTGGATTGAAGAGAGTGCAGAGGAGATTCACCAGGGTGCTGTCTGGATTGGAGAGAGTACAAAGGAGATTCATCAGGATGCTGCCTGGATTAGAGAGGATGCAGAGGAGATTCACCAGGATGCTGCCTGGACTGGAGAGAGTGCAGAGGAGATTCACCAGGATGCTGCCTGGATTAGAGAGGATGCAGTGGAGATTCATCAGGATGCTGCCTGGATTGGAGAGAGTGCAGAGGAGATTCACCAGGATGCTGCCTGGATTAGAGAGGGTGCAGAAGAGATTTACCAGGATGCTGCCTGGATTGGAGAGGATGCAGAGGAGATTCACCAGCATGCTACCAGGATTGGAGAGGATGCAGAGGAGATTCACCAGGATGCTGCCTGGATTGGAGAGGATGCAGAGGAGATTCACCAGGATGCAGCCAGGATTGGAGAGGATGCAGCGGAGATTCACCAGGATGCAGCCTGGATTGGAGAGGATGCAGAGGAGATTCACCAGGATGCAGCCTGGATTGGAGAGAGTGCAGAGGAGATTTACCAGTATGCTGTCTGGTTTGGAGAGAGTGCAGAGGAGATTCACCAGGATGCTGCCTGGATTGGAGAGGATGCAGAGGAGATTCACCAGGATGCAGCCTGGATTGGAGAGAGTGCAGAGGAGATTTACCAGTATGCTGTCTGGTTTGGAGAGAGTACAGAGGAGATTCACCAGGATGCTGCCTGGATTGGAGAGGATGCAGAGGAGATTCACCAGGGTGCTGCCTGGATTGGAGAGGATGCAGAGGAGATTCACCAGGATGCTGCCTGGATTGGAGAGGATGCAGTGGAGATTCACCAGGATGCTGCCTGGATTGGAGAGAGTGCATAGGAGATTCACCAGGATGCTGCCTGGATTGGAGAGGATGCAGAGGAGATTCACCAGGATGCAGCCTGGATTGGAGAGGATGCAGAGGAGATTCACCAGGATGCAGCCTGGATTGGAGAGGATGCAGTGGAGATTCACCAGGATGCAGCCTGGATTGGAGAGAGTGCAGAGGAGATTCACCAGGATGCTGTCTGGATTGGAGAGAGTGCAGAGGAGATTCACCAGGATGCTGCCTGGATTGGAGAGGATGCAGAGGAGATTCACCAGGATGCTGCCTGGATTGGAGAGGATGCAGAGGAGATTCACCAGGGTGCTGCCTGGATTGGAGAGGATGCAGAGGAGATTCACCAGTGTGCTGCCAGGATTGGAGAGGATGCAGAGGAGATTCACCAGCATGCTGCCTGGATTGGAGAGAGTGCAGAGGAGATTCACCAGGGTGCTGTCTGGATTGGAGAGGATGCAGAGGAGATTCACCAGGATGATGCCTGGACTGGAGAGAGTGCAGAGGAGATTCACCAGGATGCTGCCTGGATTAGAGAGGATGCAGTGGAGATTCATCAGGATGCTGCCTGGATTGGAGAGAGTGCAGAGGAGATTCATCAGGATGCGGCCTGGATTGGAGAGAGTGCAGAGGAGATTCACCAGGATGCTGCCTGGATTGGAGAGAGTGCAGAGGAGATTCACCAGGATGCTGCCTGGATTGGAGAGGATGCAGAGGAGATTCACCAGGATGCTGCCTGGATTGGAGAGCGTGCAGAGGAGATTCACCAGGATGCTGCCTGGATTAGAGAGGATGCAGAGGAGATTCACCAGGATGCTGCCTGGATTGGAGAGGATGCAGAGGAGATTCACCAGGATGCTACCTGGATTGGAGAGGATGCAGAGGAGATTCACCAGCATGCTGCCTGGATTGGAGAGAGTGCAGAGGAGATTCATCAGGATGCTGCCTGGATTGAAGAGAGTGCAGAGGAGATTCACCAGGATGCTGCCTGGACTGGAGAGACTGCAGAGGATATTCATCAGGATGCTGCCTGGATTGGAGAGGATGCAGAGGAGATTCACCAGGATGCTGCCTGGAATTGGAGAGGATGCAGAGGAGATTCACCAGGATGCTGCCTGGATTAGAGAGGATGCAGAGGAGATTCACCAGGATGCTGCCTGGATTAGAGAGAGTGCAGAGGAGATTCACCAGGATGCTGTCTGGATTAGAGAGGATGCAGAGGAGATTCACCAGGATGCTGCCTGGATTGGAGAGGGTGCAGAGGAGATTCATCAGGATGCTGCCTGGATTGGCGAGGTTGAAGAGGATATTTACCAGGATGCTGCCTGGATTAGAGAGAGTGCAGAGGAGATTCATCAGGATGCTGCCTGTATTAGAGAGAGTGCAGAGGAGATTCACCAGGATGCTGCTTGGATTGGAGAGGGTGCAGAGGAGATTTACCAGGATGCTGCCTGGATTGGAGAGGATATAGAGGAGATTCACCAGGATGCTGCCTGGATTAGAGAGGATGCAGAGGAGATTCACCAGGATGCTGCCTGGATTGGAGAGGGTGCAGATGAGATTCATCAGGATGCTGTCTGGATTGGAGAGAGTGCAGAGGAGATTCATCAGGATGCTGCCTGGATTGGAGAGAGTGCAGAGGAGATTCACCAGGATGCTGCCTGGATTAGAGAGGGTGCAGAAGAGATTTACCACGATGCTGCCTGGATTGGAGAGGATGCAGAGGAGATTCACCAGGGTGCTGCCTGGATTGGAGAGGATGCAGAGGAGATTCACCAGGATGCTGCCTGGATTGGAGAGGATGCAGTGGAGATTCACCAGGATGCTGCCTGGATTGGAGAGAGTGCATAGGAGATTCACCAGGATGCTGCCTGGATTGGAGAGGACGCAGAGGAGATTCACCAGGATGCAGCCTGGATTGGAGAGGATGCAGAGGAGATTCACCAGGATGCAGCCTGGATTGGAGAGGATGCAGTGGAGATTCACCAGGATGCAGCCTGGATTGGAGAGAGTGCAGAGGAGATTCACCAGGATGCTGTCTGGATTGGAGAGAGTGCAGAGGAGATTCACCAGGATGCTGCCTGGATTGGAGAGGATGCAGAGGAGATTCACCAGGATGCTGCCTGGATTGGAGAGGATGCAGTGGAGATTCACCAGGATGCTGCCTGGATTGGAGAGAGTGCATAGGAGATTCACCAGGATGCTGCCTGGATTGGAGAGGATGCAGAGGAGATTCACCAGGATGCAGCCTGGATTGGAGAGGATGCAGAGGAGATTCACCAGGATGCAGCCTGGATTGGAGAGGATGCAGTGGAGATTCACCAGGATGCAGCCTGGATTGGAGAGAGTGCAGAGGAGATTCACCAGGATGCTGTCTGGAT
Source organism: Hypanus sabinus (assembly GCF_030144855.1). Taxonomy (NCBI): domain Eukaryota; kingdom Metazoa; phylum Chordata; class Chondrichthyes; order Myliobatiformes; family Dasyatidae; genus Hypanus; species Hypanus sabinus. The sequence continues at coordinate 131,070,455 of NC_082711.1, forward strand.
TGGAGAGAGTGCAGAGGAGATTCACCAGGGTGCTGCCTGGATTGGAGAGGATGCAGAGGAGATTCACCAGGATGCTGCCTGGATTGGAGAGGATGCAGAGGAGATTCACCAGGGTGCAGCCTGGATTGGAGAGAGTGCAGAGGAGATTTACCAGTATGCTGTCTGGTTTGGAGAGAGTGCAGAGGAGATTCACCAGGATGCTGCCTGGATTGGAGAGGATGCAGAGGAGATTCACCAGGATGCAGCCTTTATTGGAGAGAGTGCAGAGGAGATTTACCAGTATGCTGTCTGGTTTGGAGAGAGTGCAGAGGAGATTCACCAGGATGCTGCCTGGATTGGAGAGGATGCAGAGGAGATTCACCAGGATGCAGCCTGGATTGGAGAGAGTGCAGAGGAGATTTACCAGTATGCTGTCTGGTTTGGAGAGAGTACAGAGGAGATTCACCAGGATGCTGCCTGGATTGGAGAGGATGCAGAGGAGATTCACCAGGGTGCTGCCTGGATTGGAGAGGATGCAGAGGAGATTCACCAGGATGCAGCCTGGATTGGAGAGGATGCAGAGGAGATTCATCAGGATGCAGCCTGGATTGGAGAGGATGCAGTGGAGATTCACCAGGATGCAGCCTGGATTGGAGAGAGTGCAGAGGAGATTCACCAGGATGCTGTCTGGATTGGAGAGAGTGCAGAGGAGATTCACCAGGGTGCTGCCTGGATTGGAGAGGATGCAGAGGAGATTCACCAGGATGCAGCCTGGATTGGAGAGAGTGCAGAGGAGATTTACCAGTATGCTGTCTGGTTTGGAGAGAGTACAGAGGAGATTCACCAGGATGCTGCCTGGATTGGAGAGGATGCAGAGGAGATTCACCAGGGTGCTGCCTGGATTGGAGAGGATGCAGAGGAGATTCACCAGGATGCTGCCTGGATTGGAGAGGATGCAGTGGAGATTCACCAGGATGCTGCCTGGATTGGAGAGAGTGCATAGGAGATTCACCAGGATGCTGCCTGGATTGGAGAGGATGCAGTGGAGATTCACCAGGATGCAGCCTGGATTGGAGAGAGTGCAGAGGAGATTCACCAGGATGCTGTCTGGATTGGAGAGAGTGCAGAGGAGATTCACCAGGGTGCTGCCTGGATTGGAGAGGATGCAGAGGAGATTCACCAGGATGCAGCCTGGATTGGAGAGAGTGCAGAGGTCATTCACCAGGATGCTGTCTGGATTGGAGAGAGTGCAGAGGAGATTCACCAGGATGATGCCTGGATTGGAGAGGATGCAGAGGAGATTCAGCAGGATGCTGCCTGGATTGGAGAGGATGCAGAGGAGATTCACCAGGGTGCTGCCTGGATTGGAGAGGATGCAGAGGAGATTCACCAGTGTGCTGCCTGGATTGGAGAGGATGAGGAGGAGATTCACCAGCATGCTGCCTGGATTGAAGAGAGTGCAGAGGAGATTCACCAGGGTGCTGTCTGGATTGGAGAGAGTACAAAGGAGATTCACCAGGATGCTGCCTGGATTGGAGAGGATGCAGAGGAGATTCACCAGGATGCAGCCTGGATTGGAGAGGATGCAGTGGAGATTCACCAGGATGCAGCCTGGATTGGAGAGAGTGCAGAGGAGATTTACCAGTATGCTGTCTGGTTTGGAGAGAGTGCAGAGGAGATTCACCAGGATGCTGCCTGGATTGGAGAGGATGCAGAGGAGATTCACCAGGATGCAGCCTTTATTGGAGAGAGTGCAGAGGAGATTTACCAGTATGCTGTCTGGTTTGGAGAGAGTGCAGAGGAGATTCACCAGGATGCTGCCTGGATTGGAGAGGATGCAGAGGAGATTCACCAGGATGCAGCCTGGATTGGAGAGAGTGCAGAGGAGATTTACCAGTATGCTGTCTGGTTTGGAGAGAGTACAGAGGAGATTCACCAGGATGCTGCCTGGATTGGAGAGGATGCAGAGGAGATTCACCAGGATGCAGCCTGGATTGGAGAGGATGCAGAGGAGATTCATCAGGATGCAGCCTGGATTGGAGAGGATGCAGTGGAGATTCACCAGGATGCAGCCTGGATTGGAGAGAGTGCAGAGGAGATTCACCAGGATGCTGTCTGGATTGGAGAGAGTGCAGAGGAGATTCACCAGGGTGCTGCCTGGATTGGAGAGGATGCAGAGGAGATTCACCAGGATGCAGCCTGGATTGGAGAGAGTGCAGAGGAGATTTACCAGTATGCTGTCTGGTTTGGAGAGAGTACAGAGGAGATTCACCAGGATGCTGCCTGGATTGGAGAGGATGCAGAGGAGATTCACCAGGGTGCTGCCTGGATTGGAGAGGATGCAGAGGAGATTCACCAGGATGCTGCCTGGATTGGAGAGGATGCAGTGGAGATTCACCAGGATGCTGCCTGGATTGGAGAGAGTGCATAGGAGATTCACCAGGATGCTGCCTGGATTGGAGAGGATGCAGTGGAGATTCACCAGGATGCAGCCTGGATTGGAGAGAGTGCAGAGGAGATTCACCAGGATGCTGTCTGGATTGGAGAGAGTGCAGAGGAGATTCACCAGGGTGCTGCCTGGATTGGAGAGGATGCAGAGGAGATTCACCAGGATGCAGCCTGGATTGGAGAGAGTGCAGAGGTCATTCACCAGGATGCTGTCTGTATTGGAGAGAGTGCAGAGGAGATTCACCAGGATGATGCCTGGATTGGAGAGGATGCAGAGGAGATTCAGCAGGATGCTGCCTGGATTGGAGAGGATGCAGAGGAGATTCACCAGGGTGCTGCCTGGATTGGAGAGGATGCAGAGGAGATTCACCAGTGTGCTGCCTGGATTGGAGAGGATGAGGAGGAGATTCACCAGCATGCTGCCTGGATTGAAGAGAGTGCAGAGGAGATTCACCAGGGTGCTGTCTGGATTGGAGAGAGTACAAAGGAGATTCACCAGGATGCTGCCTGGATTGGAGAGGATGCAGAGGAGATTCACCAGGATGCAGCCTGGATTGGAGAGGATGCAGTGGAGATTCACCAGGATGCAGCCTGGATTGGAGAGAGTGCAGAGGAGATTCACCAGGATGCTGTCTGGATTGGAGAGAGTGCAGAGGAGATTCACCAGGATGCTGCCTGGATTGGAGAGGATGCAGAGGAGATTCACCAGGATGCTGCCTGGATTGGAGAGGATGCAGAGGAGATTCACCAGGGTGCTGCCTGGATTGGAGAGGATGCAGAGGAGATTCACCAGTGTGCTGCCAGGATTGGAGAGGATGCAGAGGAGATTCACCAGCATGCTGCCTGGATTGGAGAGAGTGCAGAGGAGATTCACCAGGGTGCTGTCTGGATTGGAGAGGATGCAGAGGAGTTTCACCAGCATGCTGCCTGGGTTAGAGAGGATGCAGAGGAGATTCACCAGGATGATGCCTGGACTGGAGAGAGTGCAGAGGAGATTCACCAGGATGCTGCCTGGATTAGAGAGGATGCAGTGGAGATTCATCAGGATGCTGCCTGGATTGGAGAGAGTGCAGAGGAGATTCATCAGGATGCGGCCTGGATTGGAGAGAGTGCAGAGGAGATTCACCAGGATGCTGCCTGGATTGGAGAGAGTGCAGAGGAGATTCACCAGGATGCTGCCTGGATTGGAGAGGATGCAGAGGAGATTCACCCGGATGCTGCCTGGATTGGAGAGCGTGCAGAGGAGATTCACCAGGATGCTGCCTGGATTAGAGAGGATGCAGAGGAGATTCACCAGGATGCTGCCTGGATTGGAGAGGATGCAGAGGAGATTCACCAGGATGCTACCTGGATTGGAGAGGATGCAGAGGAGATTCACCAGCATGCTGCCTGGATTGGAGAGAGTGCAGAGGAGATTCATCAGGATGCTGCCTGGATTGAAGAGAGTGCAGAGGAGATTCACCAGGATGCTGCCTGGACTGGAGAGACTGCAGAGGATATTCATCAGGATGCTGCCTGGATTGGAGAGGATGCAGAGGAGATTCACCAGGATGCTGCCTGGAATTGGAGAGGATGCAGAGGAGATTCACCAGGATGCTGTCTGGATTAGAGAGGATGCAGAGGAGATTCACCAGGATGCTGCCTGGATTAGAGAGAGTGCAGAGGAGATTCACCAGGATGCTGTCTGGATTAGAGAGGATGCAGAGGAGATTCACCAGGATGCTGCCTGGATTGGAGAGGGTGCAGAGGAGATTCATCAGGATGCTGCCTGGATTGGCGAGGTTGAAGAGGATATTTACCAGGATGCTGCCTGGATTGGAGAGAGTGCAGAGGAGATTCATCAGGATGCTGCCTGTATTAGAGAGAGTGCAGAGGAGATTCACCAGGATGCTGCTTGGATTGGAGAGGGTGCAGAGGAGATTTACCAGGATGCTGCCTGGATTGGAGAGGATATAGAGGAGATTCACCAGGATGCTGCCTGGATTAGAGAGGATGCAGAGGAGATTCACCAGGATGCTGCCTGGATTGGAGAGGGTGCAGATGAGATTCATCAGGATGCTGTCTGGATTGGAGAGAGTGCAGAGGAGATTCATCAGGATGCTGCCTGGATTGGAGAGAGTGCAGAGGAGATTCACCAGGATGCTGCCTGGATTAGAGAGGGTGCAGAAGAGATTTACCAGGATGCTGCCTGGATTGGAGAGGATGCAGAGGAGATTCACCAGGATGCTGCCTGGATTGGAGAGGATGCAGTGGAGATTCACCAGGATGCTGCCTGGATTGGAGAGAGTGCATAGGAGATTCACCAGGATGCTGCCTGGATTGGAGAGGATGCAGAGGAGATTCACCAGGATGCAGCCTGGATTGGAGAGGATGCAGAGGAGATTCACCAGGATGCAGCCTGGATTGGAGAGGATGCAGTGGAGATTCACCAGGATGCAGCCTGGATTGGAGAGAGTGCAGAGGAGATTCACCAGGATGCTGTCTGGATTGGAGAGAGTGCAGAGGAGATTCACCAGGATGCTGCCTGGATTGGAGAGGATGCAGAGGAGATTCACCAGGATGCTGCCTGGATTGGAGAGGATGCAGTGGAGATTCACCAGGATGCTGCCTGGATTGGAGAGAGTGCATAGGAGATTCACCAGGATGCTGCCTGGATTGGAGAGGATGCAGAGGAGATTCACCAGGATGCAGCCTGGATTGGAGAGGATGCAGAGGAGATTCACCAGGATGCAGCCTGGATTGGAGAGGATGCAGTGGAGATTCACCAGGATGCAGCCTGGATTGGAGAGAGTGCAGAGGAGATTCACCAGGATGCTGTCTGGATTGGAGAGAGTGCAGAGGAGATTCACCAGGGTGCTGCCTGGATTGGAGAGGATGCAGAGGAGATTCACCAGGATGCTGCCTGGATTGGAGAGGATGCAGAGGAGATTCACCAGGGTGCAGCCTGGATTGGAGAGAGTGCAGAGGAGATTTACCAGTATGCTGTCTGGTTTGGAGAGAGTGCAGAGGAGATTCACCAGGATGCTGCCTGGATTGGAGAGGATGCAGAGGAGATTCACCAGGATGCAGCCTGGATTGGAGAGAGTGCAGAGGAGATTTACCAGTATGCTGTCTGGTTTGGAGAGAGTGCAGAGGAGATTCACCAGGATGCTGCCTGGATTGGAGAGGATGCAGAGGAGATTCACCAGGATGCAGCCTGGATTGGAGAGAGTGCAGAGGAGATTTACCAGTATGCTGTCTGGTTTGGAGAGAGTACAGAGGAGATTCACCAGGATGCTGCCTGGATTGGAGAGGATGCAGAGGAGATTCACCAGGGTGCTGCCTGGATTGGAGAGGATGCAGAGGAGATTCACCAGGATGCAGCCTGGATTGGAGAGGATGCAGAGGAGATTCACCAGGATGCAGCCTGGATTGGAGAGGATGCAGTGGAGATTCACCAGGATGCAGCCTGGATTGGAGAGAGTGCAGAGGAGATTCACCAGGATGCTGTCTGGATTGGAGAGAGTGCAGAGGAGATTCACCAGGGTGCTGCCTGGATTGGAGAGGATGCAGAGGAGATTCACCAGGATGCAGCCTGGATTGGAGAGAGTGCAGAGGAGATTTACCAGTATGCTGTCTGGTTTGGAGAGAGTACAGAGGAGATTCACCAGGATGCTGCCTGGATTGGAGAGGATGCAGAGGAGATTCACCAGGGTGCTGCCTGGATTGGAGAGGATGCAGAGGAGATTCACCAGGATGCTGCCTGGATTGGAGAGGATGCAGTGGAGATTCACCAGGATGCTGCCTGGATTGGAGAGAGTGCATAGGAGATTCACCAGGATGCTGCCTGGATTGGAGAGGATGCAGTGGAGATTCACCAGGATGCAGCCTGGATTGGAGAAAGTGCAGAGGAGATTCACCAGGATGCTGTCTGGATTGGAGAGAGTGCAGAGGAGATTCACCAGGGTGCTGCCTGGATTGGAGAGGATGCAGAGGAGATTCACCAGGATGCAGCCTGGATTGGAGAGAGTGCAGAGGTCATTCACCAGGATGCTGTCTGGATTGGAGAGAGTGCAGAGGAGATTCACCAGGATGATGCCTGGATTGGAGAGGATGCAGAGGAGATTCAGCAGGATGCTGCCTGGATTGAAGAGGATGCAGAGGAGATTCACCAGGGTGCTGCCTGGATTGGAGAGGATGCAGAGGAGATTCACCAGTGTGCTGCCTGGATTGGAGAGGATGAGGAGGAGATTCACCAGCATGCTGCCTGGATTGGAGAGAGTGCAGAGGAGATTTACCAGTATGCTGTCTGGTTTGGAGAGAGTACAGAGGAGATTCACCAGGATGCTGCCTGGATTGGAGAGAGTACAAAGGAGATTCATCAGGATGCTGCCTGGATTAGAGAGGATGCAGAGGAGATTCACCAGGATGCTGCCTGGACTGGAGAGAGTGCAGAGGAGATTCACCAGGATGCTGCCTGGATTAGAGAGGATGCAGTGGAGATTCATCAGGATGCTGCCTGGATTGGAGAGAGTGCAGAGGAGATTCACCAGGATGCTGCCTGGATTAGAGAGGGTGCAGAAGAGATTTACCAGGATGCTGCCTGGATTGGAGAGGATGCAGAGGAGATTCACCAGCATGCTGCCAGGATTGGAGAGGATGCAGAGGAGATTCACCAGGATGCTGCCTGGATTGGAGAGGATGCAGAGGAGATTCACCAGGATGCAGCCTGGATTGGAGAGGATGCAGCGGAGATTCACCAGGATGCAGCCTGGATTGGAGAGGATGCAGAGGAGATTCACCAGGATGCAGCCTGGATTGGAGAGAGTGCAGAGGAGATTTACCAGTATGCTGTCTGGTTTGGAGAGAGTGCAGAGGAGATTCACCAGGATGCTGCCTGGATTGGAGAGGATGCAGAGGAGATTCACCAGGATGCAGCCTGGATTGGAGAGAGTGCAGAGGAGATTTACCAGTATGCTGTCTGGTTTGGAGAGAGTACAGAGGAGATTCACCAGGATGCTGTCTGGATTGGAGAGAGTGCAGAGGAGATTCACCAGGATGCTGCCTGGATTGGAGAGGATGCAGAGGAGATTCACCAGGATGCTGCCTGGATTGGAGAGGATGCAGAGGAGATTCACCAGGGTGCTGCCTGGATTGGAGAGGATGCAGAGGAGATTCACCAGTGTGCTGCCAGGATTGGAGAGGATGCAGAGGAGATTCACCAGCATGCTGCCTGGATTGGAGAGAGTGCAGAGGAGATTCACCAGGGTGCTGTCTGGATTGGAGAGGATGCAGAGGAGTTTCACCAGCATGCTGCCTGGGTTAGAGAGGATGCAGAGGAGATTCACCAGGATGATGCCTGGACTGGAGAGAGTGCAGAGGAGATTCACCAGGATGCTGCCTGGATTAGAGAGGATGCAGTGGAGATTCATCAGGATGCTGCCTGGATTGGAGAGAGTGCAGAGGAGATTCATCAGGATGCGGCCTGGATTGGAGAGAGTGCAGAGGAGATTCACCAGGATGCTGCCTGGATTGGAGAGAGTGCAGAGGAGATTCACCAGGATGCTGCCTGGATTGGAGAGGATGCAGAGGAGATTCACCAGGATGCTGCCTGGATTGGAGAGCGTGCAGAGGAGATTCACCAGGATGCTGCCTGGATTAGAGAGGATGCAGAGGAGATTCACCAGGATGCTGCCTGGATTGGAGAGGATGCAGAGGAGATTCACCAGGATGCTACCTGGATTGGAGCGGATGCAGAGGAGATTCACCAGCATGCTGCCTGGATTGGAGAGAGTGCAGAGGAGATTCATCAGGATGCTGCCTGGATTGAAGAGAGTGCAGAGGAGATTCACCAGGATGCTGCCTGGACTGGAGAGACTGCAGAGGATATTCATCAGGATGCTGCCTGGATTGGAGAGGATGCAGAGGAGATTCACCAGGATGCTGCCTGGAATTGGAGAGGATGCAGAGGAGATTCACCAGGATGCTGCCTGGATTAGAGAGGATGCAGAGGAGATTCACCAGGATGCTGCCTGGATTAGAGAGAGTGCAGAGGAGATTCAGCAGGATGCTGTCTGGATTAGAGAGGATGCAGAGGAGATTCACCAGGATGCTGCCTGGATTGGAGAGGGTGCAGAGGAGATTCATCAGGATGCTGCCTGGATTGGCGAGGTTGAAGAGGATATTTACCAGGATGCTGCCTGGATTGGAGAGAGTGCAGAGGAGATTCATCAGGATGCTGCCTGTATTAGAGAGAGTGCAGAGGAGATTCACCAGGATGCTGCTTGGATTGGAGAGGGTGCAGAGGAGATTTACCAGGATGCTGCCTGGATTGGAGAGGATATAGAGGAGATTCACCAGGATGCTGCCTGGATTAGAGAGGATGCAGAGGAGATTCACCAGGATGCTGCCTGGATTGGAGAGGGTGCAGATGAGATTCATCAGGATGCTGTCTGGATTGGAGAGAGTGCAGAGGAGATTCATCAGGATGCTGCCTGGATTGGAGAGAGTGCAGAGGAGATTCACCAGGATGCTGCCTGGATTAGAGAGGGTGCAGAAGAGATTTACCAGGATGCTGCCTGGATTGGAGAGGATGCAGAGGAGATTCACCAGGATGCTGCCTGGATTGGAGAGGATGCAGTGGAGATTCACCAGGATGCTGCCTGGATTGGAGAGAGTGCATAGGAGATTCACCAGGATGCTGCCTGGATTGGAGAGGATGCAGAGGAGATTCACCAGGATGCAGCCTGGATTGGAGAGGATGCAGAGGAGATTCACCAGGGTGCAGCCTGGATTGGAGAGGATGCAGTGGAGATTCACCAGGATGCAGCCTGGATTGGAGAGAGTGCAGAGGAGATTCACCAGGATGCTGTCTGGATTGGAGAGAGTGCAGAGGAGATTCACCAGGATGCTGCCTGGATTGGAGAGGATGCAGAGGAGATTCACCAGGATGCTGCCTGGATTGGAGAGGATGCAGTGGAGATTCACCAGGATGCTGCCTGGATTGGAGAGAGTGCATAGGAGATTCACCAGGATGCTGCCTGGATTGGAGAGGATGCAGAGGAGATTCACCAGGATGCAGCCTGGATTGGAGAGGATGCAGAGGAGATTCACCAGGATGCAGCCTGGATTGGAGAGGATGCAGTGGAGATTCACCAGGATGCAGCCTGGATTGGAGAGAGTGCAGAGGAGATTCACCAGGATGCTGTCTGGATTGGAGAGAGTGCAGAGGAGATTCACCAGGATGCTGCCTGGATTGGAGAGGATGCAGAGGAGATTCACCAGGATGCTGCCTGGATTGGAGAGGATGCAGAGGAGATTCACCAGGGTGCTGCCTGGATTGGAGAGGATGCAGAGGAGATTCACCAGTGTGCTGCCAGGATTGGAGAGGATGCAGAGGAGATTCACCAGCATGCTGCCTGGATTGGAGAGAGTGCAGAGGAGATTCACCAGGGTGCTGTCTGGATTGGAGAGGATGCAGAGGAGTTTCACCAGCATGCTGCCTGGGTTAGAGAGGATGCAGAGGAGATTCACCAGGATGATGCCTGGACTGGAGAGAGTGCAGAGGAGATTCACCAGGATGCTGCCTGGATTAGAGAGGATGCAGTGGAGATTCATCAGGATGCTGCCTGGATTGGAGAGAGTGCAGAGGAGATTCATCAGGATGCGGCCTGGATTGGAGAGAGTGCAGAGGAGATTCACCAGGATGCTGCCTGGATTGGAGAGAGTGCAGAGGAGATTCACCAGGATGCTGCCTGGATTGGAGAGGATGCAGCGGAGATTCACCAGGATGCAGCCTGGATTGGAGAGGATGCAGAGGAGATTCACCAGGATGCAGCCTGGATTGGAGAGAGTGCAGAGGAGATTTACCAGTATGCTGTCTGGTTTGGAGAGAGTGCAGATGAGATTCACCAGGATGCTGCCTGGATTGGAGAGGATGCAGAGGAGATTCACCAGGATGCAGCCTGGATTGGAGAGAGTGCAGAGGAGATTTACCAGTATGCTGTCTGGTTTGGAGAGAGTACAGAGGAGATTCACCAGGATGCTGCCTGGATTGGAGAGGATGCAGAGGAGATTCACCAGGGTGCTGCCTGGATTGGAGAGGATGCAGAGGAGATTCACCAGGATGCTGCCTGGATTGGAGAGGATGCAGTGGAGATTCACCAGGATGCTGCCTGGATTGGAGAGAGTGCATAGGAGATTCACCAGGATGCTGCCTGGATTGGAGAGGATGCAGAGGAGATTCACCAGGATGCAGCCTGGATTGGAGAGGATGCAGAGGAGATTCACCAGGATGCAGCCTGGATTGGAGAGGATGCAGTGGAGATTCACCAGGATGCAGCCTGGATTGGAGAGAGTGCAGAGGAGATTCACCAGGATGCTGTCTGGATTGGAGAGAGTGCAGAGGAGATTCACCAGGATGCTGCCTGGATTGGAGAGGATGCAGAGGAGATTCACCAGGATGCTGCCTGGATTGGAGAGGATGCAGAGGAGATTCACCAGGGTGCTGCCTGGATTGGAGAGGATGCAGAGGAGATTCACCAGTGTGCTGCCAGGATTGGAGAGGATGCAGAGGAGATTCACCAGCATGCTGCCTGGATTGGAGAGAGTGCAGAGGAGATTCACCAGGGTGCTGTCTGGATTGGAGAGGATGCAGAGGAGTTTCACCAGCATGCTGCCTGGGTTAGAGAGGATGCAGAGGAGATTCACCAGGATGATGCCTGGACTGGAGAGAGTGCAGAGGAGATTCACCAGGATGCTGCCTGGATTAGAAAGGATGCAGTGGAGATTCATCAGGATGCTGCCTGGATTGGAGAGAGTGCAGAGGAGATTCATCAGGATGCGGCCTGGATTGGAGAGAGTGCAGAGGAGATTCACCAGGATGCTGCCTGGATTGGAGAGAGTGCAGAGGAGATTCACCAGGATGCTGCCTGGATTGGAGAGGATGCAGAGGAGATTCACCAGGATGCTGCCTGGATTGGAGAGCGTGCAGAGGAGATTCACCAGGATGCTGCCTGGATTAGAGAGGATGCAGAGGAGATTCACCAGGATGCTGCCTGGATTGGAGAGGATGCAGAGGAGATTCACCAGGATGCTACCTGGATTGGAGCGGATGCAGAGGAGATTCACCAGCATGCTGCCTGGATTGGAGAGAGTGCAGAGGAGATTCATCAGGATGCTGCCTGGATTGAAGAGAGTGCAGAGGAGATTCACCAGGATGCTGCCTGGACTGGAGAGACTGCAGAGGATATTCATCAGGATGCTGCCTGGATTGGAGAGGATGCAGAGGAGATTCACCAGGATGCTGCCTGGAATTGGAGAGGATGCAGAGGAGATTCACCAGGATGCTGCCTGGATTAGAGAGGATGCAGAGGAGATTCACCAGGATGCTGCCTGGATTAGAGAGAGTGCAGAGGAGATTCAGCAGGATGCTGTCTGGATTAGAGAGGATGCAGAGGAGATTCACCAGGATGCTGCCTGGATTGGAGAGGGTGCAGAGGAGATTCATCAGGATGCTGCCTGGATTGGCGAGGTTGAAGAGGATATTTACCAGGATGCTGCCTGGATTGGAGAGAGTGCAGAGGAGATTCATCAGGATGCTGCCTGTATTAGAGAGAGTGCAGAGGAGATTCACCAGGATGCTGCTTGGATTGGAGAGGGTGCAGAGGAGATTTACCAGGATGCTGCCTGGATTGGAGAGGATATAGAGGAGATTCACCAGGATGCTGCCTGGATTAGAGAGGATGCAGAGGAGATTCACCAGGATGCTGCCTGGATTGGAGAGGGTGCAGATGAGATTCATCAGGATGCTGTCTGGATTGGAGAGAGTGCAGAGGAGATTCATCAGGATGCTGCCTGGATTGGAGAGAGTGCAGAGGAGATTCACCAGGATGCTGCCTGGATTAGAGAGGGTGCAGAAGAGATTTACCAGGATGCTGCCTGGATTGGAGAGGATGCAGAGGAGATTCACCAGGATGCTGCCTGGATTGGAGAGGATGCAGTGGAGATTCACCAGGATGCTGCCTGGATTGGAGAGAGTGCATAGGAGATTCACCAGGATGCTGCCTGGATTGGAGAGGATGCAGAGGAGATTCACCAGGATGCAGCCTGGATTGGAGAGGATGCAGAGGAGATTCACCAGGATGCAGCCTGGATTGGAGAGGATGCAGTGGAGATTCACCAGGATGCAGCCTGGATTGGAGAGAGTGCAGAGGAGATTCACCAGGATGCTGTCTGGATTGGAGAGAGTGCAGAGGAGATTCACCAGGATGCTGCCTGGATTGGAGAGGATGCAGAGGAGATTCACCAGGATGCTGCCTGGATTGGAGAGGATGCAGTGGAGATTCACCAGGATGCTGCCTGGATTGGAGAGAGTGCATAGGAGATTCACCAGGATGCTGCCTGGATTGGAGAGGATGCAGAGGAGATTCACCAGGATGCAGCCTGGATTGGAGAGGATGCAGAGGAGATTCACCAGGATGCAGCCTGGATTGGAGAGGATGCAGTGGAGATTCACCAGGATGCAGCCTGGATTGGAGAGAGTGCAGAGGAGATTCACCAGGATGCTGTCTGGATTGGAGAGAGTGCAGAGGAGATTCACCAGGATGCTGCCTGGATTGGAGAGGATGCAGAGGAGATTCACCAGGATGCTGCCTGGATTGGAGAGGATGCAGAGGAGATTCACCAGGGTGCTGCCTGGATTGGAGAGGATGCAGAGGAGATTCACCAGTGTGCTGCCAGGATTGGAGAGGATGCAGAGGAGATTCACCAGCATGCTGCCTGGATTGGAGAGAGTGCAGAGGAGATTCACCAGGGTGCTGTCTGGATTGGAGAGGATGCAGAGGAGTTTCACCAGCATGCTGCCTGGGTTAGAGAGGATGCAGAGGAGATTCACCAGGATGATGCCTGGACTGGAGAGAGTGCAGAGGAGATTCACCAGGATGCTGCCTGGATTAGAGAGGATGCAGTGGAGATTCATCAGGATGCTGCCTGGATTGGAGAGAGTGCAGAGGAGATTCATCAGGATGCGGCCTGGATTGGAGAGAGTGCAGAGGAGATTCACCAGGATGCTGCCTGGATTGGAGAGAGTGCAGAGGAGATTCACCAGGATGCTGCCTGGATTGGAGAGGATGCAGAGGAGATTCACCAGGATGCTGCCTGGATTGGAGAGCGTGCAGAGGAGATTCACCAGGATGCTGCCTGGATTAGAGAGGATGCAGAGGAGATTCACCAGGATGCTGCCTGGATTGGAGAGGATGCAGAGGAGATTCACCAGGATGCTACCTGGATTGGAGAGGATGCAGAGGAGATTCACCAGCATGCTGCCTGGATTGGAGAGAGTGCAGAGGAGATTCATCAGGATGCTGCCTGGATTGAAGAGAGTGCAGAGGAGATTCACCAGGATGCTGCCTGGACTGGAGGGACTGCAGAGGATATTCATCAGGATGCTGCCTGGATTGGAGAGGATGCAGAGGAGATTCACCAGGATGCTGCCTGGAATTGGAGAGGATGCAGAGGAGATTCACCAGGATGCTGCCTGGATTAGAGAGGATGCAGAGGAGATTCACCAGGATGCTGCCTGGATTAGAGAGAGTGCAGAGGAGATTCACCAGGATGCTGTCTGGATTAGAGAGGATGCAGAGGAGATTCACCAGGATGCTGCCTGGATTGGAGAGGGTGCAGAGGAGATTCATCAGGATGCTGCCTGGATTGGCGAGGTTGAAGAGGATATTTACCAGGATGCTGCCTGGATTGGAGAGAGTGCAGAGGAGATTCATCAGGATGCTGCCTGTATTAGAGAGAGTGCAGAGGAGATTCACCAGGATGCTGCCTGGATTGGAGAGGGTGCAGATGAGATTCATCAGGATGCTGTCTGGATTGGAGAGAGTGCAGAGGAGATTCATCAGGATGCTGCCTGGATTGGAGAGAGTGCAGAGGAGATTCACCAGGATGCTGCCTGGATTAGAGAGGGTGCAGAAGAGATTTACCAGGATGCTGCCTGGATTGGAGAGGATGCAGAGGAGATTCACCAGGATGCTGCCTGGATTGGAGAGAGTGCAGAGGAGATTCACCAGGATGCTGCCTGGATTAGAGAGGGTGCAGAGGAGATTCATCAGGATGCTGCCTGGACTGGAGAGAGTGCAGAGGGGATTCATCAGGATGCTGCCTGGATTGGAGAGGATGCAGAGGAGATTCACCAGGATGCTGCCTGGATTGGAGAGGATGCAGAGGAGATTCACCAGCATGCTGCCTGGATTGGAGAGAGTGCAGAGGAGATTCATCAGGATGCTGCCTGGATTGGAGAGAGTGCAGAGGAGATTCATCAGGATGCTGCCTGGACCTGGGAGAGTGCAGAGGAGATTCATCAGGATGCTGCCTGGATTGGAGAGGATGCAGAGGAGATTCACCAGGATGCTGCCTGGAATTGGAGAGCGTGTCTGATGTGGATATGTTGAGTGAGCTCGGGCCTTTCTCTTTTCAATGAAGGCATATGAGGGGAGACCTGATCGAAGTTCACAAGATGATGGGAGCTTGTCAGAGGTACATTTTCTACTTAGAGTATAGTAAGGGCATGGAACACACTGCCAGGGCTGGTGGAAGAGACCATATATTCGGAACATTTAACATACTCTTCGGTAGGCACATGGTAGATTGCTATTTAGCTTTGATAGGCTTTGATGGATCTTAGAGTAGTTTGTGGTTAAGATTGTGATCCGAAGGGCCTGTTCTGTTCTATGTACACAGTCCTATCTATGTAAATACTCCATTACTTTAAGAAAAGACAGTGGTAATTGCCATCCATGCCACTTAGGTCAGTTCAGGTCTCCGTTCCCGCCCATCACTAAACAATTCACTTAACAAGTAGTGATTGATAGTAAAGTAAACCGATCAGAAAAAGTGAAAGCAATCAGTCAGGGAAAATGATAAAACTGTGTCAGCTTTGGCTCAGAGAATCAACTGTTCCCTTGTTGTTGCCCTTCCCTATTGTCCAGAGACTGGAAATGTCTGACACATCACGACCCATGATGGGCTTTTGCCGTCTTCCGTGCGGTACAAGGGTTAATCCAGGGTCAAGCCAGGGGCAAATAAATGCAGGCACTGCCACTGGAACCCCCGTCTCCCCTTCCTCCACCACCACTCTGCAATCCCATCTCCCTCAGTTCCCACCGCCAGCTCCTGGGGTCCTCGGAGACCATCTTCCTCCCACTCCACCTTCCCTGAACACTCCAATCCTTCCCTCTTCTCAGACAATACCAACCCTCTTCCCCCCCTCTGGTCCCAGCTCTCATCTGTGCCGGGTCTCCACTATTCCCTCCGAGTTTCCCCTCTCTCAGCATGTTCTGTCCTCAGTAAGGGCCTGATCTTTGTTTTTTTGCGCCCACACCTCGGTGAGTTCTGTGCCCACCATGACACTGAGCTATTCCTCCATTGCCTAAGTCTCTGTGCTTAGCTCTTTGGCAAGAAATCTCCAATCTGCACCAATGAATCCCCCCCCCCTTCCTGGACAACCCCCTCTGGTCTTCTGCCTGCTCTGGATCTTTTTATTGCTAACTGCCAACAAGACATCAACTGTCTTGACTTTACCTCTCCTCGCTCCAGTTCAAACCTCACTCCCTCTGAATGCACTGTTCCTCAGTCTCTCCACACCAATCCTAACTTCACCATCAAACCCACAAATAAGGGGGGTGCTGTAGTAGTCTGGCAGACTGACCTCTACCTTGCTCAGGCCCAGCGACAACCATCAGACGCCTCCTCTGACTTACCCTTCGAACAGGACTTCACTTAGGAGCACCAGGCCATTGTCTCCCACACCATCAGTGACCTAAACTCTTGGGATCTCCTATTGACCGCTACTTACCTCATAGTTCTTGTACCCCACACCTCCCATTTCTATCTCCTACCCAGATCCATAAGTCTGCCTGTCCAGGTAGATCCATTGTTCTTGCCTCACCGAACCCATATCTGCAGAATCGACTCTGTCTTATCCTCTCACATTCCCCCCCCCACCCCCCCCCCCCCGAGTTCAGTCTCTTTCTACCTGCACCTGTGATACTTCACACACTCTTAATCTTTTCAATGATTTCATTCCCTGGCCCTAATCGTCTCATTTTCACTACGGACGTCCAGTCCCTATAGACCTCCATTCCTCACCAGGAAGGTCTCAAAGCTCTCTGTTTCTTTCTGGACATCAGACCCAACCAGTTCCCCTCCACCACCACTCTCCTCCATCTGGCAGAATTTGTCCTCACTCTCAATAATTTCTCTTTTTGTTTCACCTACTTCCTTCAAACAAAAGGTATAACCTTGGGCACTAGCATGGGTCCCAGCTTTGCCTGTCTTTTTGTTACCTACATGGAACTGTCTATGTTCCAAGTCTACACTGGTATTACTCCCCAACTCTTCCAACACTACATTGACAACTGCATTGGTGTTGTCAAATTTACCAGGTCAATTTCCCACACACCCTCCCCTTTCTCAATCTCTCTGTCTCCATCACTGGAGACAGTCCATCTACTGATTCTTTTATAAACACACTGATTCTCACAGCTACCTGGAATAAACCTCTTCCCATCCTGTCACTTGTTAAAATGCCATCCCCTACTCTCTGTTCCTCTGTCTCCACCACATCTGCAGTCAGGATGAGGCTCCTCATTTCAGAACTAATGAGATGTCCTCCTTCTTCAAGGAAAGGGCCTTTTCTTCCTCCAACCTCTATAGTGCCCTCAACCACATCTCTTTCATTTCATGCACATTTGCCCTCACCCCATCTTCACGCCACCCCACCAGGGCTAGGGTTCCTCTTGCCCTCACCTACCACCCCACTAGCCTCTGCGTCCAGCACATAATTCTCCATAACTTCCGCCATCTCCAGTGGGATCTCACAACCAAGCACATCTTTCCCTTCACCCTTATTTCCACTTTCCTCAGGGATCACTCCCTACGCGACTCCCTTCTCCATTTGACCCCCCCCCCCCCATTGATCTCCCTCCTGGTGCTTATCCTTGGAAGTGGAACAAGTGGTACACCTCCTCCCTCACTACCATTCAGGGTCCCAAACAGCCCTTCCAGGTGAGGCAATACTTCACCTGTGAGTCTCTTAGGATCATCTACTGTGTCAGGTGCTCCCAGTGTGGCCTCCTGTATATCGATGAGACTCAACACAGGTCGGGAGACCGCTTTGCCAAGAATCTACAGTCCATCCGCCGGAACAAATGAGATCTCCCAGTAGCCACCCGGTTGAATTCCACTTCCCATTCCCACTCCAATATGTCCTCTACTGCTGCGATGAGTCCACACACAGGTTAGAGGAGCTGTCTGGATAACCTCCAACCTGATGGCATGAACATCAATTTCTCAAACTTTCAGTAATTGGTCCCCCCTCCTCTCCATTCCCCATTCCTGTTTCCCTGTCACCTCTCTCTAGTACTCCTCCACCTACCCTTTCTTCTATGTTCTACTCTCTCCTCAGGTCCCCCTCCTCCAGCCCTTTATCTCCTACAGCTATCAGCTTCCCAGCTCTTCTCTTCGCCCCTTCCCCTTTCCCAGTGTCACCTATCACCTGCCACCTTGAGCTTCTTCCTCCACTCCTTCCAACTCCTTGCACTGACTTCTCATCTTTTTTTCCAGTCCTGATGAAGGGGCTCAGCCAGAAACATCGACTGTTTCTTCATTTCCATTGATTCTGCCAGACCTGCCAAGTTCCTCCAGCATTTTGTAAGTTTTGCTTTGGATTTTCAGCATCTCCAGATTTCCTCATGTTTGAATCTATCTCCTCCACTAAGTGCTATAGACAGTTCAAGCAAAGGGGATGTGTGGACCTTCAACTCCTATGGAGCAACGTGTGGTGATATAAAGGGCCTGTGCTGTAAAGTGAGGCTGGAGTAAACTTGGGATGTTTCCCCTGGAGGCTGATGGGAGACCAGATAGAATTTGGATCTGGATGATAATATGGCAAACTGGATCAGCAAATCTGTGGGTGACACCAAGACCGGAGGTGAAGTGGACAACGAGGAAGGCTATCAAAGTTGGCAGTAGGGTCTGGAGCAGCTGCAAAAATGAGCTGAGAAATGCCAGAAGGACTTTATTGCAGTCAGCTTTATTGTGCTGTAGGGCCTGTATTGTGCTGTAGGTTTATGAATGTGAGATGATGCACTTTGGGAGAACCAAGTAGGGTAGGACTTACAGTGAATGGTAGGGCACTGAGTAGTGCGGTAAAACATCACAGTCCGATAAGTTTGTGGAATGCTTTTGGCACACTGTCCTTCATAAATCAAAGTATTGAGTACAGGAGTCAGGATGTTATGTTGAAGTTGTATAAGACATTGTTGTGACCTAATTTGGAGTTTGTGCATGGGTCTGGTCATCTACCTACAAGAAATTTATCAATAAGATTGAAAGAGCACAGAGAAAATTTACAAAGGTGTTGCTGGAACTTGAGGACCTGAGTTACAGGGAAAACTTGAATAGGTTCGGACTTTCTTCCCTGGAGCGCAGGAACTTGAGAGGAGATTTAAAGCAGATACAATACAGAGGCTCTCACAAGGCTGCTGAAACGACACATGAACATGAAGGGAATGGAGGGATCTAGGTCATGTATAGGCAGAAAATAATTAATTTAATTTGACATTGTTTGTGGCTCAGACATGGTTGATCGAAGGACCAGTTTCTGTACTGAACTGTACTATGTCTGTGTAGGAATTATCCAGAGATAATTGCACCAAAGAAAGGCATAGGAAAGTGGCCCAGAAACTTTCAAAGAACATCTTCCATACACATTTCTGGGTCTTTTTATCCCACTTTGATAAAGTGCATGTCCTATCAATAACTCTTCAAGGACCACAGCAGGACAATCCAGGCAGGTTCCTGCTGAAGGTAAACCACTGCAATAGCCTTCCACTTCCAAAAAAAATCATTCCTGTAACGTTCTTTTAAATTGTAACTTTCATCATTATGACAGCTTGTACGCCCTATCACTGAACCATTGAAACATTCTTATAATAGCTGGATAGCCCATTCAAAGCTCATTAAAATCTACATCACTCTTACAAATCAATATTCCTGACACAACTTAAAGGAATTACTTCTGAGTAGCTGCACAAATTATTTTATTAGACACCAATGATTAATATTTTTCATCTTCAAGCTCTTTTTGATGCTTCTTACAGCAATAATCTTTCTTGAGTTAAAGGTTCAGAGTGGGCCCATGTGTTCCATTATATATCTTGTTCCATTGAAGTTTCTGGTCTTCAAAACCACAATGATTACAAGATAGGAAATGCACAAAACTGAACAGAGAAAGAGGAATTAGAAGCAAGTGCACCACACCAGATCACAAACTCACACTTCTGAACTAGACTACAAGAGTAGATAAGGAGTGAATCTTGAATTGACTTTGTTATTTACAGAGGTACGTTGCTTCTTGTTTTCACATTCTTCATGACAGAGAAGAGTCAAAGCTAAGCAAGCTCCCTGAGTAAATCCCATCAGTCCTGTTGTGCCCTTATTATTCATTCATTTAGAGATACAGCACAGAATAGGCCCTTCTGGGCCATCGAGCCCTGCTACCCACTAACACACCAACCCACCAGTTTATTCCTAGCTTCATCACAGGACGATTTATGGTGACCAATTAGCCTACTAATCGGCACGTCTTTGGGCTGTGGGAGAAAACTGGAACAACCGGTGTAAACTCATGCATACACAGGAAGATCGTACAAACTTTCTTACAGAGGGCACCAGAATTGAACTCTGAACCCTAAAACCCCGAGCTGCAATAACCACTACCCTGCCATGGCACCCCGTTTATTTCCAGTAACCCCGCCATTCTCTCTCTCACATACTCATCAACTCCCCTGTTTCTCCCACCTCTGAACCACTACGGTACTCAAATAACCAACAAATTGGCAGATGTTTGGAAACCGAGCACGTGGGGAACGCAGAGGGAGGATGTCCAACACCAGGGGTCAGGCTTGGAACCCAGCCTCTGGAGCTGTGAGCAGTTACGTTCCCACTAGGAGTGACGAGTGAGAGGTGAGCAGAACACGCTAAGGAATTACTATTTCAACTGTACAGATGACCCCCACATCACAGAGGGTGGCTCTCCTAGAAAATGCACCAGATTGCAACCTTCCATGAGGTGAGTCTGCACCATCTGCACATGTCAAGAAATGTGAACTGAAACAAAAATCCAGATTTCACCTCCGGCATGACCCTGATCTGAATCATGCTGTATGGCATTCATTAGTTTCACAAGACCATGGATCTGCGCCTAGAAAGTCCTCTCCAAGGCCCAGGACTGGGCAAGGTTGTATGGAAGACCGGCTGTTGCCCATGAAGCAAGTGTGTTGGGTAGACTGATTGGACTGAAGGCTGATAAATCCCTAGGGCCTGATGGTCTGCATCCCAGGGTACTTAAGGAGGTGGCTCTAGAAATCATGGATGCATTAGTAATCATTTTCCAATGTTCTGTAGACTCAGGATCAGTTCCTGAGGATTGGAGGGTAGCTAATGTTATCCCACTTTTTAAGAAAGGAGAGAGAGAGAAAACAGGGAATTATAGACCAGTTAGCCTGACGTCAGTGGTGGGGAAGATGCTGGAGTCAATTATAAAAGATGAAATAGCGGCACATTTGGATAGCGATAACAAGATCGTTCCGAGTCAGCATGGATTTACGAAGGGGAAATCATGCTTGACTAATCTTCTGGAATTTTTTGAGGATGTAACTATGAAAGTGGACAAGGGAGAGCCAGTGGATGTCGTGTACCTGGACTTTCAGAAAGCCTTTGATAAGGTCCCACATAGGAGATTAGTGGGCAAAATTAGAGCACATGGTATTGAGGGTAGAGTACTAACATGGATAGAAAATTGGTTGGCAGACAGGAAACAAAGAGTAGGGATTAACGGGTCCTTTTCAGAATGGCAGGCAGTGACTAGTGGGGTTACCACAAGGCTCGGTGCTGGGACTGCAGCTATTTACAATATACTTTAATGATTTAGATGAAGGGATTAAAAGTAACATTAGCAGATTTGCAGATGACACAGTGTGAAATATGAGGAGGATGTTATGAGAATGCAGGGTGACTTGGACAGGTTGGGTGAGTGGGCAGATGCATGGCAGATGCAGTTTAATGTAGATAAATGTGAGGTTATCTACTTTGTTAGCAAGAACAAGAAGGCAGATTACTATCTGAAGGGTGTCAAGTTAGGAAAAGGGGAAGCACAACAAGATCTAGGTGTTCTTGTACATCAGTCACTGAAAGTAAGCATACAGGTACAGTAGGTAGTGAAGAAAGCTAATGGCATGTTGGCTTTCATAACAAGGGTAGTTGAGTTTAGGAGCAAAGAGGTCCTTCTGCAGTTGTACAGGGCCCTGGTGAGACCACACCTGGAATATTGTGTTCAGGTTTGGTCTCCAAATTTGAGGAAGGGCATTCTTGCTATTGAGGGAGTGCAGTGTAGGTTCACGAGGTTGATTCCCAGGATGGCAGGACTGTCATATGTTGAAAGATTGGAGCGACTGGGCTTGTATACACTGGAATTTAGAAGGATGAGAGGGGATCTGATTGAAACATATAAGATTATTAAGGGATTGGACACGCTAGAGGCAGGACACATTTTCCCGACGTTGGGGGAGTCCAGAACCAAAGGCCACAGTTTAAGAATAAGGGGTAGGCCATCTATTTAGAACATCCAGGAAAAACTTCTTCACCCAGAGAGTTGTGGATCTGTGGAATGCTCCACCTCAGAAGGCAGTGGAGGCCAATTCTCTGGATGCTCTCAAGAAAGAGTTAGATAGAGCTCTTAAAGATAGCAGAGTCAAGGGATATGGGGATAAGGCAGGAACGGGGTACTGATTGTGGATGATCACATTGAATGGTGGTGGCTTGAAGGGCCGAATGGCCTACTCCTGCACCTACTGTCTAATACACTTCTAAAAGAACGAAGTTAAAGACAACGTCAGACTGCCTTAGGAACTCCAGCTCCAGATTTGTCCTCAGGGTTTACTCCTGAAGCCTTTCCCATGAGTGGGTATGGCCGCAAGATAGCGGAGGCTTGCAATCAGAGTTTTCCCTCTTTTAGATGGACTGCCTTCCCAGGCTGATGAGCTCCATCTACCCTATCATGCTGAATCTCACAGTATTCCCTGACCCTGATTTGTGGGTCTGCAGAGAAAATGAAAATTGGCCATGCAATAGATAGTGAGGAAGGTTATTGGATATTACGTCTACAGCAGGATAAATAGATCAGTTGGAAAGTTGGTGAAGCACTGGCAGATGGAGCTTACTCTAACAACTTCAAGATTTGAGAAGTCAAAAGGGAAGGACGAATACAGTAACGGGTAAAGTACAACAGAAATGGTGAGGAACAGAGGAACATTGGGGTTCAAGTCTATCAGTTCCTGGAAATAGCAACACAGATATATAGGTCGGGGAAGAAGACATATGACCTGTTAGCTTTCACAGGTTAGGGCATGGGAAATATGAGCTATGTAACAATAAAGCACTGGGAAAGCTGCACTTGGAGCATTGCGCGCTGTGCTGGTCATCACACTGTAGGAAGGAGATGATAACATTGGAGAGAGTGCAAAGGAAATTAGCATTTTCAGCAAGGCTGGGGACAGACAGAGCAAGTACAGGAGTTTACAACATTGCAGAAATGCCTGGTGGCCCACTGCCTGGAGAAGCAGGTGAGATGATGTGACACCTTTGCACAAAGAACATGCCACCCGAAGTGTCTTTGGATATTTGTGCATAAATGAAAAGATTGGAAGGTTTAGTAATAGGGAGAGAATGGATAGGCTCTTGTATTACCTGGAGTAACGGACGCTGATGATGGTGTATAAGATCTTGAGAGGAATAGATACAGTAGATAATTGATATACAATAGCTGGTGATACTGCCTCACTAATACCAGCTTGCTCTGGGTGTCCCACTCCAGGAGTGTCACCCCTTGTCCTCCTATTCACTGGGTATCCATTCTCTAACCACCAGACTTCCAAACAGAGGGCAGATTGCCAGTTGGTGTCTGCTGAGGTCCCAGCAGCAAAGGTGCGAGATAGCAAGTGTGAGTGCTTATGGCTCAGTAAGTTGAAATGGCAGAGGGGAGCTCCAAAGTGGTGTTCTGGAAACAACTTGCTTATTCACTTTTGGAACCTAAGTCTGGGAGGTTATTGCCCATCCCTAATTTCCTCAGAGAAGGTGGGGTGATACACTGCAATCTTCTGGTGAAGGTGCTCCATCGGTGCTGTTGCAGAGGGAGTTCCAGAGCTTGCACTCAACAATGATGACAGCCAGTGATATATTTCCAAATCAGGGTGCTATGTGAACCTGTGAGTGGCCGTGTTTCCATGACCTGCTGCCTTTGACTTCCTAGGAGAGGCTGAAGGTTTGGAGGATACTGTCTCAGTAACCCAGGTGCAGTGCATCGTGTAACTGGTACACACTGTAGACAATGTGCATCCATGAGGGAGGGAAGAGACATTTAGTGTAATGAAGGAGAATTCATTCCCACAGGCAGCTGGGGAGGCCAGATCACTGGGTGCATTTAAGGCAGATGTTGATATGTTCTTGATTAGTCAGGATGTTAAAAGTTACGAGGAGAAAGCAGGAGAATGTGGTTGTGAGGGAAATGGTGAAATGGCAGAACAGACTCAATGGGCCAAATGGCCTAATTCTGCACCTATGTCTTCTAGGTGGGGAAACAATCAAGTGAGCTACTTTCTCCTGGATGGTGTCCCGCTTCATGTGAGTTTCTGAAGCTGAGTCCATTTACCCATTCAGGTTTATACACGAGGGACAATGTTTTAACCACATTAAAAAAGTTCCAAAACAGCCTCTAGGCTGACTCTTTTTCATTATCATGATCTCCAATCTATACAGTGCTTGGATGGCCTGAATAACTTCAAAGTTGGCCTCAGTAGATATTATGCAAATTGAATTTATATTGTCTCTGCATTTCACACTTGTATTCCGATTTTAGTTAAATATATTTCACACTAAATACATCAAAGTTACTCCTTTATCTAATTCAACACAGAAGTAAATTGGTAAATGGGTTTATTATTGTTACATGTACAAGGGAACAGTTTTGCATGATCATTTCATCACATCAATACATTGAGCGAAAACAATAACAGAATGCAGAATAAAGTGTTACAGTTACAGAGAAAGTGCAGAGCAGGCAGAGATAAACTGCACGGTCTTAATGAGGTAGACAGTGGGGTCAAGTGTCCATCTTATCATACCAGGCAACCTAAAGAGCTGTCCTTGTGCTTAGGGGTATACGTTTCAGCCTTTTATATCTTACGCCTAATGGGGGTGGGATGGGGAACTGTGTATGTTGGGGTGGGATGGGGGGGGGTCTTAGATAATTCTGGCTGCAGTAAGAATTAAATGCAGATTCTTCGGGGGAGCTGGTCTCCATGATGCTCAGATGTGTCCACAGCTCTCTGCAGTTTCTTGCGGTCAAGGGCAGCACAGTTGCCATATCAGGCCATAATGCATCCAGACAGGATGCTTTCTGGGGTGCACTGATAAAACCTGGTGAAGGTCAATGGGGACATGCCACATGTGCCCAGTCACCTGAAGAAGCTGAGGTTCTAGTGAGCTTTCATGGTTGGACCAGGCCAGGCTACTGATGCTATCCCTCTTAGGAATGTGAAGCTGCAACCCCCTTAACTTCAGCACGGTTGATGTTGACAGAGGCACATGTACTGACCCCTCTTCCTTACGTCAACAGCCAGCTCAGTGTTTTGTGACACTGGGACATTGAGAGGAGATGTTGTAATGACACCTTTGTCCAGGCTACTTGCCTCTTTATTATTTGAGATGAGGCAAACTACAGTGGTATCTTCAGCAATCTTGTAGGGAGTAGAGTGGGCACACACTCGTGAGTGTACAGGGTGGAGTGTGTACACACTCATGAGTGTACAGGGTGGAGTGTGTACACACTCATGAGTGTACAGGGAGCAGATTGTGCCAACAGTCATGAGTGTAGAGGGAGTAGAGTGGGTACACACTCATTAGCGTACAGCGAGTGGAGTGTGTACACACTCGTGAGTGTAGTGGGAGTAGAGTGTGTACACACTCGTGAGTGTTCAGGGAGTAGGGTGTGTACACCCTCGTGAGTGTAGCGGGAGTAGAGTGTGTACACACTCGTGAGTGTCCAGGGAGTGGAGTGTGTACACACTCGTGAGTGTTCAGGGAGTGGAGTGGGTACACACTTGTGAGTGTACAGGGAGCAGATTGGGCCCACACTCGTGAGTGTAGAGGGAGTAGAATGGGTACACACTCGTGAATGTAGAGGGAGTAGAGTAGGTACACAGTCATGAGTGTACAGGGAGTAGAGTAGGTACACACTCGTGAGTGTAGAGGGAGTAGAGTGCACACACACTCGTGAGTGTACAAGGAGTAGAGTGTGTACACACTCATGAGTGTACAGGGAGTGGAGTATGTACACACTCGTGAGTGTACAGGGAGTAGTGTGGGTACACACTCGTGAGTGCAGAGGGAGTGGAGTATGTACACACTCATGAGTGTACAGGGAGTGGAGTATGTACACACTCGTGAGAGTAGAGGGAGTGGAGTGGGTACAGACTCGTGAGTGTACAGGGAGTAGTGTGGGTACACATTTGTGAGTGTAGAGGGAGTGGAGTGGGTACACACTCGTGAGTGTACAGGGAGTGGAGTGTGTACATAGTTGTGCGTGTACAGGGAGTAGTGTGGGTACACACTCATGAGTGTACACGAAGTGGAGTGGGTATACACTCGTGAGTGTACAGGGAGTAGTGTGGGTACACACTCGTGAGTGCAGAGGGAGTGGAGTATGTACACAGTTGTGCGTGTACAAGGAGTAGTGTGGGTACACATTCGTGAGTGTAGAGGGAGTGGAGTGGGTACACACTCGTGAGTGTACAGGGAGTAGTGTGGGTACACACTCGTGAGAGTAGAGGGAGTGGAGTGTGTACACAGTTGTGCACACACTCGTGAGTGTAGAGGGAGTGGAGTGGGTACACACTCGTGAGTGTACAGGGAGTGGAGTGTGTACACAGTTGTGCATGTACAGGGAGTAGTGTGGGTACACACTCATGAGTGTACACGAAGTGGAGTGGGTATACACTGGTGAGTGTACAGGGAGGAGTTTGGCCATGCAGCAGTGAGTGTAGAGGGAGTAGAGTAGAAGGTTGAAATCACAGATGAGGATAATCGTTTTGGAGGTTACAACATAAAATCAGGCAATGGGTATCCAGTGTCACCTTTTTCTTCACTGGGTTAATGGCCCCTTTCACAGTTCGTCAACACTCACTGATCTGAAAGCCATTTTTTTTATTAAGTGCAATCGTGAACAATAGCCAGATCAGAAATGCTGATCATGTCAACTAATTCCCAAAGAGAACTCTGATGGACCAATCAGATGGTTCACTGCTGCTCAGCAATAGAACAGGCACAAGGGTCGCTAGCCCCTGGACCCCAGAGCAGTGCGGCAGAGGCATGACCTGATCTGAAAGCATCCTGTTACCAGAGTAAAGAGGCAAACCAGCCCACTGACAGGCTGCGGGAGCAAGCTGACACGGCCACGTGGTCACAGGGGAGTACAGAAACTCCACACGGGCAGAGTACCTGGATCACTCAAGCTGGGAGGCAGCAGTATGACCTGCTGCACCACCATTTCGCCCACAGCTACGGTTTGACACCCCTGGGATCCACCTACTCTGAGCAACTCCTTGGTTACCAATATACAAGTGAACGTGCCTCACGGTTCCTTCTGTAGTCTGACTCATTGCTGTTAGAGATACGGCCCACTACGGTGATTTCATCTGCATACTGTGAGCATAATCCAGCCACGCAGTTGAGAGAACATAAGGGGTAGGGGGTTGCGGACACAACCTTGTGGGGCACCGATGTTAAGCGTAATTTTCTCTTAGCTTATCCTGCTCTTTACTTTTACTTTACCTTGTATTCTGCTTTGATCTTTCAATTATGATTGCTCCCATAACCTCACAATCAAGCCAGCTTTAATTAGCTTTCTCTAGCCATGACACCTTTAACCCCCAGTAAACCTCATCCTGTGTTAATGGAATTTTTTTTATTCCAGCCAGTGTTATTTCTTTTTAAATTCAGGACAGTTAACTGCGCTTTACATTAAGGAATTCCTCATCCTGACACCGTTCCTTTGACGAAGTGTTGAAATCCAAACTATAAGTCAAAGAAATACGGATGTTGGAGATCCTAAATAAAACACAAAACTTGGAACCTCTCAGCAGGTCAAGCAGTATCAGTGAAGAGTTAATGCTTCGGGCTGCAGTCCTTCCTGGAGGGTGGGGCAGGCAGCATCTGCAGAGGGAAATGGATAGTCAACATCTTGACTCATCTGGACCCGATCAGAAACATCGACTGTCCATTCCCCTCCACAGAATCTGCCCAGCCCACAGAGTTCCTCCAGCATCACGTGTTGCTCCAGATTCCAACATCTATCATCTCTTGTGCCTCTACAAAGACTTTCTTAACCCTCTTCAGCCTCTCTACTGATTAAAAGTAACTTGCTTTCTCATTTCCCATCCACCTGAAGCATTAATCCTGTTTCCCCTCCAGGGACCCTCCTGACCAGTTGAGTGCTTCCAGAACTGACTCTTTTAATTCCGTATTTTCAAAATTGATGGATGAGTGGGAAAGCTCTCTTGCCACTAATGATGAACTCCTGCTCCCAATTTAGAATCCAGGATTTCAGAATCAGGTTTATTAGTACTGCCATATCGCATGAAATTTGTTGTTTTGTGGCAAGCAGTACATTGCAATATATAAAAATGCTATTAGCTACAAAATATATAAATAGAGTAAAAGACAAAGTCCAAGGTTGTGTTCATAGGTTCATCGACCATTCACAAATCTGGTGGCGGAAGGGAAGAAGCTGTTCCTAAAATGCTGAGTGTGTATCTTTAGACTCCAGTACCGCCTCCCGGATGGTAATAATGAGAAGAGGGTATTTCCCAGGATCTCAGACTCTAGTACCTCCTCCCGGATGGTAGTAATGAGAAGATGGTATATCCCAGGATCTCAGACTCTAGTACCTCCTCCCGGATGGTAGTAATGAGAAGACGGTATATCCCAGTTGATGAGGGTCCTTAATGATGGATGCTGCTTTCTTAAGGCACTGACTTTTGCAGTTTTCCTCTATAGTAGGGAGGTGTGTGCCTGTGACAAGGCTGTCTGAATCTACAATGCACTTTCACACTGGAGTCTCCAGACCAAGTAGTGATGCAACCAGTGAGAATCCTCTCCACCGTATACCTGTAGAAATTTGCTGGAGTCTTTTGGACATATAAAATCTCCTTAAATAACTAATTAATTATAACTCCTCACTAATCTCCTTCCTGCCACATCCCTGCAAGTGGCCAAAGTGCGAAATCTGCCCATTCACCTCTTCCGTTGCCTCCAATCAGGGCCCCAAACGTTCCTTCCAGGTGTAGCAACACTTCACCTGCATATCTTATTGTGTCCAGTGTCCAGTGTGTCCATTGTGTCCAGTGCTCCTGATGTGGCCTCCATCGTCATTTTGGGAACCATTTCATTGAGCACCACCACTCCATCCACCAAAAACGGAACTTGGCAGTGGCCAAAGATATTAATTCCCATTCCCATTCCCGTTCTAACTTAGAAACATAGAAGGCCTTCAGCACAATACAGGCCTTTTGGCTCACAAAGCTGTGCTGAACATGACTTTACCTTAGAAATTACCTAGGGTTACACACAGCCCTCTATTTTTCTAAGCTCCATGTACCTCTACAGGAATCTCTTAAAAGACCCTATGGTATCCGCCTCCACCACTGTCACCGGCAGCCCATTCCACGCACTCACCACTCTCTGCGTAAAAACTTACCCCTGACATCTCCTCTGTACCTACTCCCCAGCACCTTAAAACTGTGCCCTCTCATGCTAGCCATTTCAACCCTGGGAAAAAGCCTCTGACTATCTCACACGATCAATGCCTCTGATCATCTTGTACACCTCTATCAAATCACCTCTTATCCTCCATTGCTCCAAGAAGTAAAGGCTGAGTTCACTTAACCTATTCTCATAAGGCATGCTCCCCAATCCAGGCAACATCCTTGTAAATCCCCTCTGCACCCTTTCTATGGCTTCCACATCCTTCCTGTAGTGAGGCGACAAGAATTGAGCACATGCTTGTCCAGGGACTACTCTTGTGTCAATCTGAGATTACCTTTAGGAACAGCACCTTATATTCCATTTGGATAGTCTCCAACCTGATGGCATGAATATTGAAACAACACACACAAAATGCTGGTGGAACGCAGCAGGCCAGGTAGCATCCATAAGGAGAAGCACTATCGACATTTCGGGCCGAGACCCTTCGTCAGGACTAACTGAAAGGAAAGACAATAAGAGATTTGAAAGTAGTGGGGGGAGGGGGAAATGTGAAATGATAGGAGAAGACCGAAGGGGGTGGGATGAAGCTAAGAGCTGGAAAGGTGATTGGCGAAAGTGATACAGAGCTGGAGAAGGGAAAGAATCATGGGACGGGAGGCCTCGGGCGAAAGAAAGGTGGGGGGAGCACCAGAGGGAGATGGAGAACAGGCAAACAACTAAATATGTCAGGGATGGGGTAAGAAGGTGAGGAGGGGCATTAACGGAAGTTAGAAAAGTCAATGTTCATGCCATCAGGTTGGAAGCTACCCAGCCGGTATATAGAAACATAGAAAATAGGTGCAGGGGTAGGCCATTCGGCCCTTCAAGCCTGCACTGCCATTCAGTATGATCATGACTGATCACCCAATTCAGAATCCTGTACCTGCTTTCTCTCCATACCCCCGATCCCTTTAGCCACAAGGGCCATATCTAACTTCCTCTTAAATATAGCCAACGAACTGGCCTCAACTGTTTCCTGTGGCAGAGAATTCCACTACGCTCTGTGTGAAGAAGTTTTTCCTCATCTCGGTCCTAAAAGGCTTCCCCTTTATCCTTAAACTGTGACCCCTTGTTCTGGACTTCCCCACCATTGGAAACAATCTTCCTGCATCTAGCCTGTCCAATCCCTTTAGAATTTTATACGTTTCAATAAGATCCCCCCTCAATCTTCTAAATTCCAGTGAGTATAAACCTAGTCAATTCAGTCTTTCTTCATATGAAAGTCCTGCCATCCCAGGAATCAATCTGGTGAACCTTCTCTGTACTCCCTCTATGGCAAGAATGTCTTTCCTCAGATTAGGGGACCAAAACTGCACACAATACTCTAGGTGCAGTCTCACCAAGGCCTTGTACAACCGCAGTAGAACCTCCCTGCTCCTGTACTCAAATCTTTTTGCTATGAATGCCAACATACCATTTGCCTTTTTCACTGCCTGCTGTACCTGCATGCCCACCTTCAATGACTGGTGTACAATGACACCCAGGTCTCGTTGCACCTCCCCTTTTCCTAATGTGCCACCGTTCAGATAATAATCTGTTTTCCTGTTCTTGCAACCAAAGTGGATAACCTCACATTTATCCGCATTAAATTGCATCTGCCATGAATTTGCCCACTCACCTAACCTATCCAAGTCACCCTGCATCCTCTTAGCATCCTCCTCACAGCTAACACCGCCGCCCAGCTTCGTGTCACCCGCAAACTTGGAGATGCTGCATTTAATTCCCTCATCTAAATCATTAATATATATTGTAAACAACTGGGGTCCCAGCTGAGCCTTGCGGTACCCCACTAGTCACTGCCTGCCATTCTGAAAAGGTCCCGTTTACTCCCACTCTTTGCTTCCTGTCTGCCAACCAATTCTCTATCCACATCAATACCAGACCCCCAATAGCGTGTGCTTTAAGTTTGCACACTAATCTCCTGTGTGGGACCTTGTCAAAAGCCTTTTGAAAATCTAAATATACCACATCCACTGGCTCTCCCCTATCCACTCTACTAGTTACATCTTCAAAAAATTCTATAAGATTCGTCAGACATGATTTTCCTTTCACAAATCCATGCTGTCTTTGTCCGATGATTTCACCTCTTTCCAAATGTGCTGTTATCACATCTTTGATGACCGACTCTAGCATTTTCCCCACCACCAATGTCAGACTATATAAGGTGTATAAGGTGTTGTTCCTCCAACCTGAGTGTGGCTTCATCTTGACAGTAGAGGAGGCCATGGATAGACATATCAGAATGGGAATGGGACATGGGAATTAAAATGTGTGGCCACTGGGAGATCCTGCTTTCTCTGGTGGACAGAGCGGAGGTGTTTAGCGAAATGGTCTCCCAGTCTGCATTGGGTCTCACCAATATATAAAAAAAATGAATATTGAATTCTTCTGGTGAAAAAAAAAACCCTCTTCCTCCCCTCTTCTTCTATTCCCCACTCTGGCCCCTTACCTCTTCTCACCTGCCTATCACCTCCCCCTGGGTCCTCTTCTCCTTCCCTTTCTCCTGTGGCCCACTCTTCACCTATCAGATTCCTTTCTCTCCAGCCCTTCACCTTTCCCTCCCACTTTGCTTCACCTATCACTTTCTCACTATCCTCCATCCCCTACCCCCACCATTTTATTCTGGCGTCCTCCCCCACCCCCTTCCTTTCCTGTCCTGAAGAAGCACCTCAGCCCAAAACATCAGCTGCTTATTCATTTCCATAGATGCTGCCTGACCTCCAGCATTTTGTGTGTGTCGCTTTGCACATTCAGCATCTGGTGTTTATAGTGAAGTAGAGCTGTTGGCATGCCTTGCTTGTGAATGCATTAATGTGTTGGGCCCAGAATAGAATTCTGAGATATTGACTCCCAGGAACATGAAGCTGCTCATCCTTACCATCTCTAACCCATCAATGAGGGCTGGGGGACAGTTATCCTGATTTCCCCTTCCTATAATCCAATTTAGACCCTTGGTCTTGATGACCTTGAGTATAGGTTCCTAATGCCATAAACATATCCTGCAAGAATTCAGTTCTTTCCTTACCACAGCTCTGAGCACTTCCTGTTTCCATTCTTCTACAAGAAGCCGAATCCATCAGATTTATGTTGAAGATCACCTATATGTGGTCTGAACTTCAACACATGATGTCAGGTCCTATAATTTGCTAATCCCCCACAGCCTCTCCTGCTACCTGAGCAAGTGCGTGGAATGAGCCTGCTCTGTATCTCCATCTTCTTCATAGGGAGTTAGAACATTGGATATTTTCCCACAGGAAAGATGCAACTAAGATTTATGAGAATATTGCCAGAACTCAATAGTCTCGGTTGAGGATGGCTGAACAGGTTGGGACTCTTGCAATGGAGTGTGTAAAGTCATGAGGGGCATAGTGAGGGTGACTGCATTCATCTTTTTCCCAGGGTGAGGGAATCAAGAACTAAAGGGCATAAATTTAAAGTGGGGGGTAGAGATTTAATAGGAACACGAGGGGCAACTTCTTCACTCGGAGTGTGTCCAGTATATGGAACAAGCTGCCAGAGAATGAGGCAGGTACATTAACAACATTTAAAAAGTCCACTTGGACTGGTACATAGATATGAAATGTTTAGAGTGATATCAGCTAAATTGTGGGCAAGTAGAATAAGCTAGGCAGGGTTGTGGTTGGCCTAGGCCTATTGAGCCAAAGAGGCTGTTTCTATGCTTTATGAGTGACTGGAGAACACAGGAATAGTTTGAAAGACCTTTAAAAATCCATTGTCAAATTATGAGCCGTCAGTAAATAATTTATCTGTTGAAAACGATTTCAAATGCAGTAACACCATCGATCTATGGAGAAATGGTGATAATTTCTGAAGGTCTCATGATTCATGTTGACATATGAAGTAAAGAGACTGCCCAGGCGCTATCTGTCCTTCTCCCACTTCTATAAATTGTACTTTGAAAGACTCTCCAGTACACAACCGATTCTCTGCAACAGCTCAGACAGGAACAGATCATACTGAGCAGCTTCATGGTGTGAGTGTAGAATCCACCCTTGGTTTATTCAGTCATAAACTTTAGGTTGCAAAGACAGTCTGATTCAGAATTGTGGTGAACCACATATACCTGTCTGGACACGCCCCGTGCTGACTACTCCTGTGGCTCCTCCCACAGACCCCTGTATAAAGGCGATTGAGGCCTGAGTCCGGCCTCTCTGTCTCCAGGATGTAGTATGGTGGTCACTCACTGCTTGTTCCTTCTTCCAGTCAATAAAAGCTGATATCTTGCCTTACGTCTCAGAGTGAGTTATTGATGGTGCATCAAGAATACAACAATCAGTTGTGACCTTTGATAATTAGCACAGACACTGGAAACCTCAAAGGGGTTACAGCCACTATCTGATTGAGCACTTCATCATTATCTGTCGCAAGCAAAGTTCATATGTTTTAATATAGTCGTCTGAAACACCAGGTAAGATTACAGCCTGAAATCATCTACATGCCTCCTACTTAGTACTCTCCCAGAAATGATGTTTTACAATTATCAAACAGTGGTTTTAACCCCACAACACATTTCCCAAGATCCAGAAGCCAGAGAGCTTCACCACAGTATCAAAATCTTTCTAACCCAGATCCACCGCCACCCAGCGCTCTCCTCTCCATCTCTCCTGCATTTTACTGTGATTTTCTCCAAGCTTTCTGTGCCTCCGCTTCCCAGCTGGTCTTCCCAGGAGCCCTCTACTTCCTTAAACAAAGGTCAGTCTGCTCACTTCCCCATTACTGAGGTTGGTCTTACATGGAATGATAACTTCTCCTTTAATTCCACTCACTTCCTCCTGATGAACAGTGCCATTTTTGGAAGCCCTCTGCTTTGAGTTGAGTCTGTCACTTTAGAACTTATGGTGGAGCTTTCTCCACTCCTACTCAGCTTCCTCCATAGTTCACTGATCTATCAGCAGTGTCATAAACTGAAGAACTCTTTAACTTTGTTTCCACTTCCCACAATTTCCTCACTTACACAGGGTCCATCCTTCTTCCTTTCCTCAATTTCTCCTACTTCCTTTCGACCAATGGGCCAGCACCCTACCAACTCCCTCAGCTATTTCCACCACTCTTCCACCTACCCACCTCCTTCAGATCAAGCCTTGCTCCTTGAGTTTATGTTGATGTCAGACCACAACAAAATAGGAACAGGGGTGGGACATTAGGCCCCTAAAACCTGGCCTTCCATTAAATATTATCTATGGTGGTCTCAAACCTTCTGTGCTTTTTCCCCATACCCCTTCATTCTCTGATGTTCTTCTTTAAATAGCCAATGATCTCTCCTCCGAAACCCTGTTGAACAAAGAGTTTCAGAGATTCGGCACTCTGGCAGAAGTCCGCAAGCACTGCTGGAGCCTGAAGATAGAGATGGACAGACACTCAAAGGCACAAGGACTTGCTTCCGTTGTCCCCGTGCTTCTGTCCTGCCCTGCATTTCCAGAATGTACCCTCTCCTCAGCTAGAACTACCTTAGTCTTATTTAGAATGCTGCTCACTGTGTCCATTGTGTCAGTCTACCTTCCAGAACTGCTGTAGCATTTCAGACAGGAGTTCTGTTATTTCCACTGACGTTTCCACCCACCAGCCAGAACGTTCGACACTTACCACTGACAGTGCTCTCCACTCTGCACCACAGCTTTTCTGGCCTTCCTCTCATCCTCTCTGATGCCTGAACTAAACACACACAACACTCCTTCCCTTCTGCTGACCTCCCTCAACGCAAGTACAGAAGATTATAACGCCAGCCCTTTCACTCCTCCCAGGCCACCCCTCAGGACCTTATTGACTGAGAAAATTAACAACTGCTTTTGCTACTTTTGATGTTGTCTCATTGCAGTGGGGTGCCCAAACACAGACTGGGTAGTCACTTTCAAAGCACCTTCATTCAAACCTCAAGGGTGAACCTGAGCTCCTGAACTCAATTGCTTATGAGCCTCCATCCTATTCCAGGCTTACTCCCCAACTGATGCTCAAGTTGATCTTCAGGAACAGCATCTGATCTCTCCATTCGACACATTTCAGTCTTCACAACACAACTCTCCCTGAGAAAGCTCAGCAGTCTCTACTTATGTTTCTTTGATCCTGAACCAATGATGTCCCATTCCTACCTCCGTCACTCTACAATTTAGGGTTTTAATCACCTGCCTTCCAGCTAGTCACATAGCCAGCCCTTTCATTCTCTGCCCCTTTCTCCTCCTCTGAAAATTTATTTTATCTGTAGCTTCTCCTGGTTATGATGGAAATTCATCAGCTTTAATTCTCTCTCAACAGGTGCAGCCTAACCAGCTGAGGATTTCAATTTTTATTCATCCTCTTAATATTAAAATTTTTTTAAATATTTAAAAACTGCAAGAGCTCAAAGGGGGCATGAGAAGGCCTTGGCATGTAGGATTAAGGAGAACCCCAAGGCGTTCTATGCATATGTGAAGAACAGGAGGATGATGAGAACAAAGGTGGGACTGCTAAAGAATAAAGAGGGCAACATGTGCCTGGAGGCGGAGGAGGTTGGAGATGTCCTAAATGAATACTTTGCTTCAGTATTCACAAGGGAAAAGGATCTTGATCAGGATGAGATCAAAATAGAGCAGGCCTGTGTGCTGGACAATGTGGACATTAAGGAAGAAGTAGTGCAGGATCTTCTTAAAAACATCAAGATTGATAAATACCCAGGGCCAGATGTGATACACCCCAGCTTGATGTGGGAATTGACAGAAGAGATCGCTGGAGCATTAGCTATGATCTTTGAATCCTCTTTGGCTACAGGGGAAGTGCCGGAGGACTGGAGAATGGCAAATGTAGTTCCCTTGTTTAAAAAAATTAATAGGGAGAAACCTGGGAACTATAGACCGGTGAGTCTTACATCAGTGGTCTGCAAGCTACTGGAAAGGATTCTTAAGGATAGGATCTATGAGCATTTGGAGAAGTACAGTCTACTCATGAATAGTCAACATGGCTTTGTGAAGGGAAGATTGTGCCTCACGAGACTGATTGAGTTTTTTGAAGAGATAACAAAAGAAATTGATGAGCGTAGGGTAGTGGATGTGGTCCACATGGACTTTAGCAGGGTCCCTCACGAGAGACTCATCCAGAAAGTCATGAGGCATGGGATCAGTGGAACCTTGGTTGTTTGGATAAAAAATTGGCTTAAAGGAAGAAAGCAGAGGGTAGTTGTGGAAGGAAAGTATTCTGTCTGGAGGTTGGTGACTAGTGGAGTTTCACAGGGATCTGTCCTGGGACCCCTGCTATTTGTGATTTTTATAAATGACCTGGATATAGAGGTGGAAGGAAGGGTGAATAAGTTTGCAGATGACATGAAGATTGGAGGAGTTATGGATGGAACTGTAGGTTGTTGAAGGTCACAAGAGGATATAGACAGGATGCAGAGTTGGGCAGAAAAATGGTAGATGGAGTTCAATCCTGACAAGTGTGAGGAGATGCATTTTGGAAGGACAAACCAGAAGACTGAGTACAGGATTAATGGTCAGTTACTTAAGAGTGTGGATGAACAAAGGGACCTTGGGGTTCAAATCCATATATCCTTCAAGGTCACTGCACAGGTTGATAGGGTAGTTAAGAAGGCCTATGGGATGCTAGGCTTCATTAAAAGGGGGATTGAGTTCAAGAGTAGAGAGGTCATGTTGCAACTCTACAAATCTCTGGTGAGTATTGTGTTCAATTCTGGTCACCTCATTATAGGAAGGATGTGGAATCTATGGAGAGGCTGCAGAGGAGGTTTACCAGGATGTTGCCTGGTTTGGAGAACAAGTCATATGAAGCAAGGTTAGCAGAGCTGGAACTTTCTCTTTGGAGCGTAGAAGAATGAGAGGGGACTTGATAGAGGTCTACAAGATTATGAGAGGCATAGATAGGGTGGATAGTCAGTACCTGTTTCCCAGGGCACCAATAGCAAACACCAGAGGGCATATGTACAAAATTAAGGGAGGGAAGTTTAGGGGAGACATCAGGGGTTAATTTTTTTTTACACAGAAGGTTGTGAGTGCCTGGAATGACTTGCCAGGGATGGTGGTGGAGGCTAAAACATTAGGGGTATTTAAGAGCCTCTTGGATAGGCACATGGATGAAAGAAAAATAGAGGGTTATGGGGTTGTGTGGGTTTAGTACTTTTTTTAAAAGGATTATATAAGTCAGCACAAAATGGAGGGCTGAAGGGCCTGTACTGAGCTGTAATGTTCTATGGTTCTATGGTTCTAAGTCTTGTCTATTTGAAAACTGCAAGTCTCATTGGGAGTGAGTCATTGTTTGAGCCAATAAAAAGAAAGGAGGTGTACACGGAGAGGATATTGTCAGAGTGCAACAATGAGTGGTCCAGCTTTGACTCCACCGGCTTGGACAAGAATAGATGCAGGCTCT
This sequence comes from Hypanus sabinus, assembly GCF_030144855.1. Lineage (NCBI taxonomy): Eukaryota > Metazoa > Chordata > Chondrichthyes > Myliobatiformes > Dasyatidae > Hypanus > Hypanus sabinus. The sequence goes on from NC_082711.1 coordinate 131,108,153, forward strand.
AAGTAAGTTTCCAATCATTTTTTTTCTCTCTGTTAGCACATAGCTAGTGTGCAGGGAATGGGTCCAGAGTTAGTGGTGAGATGTGGGAACTTTAGATGTAAATGTGATGCCAAGAAGGAAACAAATACTGTATATATTTTGTATTGTTTTATCAACAGTTTTCAGTCATATGGAAGAGTGAACAGTAAACAGTTAATCTTACTGTGATCATGCCTTCATTGACTACAGTTTACCTCGGTGTTTAGTTCAGAGTTTCTACACCTGCACGAGAACACTACATTATGTTCTTTATCTTTTATGATTTATTTTTGTACTGCATCAGATCCAGAGCAACAATTATTTCGCTCTCCTTTGCACTTGTGTATGGGTTGGGCACACAATAGTGTAGCAGTAAGTGTGTGAGGATCTCAGAATTCAGAGTTCAATTCCAGGGTTATCTGTAGACTCAGTACATTCTCCCCGTGGAATGCAAGGGTTTCCTCCGGGGGCTCCAGTTTCCTCCCAAGGTACAAAGGTTAGTAGGTTACTAGGTCGTTGTACATTCTCCCTTGATTAGGCTAGGGTTAAGTCAGCGGTTGCTGGGTGGCGTGTCTCGAAGGGCCAAGAGGACGCTCTATCTCAATAAATAAATTAGTACCATTAACCAATCTCGAATCTTGAATAATTTACTAATCCTTTTGTCTAATAGGAAGCAGCCTGCAATGGAGAGAACCACGCATCTCATTGACCATGGGATCAGATGACAGTGGGAAATGGAGCTGGACAGCTGAACCAGTATGGAGAGGAGAAGGCTCCCACAGTGAGGCCTGTATATGGATTCCAAAGACAAGAGTGAGGCTGAAGATGGAACAAAATAGTTGACTCATTCTGCTGTCCACCTACACAAAAACTAATCTTAAACTTCCCCAATTCAAAAAATACTGCAAGTTCTGAACATAGCATGGGTACAGGATGTAGTACTAAAGGCTGGTATTCTAGAACTAGCAGTCCTCAGCTGAAACAGAGCAGTTACAACACAGATCTCGATCCAGCAAAGTGGGACCTTTTAAGGCAGCCCCATTCCTGGTAATTATTGCAGTTTGTTCCCAGTCATCATCTGAGGGAAGTGTCATTGACAAAGTTACCAAGGGACATTCAATAAACTAAGTTCAGTTTAAATTGACTAGATAATTTAGAGACCTCAGTCACTCCTTTAACATCCCCTGCTCTACTCGATTTACACTTATGATCGTGAGGCTAAGCACAGCTCCAATGCCATATTTAAGTTTGCTGACAACACCACTATTGTTGACCAAATCAAAGGTGGTGACGATCAGCATCTGGGAGGGGGATTGAAATAGTGCCATAACAACAAATGTCAGCAAAATAAAAGAGCTGATAATTCACTTCAGGAGAAGGAAAACAGACATCCATAAGACAGTCCTCAGCAGGGGATCAGAGGGTCAGCAACTTTAAATTCCTGAAAATTATCACTTCTGAGGAGCTGCCCTGTGTCTTGCATGTAAGTACCATTACAAAGAAAGCATGGCAGTACCTCTAGTTTCTTAGAAGATTGCAAAGGTTCAGCCTGTCATCTAAAGCTTTGATAAACTTCTAATGATGCATGGTGGAGAGCGTGCCAATTGGTCGCATCATGGCTGTATGGAAACGCCAATGCCTCCGAATGAAAAACTACAAAAAGTGGTGGATATGGCCTAGTCCATCACAGGTAAAGCCCTGCCCACCACTGAGCACATCTACAAGAAATGCTGCTGTAGGAAAGCAGCATCCGTCATCAAGGACCCCACCATCCAGGTCATGTCTCTTCTCACTGTCACCATCAGGAAGAAGGTACAGGAACCTCAGTACCCATACCTCCAGGTTCAAGAGCAGTTTTGCCCTTTGAACCAAACCAGATAATTTCACTCAATTCCACTTGCCCAAACACTGAACCGATACCACAACCTATGGACTTACTTTCAAGGACTTTTCATCTCATTTTCTTGATATTTATTCCTTACTTATTTATGTTTTTCTTTTTGCATTTGTGCAGCTTGTTGTCTTTTGCACATTGGTTGTTTGTCCATCTTTGTTGTGTGTGGAATCTCAGGGTGACATATACATACTGTGACAATAAATTTACTTTGAACTTTGGATGAAGGAGCTGAGCAGCAGAAAAGAGTTGAGAATAGCAGACCCAAACATCGATGACTTGTATGTGGTATCAAGGAGCCCTGGTGACACTGAACTCAGTGGGTGTTTCTATCCATCCAGAGTGTGGGTTCAATCCAGATTGCCCTGCCTGAGTGGGCGAAGGAGGACAGTACAACATTTAATAAGTATCTGGATAAGCACTTGAACTACCAAGGAACAGGGGACTATAGACTGAATAAGGCAATGGATGCAGAGGAAGTTTTTCAACGGATTCTTTCTACGCCACTTGCCCCTTCTCATAAACCCTTTCCTTTAATATCTAGAACACAAAAATAGAATATTACAGCTCAGTACCGACCCTTCAGCCCAAAATGTTATGCTGACCTTTTAACCTGCTCTAAGATCAATCTAACCCTTCCCTCCTACATAGCCCTCCAACTTCCTTTTCCCCATGTGCCTGTCTAAGAGTTTCTTAAATGGCCTATATGTCTCTGCCTCTATCACCAAGCCAGGCAGGGTGTCAGTGTTTAAAAACTTCCCTTTGATATGCCACTTACAATTTCCTCCAATCACCTTAAAATTATACCCCGACATATTAGCCATTTCCACCCTGAAAACAAGTCTTTAGCTATCCACTCGATCTATGCCTCTCATCATCTAGTACACCTCCATCAAATCAGTTTCAGGTTCCTCAGTTTTTGGAAAGGTTTCCTATCTCATCTTTGTCTATTCCTCTAATAATTTTGTACACCTCTCTCACACCCCCCTCAACCTCCACTGCTCCAAGGAAAGCAATCATTGCCTGTCCAGTAATTGAAAAAGTCCATCGCTCTTCTCCATGGCATTTGGAGGAATCAGTGTACCTGACAGTACCAAGCCTTTTATTGCCTTCTCTGAAAGGGCCACCAATGGGTGGCAGCCAACTCCCCCACCCCCCGACTTTTCCCACAGACCCACAAATATTCCTTCTACAAGAAGATATATGCTTTGGTTTTGTAGAACACTGTGGGATTTGTTTCCCACACATTGCCATGAAGGCACATTTCTGATTAATGCAGTGTTAATCTGGGTCTTTTTCCTTTTATTGAAGTCTGCATCTTCTGCCTACTGACCCTCCTACCATCCGCAATAGCCCTTCCCTATCTACTGTAGTGAAACCCCTGAACATGTGACCACAGCTAGTGAATGGTCTCTTAAGCTGTTCAGTTCTGAGGTGATTGATCCACCATAGCAAATACCACAGTCTTCATTCATTCAGGAAAAACTATTGATCACTTATCCAGGGGCCTGATGTCCTTCCAATAGCAAAGAGTCAGAAATAGACACAACACTCACAGTGAGCTTTAATCAGTGATTCACTGGAGACTCTTGCCTGTCCTATTTCTGGCCGTACCTGTACTGGCATTAAGCCCAGTTAAGGTTAATAACTACACCCAGTAATGGAAGACTTTATCAGCTGTAGTCCTGCCAGTGTGATTTCTGATTGTGCTGAATTCAGCAGGAGGGTTTGAGAATTAGGATTTTTATATCTTGGTTTGATGTTTTCTTGTCTCAGTTGCCTTAACATTCTTGATCATGTGCCCTTCCTCTGAGGCCTTAAATGGAACAGTATTGAAGAAGGATGCTACGTTTCTACAGTGCCCAGCACAGCTCCAGCAGCGCCCATGGCACATTACAGCAAAACAGACAACAAATAAGGTATAATTACTCTCGTCATGAAGGCGACATGGCAACAATATCCCAAAACAAGAATCCTCATAAACATTGCCTGTCTGTTTATTCTATTTTTGTGGTGTTTACTGAGAGATAAATGTTGTCCAAGACTCTGTTTTGACTTTCAGCCAGGCCATTCTCCCTTTGGGAAAGAGCCCACATAAACAGAAACCTTTTCATTTCGTTCACAGGTTCATCAGATGATATCACAGGCACATTAGGAGAAATAAAAAGAGACTTGGCTTACTGTCACTGCCAAAAAAAAGATCTGAGATCTTCAGCGCATGAAGCCACACTCAGAAACAGATGGGCAACTAGTAGACCAAGCTGATGTATTACAGTCTGTTCATTAATGTCAGAGCTAACTTAACACAATTAGTTCACAGGTAAAATAATTCCCTTCATTGAACTGAGTAAATAAGATTCACATTTTGCCAACATATTTCCTTGTACTAACACTTGCCTTAATACCACCCTTATTATTGTCAGGACTGCAACACCTTGCTCTTTTGACTTCTTATCCCACCAACTCTTAGGATTCTTAGCAGTGTGAAGGAACAGTGTTTTTGGGTCCATGTCCTTAAATCGCTCAAAGGTGCTGTGCAGATTGATAGGACAATTAAGAAGTGTATGGGTTGTTGGCCTTCATTCGTCAGAGGATGAAGTTAAATATCCACATGGTAATAATCTCTGGTTAGACCACACTTAGAATATTGTGTTCTGTTCTGGCTACCTCTTTATAGGAAGGCTGTGGTAGCTTTAGAGAAGTTGTAGAGGAGACTTACCAGGGTGCTGCCTGGATTCGAGGACATGCTTTATGGGGAATAGTTGAGCAAGCTTGGGCTTTTCTCTTTGGAGAGAAGGAGGATAGAAGGTGACTTAACAGAGGTACATAAGATGATAAGTGACTTTGGTACAGTGAAGAGCAAGAGTCTAGAGTACAGCACCAGCAACATGCGTTCAAATCCCACCACATCTGTAAGGATTTTGTGTGTTCTCGCTGTGATCACGTGGGTTTCCTCTGGGTAATCTGGTTTCCTGTCACATGTGGGTTAGATGGTTAATTAGCGTGGGCAGCACAGACTCAATGGGCTGAAGGGCCTGTTACCGTGCTGTATCTCTAAATAAATAAAAAACAGTAACAGTAACAGCCTTGTTCCCGCATCAGAAATGGCTAATCGAAGGAGGCAAAATTTGAAGGGGATTGGAGGAAAGTATAGGTGAAGTGTTTTTACAGAGAAGGTAGTGAGTGTGTGGAAAGTTCTGCCAGTGTGCTGATAGAGGCAGATTTACTAGGGATGTTTAAGAGACTCTTAGAGAGAGAGAGGCAGATGGATGAAAGAAAAATGAAACACCATGTAGGAGGGAAGACAATCACAAGCAAAAATCTGCAGATGCTGGAAAACTGAGCAACACACACAAAATGCTAGAGCATCTATGGAAAGGAGTACAGTCGATGATTTGGACCAAAACGCCAACTGTTTACTCTTTTCCATGGACGCTGCCTGGCTTGCTGAGCTCCTCCAGCAATTTTTAACTGCATTGCATTTGTGGTTTCTAAATGACAATAAACTGAATCTGAATCCAAATGTTGCTTGGATTTCCAGCATCTGCAGGTTTCCTCGTGTTTGTTATTTTAAATGTATTCATCATTCAGAAACTAGTCATCACAGCCAAGGTCAACTTCCATAGCTCATTCTTAACTATTCTTGAGGAGGAGCTGGTGAGACCCAGCAGTCCTATTGGCAAAGGGTCCCCATTGGGCTATTGGTGAGGGAGCTCCAGGATTTAGAGCCGGTGATAATGATACATTTCCCAGTCAGGATGGGAACCTGCAGTCTGTAGTGTTGCGATTTACTCATTTTCCTTGTCTTTCTTGGTGGTAGAGGTGCTGGGTTTGGAGGTGCTGGGCTCCGGAGATGCTGGGTCTGTTAGATGCTGGGTTTTGGAGATGTTGGGTTCATAGGTGCTGGGTTTGGAGGTGCTGGGCTCCGGAGATGCTGGGTCTGTTAGATGCTGGGTTTTGGAGATGTTGGGTTCATAGGTGCTGGGTTTGGAGGTGCTGGGCTCCGGAGATGCTGGGTCTGTTAGATGCTGGGTTTTGGAGATGTTGGGTTCGTAGGTGCTGGGTTTGGAGGTGCTGGGCTCCGGAGATGCTGGGTCTGTTAGATGCTGGGTTTTGGAGATGTTGGGTTTCATAGGTGCTGGGTTTGGAGGTGCTGGGCTCCGGAGATGCTGGGTCTGTTAAATGCTGGGTTTTGGAGATGTTGGGTTCATAGGTGCTGGGTTTGGAGGTGCTGGGCTCCGGAGATGCTGGGTCTGTTAGATGCTGGGTTTTGGAGATGTTGGGTTCGTAGGTGCTGGGTTTGGAGGTGCTGGGCTCCGGAGATGCTGGGTCTGTTAGATGCTGGGTTTTGGAGATGTTGGGTTTCATAGGTGCTGGGTTTGGAGGTGCTGGGCTCCGGAGATGCTGGGTCTGTTAGATGCTGGGTTTGGAGATGTTGGGTTCATAGGTGCTGGGTTTGGAGGTGCTGGGCTCCAGAGATGCTGGGTCTGTTAGATGCTGGGTTTTGGAGATGTTGGGTTCATAGGTGCTGGGTTTGGAGGTGCTGGGCTCCGGAGATGCTGGGTCTGTTAGATGCTGGGTTTTGGAGATGTTGGGTTCATAGGTGCTGAGTTTGGAGGTGCTGTTGCTGCAACCAGGGTGAGTAAGTGTTGTTTATTGCCTTGTTCCTGTGGTGGAGTGAATGAATGTATAGGTGTTGGATGGGGTGCCAATCCGGTGGGCAGCTTTGTCCCAGATTGTGTTGAGCTCCTTGGTTGTTGCTGGACCTACAATCAACCAGGTCGTATCACATTCCCATTTTGTGCCTTGCAGACACAGGAAAGGTATGGATGTCAGGAGGTGAGTCACTCACTGTACATTTCTCAACTTTTAACTCTCAGAAAGCCATATAGCTAGTAGTGTTGTGTTTCTGTCTAGTGGTTATTGATGGGAGAGGGATTGGAAGTTTGTAATGCCATTGAAAGTTAAGGGTAAGTGATTAGACTTTTCACTGCCTTGGTAAAGCAGCCAATATCATCCACCCTCCCTGGACATTGTCTCTTCTCTCTTCCATTGGGGAGAAGATACAAAGCTTGAAATTACTAGGCTGAAGGACAGCTTATGGACCCCCTGAATTAAGATGGGCTCTTGCCCTCACAATCTACCCTGGTGACCTTGCTCCTTATTGTCTGTCTGCTCTGCAACTTTAGCATTGTATTCTTGTTACTTTTACATTGTCCTACTCCATTGCACTGTTGTAGTGAATGGATCTGTATAGACAGTGAGGAAGACAGATTTTTCACTGTACCTTGGTACTTGTGATAATAATAAAAAAACAATTTACTGCTTAACCTTGTTGGAAGTGATGATTGCTTGGCAATTTAATAATGCAAAAGTTAGCACCACTTAGCAGGCCATGGTTGAATGTGATCGGGATCTTATTGAACGCAGGTACAGACTGCTTCATTGACTGAGGAATCACAAAAGAAATCAGCCATGGTGTAATCAGCAGTGAACACTTAGCACCTGCTTTGGAAAGCCTTTACATCTTTCCAGGATTGTTTGATGCCACGCTCAGTAAATTCCTGCCTTGGTGTCAAGGACAGTCACTCTCTCCTCACCTCTGGAATTTAGCTCCAGCCCAGGGTTGGACCGAGGCTCTGGTCAGGTCAGGAACTGAGTGATTGTATTAAACCCTGATAAGTGTTGGTGAGTAAGTGCCACTTGTGGAGTTGTTGCAGACAGCTTCCATTTTCTTGCTAGAGAGAAAGCAAGACAAGCCAGTGGTATTTGACCAGATTGGATTTGTCCTTCTTTCTATGAACAGACCATACCTGAGCAATTTTCCACATTGTTTGATAGTTACTACTATACTGGATTAGCTCGGAGAGTAACCCAGCTACAGTGGGAATATTGATTGGTCCAATAGACCTTACCATATCCAACTGTCTTGCAGAGTGAGCTGGATTGGCCGGAGATTGGGTTTTGTGATGGTGTGATTTTAGGAGGAAGCCAAGGTGGATCATTTACATGGAATTTCTAGCTGAACATGGAGACCAGTTGTTCCATCTTTTCTTCGGCATCCACATGCTGGGGTGTCCACGGTTAAAGATGGAAATCTACTTGGATCGACACCCCACCTTGACAGATATTTATTTGTCTAGCATCATTTGCAGCTGGTTATAGAAGGACTGCAGTGTTTTGATCTGATCTATTGGCTCTGAGATTCCTCAGTGTTGATGGCTGTGGTCCAGCCTGCTGATGGCCTCTCTGTCCTCATTGAACGAGGGTTGATCCCCTGACTTCCCCGGCAGTGTCCAAGAGGGAAAAGGTAACATCAAAGTACAAAAACTTTTAATAGGATCCTTTTATCCATATGGCTCGTCATCTTCAGCTGTCCATCTCCATGACGACCGACCCTCTTCCTGTCCAGCGCATTTGTCTGCACCCCTTGCCTTTGTTACCCTTTCTTGTACTGCTGGAGAACAGGTGCAGAGACCCATCTTCAACAAGTGGAGCTTGTTTGTACTTAGCAGAGCCACTGTGTTGTTGGGGCAGGATCGCACTAGGGCTGAGATGATCTTGGGAAAGTTATTTTGCTGTAGCCCTATAGTCTTTTCAAACCATATTTATGATTTTCTACAACTACAGTAACAGGAGTGAATCTGTCTGCTTTGATTGCTAGAGAAAGTGGTAAACTAGCAGCTTTTCAAAAGAGAAAGGAAGATCCTGCGTTCACACTGCACATTCTCCCGATCAGCCTATGCCGACGGATTAACTTGAAGCCATCGCACAGGTGATAGTAATAACCATTTTGCAGAGAGTCATAGAGAAGTACAGCATAGGTACAAGTGCTTCAGCCCATCTAGTTTGTGCCAAACCATTTAATCTGCCTACTCCCATCAACCCTGCACCAGGACAATAGCCTTCCAAACCCTTACAATCCATGTACCTATCCCAATTTCTCTTAAACTTTTGAAATTGAGCTTGCATGCACCACTTGCAGCTAGTTGCACACTCTCATTGCCCTCAGAGTGAAGAAGGTTCACCTCATGTTCCCCTTAAACTTTTCACCTTTCACTCTTAACCCACGACCTCTAGCTGTAGTCCCACCCAACCTCAGTGGAAAAAGCCTGCTTGCAACCTCATTTACATCTCTCCTTAGGTAGGTTTGCAAAATTTCACACAATACAATAGTCCAAATTAGGCCTCACCAACATCCCATTTCCTGTACTCAGTACTTTGATCTATGAAGGCCAATGTGCCAAAAGCTTTCTTTGTGACCTTATCAACCTGTGATACCACTTTCAATGAATTGTGGACCTGTATTCCCAGATCCCTCTGTTTTACAGCAGCCTCGGTGCCCTACCATTCACTGAGTGGGACCTACCCTGGATGGTCCTTCTGAAGTGCAAAACCTCACATTTGTCTGAATTAAATTCCATCTGCCATTTTTCCAGCTGGTCCAGATCCCACTACAACCCATGATTGTCTTCCTTACAGTCCACTACACCTCTAATTTTGGTGACATCCGTAAATCTGCTGATCATTATCATCCAGATCATTGATATAGATGACAAACAACAACAGACCCAGCACTGATCCCTTTGGGACTCCACCAGTTACAGGCCTTCAGCCAGAGAGACTTCCATCTATTACCACTCTCTGGCTTCTACCACAAAGCCAATGTCTAATCCAATTTACTACCCCATCCTGAATGCCGTGCGACTGAACCTTCTTGACCAACTTCTTAAATGTCTATGCAGGCAACAACCACTGCCAGGCCTTCATCAACTTTCCTGGTAACTACCCTGAAAGCTCTATAAGATTGGTTAGACGCAACCTACCACACACAAAGTCATGCTGACTATCCCTAATCAGACCCTGGCTATCCAAATATTCATTCATTGGCTCCCTTAGAACACCTTCCAATAACTTTCCTGCTGCTGATGCCAGGCTCACCAACCTGTTATTTCCTGGTTTAGTTTTACAGCTTTTCTTAAACAGCAGAACCTTAGCTATCCTCCAACCCTCTGGTACTTCACCTGTCACTAAGGATAATTTAGATATCTCTGCCTGGCCCCTGCTATTTTTGCACTTGCCTCCCACAGGGACTCAGGGAACACATTGTCAGGCCTTGGGGATTTATCCACCCTAATTTGCCTCAAGAAAACAAACACCTCCTCCTCTGTAATCTGTATAGGGTGTGTAAAGTTAATATTGTTCTCCCTCACTTCTATAGACTCTGTGCCAGTCTCCTGAGTGAATACAAATGCAAACAATTCATTTAAGATCTCCCCCATCTGTTCTTACTCCACATGTCGATGACCATTCTGCTCTGTTGAAATTTTCTCTGCCTCCAGGGGATACTGGAATGTCCATCTGAAATGACACTCAGAGACCTCCTGCTCAGCTACGGCCCTGCTCTGATGGTACCACACTCTCACACAGCACCAGAGAGGTGGACAACTGGTGTGCACACCACTCTCAGGAGAGGCCAACTATCTTGGCGACCCAAGCCCGTGATGTGATCTGCACTAGTTATGTTAGCTTCCAGCTTCTAGACAAACAAATAGTAATGCCAGTAACTGGGGCAGGGTGAGACCTGCCGTCTCATACAGGGACTTCAGGAAGCTAAGTATGGTGAACCCTGGTCACCTCAATATTGGAAGGGAGTTACACAAACATCACTGCATACCTCCCCTTGTCTGCCATTTGGCTCAATGTCATCCTTACTTACTTACAAGTCTTTGCTCCTCCAGCTGGGGCTCATTGGCGACGCTCATGCCTCTGTCCTGCAATGTGAAGACTGGGGAGATCTCTGCCCTGTGCTACCATTGTAACTTTCTGACAATATAATGTGCAGGCAGAAGGACTGCACTCGCCTCCCTGACTGTGGGGGGTCATGCTTTGAGAATGTTTGGATTGGATAACAAGGAATACTGATCTGATGGTTCTGACTGAAGATCAATGGTCCTTTATTTGCTCCTATACCCAAGAGAATGCAAGCAAAATCCACAACTTAATTTGTCCTTCATCAAACAGTGCAATACTTCACAGATAGCATGTAGTTGCGGTGACTAAAGGTAGTGTGTGTCAAAACAAAACTCTATCAAACATGGACACTGTTCCTGACATATCGATGTCATCCCTTTCTTTGTGTTAGGGAGGTACTGAAATCAGACTCTTTAATCAATCAACTCACTTCCCAGATGGCACTGAAAGATGAAACCCTTTCGTGTCCGGTGTCATTTTAATTCACAATTCATTATGCTGTATTGTGGGTTGAGCTTTTCCAAACAGATTAAATCATTGACCAAGACGGAGGTGCTCACTTCATTTGATGAACACAGTTAACTAAAGGTATATTGTATGGTTAGGTTTCTTGGCCTGTGGATGCTTATAACAAATATAAGTTGATAGCCAGGTATTTAGTGAGTCTTCTACAGGGCTGGCCAGATGTGAGGAACATTAGGTTTGATATATAACCCCATCCCATGGCCGTTTATGCCCTTCAATATACTGTCTGCTCTCTAACATACTGATTAACATCTTCCACATGGCACTACCCAATAAACGCAGCTCCTGGCTACTGTAAGTCCTCACAACGAGCAAAAAAGCTGTTGCTGTCACCTGTGTAACATCTCCAAGCCAATCTAGGCTTAGTAGGATAAGTAACAATGTGAATACAGGATCTTTCTCTTTTTAAATGCTTTACCACTTTATCCAGCAATTGATGCAGACAGATCCACTTGCATAACTGCAATTGTAGAAAAATGTAAATATGGTTTGAAAAGACAATAATTGCTCAGTAGCACTCACATCTACAGTGATGAAATACTTCGAGAGATAGGTCATGGCTAGACTGAACTCCTGCCTCAGCAAGGACCCATTGCGATTTGTCTTTTGCCACAATAGGTCAACAGCAGACGCAATCTCAATGGCTCTCTACACGACTTTAGACCACCTGGACAACACAAACACCTACATCAACATGCTGTTCCTCAACTATAGCTCAGCATTTAATACCGTCATTCCCACGATCCTGATTGAGAAGCTGCAGAACCTGAGCCTCTGTACCTCCCTCTGTAATTGGATCCTCGACTTCCTAACCGGAAAACCACAATCTGTACGGATTGGTGATAGCATATCCTCCTCGCTGATGATCAACACTGGTGCACCTCAGGGGTGTGTGCTTAGCCCAATGCTCTGCTCTCTCTATACCCATGAATGTGTGGCTAGGCATAACTCAAATACCATCTATAAATTTGCTGACAATACAACCATTGTTGGTGGAATCTCAGGTTGTGAGAAGAGGGCGTACAGGAGTGAGATAGGCCAACTAGTGGAATGGTGCCACAGCAACAACCTTGCATTCAATGTTAGTAAGACAAAAGAGCTGATTGTGGACTTCAGGAAGGGTAAGATGAAGGAATACATACCAATCCTCATAGAAGGATCTGAAGTGGAGAGAGTGAGTAGTTTCAAGTTCATGGGTGTCAAGATCTCTGAGGATTAATCTGGTCCCAACATATTGATATAGTTATAAAGAAGGCAAGACAGTGACTATACCTCATAAGCAGTTTAAAGAGATTTGGCATGTCAACAAATACACTCAAAAACTTCTATAGTTGTACCGTGGAGAACATTCTGACAGGCTGCATCACTGTCTGGTGTGGAGTGACTACTGAATATGACCAAAAGAAGCTTCAAAGAGTTGCAAATCTAGTCAGCTTGGGTACTGGCCTACAAAGTATCCAGGATATCTTCAGAGAGCGGTGTCTCAGAAAGGCAGTGTCCATTATTAAGAACCTCCAGTACCCAGGGTATGCCCTTTTCTCACTGTTACCATCAGGTAGAAGATACAGAAGTCTGAAGACACACACTCAGCAGTTCAGGATCAGCTTCTTCCCCTCTGCCATCCGATTCCTAAATGGACATTGAACCCTTGGACACTACCTCACTTTTTTTAATATACAGTATTTTTGTTTTTGCACTGTTTTAAATCTATTCAATATATGTATACTATAACTTATTTATTATTATTTTCTTTTTTATTTTATTTATTTTTTTTCTTTTAGATTATGTATTGCATTAAACTGCTGCTATTAAGTTGACAAATTTCATGTCACATGCTGGTGATAATAAACCTGATTCTGATTGTGATTCTGATAAGGCCACTGCGAAGTAATCTTCCCAAGATCACCTCAGCCCTAGTGCGATCCTGCCCCAACAACACAGTGACTCTGCTAAGTACAAACAAGCTCCACTTGTTGAAGATGGGTCTCTGCACCTGTTCTCCAGCAGTACAAGAAAGGGTAACAAAGGCAAGGGGTGCAGACAAATGCGCTGGACAGGAGGAGGGTCGGTTGTCATGGAAATGGACAGCTGAAGATGACATCAAGTTAGATCATGGACAAAAGGATCCTATTAAAAGGTCTTGTTCTTTCAATTTGTTCTCCTTCTTCTTGGAGAGGACACTGCTGGGGAAGTCAGGCTTCCTAAACTCCGAGTACTTGCTGTTTCATTTTCTCATCAGTTCCACAAGACATATAAACAGAATTAGGCCATGAGACCATCATAGCCGAGTTATTAACCTTCTCAGCCCTATTCTCCTGCCCACTGCCCATAACCTTTGACATCTTTACTAATCAAGAAGCTAGGAACCTCCATTTTAAATACACCCAATGACTTGACCTCCACGGTAGTCTAAGGCAATGAATTCCACAGATTCACCACCCTCTAGCTAAAGAAAGTCCTCCTCATCTCCATTCTAAATGAACACCCCTCTATTCTGACACTGCGTCCTCTGGTCCTAGACTCACACACTACAGGAAACATCCTTACCTCATCCATTCTTTCTAGGCCTTTCAATATACAATAGATTTCAGTGTGATACCCCCTCTTCTTCTAAAATCCAGCAAGCACAGTTCCAGAGTCATCAAATGCTCCTCTGGATCCTCTCCAATGCCAGCACATCTTTTCTTAGATAAGGGGCCCGGAACTGCTCACAGTACACAAATGTGGCCTGACCAATGCCTTATAAAGCCTCAGCATTACAGCCTTGCTTTTCTATTCCAGTCCTCTTGAAATGAATGCAACATTGCACTTGCCTTCCTCACCAATGACTCAATCTGCAAGTTATCCATCAGGGAATGCTGCATGAGGATTCCTAAGACCCTTTGCACCTCCTTTTTCTGAATTTTCTATTGCCTTTATTAGTCTATGTCTTTACTCCTTCTGCCAAAGTGCGTGACCATACACTTCCCTGCCATCACAGACAAAGCCCTCCCCACCACTGAGCATATCTACATAATGCGTTGTCGCAGGAAAGCAGCATTCATCATCAGGGATTCCCACCACCCAGGACCTCTCAGTGTTGCCGTCAAGAAGAAGGTAAAGGAGCCTTGGGACTCACTACCAGCTTCAGGAACAGTTCTCAACCGTCAGGCTCCTGAAACAAAGAGGATCCTTTCACTCAAGTTCGCTTATTGAAATGTTTCCTCAACCTGCAGATTCACTTTAAAGTACTCCTCATCTCATGTTCTCTGTATTTATTTATCTACCTATCTATTTATTTGTTTATTTATTTATTTATTTTTGTACTTGCAGCTTGTTGTCTTTTGCACACTGGTTGAACAGTCAAGTGGTTATGGTCTTTCATTGATTCCATTATGATTATTATTTTATTATAGATTTATTGAGTATGCCCACAAGAAAATGAATCTCCGTGTTGTATATGGTGACATACATGTGCTTTGATAATAGATTTACTTTGAACTACTGTGTATTCCATCTACCACTTCTTTGCCCATTCTCCCAATCTATCTAAGTCCTTCTACAAACTTCCTCAATACTACCTGCCTCTCCACCTACTTTTGTATTGACCACAAAACCATCATTTCTGTCATCCAAATCACTGAGATACAATGTGAAAAGAACCGGTTCCAACACCAACACTTTGGAACACTACTAGACACCAGCATCCAATCAGAACCTGCCAATCATGAACATCCAAGGCTCACTGCAGAGTCATTGGCAGAGGAATGCAAAGATTGTGCCTTCACTCACTGAGCCCCTGGCACTCTGCTCTGGAAACTGGCCCTCTTTATCTGCTTCTGGCCATTGGGAGGAGTGACCCTGGCCAGTCACTCCTCAGAGGGTCTGCACACCCCTGACATCCTTACCTGCACACCACAGCATAGACAGACAGAACCCCCTGCATGTCTGACTTCCCACACAGACAGAGGGTGAGCACCTTCTTCTTTAACTGAGATGGACACACTGGGCAGCCATGCCTATCCCAGTTCTCATGTTCCCATTCATTTTAATGACATCATGACCTGATTAGATTTTTCTTTAAGTAATGCTACTGTTATTACCAACTTACATCTATTAAAAGTGTTTTACATACAGTTATTAATTTTAATTTATCTTTTAAAATCATTTTCAATGATTTCAAATGATGTCTGATTGTCCCAGTTACTTATTTCATTTGTCTCTTCTCTGATTATCGGGGGTATTGTGGAGAGATCTTTGACAGCATGCACTGGATAGGGATCCTGAGGGGAGATCTTGAGGCCTAGTCATTACTTAGCACTTTGCTGTGCGGGAGAGCTGAAGCAGAGAATTATTGAGCTGGGTCAGTCCAACATGCTGAGAAAGGTTATAACCACAGAAGTCATGTGGGAGGCAAGTGCAAGGTGAGGGCTGGGCCAAGCACAGTCACCCTCCTCACCATTACAGTCTCAGACGGTCAGAAGCTGATCACCAACCTCGGGGAAGCCAGCTCCAAAGGACGATTCCTGAAACCTATGTTGATTCAGGAGTTTGCCCAATAAACATGTTTAAAGAATATTGAGCACAGTGGATAACGAACATTTTGCTTTAAGACCCTGACCAGAAACAAATGTCTCTCCACTTTAGCTTCCTTGTTTACATCCCACTGACTCGCCACTGATTAATCAGGGCAGTACAGTATCAGCAGAAGGAGATGCTACTTCATTCCTGTTTCATAAATTACATCGTCCAAAATAATTGCAACACACACAAAATGCAGGAGGAACTCAGCAGGTCAGGCAGCATCTGTAGAAAGGAATTTCCTTGACCATGACCGTAAGACATAAGAGCAGAATTAGGCCATTTGGTCCTTCGAGTCCGATCCTCCATTCAATCATGGCTGATCCATTTTTCCCCTTCTCAGCCCCACTTCCTGGCCTTCTCCTGTAACCTTTGATGCTGTGTTCAATCAAGACCTTATCAATCTTAAATCCACCCAACAACCTGGCCTCCACAGCTGCCTGTGGTAACAAGTTCCACAAATTCATCACGCTCTCACTAAATAAATGTTTTTGCATCTCTGTTTTAAATGGATGCCCCTCTATCCTGAGGCTGTGCCCTCTTGTCCTAAACCCTGCCCCCAGCCCCACTATGGGAAACATCCTTTGTACATCTATTCTGTCTAGGACTTTCAACATTCAAAAGGTTTCAATGAAATCCTCCCTCATCCTTCTAAATTCCAATGAGTGCAGGCCTGGAGCCATCAAATGTTCCTCACATGATAACCCTTCCATTCCCGGAATCATCCTTGTGAACCTCCTCTGAACCCTCTCCAATGCCAGCGCATCTTAGACGAGGAGCAAAAAACTGTTCATAATACTCAAGGTGAGGCCTCAAGATTACACGTCTGCTGTTATATTCCAGACCTCTTGAAATGAGTGCTAACATTGCATTTGCCTTCCTCACCACTGACTCAATCTACAAGTTAACCTTTTCCTTTTGCATCTCAGATTTTTAGAAAATAGTCTACACATTTATTTCTTTTACCAAAGTGCATGCACTTTCCAACATTGTATTTCATTTGCCATTTTCCTGCCCATTCTCCTAATCAAAGTCCTTCTGCAGCCTTCCTGTTTCCTCAACACTACCTGACCCTCCACCAATCTTCATATCAACTGCAAATATGGCAACAAAGCCAACTATTCCATCATCTAAATCAGGGGTGTCAAACTCATTTTAGGTCATGGGCCGGATTGGGCAAAATGCAGCTTCATGCGGGCCGGATCAGTCAGTGCTTCTCCTTATAGATGCTGCCTGGCCTGCTGTGTTCCACCAGCATTTTGTGTGTGTTGTTACAATAAATAAATAAATAAATAAATAAATATATTTAATTGTTAAGATAAAATAAGGAGTGCATAAGTAACAGAAATAAAAAAAGTAGTGAGATAGGGGTCAATGTCCATTCAGAAACCTGATGGCAGAGGGGAAAAAGCTGTTCCTGAATCACTGAGTGTGTGCCTTCAGGCTTCTGTACCTCTTTCCCAATGGTAACAGTGTGAAGAGGACATGTCCTGGGTGGTGGGGATCCTTAGTGATAGAGATATATACAGAAATGTGCCGAAGAAAGACCAGTAACACCATAAAGGAACTCACTCATCCATCTCATGGACTGTTCGTCCTATTCCTATCAGGGAGAAGGCTATGTAGCATCCACGTCAGGTCCACCAGACTCAAAAACGGTTACTTTCTCCAAACAATGAGACTGATCAACACCTCCGCTCAGAAATCCAACCACCACTACTTTATCATTTCCTGTCAGGATCACCTATGTACAGACAGTCTTGTGACCGGTGTCACTTTATGGACATACAATCGTTATGCATGTAAGCTATGTTTTCAATTTACATTTATTGTATTTTTTTATTATTATTATTATGATCTTTATCTTACTGTCTGTTTTTCTGTGTTGCATCAGATCCAGAGTAACAGTCATTTACACTTGTGCACTGGAAGTGGCATTAAGGCGTCCTGAACCACACGTATTCGGGATGTGAGAGGAAAATGGTGCCGGACGGCTGTAGGCAGAGCTTGCAAGCTCCGTACAGACAGCTCAGGAGACTAGGATTGGACGTGAGTCACTGGAGATTTGAGGCAGCAGCACCACAGCTGCACTAACAAGCCATCCAGTTTCATAGGTTAGTTGTCTACTGTAGATTGCCCCTAACGAGTGGTGAAATATGGGGAGGAGTTGAGGATAAAATGGGATGGGCAAAGGATAATTGCAAATTGGTCCAAATGAACTTAATGGGCCAAGTAGCTTGTTTCCATGCAGTATGACTTTATGACCATTGTAGGAACTAGCGCCACCCCCAGAACATGGACAGCAGAGAAAACATACCACGGCAATTATCAAGAGAACTTACTGCCTGTTACACCACGGGCATTTAGGGCAGCACCCAAGGTCCTCCATCTCTGGCAGTGTTCAGAGCTTCCTTCGTTGTGTCATAGCTTCCTCTCAGTTTTCAATACTGTCAGTCATGCAAGTTCTGGGTGGAAACTCAAAAATGCCTTTGCACTCAGATGCAGAAGGATTCTTCATTGTTGTTTCCCTAAGTTTTGTTTTACCAGTTAGGGTTGTTAGCCCTGAGCTGAACCCCCAAACCTGGAGGACTAGTGGACCACTCTTAGTCTGGCCTTTACCCTTTGACCTGTTTGGCATGGGCGACCCTACCAAGAGCCAAAGCAAAAAGCCCTGACTCCAGCCAACGTAGCTCTCTGGATCATTGAGGCACGCAAGCCTCTAAACCCGGTGACAAGGTTGTGGTCCTCTTCAAGGGTTTAGGCAGATTGGGCATGTACAAAGACACATACCAGCAGGCTCAAGGGCAGCTTCTGTCCTGGTGTTATAAGCCTATATGACAGTTTCTTGGTACAATAAGATGAACCCTTGGCCCCACAATCTACCTGATTATGACCTTGCACCTTGTAGTCTGCCTGTAACTGTAACACTTTATTCAGCATTCTGTTATTGCTTTCCCTTGTATGACCTCAATGTGAGGAAATGATCTGTATGGATGTCATGCAAAACAAAGTTTTTCTCTGTTCCTCGATACAAATTACAATAATAAACCCATTTACCAATTTACCCTCAGGACCAAGGATGACTTGGTTCTTCTCCAGTCTTGTGGGCTCTGAGGTGACTGATTAGGCCAACACTGGACACATAGATTCTTTCACTAATAGGGCAAGAAGGAACTGACTCCTGTTTGCTCCCCACACATGGCCTCAAAGGTTTCAATAATATCCCAATTGCTCCTTCTTCATTTTGTTATGGGCCACAGATTCCCAGGGGTCAGTGGAAATGTTACACTCCCTCAAGAAGTAATAGGGCATACCTTTGAGTCCTTTACTCTGACTGTTAATCCCTTCCCTCAGCACAGAATCCGGTGTCAGGCATTGGAAGAAATGTGTTTTGCAAGGTATAGATGACCGGAAATTGAATAATGGAGATGCTGGCCTGGCAAAAATTGCTGTTGATTTGCTTGGTCTTCTGGCGGCCTTTTGGATTCTGTGAAGGCAGTAATCATGGTATTTCCCAGTGCTTTGAGATGCCGGGGGTAGCTAATACAGACCTAGAAAGCATACAGGACAGCAGGGATCATTGCATTAGACCATTGGGCCATGTGTTGGTTTTTACTGGATCTGTGATCTTGATCTTCAAAACCCTCGAGGCCAATGGTGTATTTCATCACTGGTGCCTGCTTTCATTGATAGGTCACTCCTGACATAAAAGAGATGGTCCTCATTTTCTAGGGTGTCTCCATGAGCATTGAAAGAGTGGCAAGTCATAGAATGGCACAAAAGGAGACTGTTTGACCCTTTGAGTCTATACTGGCTCTTTGTAAACCTAATGCTATTGGACAGTTACTTTTCAGCAACACCTACATCCCAATTTAGATTGAAGAAGGAAATCATATCAAGAATCTGCCTATGACCATGGCAGAGTGCAGAAGAGACCTGACTGAACGAAATAGAAAATGGGTCAATGGACAAATAATTTAATTTTCACACAATTAGGTTGCAAGCTCAACATAATCACATAGGAAGTCACTGCGGTACAGCAAACCTTAGGTAAAAATAGGAATTAAACTTAAAATAGATTAAAAGATTTATAAAAAGATACACAGCAAATGGAGGACTATTAATCCATAATGATGGGAAAAGAGAATGATATTAGAAAGATTGGGAATTAAGCAAGATTGTCAGGTTATAGTTAATAGTTTATGAATTTACAGAAAAGAAAATAGCTTTGTCCTACATATCACTTTCTCCCCTTCTCAGAAACTTGAAACTAACTTAAGCAACACACACAAAATGCTGTGTCCTGACCAAGGGTCTTGGCCTGAAATGTCAACAGTGCTCCTTCCTATGCATTCCACCAGCATTTTGTGTGTATTGCTTGAATTTCCAGCATCTGCAGATTTCCTCGTGTTTGAAACTAACTTAGTTTCTTACTTATCCAGTCTTGATGAAACATTCCAGCTCAAATTCTTTAGCCAAAACTGAGAAAGTAAGGAAGTTAGTTTTTAACAACAGGGAGGAATGGGGAGGGATGGTCAGGGATGAAAGAGTAAAGTTAAAAGAGAAATCTTCATACATTTTTTTGCAGGAATGGTTGGTGATCTACTTTCACAGTGAGCTGTAACAATGGGAATAGAATGCATATGAAATGATTGAAGGAAAGGAGCCTTGGGGGAGAGCTGGACTAAAGATGGAGCAAGTACAGGCATTGATATAGGGAGCTGATAGAGACTACAGGCAGAAAGACTTTCTTCACTGCATCCCAGTGCTTGTCAAAAACAACACTGACTGAGATGTGTGAAAGGAAATCTGTTCTGAGCAGTGTAGTAGAATCCAGGCAAAATATTGGAACAAAGAAAAAGGAACATTTAATTTAAAGAGAGTTTGAAGTCCTGGTCCATTTCTCTCTGAAAGTGACATCACAAACAGGTGGAGTGGACAATGAAAACAGTTTAAGCAAACCCCCAAGGCATTCTACAAGTATGAGATGAGCAAGAGGATAAGACTTGAGAGAATAGGACCAATCAAGTGAGACAGTGGAAAAATGTGTTTGGAACCGAAGGAAATAGCAGAGGTACTTAATGAATACTTTGCATCAACTATGGAAAAGGACCTTGGCGATTGTAGGGATGACTTGCAGTGGACTGAAAAGCTTGAGAATGTAGATATTAAAGAAGAGGATGTGCTGGAGTTTTTGGAAAGCATCAAGTTGGATAAGTCACTGGGACCAGACGGGATGTACCCCAGGCTACTCTGGGAAACGAGGGAGAAGATTGCTGAGCCTCTGGCAATGATCTTTGCATCATCAATGAGGACAGTAGAGGTTCTGGATGATTGGAGGGTTGTGGATGTTGTTCCCTTATTCAAGAAAGGGAGCAGAGATAGCCCAGGAAATTATAGGCGTAGTGAGTCTTACTTCAGTGGATGGTAAGTTGATGGAGAAGATTCTGAGAGGCAGGATTTTGGAACATTTGGAGAGGCATAATATGACTAGGAATATTCAGCATGGCTTTGTCAAAGGCAGATCGTGTCTTGTGAGCCTGATTGAAGTTTTTGAGGATGTGACTGAACACATTGATGAAGGTAAAGACGTAGAAATAGTGTATATGGATTTCAGCAAGGCATTTGATAAGGTACCCCATGTAAGGCTTATTGAGGAAGTAAGGAAGCATGGGATCCAAGAGGACATTGCTTTGTGGATCCAGAACTGGTTTCCCACAGAAGGCAAAGAGTGGTTGTAGACAGGTCATATTCTGCATTGAGATCAGTGACCAGTGGTGTGACTCAGGGATCTATTCTGGGACCCCTACTCTTAGTGATTTTTATAAATGACCTGGATGAGGAAGTGGAGGGATGGGTTAGTAAATTTGCTGATGACACAAAGGTTGGAGGTGTTGTGGATAGTGTGGAGGGCTGTCAGAGGTTACAAGGGGACATTGATAGGATGCAAAACTGGGCTGAGAAGTGGCAGATGGAGTTCAACCTGGATATGTGAAGTGGTTCATTTTGGTAGGTCAAATATGCTGGCAGAATATAGTATTAATGGTATGACTCTTGGCAGTGTGGAGGATCAGAGGGATCTTGGGATCTGAGTCCATTGGACGTTCAAAGCTGCTACGCAGGTTGACTCTGTGTTTAAGAAGGCATACAGTGTATTGGCCTTTGTTAATCGTGGGATTGAGTTTAAGAGCTGAGAGGTAATGTTGCAGCTATATAGGACCCTGGTCAGACCCCGCTTGGAGTACTGTGCTCAGTTCTGGCTGACTCACTACAAGAAGGATGTGGAAACCATAGAAAGGGTGCAGAGGAGATTTACAAGGATGTTGCCTGGATTGAGGAGCATGCCTTATGAGAATAGGTTGAATGCACTCGGCTTTTTCTCCATGGAGCGACGGAGGATGGGAGGTGACCTGATAGAGGTATACAAGATAATGAGAGGCATTGAACGTGTGGATAGTCAGAGGCTTTTCCCTAGGACTGAAATGGCTAGCATGAGAGGGCATAGTTTTAAGGTGTTTGGAAGTAGGTACAGAGATGTCAGGGGTAAGTTCTTTTATGCAGAGAGTGGTGAGTGCGTGGAATGGGCTGCTGGCAGCAGTGGTGGAGGTGGAAATGATAGCGTCTTTTAAGAGACTCCTGGATGGCTACATAGAGCTTAGAAAGGAAGAGTGCTATGGTTAAGCCTAGGCCGTTCTAAGGTACAGACATGTTCGGCACAGCATTGGGGGCCGAAGAGCCTGTCTTGTGCTGTAGGTTTTCTATGCTTCTATGTTTCTAACGTTTTGGTTCAAGACCTCCCACAGAAGTGGAAAGGAGGAGGGCAGGTAGGGAGGGTGAAGCAAAGTGCTGGTGGGTCGAGGAGGAGACGGTTCCTGTTAAGTGGGTGAAGGAGTGGAATGACATAAGAATCAGGGAGGTAAGAGGCAGAAGTTACAAAGGACTAAAGAAGCTGGAATCTGATGGGACGGTGGAATAAAGGGAAGAAGGTAAGGAAGTCAGCCATAGAGAGGAATCTGTGGCTGGTGGGCAGACAGACGGGTAGAAGAGGGAAAATAGATGGAGTGGGATAAGGTGAAAAAGGGGCACAGAGGAGAATATTTTCCCAAAGTTAGTGAAAATGATTTTTATCATCATGTTGGAGTCTACTAGGCCTTTCAATATTTAATATTTATTTTTGGGGCTAGTATGAAAGGACACCTCACTCTAGTCTAGAAGGTATGCAATCACCATGAAAGCTTGTGGTCATGCCAGAGACAGGCACATAATCAGTTTTAATGTAATGAAGCAACAAGCTCCATCAGCAATGTGATAACAAACAGGTAGTCAGAATCTTAATATTGTTTGCAAGTTTGCTTTGATTGATAGGATTACAGCTTTCTCACCTTGTGCTTAGAACAGAAATATTACCAGGCACTGCTGGCTCCACAATTCTTCAAATGGTACCTTGGGACCTTTACATCCAACTGAGGACAGAGATAATTTAAAAACGACAGTCAAAGGAGGCACCTTCAATAGTACAGTGCTCCTCAGTGCTGTTGTGAAACGGCTGACTGGCTTTCTGCATTCAATTGCTTGAAGTCAGTTTGAGCTGGGAACATTTAATGCACAGGCTGGAAGGGCAGTCAACATACAAAAGAGACAAGTTTGCCCTTGTATATGAATAATCAAAAACTAACATAAAGTTCAGGAGCTGAATGCCATTTTAGTCCTTTGAGTACAGAGTACTCCAGCTGCTCAGAGACGTGGTTTACTGTAATAATATTAGAATTGAAGTACTTGGGAGGAGATTGAATAAATGGTGGCTAAGAGAATGAGAGGAGATCTCATCAAAGAATCCTTTTACAGTATGGGAGTACATGGAAAGTAAAACTCACCCACAGTATCACAGCCAGTGCAGAGTAGCCCTGTGGCTGAGCCCCTCAACAACAGGAGTACCACTTTTACATATTGTCGGGGGAGTGGGGATGATCCAGCAGAGGAAAGACCCAGCCATCAGGTCTCTGCCACTGAGTCTGGCTCTGCGGCACAGAAGGAAAAGGGGGAGAAGTGGTGATAGGGGATTCATTCGTTAGGGGAGTAGAAAGGAGGTCTGTGGATGAGAACAAGAATAGACTAGAATTTATTTAAATCTTACATCCATCCCACAACGCGAGGGAGTAAAAATCTTTGGGTTATGACTCCATCGCAATGTACAGACGTGTGAATCTAAAAGTCTAATGGCTTGTAGAAAGAAGCTGTCCGGTAACCTGTTAGTCCTGGCTCTAATGCTGCCAGATGCAAGCAGTTTATGCTCGGAGTGACTGGTGTCCCCAGTGATCTCCCAGGCCTCCTTTCTGCACCTGCTGCTGTAAGTGTTCTCAGTGGAGGGAAGTTCACATCCACAGATGCCTGGGCTCTCCGTACCACCCTCTGCAGTGCCCAGCGATCAAGGATAGTGCACTTCCCGTACCAGGCAGTCAGGATGCTCTCAGTGGTGCCACTGTAGAAGGTGTTGAGGACTTGAGTGTCCATGCCAAACTTCCCCAGTTGCCTGAGGTGGAAGAGAGGCTGTTGTGCTATTTTATTTGCCACAAAGTTGGTGCGTTCAGTCCTGGTGAGATCATCGGTGACGTGTATACCAAGAATATTGAAACTATTTACCCTCTCAACTGCAGACCCATTGATGTTGTCTCCATTCCCCCTGTAATCCACAATCTGGTCTTTTGATTTTTGGACATTGAGGGAGAGGTTGTTATTCTGACACCACTGTGTATGTGATTCCCAGATGGTATGTTTCTTCCTGGGTGCGAGGGTCCTGGACAGCTCAGATCAAGTTCTTAGCATTCTTATGTGGGACCGGGAACATCCAGAGGTCATTGTCCATGTAGATACCGATGACATAGGTAGGAAGAGTGACAAGGTTCTGGAAAGTGAATTCAGGGATTTAGGTGCTAAGTTATAGAACATATAGAACATAGAACATAGAATAGTACATCACATTACAGGCCCTTCGGCCCACAATGTTGTGCCGACCCTCAAACCCTGCCTCCCATATAACTCCCCACCTTAAATTCCTCCATATACCTGTCTAGTAGTCTCTTAAACTTCACTAGTGTATCTGCCTCCGCCACTGACTCAGGCAGTGCATTCCACGCACCAACCACTCTCTGAGTGAGAAACCTTCCTCTAATATCCCCCTTGAACTTCCCTCCCCTTACCTTAAAGCCAAGTCCTCTTGTACTGAGCAGTGGTGCCCTGGGGAAGAGGTGCTGGCTGTCCACTCTATCTATTCCTCTTAATATCTTGTACACCTCTATCATGTCTTCTCTCATCCTCCTTCTCTCTAAAGAGTAAAGCCCTAGCTCCCTTAATCTTTGATCATAATCCATACTCTCTAAACCAGGCAACATCCTGGTAAATCTCCTCTGTACCCTTTCCAATGCTTCCACATCCTTCCTATAGTGAGGCGACCAGAACTGGACACAGTTCTCCATGTGTGGCCTAACCAGAGTTTTATAGAGCTACATCATTACATCATATCTCTTAAACTAGGACAGAACCTACAGGATTGTGATCTCAGGATTGCTACCTGTGCCATGTGCTAAAAAGGGAAAAATAGGAAGGTTATACAGTTTAACATGTGTTTAAGAAATTGGTGCAGGAGTGAAGGCTTCAGATTTTTGGATCTTTGGGCTCTCTTCCAGGGAAAGTGGGACCTGTACAGAAGAGACGGTTTGCACCTGAACTAGAAGGGGGACTAAAATCCCAGTGGGAAGGTTTGCTAGTGCTGCATGGAGGGAGAGAGGGGTGTTTAAACTAGACTTGGAGGGGAATGGGAACCAGAATGCCAGAACAGTTAGTGGAACTGTGGAGAGAGATATTGTTAAGACCTCAGACAGTCAGGAATCAAAAGATTGAGCATGGTGAAACTAATGTATTGTGTTGTATATATTTCAATGCAAGGAGTCTTGTAAGAAAGGTAGAAGAGCTCAGGGCATGGATCAACACATGGAATTATGATATTGTAGCCAAAAATGAGACTTAGTTGCATAAGGGGGACCGGCAGCTCAATGCTCAGGGGTTCCGTTGTTTTTAGATGTGACAGAATGGAAGGGATTAAGGGAGGACAGGTAATGTTACTAATTAGAAAAAACGCCACGGCAGTGTTCAGTCCATAAGACATAGCAGCAGAATTAGGCCATTCAACCCATCAAGTCTGCTGTGCCATTTGATCATGGCTGATCCCACATTCCATTCAACCCCATACACCTGCCCTCTCAACATATCCCTTGATGCCCCGACCAATCATGAATCCATCAACTTCCATTTTAGATATACCCATAGACTTGGCCTCCACTGCGGAGAATTCCACAGATCCACCACTCTTTGGCTAAAAAAAATCCTTCTTACTTTTGTTTTTAAAGGTCGCCCTTCAATTTTGAGTCTGTGCCCTCTAGTTCTGAAGAAACATCCTCTCCATATCCATCCTATTAATCCTTTCAACATTCATATGCTAACCCCTTCATCTGCTATTTCTTTGCCCCCATTACTGCATCACCAGCATCATTTTCCAGTGGTCCAATATCAACTCTCACCTCCCTTTCACCGGCATCAAATTCCCTGTATGTGTCCTCATACTTGGCAGTAATAAAGGATTCTGATTCTTTTATTCTTCATTTAACTGAAAAATCTTCTAGGATCCTGTTTTATATTATTGGCTAGTTTGCCCTCATGTTTCATCATTTTCAAAAGTTGCATTTTGTTCGATTTTAAAAGCTTCCCAATCATCCAATTTCCCACTCACTTTTGATACCTTATGTACCTTTTCCTTGGCTTTTATGCAGTCCTTAACTTCCCTTGGTCAGCCACGGTTGTCAGGACAAGCTGGAGAACTCATTTAGTGAGGCATCATGGGTGGAACAAAGGAATAAGAAAGGTATGGCCACATTAGTGGGTAAGATTACAGCCCACCCAAAAAGTCTGAGGGGCAAATTTGTGGAGAGTTGGCACCTTTCCTTTTATAAGACAATACTCCAAGTGTGATCAAACCAAAATTTTATAGAGTTGCAACAATAATATGAAAGAGGATATCAGATGTGTATACAACGTATAAGAGGCAAGAGTGGGTTTTGGGTCTCTGGAAAATAACACTGGAGTGGTAGTAATGGGGAACAAAGAAATGGAATGCAAACTGAATAAGTATTTTGTTTCAGTCTTCACTGTGGAAGACAGCAGCAGCATGCCAGAAATTGGTGAGTGTCAGGGGACCGAAATGAGTGTAGTCACTGTTAGTAAGGAGAAGATGCTTAGGAAGCTGAAAGGCCTAAAGGTAGATAAGTCACCTGGCCCAGATGCATTACCCCAGGGTTCTGAAAAATGTGGCTGAAGAGATTGTGGAGGCATTATTAATTATCTTTCAGGGATCAATAGATTCTGGAATGGTTCCAGAGGACTGGAAAATTACAAATGTCTTTCCACAGGGAGGGAAGGAGGCAGAAGAGAGAAAAATACAGGTGTGACTTCAGTGGGTGGGAAGATGCTGCAGTTGATTGCTAGGAATGAGATTTCGGGATTCTTGGAGGCATGCAATAAAATAGGCTAAAATTAGCAAGGTTTTCTTAAAGGGAAATCTTGCCTGAAAAATCTGTTGGAATTCTTTGAGCAATTAACAAACAGAATAGACTATGGAGATTCAGCAGATGCTGTTTAACTTGGATTTTCAGAAGGCCATGGAAACGGTGCCACTCATGAGGCTGCTGAACAAGGTACGAGCCTATGGTTTTACAGGAGAGATACCGATTTGGGAAGGTGATTGGCTGACTGCCAGCAGGCAAAGAGTGGAAACATGGGGAAAATTGGCTGCCAGTGACTTGTGGTGTTCCACAGGGGTCACTGTGGGACCTACCACTTCACACCATATTAACGATCTGAATGGCAGAATTGGATAGATTTGTGACCAAGTTCGCAGAGAATACAAAGATAGGTGGAGGAGCAGGTAATGCTGAGGAAGCAGGGCAGCAGCAGAGGGTCTCGGACAATTTAGAAGAATGGGCAAAGAAGTAGCAGATAAAATATAGTGTAGGAAGGAGATGATTATGCGGTTTGGTAGAAGGATAAAAGATTGTAGACTATTTTCTAAACAGGAAGAGAATTCAGAACTCAGAAGGAACAAAGGGACCTGGGAGCCCTTGTGTAGAATTCCCTAAAGGTTCATTTGCAGATTTAGTCAGTAGTAAGGAAGATAAATGCAATGTTAGCATCCGTTTCGAGAGAATTAGAAGATAAAAGCAAGAATTTGCTGCTGAGGCTTTATAAGGCAAGACCACACTCAGAGTAATGTGAGTACTTTTGGGCCCCTTATCTAAAAACGGATGTGCTGGCATTGGAGAGAGTCCAGAGGAGATTTATGAGAATGATCCTGAGAATAAAAGGATTAACATATAAGGAGCATTTGATGAGCCTTTACTGACTGGAATTTAGAAGAACTTATTTATTCGGGATTTGATCAGGATGTACTTGCAATACAGACACAGACGCTATAGAAGCGAGGCAGAGCAGCAGAGAGGTCATGCAGATTACAGAAGAGGAGCTGTTTGCTGTCTTGAGGCAAAGCAGGATGTGCAAATCCCCAGGGCCTAACAAAGTGTTCCCTCAGACCCTGTGGGACGCAAGTGCCCCAGAAGCTGCAGGGGCCAGGCAGAGATATTTAGATTGTCCTTAGCGACAGGTGAGGTACTGGGGTACTGGAGGATGGTCAATCACAAACAAGAGAAAATCTGCAGATGCTGGAAATCCAGGCAACACATACAAAGCGCTGGAGGAACTCAGCAGGCCAGGCAGCATCAATGGAAAAGAGTAAACAGTCAATATTTTGGGCTGAAACGCTTCATCAGAGCTGGAAAGTAAAAGATGGAAAGTCAGAGTAAGAAGGTGGGGTAGAGGAGAAAGAAATACGAGATCGTAGGTGATAGATGAAACCGAAAGGGTGGGGGTGGGAAGTTGATTGGTGAAAGAGATAAAGGGCTGGAGAAGGGGGAGCCCGATAGAAGAGGACAGAGGGCCATGGAAGAAAACGTGGGGGAGGTGCACCAGAGGGAGGTAGTTACAGGTAAGGAGATAGGGTGAGAGAGGGAATGAGGAATAGTGAAGAAGAGGCTGTGGTGATGGGGGGTGGGTTGGGGGAGAGGCATTATCAGAAGTTTGAGAAATCAATGTTCACACCATCAGGTTGGAAGCTACCCAGATGGAACATAAGGTGTTGTCCCCCCAACCTGAGCGTGGCCTCATCGCGACAGTTGAGTGACATGGACTGACATGTTGGGCTGGAAATGGGAAGTGGACTTCAAATGGGTGACCACTGGGAGATCCTGCTTTTTTCTGGTGAACAGTGTAGTTGCTCAGTGAAGCAGACTCCCGATCTACTTCAGGTCTCTCTGATATACAGAAGGCCACACCGGGAGTACCGGATACAGTAGATGTGGCGGAGATGGAAGAACTGAGAAAAGGGGATGGCATTTCTACAAGTAACAGGGTAGGAAGAGTTACAGATCAGGTAGCTGTGAAAATCAGTGCTTTATAAAAGACATCAGCAGACATTTCTCAATTCCTCCATCAACGCCTCATCTGCTCTCAGGATAACGCTTTTCATCCCAGAACTAAGGAGATATCCTCTTTCTTCAAAGAAAGGGGCTTCTCTTCCTCCACCATCAACACTGCCCTCACCTGCATCTCTTCCATTTCGTGCTAATCTGCTCTCACCCCATCCTCCCGCCACCCCACCAACCTCTGGTCCAGCACATAATTCTTTGTGACTTCCACCATCTCCAATGGAATCTCACCACCACCCACATCTTCCCCTCCCCCACTTCCTGCTTTCCACAGGGATCACTCCCTTGTCCATTCGTCCCTCCCCACCAATCTCCTCTTGGTACTTATCCTTGCAAGCGGAACAAGTGCTACACCTGCTATTCAGGGCCTTCCAGGTGAGGTGACACTTCACCTGTGAGTCTGTTGGGGTCATCTACTGTGTTTAGTGCTCCCGGTGCGGCCTCCTGTATATTGGTGAGACCCGATGTAGATTGGGAGACCACTTTACTGAGCACCTACGCTCCATCTGCCAGTGACCACCCACTTTAATCCTATTTCCCATTCCCATTACAACATGCCAGTCCATGGCCTCCTCTAGAAGCCACACTCAGGTTGGAGGAAGAGCACCTTATATTCTTTCTGGGTAGCCTCCAACCTGAGGGCATGAACTTCAATTTCTCAACCTTCCGGTAATGTCCCCCCACTTCACCATTCCCCATCCCCTTTTCCCCCTCTTACCTTATCTCCTTACCTGCCCATCACCTCCCACTGGTGCTCCTCCCTTTTCCCTTTCATCCATAGCCGACTGTCCTCTCTTATCAGCTCCTTCTTCTCCAGCCCTTTATCTCTTTCACCAATCAACTTCCCAGCTTTTTACTTCACCCCTCCCCCTCCCAGTTTCACCTATCACCTTGTATTTCTTCCTCCTCTACCCCCACCTTCTTACTTTGACTTCCCATCTTTTTTCTCCAGTCCTGATGAAGGATCTCGGCCAAAAACACCAACTGTTTACTCTTTTCCATATATAACACTTACCCAACAGGCTGGTATACGTCTAGGGGAAAAGGAGATCCAGCCACTCACCAACCCCACCTCCTGTACACGCAGGTGCTGTGGGAATCAAGTTTATGCCGCACGTACACACCATATCAAACTCACACCAGATACCGTTATGGAATACACTTTAAAGATTTTACTAAAACTAAAAGAGTACTATGCAATACAATATATATGAAGGAAAAGAAAATAAAGTAAAAGACGCCAACTTATCAAAGTTCAGTCAGTTTAGTGCACATCGTTGGAGCTCAACCATCGAACCATTTGACCCCTCGTCACTTTCTTCCGACCTCCACGTTCTCACACCTGGGACCACCCCCAGTGGTCAACCAAGCAGTGCAGCGCATGCCCACCTTCCTCGGCGTCTTCTTCTCGACTCCCTGAAAAGACCACGAAAACCCCCAAGCTCCCAGCCCCATAAGACAAAATAACATTCCCCATTGGTTAACAAACGAATAAAATCCCAATATCAGCAAGTCCAAGAGAAAGCAACTGCAAGAGAAAGCACTTATCATACAAAGAAGCATTCCTACTCTTAACAAAACAAAGAAGCCATTTTGGTTAACATACACAGTACATTGTACACATAGATGCTGCATGGCCTGCTGAGCTCCTCCAGTATTTTGTGCATGTTGGAGAATAGCTAATGTTGTTCTGAAAGTTTCTAAATTTAAACCAGGAAATTATAGGCCAGTGAGCCTTACATCAGTAGTGTGAAAATTATAGGAAGGTCTTCTAAGAGAGGAGATTTATGAGTATTTGGATAGATGTGGACTGATTAGGGATCATCAGCCTGGCTTTGTGTGTGGTAGGTCATATATAACACAGGACTGAAATACTCTGAGCAATAAACAGAGAGGCAGATGATAGGTGGAGCACAATGAGACACAGGTGGCAGCAATACAGGTAATAATGAGAAACAGGTGAGAGATGGAGTACTCAGTGATACAGGGGCTGGAGTGGAGCAGGAGCGGGGACAGGAGCACATGGCAATACAAAATCAGACTGACAGATGGGGGAAACACACAGAAAGACAGTTCTACTGGAGGAACTGACAATAAATTTTATAAAGTTTATAATTTTATAAACATCCAGACCCACACACAGTAATTCCAAAGTGGGGCTGGTCCAGATGATGGTTCTCAACCCAAAATATTGACTGTCACTCCACAGATTCTGCCCAACCTGCTGAGTTCTGCCAACATCTCGTATGTTGCTCCCCATTCCTGCCTTTCCTTGTGTCACCATTAGAAAAATCAAAGCTTGATTTGGTCAGCATAACTTTATTTTCCAGGTCTGTCCTCCGAACGTAAATATGAGTGCAGTTTGCTGCACATCTCAGTTCTGATTTGTGCGCTTCCAGAGCTTTTTGCTCCTCCAGCATGTTTAAATTTTCCCAAAGTAATATGAGAGATTCTTGTTCTTAATGGAAATTTATTATTTCACTCTTAACTACATATGTTGAAATTCATTTGCCAAATATAATAATGTCATCACAAAATTTATTGCAGTCCAATATTAGATAGTATCTCACTTCTAAACTTGATGTCACCGGAAATATAAAACTTAAAGTTTTGTTTCTAATGTTTTTGAATAATTCCTTGTACAAGAATGTTCCCAGCAGTGGCCCCTTTGGTACTTCTCTGCCATCTGAATACCATAAGACCTTAAGACATAGGACCAGAATTAGACCATTCGGCCATTGAGCCTGATCTGCTAATATATCAAGGCTGTTCTATTACCCCTCTCAACCCCATTTTCCTGCCTTTTCCTCATAACCTTTAACACCCTGATTAATCAAGAACTAATCAATCTCTGCCTTAAATATACCTAACGATCTGGCCTGCACAGCCATTTGTGGCAATGAATGGTTATTTGGAATTCCACAGTTTTGCCACTCTCTGGCTAAAGAAATCTTTCCTCATCTCTGTTCTAAAGGGATGTCCTTCTATTCTGAGGCTGTGGCCTCTGGCCCTGGACTCTTTCACTATAGGAAACATCCCTCTCCACATCCACTTTACCTAGGCTTTTCAATATTTGATAGAATTCAGTGAGAACTTCTCTTATTCTTTTAAACTCCAGCAAGTAGAAGCTGAGAGCCATCAAATGCTCCTCAAATATTAACCCTTTCATTCCTGGGTTCATTCTTGTGAACCTCCTCTAGACCCTCTCCAATACTAGCACAGATTTTCTTAGATAAGGGGCCCAAATCTACTCACAATGCTCCAAGTGTGGTCTGAACAATACTCTATAAAGCTTCATCATTACATCCTTGCATTGTATTCTAGTCCTCTCAAAATAAATGCTAACATTGCTTTTGCCTTCCTTATCATCAACTTTAAGAAGCATAGTCTGATTAGGGATAGTCAGCATGGTTTTATGAGGAGCAAGTCGTGCCTTATGAGCGTGATTGAATTCTTTGAGAAAGTAACAAAACATATCGATGAAGACCGAGCAGCAGATGTGGCGTATGTGGATTTTTAGTAAAGCATTTGACAATGTTCCCTAGGGAAGGCTCATTCGGAAAGTCAGAAGGCCTGGAATACAGGGAAACTTGGCTGTATGGATTCAGAATTGGCTTGCCCAGAGAAGGCAGATGGTGATAGTAAGCAAAGTTTATTTGGCCTGTGGTGTTCTGCAGGGATCTGTTCAGAGACCCCTGTTCTTTCAAGTTTTTTTTTATATAAATGACTTAGAAGAGGAATTGGAAAGGTGGTTGAGGTAGTGGAAGTGGAAATGTTGCAGCTGTACAAAATCCTGGTTAGACCTGATTGTTCAATTCTGGAACTCATTATAGGAAAGAGCTTATTATAGAGGGAGCTTCAAAGAGTGTGCAGAGGAGATTTGCCAGCAAGATGCCTAGATTAGAAAGCATACCTGATGAGGGTGGGTTGAGCGAGCTAGAACTTTTTTCTTTGGGACAAAAGAGGATGAGAGGTGACTAGATGGAGGTGTACAAGATGATAAGAGACATTAATCATGGACGTCCTGAGACTTTTTTACAGGACAGAAGTAGCTAATACAAGAAGGCATGATTTTAAGGTGCTGGGAGAAAAGCATAGGGGCATTTCTGAGGCAGTTTTTATTTGTACACAGAGAGTGATGGGTGCATGGAATGGACTGCCAGAGCTGGTGGTAGAAGCAGGTACATTAGGGACATTTAAGAGAATCTTAGATAGGCACATGGATGAAAGAAAAACTGAGAGCTATGTGGGTGGGAAGAGTTAGATTGAGATTTGAGTAGGTTAAAAGGTCAGCACATTGTGGGCCAGAGGTTTTGTACTGGGCTATACTGTTCAATGATTCTATGTTCTGTCAGTTCTGCACTGTAATGATCTGTTTGGAAATGCAGATATATTACATCTACTATATTGCCCCTGTCCAGCTCCTTGATTACCTCTTCAAAGAATGGAAAGTGTTTGGTCACAGTCTCCCTTTTGAAATTTACTGTCCAGTATGTTTTTGTTTATAAGAGCGATGTAGGAAACTATAAATTCGTCTGCTCTATGTCTCCTGAAGTTCGATGGAATGAATTGAAATTAGTATTTTCTGGACCAGATGCAAAATATATGATATTGGAGAAGGAAAGGAATAGAAAAATGTTATCAAAGGATAATTCCCTTTCCCCAGCTTTGTACTGAGTTACAGTAACTATTGATACAAGCATTTCAGGTTTAAATTTATCCCTTTTAAAGCTGGATCTGGCAACATTCCTGGAATTTCTCTATTTAATTACATTAATTTCCCTTTTAATTGAACCCACCAATAAATCTGTTAAGGGCCTCAAAAGCCTTTTTGGTGATAAAATTACAGCCACAGCTTCAAAGGTGAAAAATTGAACAAATGTTATGACAAAATTACACAGCCTTCTAATCTCATTTCATGATTCATTACGGTGAATATTAGGCATAACTGGGGTTGCTGTGCAAAAATATTCCTGCCCAAGCAATTTACGCTATGAATATGCGTTAGTCCTTGTGAAGGTTATATCAAGGGCAAAACCTAAACTGAGTTCCATTACATGACCATCACAGAATATATTATAGTCGAAGTTGTGTTCTTCACCAGGAGATAAGATGTCAACTCTGAATGGTACCTGAGCAGGAAATAAAACAAAAGCTGCAGATGCTGAAAGCCTGAAATAAGAGTGATAAAATTCCAGATCCCCTCAGCAGTTCATGTTTAATCTGTGGAGTGAGGAAGGCAGTAAATGTTTCAGGCAGGAGAAGGGTCTGTTTCTCTTTCCACAAATGCTGTATGAAGTACTGAGTGTCTCCATTTCTGGAGTTTACAGCAGCTCTGGCCAGGAAGAACTGTGAGTCATATCCAGTGTCAGTAATAAGTGTAGTGTCAAGGTTAGTAGCAAAGGGCCATAGATTTATACAGCACTGAAACAGACCTTTCACCCAATGCATCCATGCAGACCGAGTTGTCTAAGCTAGTCCCATTTAGCCCATATCCTTTTAAACCTTTCTCTATCCATGTACCTGTCAAAGTGCCTTTTAACCATTGCATTTGTACCCGTTCCCTACCACTTTGTCCACAGCTTATATCATATACCCTCCATACTCTGTATGAAAATATTTCCTTTCTCACCTTAACCTGTGCTCTCTAGTCTTAGGCTCCCCTAGCCTGGAAAAAAGACAGTCATCACCCACTTCATCTCTGCATGTTGTGATTTTGTATAAGGACAACCCCCTACCTCCTTCACTCTCCAGTAAAAAAAACTGTCTCAGCCTGTCCAGCCTCTGCATATAGCACAAGCCCTGCAATGCTGGTAGCATACTCATGAATCTTTTCTGTGTCCTTTCCAGCTTAACAGCATCCTTCCTATAGCAGAAATACAGTACTGCAAGGAACAAAAGGACACAATACTCCAAATGTGGTCTAACCAACGCCTTGTACAGTTGCAAAACGATGTCCAGATCCTTCATTCAATGCTCTGCTCAATTTAGGCAAATATCTCATATGCCTTCTTTGCCAACCTGTTGATCTGCATCACTACGTTCAGGAACTATGTGGGTCTCACTGTCTACAACACTCCCAGGGATCCTACTGTTTACTGCATAGATCCCGCCCTGGTTTAACTTTGCAAAATGCAAAACCTCACATTTCTATGAAGTAAATACTATCTACTATCCTTGGCCCACTTCTTCAGCTGATCTAGGGTATTATCCAGATGTAACCTTCCTCACTGTCCACTATACAACCAAATTTAGTATCATCGGGAGACTTACTAATCATGATGACAAAAAATCCAAAGACCCAGCACCAAATCTGTAACACTCCACTGGTCACAATCAGAATAAAAATTCTCCACTACTTCCCTTTAACTCCTCGAGTCACACCAATTTTGTATCCAGTTGGCTAGTTCACCCTGGATCTAACTTTCCTTGCAGGTCCTTATCAAAGGCCTTGCTAAAGACAAGGTAAACAATGTCTACTGCACTGACTTCGTCAAACCACTTCAAAAAACTCAGCCAGATTTGTGAGGCACTATTTCCTACGTGTAAAGTTGTGCTGACTATCCCCAACCGGACCTTGGCTTTCCAGATGTGAGGGAACAGCAGGAGCTCCAAATCCCCTCAAGACACAGACGAGGCATACATCATGATACCTTCATTATTGTTGAGCTGGGATTTTGGACTGCACTGCTGGCGTCTGCTATTCAAGACAGTCCCTCACCATCTCTTTCTTAAGGGCAACTCAGGATAGACAATATGTATCAGCTTTCCAGTACCTTCCGAGAATAAAATCTTATATCAGGATCAGCTTGTAGGTAACGCTGGATCCTGAAGGTAAACTGACTAGATTCAACACTATCTATGGAATAACGCAGTGCTCCACCACGTTAAAAAAGTCCACACGGTCATACATCCTGCTCCGAACACAGGAACCTCCGTCGATGGAAAAACACGATGAAGTTGCTGGAGCCTGTCAACCCAGTCCAGGCACACTGCTGCAGGGCTGTTCGACAGTCAGTTTATGCCAACCATATTGGTCTCAGCAAACCCCTACAAACAGCAGGAAACAATGCCCTGCTAAGTACAGTTCAGCACAATGCAGTATACCTGATCCATCTCCAATTTCGTATCCCGTTCCTTAAGGTTGTCATAGTAGTGGTATGGGTGGTAGTGGGGATAAGCTCTCACTACTGTTACGTGTTCCCAATAGTGAACGCCTCAAACAGCCTCTGACAACCAAGATCAGCACCTGGGCTTTGCGTGTGGCTTAGCTACTAAGCATAGCAGATCCATCTCTACTCACAGGAGAAGGGGAAAAGTGGGTTACTGGTGCCTTAAAACCAGTCGCTTCAGAAAGATGAGACTCATCAGCCATGGTTGGCAGCTCGGCTAGGAGTTGGCACCTCTACCACCTGGCACCTACATCCACTCATGGAATAAACCCCAAGGAACAATCCAGAGCTGTAATCCCTAAGGTGGTCCTACACTGAGTTCCATGCTGACTGGCTGCTGGTGCCAAGCTGTATCGGTCTGTGTCGTTCCTTTGGGTTCGTCAGCTGTGTGGAGAGGGGAGCCTCCTACATAGACAATGGCTTGCTCTCCATATCGTACAGCCCTGGCTTGCATATCACGTAGACAGCTGGGACACAACATCCATAGTCGACCTTGACTGCTGGAGCGCCTTCCCTTTCACATCCACCTATTAGGGTTGCAGAGTCTTTTCATCTTTCAATTCTTGACCTCAGTATTTGTTTGACTATTAATGTTTAAGTTGTTTACATTGAGAGAGTGCTAGGTTCTTCAAACCATTCAGTGCAGTTTATGCAAACCATTCTGTCCATTCAAGTTCTCCTCCTTCTTTTGCCTGCAACCTCAAATAATTGCTATTCAACTGTCTTTCGAAAGCTGCTGATTCAGCCACTGGCTGGTTGGAAAAATAGGCTAGAAGATAGCCGATGGAAGTTAGTGCAGATAAAGGTGAGGAGTTGGACTTTGGGAGGACGTGCCAGGGTAGGGCTTCGACAGAGAATCATAGGGTACTGTAGTGGAATAGAGAGACCTTGAGATACAGATCCTTCAGTCATTGAGAGTGGCATCACAAGTGAACATGGTCACAATAGAGCTTTGGGCTTCATGAATCACATATTGAATACACGATTGGGAATGTGATGCTTAGAACCATAGAACATTACAGCACAGAAACAGACCTTTTGGCCCTTCTTGGCTGTGCCGAACCATTTTTCTGCCTAGTCCCACTGACCTGCACCTGGCCCATCTCCCTCCATATACTTCTCATCCATGTACCTGTCCAAGTTTTTCTTAAATGTTAAAAGTGAGCCTGCCTTCACCACTTCAACTGGCAGCTCATTCCACACTCCCACTATTCTCTGTGTGAAGAAGCTCCCCTAATGTTCCCTTTAAACGTTTCCCTTTTCACCCTTAACCCATGACCTCCGTTTTTTTTCTCCCCTGGCCTCAGTGGAAAAAGCCTACTTGCATCCACTCTCTCTATACCCATCATAATTTTATACACCTCTATCAAATCTCCCCTCATTCTTCTATGCTCCAGGGAATAAAGTCCTAACCTATTCAACCTTTCTCTGTAACTCAGTTTCTCAAGTCCAGGCAACATCCTTGTAAACCTTCTCTACACTCTTTCAACCTTATTAATATCCTTCCTGTAATTTGGTGACCAAAACTGCACAAGATACTCCAAATGTGGCCTCACTAATGTCTTGATACAACCTCACCATAACATTTCAACTTTTATACTCAATACTTTGATTTATAAAGGCCAATATGCCAAAAGCTCTCTTTACAACCCTATCCACCTGTGACGCCACTTTTAGGGAATTTTGTATCTGTACTCACAAATCCCTCTGTTCTACATGTTGAAGTTGTATAAGATGTGGATGAGCCAAATTGGGAGTTTTGTGTTCAGTTCTGTCACCTGATAAAGGAGAGTTATCAATAAGCTTGGAAGAAAAATTTCCCTCCCTCTCTCCATTCCCTATTCTGGCCTCTTACCTCTCCTCACCTGCCTATTACCTCCCTCTGGGCCCCCTCCTGCTTTCCATAGAACCATAGAACCATAGAACACTACAGCACAGTACAGGCCCTTCAGCCCTCCATGTTGTGCTGACCCATATAATCCCTAAATAAAGTACTAAACCCACACTACCATATAACCCTCTATTTTTCTTTCATCCATGTGCCTGTCCAAGAGGATCTTAAATATCCCTAATGTTTCAGCTCCACCACCATCCCGGGCAAGTCATTCCAGGCACTCACAACCCTCTGTGTAAAAAACTTACCCCTGATGTCTCCCCTAAACTTCCCTCCCTTAATTTTGTACATATCCTTTCTCCCAACATCCACTCTCCTCTCCTTTCAGATTCCTTCCTCTCCAGCCTTAACCTTTCCCACCAACCCAGCTTCACCTCTCACCTTCTAACTATCCTTTCCCTCGGCCCCACCTTTCCACTCTGGAGCTTTCCCCCTTCCTTTCCAGTCCTGAAGAAGAGTCACAGCCCAAAACACGGATTCACTTCTGTAGATGCTGCGACCTGCT
Source organism: Hypanus sabinus (assembly GCF_030144855.1). NCBI lineage: Eukaryota > Metazoa > Chordata > Chondrichthyes > Myliobatiformes > Dasyatidae > Hypanus > Hypanus sabinus. Next base: position 131,147,061 of record NC_082711.1, read on the forward strand.
GAGATCTTTCTGGTTTAAAAAGGCACTGGTGATTCCGAGTGTACCTGTTGGTCAGCAAAGAAAACTACTAAACACCATAATAATACCATAATAAGTTAAAAAATTTCATGAGACATGCCAGTGACAAAATACCTGATTCTGATAGTGACAAGTACCGCTAACAAGGGAGAGGTGAGCAGAAGGAAGGCGAGGTAATCGGAGGCAAAGCAGAAGGTGAGGCAGGGTGGAGGCATGCGGAGGCGAAAGCAAGAGAAGTCCCAAAGTCTGATCTGTGAGAGTGAGGCCTTGGTCAGAGAAGGTCAGTGGGGAAGAGTCCTTGGTCAGAGAAGGTCAATGGGGGTGAGTCCTTGGTCAGAGAAGGTCAGTGGGGTTGAGTCCATGGTCAGAGAAGGTCAGTGGGGATGAGTCCTTGGTCAGAGAAGGTCAGTAGGGGTGAGTCCTTGGTCAGAGAAGGTCAATGGGGGTGAGTCCTTGGTCAGAGAAGGTCAGTGGGGGTGAGTCCATGGTCAGAGAAGGTCAGTGGGGGTGAGTCCTTGGTCAGAGAAGGTCAATGGGGGTGAGTCCTTGGTCAGAGAAGGGGTCAGTGGGGTTGAGACCTTGGTCAGAGAAGGTCAGTGGGGTTGAGTCCTTGGTCAGAGAAGGTGAGTGGGGGTGAGTCCTTGGTCAGAGAAGGTCAATGGGGGTGAGTCCTTGGTCAGAGAAGGTCAGTGGGGGTGAGTCCATGGTCAGAGAAGGTCAGTGGGGGTGAGTCCTTGGTCAGAGAAGGTCAATGGGGGTGAGTCCTTGGTCAGAGAAGGGGTCAGTGGGGTTGAGTTCTTGGTCAGAGAAGGTCAGTGGGGTTGAGTCCTTGGTCAGAGAAGGTGAGTGGGGGTGAGTCCTTGGTCAGAGAAGGTCAGTGGGGATGAGTCCTTGGTCAGAGAAGGTCAGTGGGGGTGAGTCCTTGGTCAGAGAAGGTCAGTGGGGATGAGTCCTTGGTCAGAGAAGGTCAATGGGGGTGAGACCTTGGTCAGAGAAGGTCAGTGGGGATGAGTCCTTGATCAGAGAAGGTCAGTGGGGGTGAGTCCATGGTCAGAGAAGGGGTCAGTGGGGGTGAGTCCTTGGTCAGAGAAGGTCAGTGGGGATGAGTCCTTGGTCAGAGAAGGTCAGTGGGGGTGAGTCCATGGTCAGAGAAGGTCAGTGGGGGTGAGTCCATGGTCAGAGAAGGTCAGTGGGGGTGAGTCCATGGTCAGAGAAGGGGTCAGTGGGGTTGAGTCCATGGTCAGAGAAGGTCAGTGGGGGTGAGTCCTTGGTCAGAGAAGGTCAGTGGGGGTCTGAGAAGGTCAGTGGGGGTGAGTCCTTGGTCAGAGAAGGGGTCAGTGGGGGTGTCTCCTTGGTCAGAGAAGGTCAGTGGGGATGAGTCCTTGGTCAGAGTAGGTCAGTGGGGATGAGTCCTTGGTCTGAGAAGGTCAGTGGGGGTGAGTCCTTGGTCAGAGAAGGGGTCAGTGGGGGTGTCTCCTTGGTCAGAGAAGGTCAGTGGGGATGAGTCCTTGGTCAGAGTAGGTCAGTGGGGATGAGTCCTTGGTCAGAGAAGGTCAGTGGGGATGAGTCTGTGGTCAGAGAAGGGGTCAGTGGGGATGAGTACTTGGACAGAGAAGGGGTCAGTGGGGATGAGTCCTTAGTCAGAGAAGGGGTCAGTGGGGAGTGAGTCTGTGGTCAGAGAAGGGGTCAGTGGGTGTGAGTCCTTGGTCAGAGAAGGTCAGTGGGGGTGAGTCTATGGTCAGAAAAGGTCAGTGGGGATGAGTCCTTGGTCAGAGAAGGTCAATGGGGGTGAGACCTTGGTCAGAGAAGGTCAGTGGGGATGAGTCCTTGATCAGAGAAGGTCAGTGGGGGTGAGTCCTTGGTCTGAGAAGGTCAATGGGGGTGAGTCCTTGGTCAGAGAAGGGGTCAGTGGAGGTGAGTCCTTGGTCAGAGAAGGTCAGTGGGGGTGAGTCCATGGTCAGAGAAGGTCAGTGGGGGTGAGTCCATGGTCAGAGAAGGTCAGTGGGGGTGAGTCTATGGTCAGAGAAGGGGTCAGTGGGGTTGAGTCCATGGTCAGAGAAGGTCAGTGGGGGTGAGTCCTTGGTCAGAGAAGGTCAGTGGGGGTGAGTCCTTGGTCAGAGAAGGTCAGTGGGGTTGAGTCCTTGGTCTGAGAAGGTCAGTGGGGGTGAGTCCATGGTCAAAGAAGGTCAGTGGGGGTGAGTCCTTGGTCAGAGAAGGTCAGTGGGGGTGAGTCAGTCAGAGAAGGGGTCAGTGGGGGTGAGTCCTTGGTCAGAGAAGGTCAGTGGGGTTGAGTCCTTGGTCTGAGAAGGACAGTGGGGGTGAGTCCATGGTCAGAGAAGGTCAGTGGGGGTGAGTCCATGGTCAGAGAAGGTCAGTGGGGGTGAGTCCTTGGTCAGAGAAGGTCTGTGGGGGTGAGTCCATGGTCAGAGAAGGGATCAGTGGGGGTGAGTCCATAGTCAGAGAAGGTCAGTGGGGGTGAGTCCTTGGTCAGAGAAGGTCAGTGGGGGTGAGTCCATGGTCAGAGAAGGTCAGTGGGGGTGAGTCCATGGTCAGAGAAGGTCAGTGGGGGTGAGTCCATGGTCAGAGAAGGGGTCAGTGGGGGTGAGTCCTTGGTCAGAGAAGGTCAGTGGGGTTGAGTCCATGGTCAGAGAAGGTCAGTGGGGATGAGTCCATGGTCAGAGAAGGTCAGTGGGGGTGAGTCCATGGTCAGAGAAGGTCAGTGGGGGTGAGTCCTTGGTCAGAGAAGGTCAGTGGGGGTGAGTTCTTGGACAGAGAAGGTCAGTGGGGATGAGTCCTTGGTCAGAGAAGGTCAGTGGGGGTGAGTCCTTGGTCAGAGAAGGTCAGTGGGGGTGAGTCCTTGGTCAGAGAAGGTCAGTGGGGGTGAGTCCTTGGTCAGAGAAGGGGTCAGTGGGGTTGAGTCCTTGGTCAGAGAAGGTCAGTGGGGTTGAGTCCTTGGTCAGAGAAGGTCAGTGGGGGTGAATCCTTGGTCAGAGAAGGGGTCAGTGGGGGTGAGTGCTTGGTCAGAGAAGGGGTCAGTGGGGTTGAGTCCTTGGTCAGAGAAGGTCAGTGGGGGTGAGTCCTTGGTCAGAGAGGGGGTCAGTGGTGGTGAGTCCATGGTCAGAGAAGGGGTCAGTGGGGTTGAGTCCTTGGTCAGAGAAGGGGTCAGTGGGGTTGAGTCCTTGGTCAGAGAAGGGGTCAGTGGGGGTGTCTCCTTGGTCAGAGAAGGTCTGTGGGGGTGAGTCCTTGGTCAGAGAAGGTCAGTGGGGGTGAGTCCTTGGTCAGAGAAGGGGTCAGTGGGGTTGAGTCCTTGGTCAGAGAAGGGGTCAGTGGGGTTGAGTCCTCAGTCAGAGAAGGTCAGTGGGGGTGAGTCCTTGGTCAGAGAAGGGGTCAGTGGTGGTGAGTCCTTGGTCAGAGAAGGTCAGTGGGGGTGAGTCCATGGTCAGAGAAGGGGTCAGTGGGGTTGAGTCCTTGGTCAGAGAAGGTCAGTGGGGGTGAGTCCTTGGTCAGAGAAGGGGTCAGTGTTGGTGAGTCCTTGGTCAGAGAAGGGGTCAGTGGTGGTGAGTCCTTGGTCAGAGAAGGTCAGTGGGGGTGAGTCCTTGGTCAGAGAAGGTCAGTGGGGGTGAGTCCTTGGTCAGAGAAGGGGTCAGTGGGGTTGAGTCCTTGGTCAGAGAAGGTCAGTGGGGTTGAGTCCTTGGTCAGAGAAGGTCAGTGGGGGTGAGTCCTTGGTCAGAGAAGGGGTCAGTGGGGGTGAGTGCTTGGTCAGAGAAGGGGTCAGTGGGGTTGAGTCCTTGGTCAGAGAAGGTCAGTGGGGGTGAGTCCTTGGTCAGAGAAGGGGTCAGTGGTGGTGAGTCCATGGTCAGAGAAGGGGTCAGTGGGGTTGAGTCCTTGGTCAGAGAAGGGGTCAGTGGGGTTGAGTCCTTGGTCAGAGAAGGGGTCAGTGGGGGTGTCTCCTTGGTCAGAGAAGGTCTGTGGGGGTGAGTCCTTGGTCAGAGAAGGTCAGTGGGGGTGAGTCCTTGGTCAGAGAAGGGGTCAGTGGTGGTGAGTCCTTGGTCAGAGAAGGTCAGTGGGGGTGAGTCCTTGGTCAGAGAAGGGGTCAGTGGGGTTGAGTCCTTGGTCAGAGAAGGGGTCAGTGGGGTTGAGTCCTTGGTCAGAGAAGGTCTGTGGGGGTGAGTCCATGGTCAGAGAAGGGATCAGTGGGGGTGAGTCCATGGTCAGAGAAGGTCAGTGGGGGTGAGTCCTTGGTCAGAGAAGGTCAGTGGGGGTGAGTCCTTGGTCAGAGAAGGTCAGTGGGGTTGAGTCCATGGTCAGAGAAGGTCAGTGGGGATGAGTTCATGGTCAGAGAAGGTCAGTGGGGGTGAGTCCTTGGTCAGAGAAGGTCAGTGGGGGTGAGTTCATGGTCAGAGAAGGTCAGTGGGGGTGAGTCCTTGGTCAGAGAAGGGGTCAGTGGGGGTGAGTCCTTGGTCAGAGAAGGTCAGTGGGGTTGAGTCCATGGTCAGAGAAGGTCAGTGGGGATGAGTCCATGGTCAGAGAAGGTCAGTGGGGGTGAGTTCTTGGACAGAGAAGGTCAGTGGGGATGAGTCCTTGGTCAGAGAAGGTCAGTGGGGGTGAGTTCTTGGACAGAGAAGGTCAGTGGGGGTGAGTCCTTGGTCAGAGAAGGTCAGTGGGGGTGAGTTCTTGGACAGAGACGGTCAGTGGGGGTGAGTCCTTGGTCAGAGAAGGTCAGTGGGGGTGAGTCCTTGGTCAGAGAAGGTCAGTGGGGGTGAGTCCATGGTCAGAGAAGGTCAGTGGGGTTGAGTCCTTGGTCTGAGAAGGTCAATGGGGATGAGTCCATGGTCAGAGAAGGGGTCAGTGGGGTTGAGTCCTCAGTCAGAGAAGGTCAGTGGGGGTGAGTCCTTGGTCAGAGAAGTGGTCAGTGATGGTGAGTCCTTGGTCAGAGAAGGTCAGTGGGGGTGAGTCCATGGTCAGAGAAGGGGTCAGTGGGGTTGAGTCCTTGGTCAGAGAAGGTCAGTGGGGGTGAGTCCTTGGTCAGAGAAGGGGTCAGTGGTGGTGAGTCCTTGGTCAGAGAAGGGGTCAGTGGTGGTGAGTCCTTGGTCAGAGAAGATCAGTGGGGGTGAGTCCTTGGTCAGAGAAGGTCAGTGGGGGTGAGTCCTTGGTCAGAGAAGGGGTCAGTGGGGTTGAGTCCTTGGTCAGAGTAGGTCAGTGGGGTTGAGTCCTTGGTCAGAGAAGGTCAGTGGGGGTGAGTCCTTGGTCAGAGAAGGGGTCAGTGGGGGTGAGTGCTTGGTCAGAGAAGGGGTCAGTGGGGTTGAGTCCTTGGTCAGAGAAGGTCAGTGGGGGTGAGTCCTTGGTCAGAGAAGGGGTCGGTGGTGCTGAGTCCATGGTCAGAGAAGGGGTCAGTGGGGTTGAGTCCTTGGTCAGAGAAGGGGTCAGTGGGGTTGAGTCCTTGGTCAGAGAAGGTCAGTGGGGGTGAGTCCTTGGTCAGAGAAGGGGTCGGTGGTGGTGAGTCCATGGTCAGAGAAGGGGTCAGTGGGGTTGAGTCCTTGGTCAGAGAAGGGGTCAGTGGGGTTGAGTCCTTGGTCAGAGAAGGGGTCAGTGGGGGTGTCTCCTTGGTCAGAGAAGGTCTGTGGGGGTGAGTCCTTGGTCAGAGAAGGTCAGTGGGGGTGAGTCCTTGGTCAGTGAAGGGGTCAGTGGTGGTGAGTCCTTGGTCAGAGAAGGTCAGTGGGGGTGAGTCCTTGGTCAGAGAAGGGGTCAGTGGGGTTGAGTCCTTGGTCAGAGAAGGGGTCAGTGGGGTTGAGTCCTTGGTCAGAGAAGGTCAGTGGGGTTGAGTCCTTGGTCAGAGAAGGTCAGTGGTGGTGAGTCCATGGTCAGAGAAGGGGTCAGTGGGGGTGAGTCCTTGGTCAGAGAAGGGGTCAGTGGGGTTGAGTCCTTGGTCAGAGAAGGTCAGTGGGGTTGAGTCCTTGGTCAGAGAAGGTCAGTGGTGGTGAGTCCATGGTCAGAGAAGGGGTCAGTGGGGTTGAGTCCTTGGTCAGAGAAGGGGTCAGTGGGGTTGAGTCCTTGGTCAGAGAAGGGGTCAGTGGGGTTGAGTCCTTGGTCAGAGAAGGTCAGTGGGGGTGTCTCCTTGGTCAGAGAAGGTCTGTGGGGGTGAGTCCTTGGTCAGAGAAGTGATCAGTGGGGGTGTCTCCTTGGTCAGAGAAGGGGTCAGTGGTGGTGAGTCCATGGTCAGAGAAGGTCATGGGGGTGAGTCCTTGGTCAGAGAAGGGGTCAGTGGGGGTGTCTCCTTGGTCAGAGAAGGTCTGTGGGGGTGAGTCCATGGTCAGAGAAGGTCAGTGGGATTGAGTCCATGGTCAGAGAAGGGGTCAGTGGGGGTGTCTCCTTGGTCAGAGAAGGTCTGTGGGGGTGAGTCCTTGGTCAGAGATGGGATCAGTGGGGGTGAGTCGTTGGTCAGAGAAGGTCAGTGAGAGGGCTTTGAGATGGGAAGGGGTGGATTGTCAGCACAGTGTTCAGTTCTTCGCTTCGGACTGGTGAATGGGCCATCAGAAAATCCCAGGGTAGCAAAGGAACGAAGGCAGAACTAGACACAATTTCAAAAGGCATGCACTTTCCACCACTGCAGAACACAAGAAAATAAAAGCAGGAATGTGCCACTCGGCCCATCAATCCTACCCCACTATTCCATGTAAATCTTGACTGATCCATACTGGACTCAGCTTCTTCTCTGTGCTACTCCTCCAAACTCATTTGCAATAAAGACTAAAACACCATTTGACTTCATTACAACCTGCCTGTTAACTTTGTGTGAGTCATGTACGGGAACACCCAGATCCCTCTCAACTTCACTCTCCAGTTCCATTATAAATATTTTGATTTCTCATACACAAGGACATAACCTCACACTTCCCTTCCCTCTTAAGACCAGTGTGTCAGTATTCTGCCCACTCATTTACTCTATCTATATCCCACTGCAGAATCACAATGTCCTTATAACAACATATCCTTTCACCTGTTTTTATTATCATTATCAAACATGGAAACCATACACATTGTTGTTCCTCCAGGAGGGTTAGGAGTAGAGGACAACACATGCATCTCAACAGGTTTCACAATTGTTTAATATTTTTAAAGGAAGCTTCCTGAACGAGGAAGGAAATGTACCAGGGAGACTATACAGCCAGATCCCGCAGTGAGGGGTCGGCTAGGAAGAACATGCCAGGGTAATTGAAGTGTAGAGAAGACCTCTAGTGTACAGTGTGGACCACACTCAGCTATCTGGGAGAGAGACAGCAATCTCAGGAGAGGGCCCATGGGGCAGGGGCAGCACAAAGTCACACTTAAGTTTATCCCAGAACTTTACAAAGATTTTTCACTTCATATTGATCCTTGGCCCTTGCTTAGAGAGCCACAAAGAACAGCGTAAGGAATACTGAGCTGGCTGGGGTGATGAAATTGAATCAACATAAGATTGAACTGAGGCACTCCAGGGTCATTACTGTTTCTATAAATATCAGCTCAGGTTCTCAAGCTGCACAACGTTTCCAACCGAACCATACAACCATCACCTTCTAATTCAACAGAGGTAATCCGATGGAGTGAATTCTCGTTCCTCTGAGAATAGTGTTAACCCTCAGCTGCATCTGGAGAATGAGAGCTCAGGCATAGCTTGATACACTGCACTTTAAAGATTAAACATGCTAGGTGAGTGTGGTGAACTACATATACCTGTCTGGACACGCCCCCCCGCTGACTGCTCTTGTGGCTCCTCCCACAGACCGTGGTATAAAGGCGATTGAGGCCTGAGCCCGGCCTCTCAGTCTCCAGGATGTAGCATGGTGGTCAATTGCTGCTTGTTCCTTCTTCCAGTCAATAAAAGCCGATATCTCGCCTCATGTTTCAGAGAGTTATTGATGGTGCATCAGCGAGTGACTTCATTGTTTTAGAATGAAGTGTTTGATCTTAAAGGTGTCTGTTTTGACAGCCATTCTGAAAGGAGCTTCAGGTGAGATTCAGCACACTCCTGGATTACCCAGAGAAACAGATTACACTGCAGGCCTGGAGGGCTCTGCTGACTCCTCCCTCCAATTTTGCACTCACATTGAGACTGGAGGCAGGCTGGGAGTGTCCTGAGCTCAGGGTTTGGGGCACAGATTTGGTGGCACAATGTCAATGGCTTAAATAGGCTAGATAAAAATAACAAGCTAGATAAAAATGTAGCTTCAAGCAAACACCAGAAATGCTAAAAACACTCAGCAGGTCAGGCAACATCTGTAGAAGGATAAATAGATAACATTTCAGGTTGAAAACTGTGAGAGAAGTTGAAAGTAGGAAATGCAGAAAAGATGGATATCTGTGCTAGGGTGAGGCCACTGTTGCTGTGCGAATCATTCCCCCTGACTACGGCTCTTTGCAGGAATGGGACCTGCTCTCGGGGTTCCATAACTGGCCATGGTTCAGCCTGAGTCCGGCTCGAATTTAGAAGCCTGGGATCTCTGGGCTCTGGAGACGGGCGGATCGAGGGTCAGTGACACGACAGGAGACTCGTGTGTCGTCGGGGGAGTCCGAACATCTGCTGTGTGCCTGGGGACCCAGGATCTTTGCAATCTTCAGGCACAGAGCTCGAGAAAAGTGACGTAACGAACATTAAATATTGTAAACCAGCAAATTGTTTGTTATGCCTTCCCGCTCGCTGGGAAAATGGAGACACCTCCTTCTTCCCTTGTTAGAGAGAGAGAGAGAGAACCTGCGGTATGTCGAATCCAGGGTGAAACGCGAAGTCTTCGGGGTAACTGCAAGTCTGTGTCTTTGCTGTTGCTTTGCTCACACTTGAGTGCTCAGTGGTGGAGCTAACGGTTGCTTTTTTTTGGCCATTGGCGGGGAGGGGGGATTGTTGGTCACTGCTCCTTACGCACAGGAGGGGGAGCTGGGGGGGGAATTTGGGTTCTAACATTTAACTGTCGTTCATTCTTTGGGGCACTCCTGTTTTTGTGGATGGTTGCAAAGTAAAAGCATTTCAGGATGTATATTGTATACATTTCTCTGACATTAAATGTGCCTTTGAACCTTTGTCCAGGGGGAATCAAAGGATGACCAGGAGGTGTAAAAACACAAAATGCTGGCAGAACTCAGCACTGTAGATGCTGATGAACCGCTCCTGATGAAGGGTTTCGGCCCGAGACGTCGTCACTACCTCCTCCCATAGATGCTGGCTGGCCTGCTGAGTTTTCCAGCATTTTGTGTTTTTATTTATTTCCAGCATCTGCAGATTCACTCGTATGACCAGGAGGTGTGATGTGTTGTAAAGAGCGGGTGAAGTTGTGCTAATGGAGAGGGATGAACAGTCTGAGATAACAACACAGACTGATGAGCTACAGCAGAATTGGCTGCCCTGACATAGACAGAGAAAACAAGTGATCGGAAATTGGAGAATTCATTGTTGAGTCTACAGCGTGACTGGATGGAAAATGTGGTTCGTGGTTTGTTTGTTTTAAATTAAAATTAACAATAGGGCTTTAAATAAAGTTACACTGGGTAAACAGATTTTTAGTTCAAGATGTTGTTCTTTGGATTCCAAATAAAAGTTGAATTTCAAAAAATACATATTTAAATATTTTAATCTCGGAGATACTTAGAAAGGTTTGAATAGCCCAGAGAGCCAGCAGAGTGGACCAAAGAAGGGTGTTTGTAGGACATCAGCAGGTCCTGATGGCTGAGGTGACTGATTCTCCACAGGACGTCCATGGCTTGTGGGAGCAAGCAGGTACTGGGGGCAGGGTTTGGGCTGGATAAAATAACAAATGCCAATGTGGTTGTGAAGTCCCAAAGCTGATGGACTTTGCCAAAACCACAGGATGACCCAAGGTCTCTCTGTGTCTTCTCTTCCCATCGAGTTTCCCATATCACTGTAGCATTGTGGTTAGTGTGATGCTGTTACAACTCAGGGCGTCACAGTTCAGAGTTCAATTCCTGCCGCTGCCTGCAAAGAACTTATATGTTCTCCCTGTGACCGCAGAGTTTCCCTCCTGGTGCTATGGTTTCCTCCCAAAGACATACTGGTTAGTGGGTTAATCAGCCATTGTAAATGGTCCTCTGATTAGGCAAGGGTTAAGCAGGTGGGCGCAGGACAGTGTAGCTCATTGTGCTGGAAGGGCCTGTTCTGTAACTCTAAATAAAAGATAAATAAAATGTTGGAAGGTTTATGAGACAATAAGACCATAAGAGATAGGTGGAGAATTAGGCCATTTGGACCATCAAAACTCTGGCCATTGTTGTTCTTCTGTTGTCTCTGCTAGTGTCCCTTCCAATCAGATTTGCCAGCTTCTCTCTCATGCCTCTGTAATTGCCTTTACTCCACTGTAATACTGATACATCTGACTTTAAATTCTCCCTCTCAGATTGCTGAGTGAAGTCAATTATATTAAGATCACTGTGACCCTAAGGGTTCCTTTACCTTAAAGTCCCTAATCAAATTCAGTTCAATACACAACACCCGATCCGGAATAGCCTTTCCCCGAGTGGGCTCAACCTCAAGTTGCTACAAAATGCCATCACATGGGCATTCTTTGGGGATTCAGCATTAGTCTAATTTTCCCAATCTACCTGCATATTGAAATAGTCCCATAACTATCATACTGTTCAGACATGTGTTTTCTCCTCTCAGTATGTAATATGTAGCCCAAATCCTCACTACAGCTCAGTGGCTTGAATACAACTCCCATCAGAGTCTTTTTACCCTCGCAGTTTCTGAACTTTATCTACGTGATTCTACATCTTCTGATCCAATGTCACTTCTCTCTAAGGATTTGATTTCATTTTTTACCACCCCAGATCCTCTGCCTTTTAATACAATGTGTATCCTTGGGTGTTCCACTCCCAACTATGATCTTCTTTCAGCCATGACTCAGTGATGTCCACGTCATACTCTCTACAAGATCATTTATCTTATTTTGAATACTGTGTGCATTTAAATATAGCACTTTCAATCCTGTATTCATCACCCTTTTCAAATTTTCCCCATATTACACTGAAACTCTTCCCACTGGCTGCAATTTTACCCTATCATCTGCCTGTCCTTCCTGATAATCTCACTACACACTGCATCTAGTTAAGTACCTACTGCCCATTGTCAATCCTATCACTCCGGTTCCCCCCCCCCCCCCCGCCCACTGCTAAATTCATTTAAATCCTCCCCAGCAGCTCTAGCAAACCTGCATGCAATGATATTGGTCCCTCGGTTCAGGTGTAACCCATCAATTCTGTAAAAGTCGTACATTCCCCAGAAGAGATCCCAATGATCCAGAAATCGGAACCCTTGTCCCCTTGTCATCTGTGAAATCATCCTACTGGAATGTGGCACAAGCAACAATCCAGAGATTGCTACCCTGGAGGCCCTGTTTCTCAGCTTTCTACCTAGCTCCCTAAATTCTCTCTTCAGGACCTCCTTGCCTTTCCTACTTATGTCAAAATGTACCAAGACTTCCGGCTGCTCACCCTCCCCCTTTAGAATGTCGTGGCCCTGCCTCAAGACATCCCTGATCCTGTCACCTGGGAGGTAACAGATCAAACAGGTGAGTACTGACATCCACAGAATCTCATGTCTACGCACCCCTCTAACTAAGGAATCCCCTATCTGTACCTCGGTCCTCTCCTCCCCTTCCCTTCTGAGCCACAGCACTAGACCCATTAGCAGTTGCTGCAGCTTCCTCCTGCTAGGTCACCACCCCCCCCCCAACAGTATCCAAAGCAGCATGCTCATTATTGAGAACAGCCACAGGGGTACTCTTCAATGGCTGTCCATTTCCTCTTCCTCTTCTGCAGCTTAGAGGTGACTACCTCCCTGTAGCTCCTATCTATCAGCTCCCCAGTTTCCCCTATAAGCCGAAGGTCATCGAGTTGCAGCTCCAGTTCCTCATCACGTTATCTGATGAGCTGCAGCTCGGTGCACCTGGTGGTTATCCGGGAGGCCAGAGGTCTCCTAGAATTCCCACATCCCACACAAAGAACACAACACTGCCCTGGAGCCATCCTCACTGCTCTATGAATGAACAGATGAAGAATGAAGAAGAGCTTAGCAGAAACTTACCTGACTCAAGCGTGTTGAGTCAAGCCTTTCCCACTCTAGCACTGGCCCATTCACACAATGTCCAGTCCACTTGTCCCTACCTTATTTTTATTAGCCCTTGCTAATCAATTACGATTCAGCTGAGCTACCAGAAAAAGCCAAAAGCCCACAGATGTTCCTTTTTGAATCTCTCACCCCGCTTCTCTCAATTCAGATAGCCAGATGGAAGAAGTCAAAAGCCCGTGAAGGCTCCTTTTCAAATCTCTCGCTCGTATGTGAGAGGAGAGCAACCCTGTTACTGAAGTATGCATCACATGGGGAAATGGGGTCCTAAGGACATGGGAAAGGGCATTCTGCCCCTTGTGACTGCCGTATCATTGACTCTTGCTCCGAGGATGGCACAGGCTCTGCCTCTGCACTTGGCAGTAGGAGCACAATGAACTTCAGGATTACAGGGATGCTTCTGAAAGGCAAAGCGGAGTTGGTCGGTCACAGTTGACTGGCTAACTCAGTCACTGAATGAGGAATATTGATCACACTGAGGAAAAAGGCAACAAAATATAAGAGCCTGCCGAGTTGGCAAAATAAAATAAAGTCATTGTGTCAGTGCTGTTTGTTCCCATGATTACAAGAGTGACTACACTAGGACAGACTTTCTAGGCTAGAAAGTACTTTGGCACATATAACAATGCAGGCCTATTTTTTTCGATGGGAGATCAAGCGTTCAACACATAAATCTTTACAGTCTTAACACTGACCACGCACAAGGACAATGTAAATGCAACGGACTTAAATGAATAATAAATTCCTGTCTGAAATAAACAATCCATAATACAGACAGCTGAATTCCTGCTTCCCAATGTCAAAGGAACAGCTGACCTTTGAAAGTAATGAAGGTGAACAAAACGGAGACATAAGAAACTGCAGATGCTGGAATGTGGAGCGTTACACTATCTGCAGGAGGAACTCAGCAGGTCAGGTGGTGTCTGAGGGAGGAAGGGATTGTTAATGCTACAGATCAAAAACCTGCACCATGGCTGAGAGTAGAGCGGGGATAGGAATGTATGAAGAGGAGGGCTGAGAGCACGATGAATCACAGATTGATGGACTGAGGAAAGGTGAAGGACAATGGAAACAAGGAGCCAGGTAGTGGGGGGGGGGGGGGGGGGGAGAGATGGAGCTGGGAGACAGAGGCAGGTGGAGGCAGACTGGGGAGAGTTCAAAATAGCAAAGATGGGTTGGGGTAGAGGGAGATCACTGGGACACAAAGGTCACCAGTGCTCAGTAGGAAAGTTGTGTGGGTAGAACTAGGAATGGGAGGGGCACCAAAGTGAGTGATGAAAGTAGATGTGGGGAAGGAAACAAGAATGGGAAATGGCAAGACTAGAGGAGGATGAGTAAGAAAAAGAGAGAGAGAGAAACAGAAAGGAAAGGAAGGGAAGGAGGGGGAGAGAGGGTAGGGTGGAAGGAAGGAGGGTAGGATGGAGGGAAGGATGGAGGGAAGGAAGAAGGGAAGGGGAGAGGGAAGGGAGGGAAGGAGGAGGAAAGAAAGAAAGAAAGGAAGAATGAACCAACAAATACAGGGGATGAGGTTTACCTGAAACTGGAGAATTCAATGTTCATAGTTCAATGACTAGCCAGGCGGAATATGAATTGCTGTTCTTCTAGTTCATATTGGGCCTCAGCACGGCAATGGAGAAAGTCAAGGATGGACAAATCAGTGCGGAAATCAAAATGAATTGGAACTGGAAGCTTAGGATAACCACTGCAGACAAGGTCCAACTGAATGGAAGGTTGCAGGCCCATCCTTCGCAATGCCAGGGACAGATAGGATTGATATTGATATTGGAATTGGTTTATTATTGCCACTTGTACTAAGATAGAGTGAAAAGCTTGTCTTGCATACCCTTCATTCAGATCGAGAATCTCAGCACGGGGTGACTCATGGTGTTTGCACACTTCAGTTTTACACAGCCTGACGCAGCTTCACCCAAAGGTGGCTATCAAGATAAGGGTGACTGGACACCCCCTTGTCTGGGACTTGAGGATCACAACCCATCTGATATTCTCCATTTTGGATCGTCAGGTGACTGCCTCAGCAGAGGAGCAGCAAATCCAGGTGCACCTTGGGCCTGGTCTCCACAGGCTCTTGCTGCCATTGGGAGGGAATCCTGATCATATGTTCCAGTTCCCCTTTAACCCTGCCTCAAAAGCTCATCTGACCCAGATCCCTGGCATGTTCAAGTCGTCAGACTCGACAATGGGAAGAAGAGGATTGGTTTGACCCATTGCCAAAGAGCATGGCCTCACTCTTCCTGGGTCTGAGCAGAAGGCAGTGATGTACAGGGAGGCTTTGATCTGGGTGTCTCCACTGCCCAGCTCCATCAATTCTCTTGCTCCCAGGATCCTCCTGATGGATTTACCAAAGGGTTCTGCACAAACAACACAGGAAGAATGGGCAATCCTGCCTGATTCCAGACTTGATGGGGAAGTTGTCTGTCTCCCACCCACTGATTTAGACTGCACTACAGATTACTGTGTAGAGACCCAGAACATCAGGGGAAACACACTCAGTCACAGGGAGAATGTGCAAACTCCACACAGACAGCAGACCAGAATTGAACCTGGGTCACTAGTGCTGAGTTCACTGGTAGTTGGTTTATTATTGCCGTATGGATTGAAAAAGCAGATCATTCCATACATAAATACTGTACATCTACATGGTACAAAAGGAAAGCAGCTAGTGTTACAGTTTTAGAGGAATCACAGAGCAGGTAGACAAATGAAATGAAAGGTAAACTGAGGGACTCATCATTAGCACGGGAGATGTCCATTCAAGAGCCTGAGTATGGTAGGATCGGAGTCTATTCGAAACATCACTGTTCATTCCTCTCCATGAACGTAGACAAATCTACGGAGTTACCTTAGTGTTTGTTCATCAGGACAGAAGCTGTCCTTGAGCCTGGCAGTGCATGTGCTCAGGCTTCTGTATCTCATGCCTGATGAAAAAGAGAATGTCCAGGTTGGGTGGGATCTTTGATTCTGCTGGTCACTGAGAGCGTAGATATGTCGTGACACTCTGCTCTACAGCTACACCACTATGCCAGTATTTAGAATTGGAACTGTTTTCTTAATGTCACGTGTACCAAGGTGCAGTGAAAAGCTTGTCTTGGATACTGTTCATACAGATCAGATCATTACAGAGTGGATTGAACTAGAACAAGGTAAAAAAAAAGTAACAATGCAGAATAAAGTGTTACAGTGACAGAGAAAGGGCAGTGCAGGTGAGCAATAAGGTGCAAGATCTCAATGAGGTAAACTGTGAGATCAGGAGCCTATCTTGTAATAGAGAACCAGTTACTAGTCTGATTCCTGCCGCTGTCTGTAAGGAGTCGGCACGTTCTCCCCATGACCACGAGGATTTCCTCCGGGTGCTCCAGTTTCCTCCCAAAGTCCCAAGATGTGCCGGTTGGTAGATGAATTGGTCATTGTAAATTGTCCTGTCCTGTGTTTAGGCTAGGGTTAAATTTGGGGGCTGTGGGGTGGTTGCTGGGTGGTGTGGATCGAAGAGCCAGAAGGTGCTGTTCCATCCTGTATCTCAGTGAACAACCGTGCAACAGAAGCTGCCATTGAGCCTGGCTCTTCAAGCTTTCGCACTTTGTCTATTGGCCATTGGAGGAGGGAGAACTCCTCCGTTTTACTGAGGTAGTGAAAAATATAGACAGAGTCCGCATCTGGTTCCTGTTGTGTTCGCAGCTCTCTGCAGTTTTTATGGTTCCATGCCATGCAGTTGCTGTACAAAGCTGTGATGCACCCAGATAGAATGTTTTCAATGACACGTCAATAAAAATTGGCAAGCGCTGATGGGAACATGCCAAATTTCTGAATCAGAATCAGGTTCAATATTATTGAACCTGTTGTTCAATGTTGTGAAATTTTTTGTTTTGCAGCAGCAGTACATTGCAATACATAACAATAAAAACTATAAATTACAGTAAGAAGTGTGTATATATATTTAAAAAGTTAAATTAAACAAGTAGTGCATAAAGAGAAAATAGAAGTAATGAGGTAGTGTTCGTGGGTTCAATGTCCGTTCAGAAATCAGATGGCAGAAGGGAAGAAGCTGTTCCTGAATTGTTGAGTGTGTGTCTTCAGGCTCCTGCACCTATAAACCTTCCATAGCCTCAGGAGGAAGTCAAGGCATTGGTGAGCTTTCTCAGCCATGTTGTCTATGTGGTTGGGCCAGAACAGATGATGTTCTGTCCTGGGAATTTGAAGCTCTCTACTCTCCCAGCTCAGCATCTTTGATGTAGACAGGACCAGATGCGCTACCCCCATTCCCGAAGTTTGTTTTGCAGATACTCTGGAAAGCTCAAACAAAAACTTCACACAATTGTAATATTGATACTCATTAAACGAATAGGTTCTTTCCCCAGGTAGTTCATCTGATCAACCATTCTAGTGAGACCTGCCCACCCCCCATCTATTACTCCCTTCACAACACTGCACTGTGGACACATTAAACCAGTTTAAAATGTTGTTTACATTGCAAATACATGTTGGCATTCATTTATTTATGCACATTTTATTCCATATCCATCTTTCAATCTCAAACTTGATGAGCATTTATATTTATATATAATTCGTTTCTCTTCATAATTGTTGAAAGTTGTCTTTTGTTATATATCGCACCCTGACAAGTCACACACGGCAAATTCCTCACACATGTAAGTGAATACGGTGAATGACTCTTGAGGGAGAGGTTCTTGTCTTTATTGTATGTTGAATTTGTTTTGTTGAAATAGGGTCTAAACTAACTTTTGGATGTAAGAAGCAGTGGAAAGACTTGATTTCCTTCCCGAACTTAGTTGTCTAAGTGATGAAAAGCCTTCTCCTTTACCATCTGCACGCCGGAAGGGCAAGGTCAGCTGAGAGCTTGCTGGACCAGATGAATGAGTGTTGGCTGCCC
This sequence comes from Hypanus sabinus, assembly GCF_030144855.1. Taxonomy (NCBI): domain Eukaryota; kingdom Metazoa; phylum Chordata; class Chondrichthyes; order Myliobatiformes; family Dasyatidae; genus Hypanus; species Hypanus sabinus. Next base: position 131,164,097 of record NC_082711.1, read on the forward strand.
ATTTTCCTGCACGTACGCTGCCACCTCCTCTGAGTTAGTCAAGCAGCCCTGGATTCCAGCACTTGCAGTTCATTGTGTCTCCAACCAAGAAAATTAAACTAAATCAAATGTTGAAACAACCTTTTGATCGGTGGGCGAATGTGCCGTCTGTTATTTTAACTGTGGCATCCAAAAAGTAATGACAAGACTGGACAGAGGTGGGGATACACAACAGAGAAGATTGGGATGAAGGTCTGGTGGGGGTGGGGATACAC